>NW_028227265.1:63555192-64257692 GCF_978045245.1 Mus caroli | reverse complement strand
AAAGCTCGGGATAACAAACATGTTATATACACACTTATAAGTGAATATTAGCTGTAAAGTAAAGGATAATTATGCTACAATTCACAGACCCAGAGAGGCAAAGTAACAAGGAATGCTCAAGTGGGAACATATCGATTTCCCTGGGAAGGGAAAATAGAATAAATTTTGTAGGTGGACTGAGGGTGGGTAAGGATAGGAATAGGATGGATCGGATGCAGGCTCAGAGTGAGGAAGTTAGTACTGGAAGAGATGACTGAAATTGGGTGCTTATTTAGGGGGTGAGATAGAAACCTAGTGCAATGGAGACTCCCAGGAATCTACAAGGGTGACCATAGTGAACTTCTAGTAATGGGAAATACGGAGCCTTAACTGGCCATCCTTTGTAGCCAGGCAAGACTTGCAGTTGAGGGATTGGGACAACAATCCAAAGGCTGCTAGTGGAAGACAGACTTCCACGCACCTAGGGTGAGAGTATTAAGCCCACACCCACAGTGACACACCTACTCCTACCAGGTCACATCTATTCTAACAAGGCCACGCCTCCAAATGGTGCCACTCCTGGTGCAAGAATATACAAACCATCACAGGGAGCCTGTATGAGTCTGACCTAGGTCCTCTACTTATATGTTATGGTGGTGTGTATTCTTGTGGGACTCCTAATACTGGGTGTTGTCTCTGACTCTTTGCCCACTTTTGGGGATCCCTTTCCTCCTATGAGGTTGCCTCATTCAGCCTCAATATGAGCAGATGTGCCTAGTCTTATTGTTACTATTTATGTCATGGTTGGTTGCTATCCCTGGGAGGCCTGCCCTTTTCTGAAAATATAAGACTAGAAATAGAATCCATTAAATTAACCATTTTCAGGTCCAGGCTGAAATAATTATTCATAATGTAGAAATCTAAATAAAGTAAGATAAACACTGATGTAGCCAGTGATTTGAATCTATAACTTTAATTTATCAATGTGAAAATTCCCATTGCCAGGAAAGATATGATCAGTATAAAGGGACTGAATGACTAGCTTGGAGATGAAGGGATCAGTAATCAAGTTGTTACTCCTTGTCTTATTAAAGTCAATGAGCCAAGAACAGCTTTGAAAGAAAACAGTAAATAATACAAAGTCATGTATGCTCGTATCACCTTGATATTTTGTGTTAAAATATCACAATATCATGAATGATGACCAATTGGGATCACAAAACTTCTGCTTGGAATAAAGCAGTAATAGCACAGGTCAGGTCTTATGCCAGAGATGGGGTATTTGAAATTCAGTATTAAAGTGCTGTAATTCAGTGTAGTGTGCCATAAAGTTCTAATAAAGGGATAAAGGGCAAAATTAAGACATTTAAGGATGATGACACTAATAACAGGAATTGTGTTATGGAAAATTTCATCCTTAATCAATTCCATAACCAGATGGAGGAGAAGAGTGACATGTAAATGAACACTAGCAAGTGCAAGAACATGGAATATGATATTCAACGATGCAGCCAACAAATGCAAGCAGGTTCCGTTGTAATAGTACTGGCTGACCGGAATGTGTTCCAAATGAGACTGAAATTTATCTTGAAGCCTTATTGTAAAGACTAAACTACAAACTAAGTTCAAAACACTTGAAAGAAAGTCCACTAATGATATTTCAGTAAAATAATTTGAATTTGGTTTTGTATGGTAAAATTACATTTAGACTGTAATAAATGCAAGCTGAGAGTTATGAAGTTGATATTAGCTAAGATGTGTTGATGGCAGTTAAATTTATGTGTCAGTATGCATAGATCACAGAAGGCCAGACATCTTTTGAAATGTTCCTGCTGGCTGTATCTGTGAAGGTGTTTCCAGGAGAGATTGTCAATGGAATGTTGAATGCCCTCATTGTGGGAGTGGTCATCATCTTATCTACTGAGGGTAAGAATAGGTTGGGGAGTTGTGGAAAGAGATGTGCATGAGCAAATCAAAGAGTGTAGACACTGTTGGAATCACTAATCTGTTGCCTATGTGAATGACATCAGAGGTAGTAAGAAACAACCAGCAAGGTTTCAACAATAGAACAGAATTTTGGATTTATGTTCAAGGAAAACAGAGACATCTAGACATTCCAATTTAAACAGACTAATCTAAAACTTTGAAGGTTCTCATTACATGTAAAAGAACATATGGTATTTTACTTTCCTGGTATGAATTACCTTGTCCAATATAATTTTAACAGTTCCACCCATTTTCCTTAAAATGTCATAATTCCAGTTTTTAGGCTGAACAAAGGTCCATTATGTATTCATTATTCACCCATCTGTCAATGGACATCTAGGGTGATTTCATTTCCTGTCTATTGTGAAGAGGTCAGGAATGGACATGCATGTATCTCTGTAGTATGCAAAACATATCATACACATTGGTTGTAGAACACAGAGAAAGCATGCCAAAACTGAACTGGAAGCTTCCTTCCTTCAGGTTAATTTTATAGCACTAGAGGTTTGAGGCATGCATCTAGGAGAGAAACATCGGCAGTGGTCTTCTGCAGCATTAGATCTTGTGTGCTGCACAAGAAACAGTGTAAGAGAAGTTTACTGGTACAATAATAGCATGGCAGTGATGGGGTAGCCAACTGATTTCTTCCTCAGATTTGAGGTCGCCTTTAAATGACAGAGTTATTTGTTATTGTGCACCTTGCCAAAGGCCCGTGATTGGTGTGGTTGTAGTTGTTAGGGATGAACATGCTATTTTAGTTTTGCTGAAGGGCATGTTGTCAAATTGTCCATAGATACTGAATTTAAAATACTCATAGAATAAGTGCTGTTGTAAGCCTTGCTTGAAGATGCTTCTATTTACAATAGGGATTAATGCAGATACTCGTGGATGGTCAAGATGTTGAGTGCTCAAGGTTAACTGTGACTGTCATATCACTCCCTCTAAGGCTTAGGGAACATAGGGTGGTTGGAGTAGAACAAATGTAAGAACAAACAATAGGGAAGCGCACAGTGAAATGTTGTCTTCTGGGCATGGCATGATTGTGGCACTTACACATTCACAGCAACTGCTGTTGTCTATGTAGGGTTTGCATAGGACTGAGTGGATGAATATGGGAGGGGCACTGCCTAGGGAAGCAAAAAGCAGCCAATGGCTGATGGAAGAGGGGAAATCATTCTCTTTAGTAATTTAGTTTTTGGTGAGTTGTTCATGCTCCAGTGGATAACTCTATTATCCAGTTAAACCCACCTGTCAAAAAGCAAGTGAGATACGAAGGAAGGATGGGACTTGGTATGGAAAGGTAAGAAACAAAGGAGATGAGACACATGCAGTAAAGAACAGAAGGTTTTTGCAGTAAAGAGCAGAAGGTTTTTGTATGATATGCATGTATGAAGTCTGTAAAATATAACTTAATAAAAGTATCTTTATAATCAAATGCATTCTAAAATGACAAAAGTAACCTTGTTAGGGAATAAGAGAACCTACATCACAGATGTCATGGTGAACAAGGAATTCAATGATATGTATAATACCAACAAGTGGTTCATACTGGCAAGGAAAAGTAAAGATGAAAATATCTCCACTAAAAATGTTTTGAGCTTTACTAAGACCTAGTCACCGAATGAGGGGGTAAAATTGACTACAATGCCTGAAAAAGAAGGAAGGCAAAAATTAAAAATAATGTGTTCATAGTTTCTCAATAGAACTCTGTTGTGTGGTGTACAGGTGTTCTCAGATCATTGAGAGACACTTTCCTGGTCTTTTCACAATAGCTTTCCTTTTGCTAGGACACAAGGAAGTTTATCTTTTTTTTTTTTTTTTTTGATTTTTGATTTTGTTTTTTTTGAGACAGGGTTTCTCTGTGTAGCCCTGGCTATCCTGGAACTCACTCTGTAGACCAGGCTGGCCTTGAACTCAGAAATCTGCCTGCCTCTTCTTCCCAAGTGCTGGGATTAAAGGCACATGCCACCAAGCCCAGCTGGAAGTTTATCTTTTAACCCTCAATGCCTCTGTGGTTTCTGGTTTGTAAAAAGATTTCAGATTGATTATATCACATAAGTTTTTCCTTCCCTCCATCCCTCCATCCTCTTCTCTCTTTCTCTCAATTTCTTCCTTCTTTTTATTCTGATGTGAAAATAAATCTAAACTTTTACTATATTTGTTCCTTATTATTTTAAATTCAATTCATTTGCATGTCTGTGCAAGACTTGGAAAACTGGAAGAGGCCAGAAGACAACTTCTAAGAGTTGGTTCTTTCTTCTTACTGTGTGAGTCCTGGAGTTATCAGGCTTCATGGCAAGTGTTTTAATCCACTGAGACATCTCAATGGCCCCAAAGTAGTATTTGAGCCACAATTTGGCAAGCTGAGACAGTGATGTCTGAGGCCGATTTCTAGCATATGTACTATTAAAAAATGCATACAATCATGACTTCTGATCTTCAAATTGTTTAGTTTATGCTTTTCTCATTCCCTCAATATTTTTGCACTTTCATTCCTACAGGCAAGAATATAGGATCATCCAGTTCTTGCCTAGGTGTTCCCCTCCAGCCTAGGGGTTGTGGTTCCTAGGTCATCTGCAGAGCAGAGATGATTGTCATTACCTAAGAGTAAGCACACTAGAACCTTTCTTGGCCCTGGATTCCACCTGCTGTTGATCTTTCAAGGCTGAGCCTCAGGTGCCATGCTGTGATAAATAGCACCTCAGAGTCCTATTGATTTCAATTAAACTTGCATTTGACTTTACTTTGATAATATCAGTGCAAACTGCTTTTTTTCTCACTGAGTTTCAAGAATACATCAACAGGAATTAAAGATTAGTCCTGTTCCTTGTAAGATCACATAGTTTATTCTGTGTGCTGTAGCTGTCTTCCTTTCCAAGAAAAATCTCTTCATTTGAATAGTAGCTTGGCAAGCTCAGACAGAAAGGTCTGGTGCCAATATCTAGCATATGTACTATAAAGAAGTGCATACAAACATGACTACAGGTATTCAAATTGTTTAAGTGAAAGAAATTTGTGTAGGAAAATCATATAAATCTGTATCAGCTAGTTATTGCTGCATAACAAACCACACCAAAGTTAGTGGTTCTAAATAAGAGCACTTTACCTGCTCAGGAAGTATTAGGATACTGCTCAGCTGCGTGGGTAGGCTACCTGTTTTTCCTTTTTACTCTAAAGATTCTTCATATCGCTGCTGGCATCAGCAGTGACTCAGTTTGCTTTTATGCATCTGTGCCTTTTCTCTGCTTCAGACTCCAGTAAGGCCCCTTTGAACTCTACAGTTTCCTTAACCCCTTTGTAGCTATTCTGTAATATATATTTGTGTGCGTATGCATGTGTGTATATGTATAGTGTAACATATTATCTTAGAGTATTAATAATTAAGACATAAACAAGGGAATCAATTATTGCATATATCCAGCAACCAAGTGATTTTGGTATTAATTGGCAAGCTATTGGTCACACTATTGAATATAGCTTATGAATTTATTACTAGTTGATAAATTCTGACACTGCGAAAAGACAAAATTCTCTCCTAAATGATACTATCCATATACCAAGAATGAACATATCTATGTCATCCTATACTGTTTGGAGTCCACAGAGGTTAGGGAGCATATTCAGATAGTAGAAATGTTAGTAGTAATAATAAAAACATTTTACTGTAGGTACTATTTAATGATTCCACTATGATTTATTACCTGTAATTGTGCCATCTAATTAATGCTTACAGCACTTCCTGGGAAAGTATTATTATTGTCTCCAGTTAACAAAATGAGAAAACATAACCATGAAGAGACAAATGAAGTAACTAAAGTGATGGGAGAAAGGAGAAATTACATGGCAAGTGTGCCCATCTACTGAGTCCACCCTTTGGATCACTGTGCTATGTTACAGTACCATCGATGAGGACAAGCACTGAGACATAGCTGGGTTTCTGTGACTCTAGGTAGGAGTATTTGCACAACAATGTATTACTGAGTTTTTCCTGAGCTTCTATGCATTTTTTCCCACAGCCATTAGTTTGATTTTGCAAATAGGGAAAGTGTCTATAGTGATTTATTTTCATCTTAACTCCAACGTGTCCTGGGCCGTTTTATCCATCTATGGGGGAAAATAGATTGTTGGTTTTGTTCTGATTTGGTTTGTCTAAAAACAAAAACAAAAACAAAAACAAACAAACATGGCTGGCTAGGTAAAACTATTCAAAGCATTTGCCTGGGGACATCTCCTTTGGCAGACAACCTGTTTTTAGAATCCAATTCCTATCAGCTCATAGTTGAGATTAACGACCTGGAAAGGGGTTGAACACTTGAGGTGGCAGAATGGGTGATTTAACTGCAACACATGTGCAAATCAATCCACCTTACATCTTACATCTTGCAGAAGGGAGAGGGGAATAGGTGGAAAAGCAGGGGGAAAAGGCAATTCTCATTTTATTACAGAGAGCTGTCGGTGATTTCTTTGCTTGCCTCTTGAATTTATCTTCTTGTTTACTCTTAAACAACCAGCAGGCATGAGCAGAAAACCTCTGCTGGAATACACTTCCTTTTGATGAAGATTTAGACACAACACAAGCAGCACCTTTCCTGGTCAAAAACCTAGCTTGAATTTAGGGGAAGATCCCTTAAATGAGATGACTTCTGGGCAAGGAGACAGACAAGTATGACTTTTAAGACCCGGAGAAGGTAAGGTGGGTTCCAGTATTCCAGGATTCTCACAGCTCATTGTTATTGCTAGAACCAGGGAATGAAGACCCATTAGACTAAGAATTCCTTATTCTTAGATATCATGAAAAGGTGAAACAGCCAAAGAATACAGAACTGCCCCTGATGGCACTGCATTGGATTGATCTGGCTCTCAAACTCTGTTAGTTGTTCGATATATCAACTCATCTTAGTCATTTTATTAAGTAGACAATGGCACAGTTCTTCATATCATTGGATAGAACTTCTGAAGACTTTCTCAAACCATGGAAGATTTTTCACTGTATTCACACAATCATAAGAAAAGGTGTGTGAAAATGTTTTATATTGATGACAACCACCACCACTGTGATGCACCTGCCGTAGGAAAAGCTGATAGTTGTACTCTGTCCCCCTTTCCCCTTCTCTTCCACAGTGGTAGAATGCTCTACTATTTTGTCCCATGGTTTCTAAGAATGAAGTAAGTCTCATTTGTCAATTTGTTCCAGCAATAAAAATTCAGACAAATATAAGCAAAATTGTTCTGTATCAGTTCCTAAAATACTTTCTGATAGGATACCCAGGCACAATAGCTATGCCTACAGTTATTTACTGTAGTGAAGACCAGAATTCACACTGTAGGTCCAAATTATAAGAGAGGAGATGTCAGTGATGAAGAACATATCACATATTTTTCAAAGACTGGTGGTAGAAAATGAGAAGGGATCTGGAGTCCTGTGGACTATGTGGCAGAGCTGTCATACCTGGTCTTCATGAAATTCTATCCCGCGAAATAGAAAGATGTCTCTCAGAGTTAAGTCACTGCACTTTTGAACTTCTTTGACTTTCACTCAGTCCTAGTCCTAGATACCATGTCTAGGAATGAAATGAACAGGAAAGACTCTTAACAGATCCATCTGTTGAAATGGCTCAGCTGGTAATGGCACATGCTACATGGATCTGACAATTTGATTTCAAGTGACTTAAATGTTGAAGGAGAGAATCAACTCCATAGGGCTGTCCTTTGACTTGTGGCATGTGCACCCACACATACACTGCACACAAAATAACCTACTCAACAATAATATTGTAATTGTATATTTATATATAATACATGATACATTTATAATGTAGAAATAATAACATAATAATAATATTCAGAAATTCATCTAGAAAATTAAAAATCTCACATCAAAAAGAATCATGAATAGAGACTGCTTTAAAGTATTAAAACATATAGATTAAAATAATATGTACTTATTAGCGATCCAATGTATATCAATGAAACAAAAATCAACAAACTATTTATGCATATATATTTATATAATATACACATGTACTATGCAAACAAGTTAGCATGCCTATATACGGATATGTTTGATGAGGATAGATGCACACATAAGTACATGATATGCATAAAAGTAAAGATGTATCATTAATAGTGTCATGGATTGGTTCGTTTCTGTGAAATAGATCTCAAGTTGGGCAAGTCCTTGCTTGGCCTTCCCTCATCTTTGCTCCATCTTTGTCTCTGTACTTCTTATACGTAGGACACATTTTGGGCCAAAGGTTTTTTTTTTGGGGGGGGGGTTGGTTGGTGTCCTTATACCTCCACTGGGAGTCCTGCCTGGCCACAGGAAGTAGCCACTTTAGGCTCCATATCCCTCACTTCTAGGAGTCTCAGCTAGAGTCACACTCATAAACTCCCTGGAGCCTCCCCCACCCTAGGTCCCTGGCACATGCTAGAGATGCCTGTTCCCTAGACCCCTTTCCATCCACTCTCCCAGCCCCTTTGCTCTCTGGCTCTCCCTCTACCTGATCTGCCCTGTTCTGTTTCCTATCCTCTCTTCCATTCAGTTCCATCCCTCTACCCATCACCTAGCAGCTGACCAAAGCCAAACATCAGAAAGAGCTCAAAAATATTATAGAGTTGGAGGAAGGATTGAGGAACCTGGAGTAGACTCTGTAAGAAGACCAACTGAGCCAACTAACCTGAATCCTTCGGGCTCCCAGAGACTGAACTACTAACCAAAGAACATAAAAGGGCTGGACCTCTCCCACACATATGTAGCAGATATGCAGCTTGGTCATCATGGAGGTCCTCCAACAACTGGAGAGGGGGCTTACCCCGACTCTGCTGCCTGCCTATAGATCCTGTTCTCCTAACTGCCTTGTTAGGTCTCAATTGGAAAGGATGTACCTAGTCCTTCAGTGACTTGAGGTGCCAGGGTGGCATAGTACCCAGGAGGGACCTGCCCCTTTTCAGAGGTGAAGAGAACAGAGGTTGGAAGAGGGGAAGTGTGAGGGGGACTGGAAGGAAGGGGGTTGCTTGGGATGTAAACTGAATGAATAAATTGTTGGAAAAGGAAAAGAAGCAGGCACGAGCAGAAAACCTCTGCTGGAATACACTTCCTTTTGATGAAGATTTAGACATAACACAAGCAGCACATTTCCTGGTCAAAAACCTAGCTTGAATTTAGGGGAAGATCCCCTAAACGAGATGACTTCTGGGCAAGGAGACTCAGACAAGTATAACGTTTATTTATGTGCTTAATACTTTTAAAGCAGTGTTTAATGAGTGATGTTGAAACAATTAGGTAGATTATTAGGAAAAAAATGTTATTTGGTATTTCTTTCATATAAGTTTCAAAAAATATGTCCCAAGTAGGTTAGACATCTACATTTAGAATAAACCTAAAAACAAGATGATAGTTTAATATAGAAAATGATTTTTAAATGCCTTGGTTTAGAAGAACTCTGCTAAAAAATTCTCACGCATTATTTCTATACTTTTATTTCACATATAGGAAGTTTTGAAAGAATCTAGAAGCTCTTATGGCTCCAAAATATCTAAATTAAAAAGATGTATGGGGACTGGAGATGGTTCAGAGTTTATGAGCACTTGTTGCCTTTACAGAGGATGCAGGTTCGAATCCCAGTACCCATGTGGTGGATCACAAACCTCAGTTGAAACCTCAGTTTAAGGGATACAATGCCTTATTTTCATCTGTGGTTACCAAGCACACACATGATTCATACATACATTCATACATACATACATACATACATACATACAGGCAAAAATTCATATACATAAAATAAAAAACTCTTTAAAAGAATATTAATTATTTAACTGTTTTACTAGTACCATAAAATCTGGTGTTCTATAGGCTATTTCCTCAAACTTATGATTACTCATTGAAGTTTGTCTCCAGTTTTTCATAACTTTACAAATGCTTTATCCTACCTAGATGTGAAGTGATCACAACAGCAAAAGATATCCACTGTCTTGAATAAACGTGGGTGTCAATGATTAAGTAGGGGCTGTATGTTCAATTGTTATTTTCTTTCTTTTCTTAAAAAAATATTTATTTATTATTATAAATAAGTACACTTTTACTGTCTTAAGACACACAAGAAGAGGGCATCAAATCTCATTATAGGTGGTTGTGAGCCACCATGTAGTTGCTTGGATTTGAACTCAGGACCTTTGGAAGAGCATTCAGTGCTTTTTATCTGCTGAGCCATCTCTCCAGCCCTCTATGAATCTGCTTTGGAAGAGAGACATGACTAAACAGGAGTCCTGAGGATGGACTGCCAGTGGTGTGCAATGGGCTGCTTCCTTAACCTTACTGGACAATGGGAACGTTTATAAATTGGTTGTATGTAGGCAAGTTTTGCTGAACATTGTGAGTTCTTCCCAACAAATGTCCCAGTGGATCATGGAGAACCAGACACACAGGCATAATTATTAAGTCTTTTTCTGCTCATTTACAGAAGCAACGATTTAGAAATTATGTTTGATTAAATGATCACAAAATAATCTAGTGTAAGATTTCTGGCATTGTCTCAAATTTTCCAAAATGTACTTACAAGCAGCAAATTCCAAAACTGTACATGTTCCAGATAATAATGAATATCTAACACTGCAAATCTAAGCTGTCTCAGAATTATTTAAATATAAGGTGGAGATATATTTAAGAAGACTGTTAATAAAACTCAGCAGACTCAAAGAAAGTTTAATCAACTATGTATTAGCATGTTCTCAAATCTGAAGAGATTTCAGAGTGGCCATATGTCTCCTTCCTTTGTTACAAAATAGTTCATAGTTTCATAGTATAGTGTATATTATACAATATAGTATTTATATCAAATTTTATATTTTATAGTATATATAGCATCTTTATAGTAAAGAACAAATAGGACTGTAAAGGTGGCTCAGTGTTTAAGAGCCCTGGCTGCCTTTCCAGAGGACACAGGTTCTAGTCTCAGCACACACATGGCAGTTCACAACCCTCATTTGTTCCAATTTCAGAAAATCTGGTGCCTTTTTCTGGTCTCCAGGAGCACTGCACACACATAGTGCACAGGCACACATAGGCAAAACATTCATACAGATAACATCAAATATGTCTTTACAAAGAATAAGCCAATGCTATTCTTGGCAAAGATCAAGGCATACTTAAACAGACACTTTTTCAATTCTCAAGACACTTTATTTCTATCTGATCAAAGGCATCACTTGCTACAGGTCTACAACACTACACTGCAAGTTGTTTTTCTCTGGGCATAGTGTCTTCGGCTGCCCTTATCATCCCTGCCATATGACACTGTGATGGAGAGACACACATGCAGAGACACACACTATGCTTCATTAATTTTATTTGTTTACTTTGGTGAAAGCTCTAGCCACTGCACCCAAATAGCTTCTTCTTTTTCTGGGTCAAGAGCACCGAATGATGGATGGAGTGTGATGTTATTAGAAAGGATTCTGAGCCACTTCTACCCGTGCTCTGCAACCTAAGTGTCATGCCCTGGAATGGGCCTTCAGGTTTCTCTGCTCCTGTGTACACCTGAGATTTTGTACACAGCTAAACAGGGAAATGTACTGTAAAGTCAGTCCTGAGACAAGGTTGGGAAAGTAGGTGGGTGCAAGCAGAGTGAATGTGTGAGGAAGACAGCTGTACCCCAAATTCTCATGCTTTAAAACTAGCTGTAACCCACTAAAGATACTCTGTTATCCTTCTGGCTGTACTAACTTTTTAAATACATATACTTGACTCAGGTCTTTTGAATCATCTGATTGGTTAATAAATTCAGTTTCCTGGGTTATCAGCATCAGAACTTTGCTTACACAGGGACAGACAAGAAAGTAGGCTAAAGATGATAAAGGCACTCATATTCTGTGTTTCCTGAAAAACCTCCCCAGGCTACATAATTGCAGGCATCTTCCTGTCCCCATTAAATCAATGGACACTTCGGGGCTAACTGCACGTATTCAAATCCCATTTCCACTGTTTTCTAGCTAAATGATCATAAACAATGCCCTTCCTTTCTTTATGCTGTTAAGACAAACGGAGATAATCTATTTCAATAAAGCACATAAAATGCCTGACCCCAGCACTATTGTAGCTATTTCTTCCAATGCTATAATTGTTAGAAACCACTGTCCAAGTGGCTTAGGTTAGAGCTAGTGAATTTATCTCTTTTCATTGTGAAGAGATTGCAGTTTTTAACAGCTTTACCTGGGACTCTAGTGTGAAGGGACAAAGGAGATACATAATTTACTGTAACATTACAATAAAATAATGCATGCCCTGCCCCTTTTCACATGCAGTGTCCTAAACTTAATAAGTTCCTCTCATCTAAACCCTAAATTTTTGGCAGCTCAAACTGAGTGATTCCCTCTTGCATGATGACCACTGACACACTGGGATCTAATAAGGCTCCCTTTTCTAGAAGCAGTAGAATTTGCCGACCCAAGATGCTATCAGGAAGTAGAAGCTGCAAAGGTCACAGACATGACATGGTATCAGGAAGTAGAAGCCGCAAAGGTCATTGACTCAACATGCTATCAGGAAGTGTTTGTACATATTGCCATATTAATTTACTCAGTCCTTGTAATACTTCACGAGATGGAGCAAAAAACAACACCTTAGACTTATGAGTCATCTAAGCCTTGAGCTCCAGGGTGGTTTCTGACCTTGGCTGGTTTTGTGAATGCTTTTGAAATTGAGCTCAGAAAGTATTTCATTGTTAGTGACTTATTCACAGCTTATGAGTTTACCTTCCACTGAGATGATAAGGTCACTGCGGGAAAATATCATGCTATATAAAGCTTGCTGTCCAATATACCCATCACAGCAAGAATAGTTTCAGAATGTTTCTATCTATTGAGTAGGCCGTGACTGTTGAGGAAGAAGGCATATTGACCCAGGGGATGACCCAAAAGCTTCACATTCAGCTTCACATTCAACTCAACTGTTGTACTTAGAGAATATGTTTACTTGGCTTTTGTGTTGGTGGAGAGGCTGACCAAATTTACAGTGGTAGAAACATCAATGGTGGGAATGACAGGCCTGCTAACAGTGCAATAGTACTGTGTGTAAAAGTAAGTCTTATTCTCCTGATGCAATTTTCATCTCAGATGGGTGTTTACTGCTTCCATCTGCTAACCTAAACCTAGTTCTGGAGGTTTCCAGTCTCTGTATAGTCTAGGCCTAGAATGTTTTTAGTCTCTGCTCTGAGACTTACTGCTGAATAAGCTCACCCTTTCTAGCTCTTTCTGAACTCTGGCTGTCTGGTCAACTCAGCTGTTCTGGCTCAAAACTCTTCTCAATATTGACTGGTTCAAAGTGACTTATTTCAGCTTCTGACTTAATTGGTCTGATTGGCCTCATTCTGACTTTGGCAAGATGGTCTAATCTTCTAACTCCTTTTCATTGTCTGATTCACTCTGTCTTCACCTCTGTCAAGCTTGTTCTTTCTGCAACCTATCTCTGTAAAACTCTCCAAATAAAACTCTCTCTCTCTCTCTCTCTCTCTCTCTCTCTCTCTCTCTCTCTCTCTCTCTCTCAACTACTTACCATTTTCTCTCTGTTCTTGTGGGAGTTGGGAATATCCTACCTACTCGGTCAAATCTTTCTATGATTCATCACTTTGTCTGCTACTCAATTAGGCATCACTTTCAAACATGGGTGTTTCCTTCTACAAACTAACTTTACCTTCATTGTTTGTGATTGAAGGCAGGTGTCTGTTTTGCATCCAGAGGGACTAAAGGGGGGATGCTAAGGTTGAGCCACAGCAAAATAAGAAACAGAGTTTTCCAGTAAAGCAGACAATCTTGAGGATTCAGAGTGAACAAATATCCTGCAATGCCTGTGTACAAAACAGATGCTATAAGGACATCTGTCTCATGCACTATTTTATTTTATTTTTCATATTTATAAGCCTCAAGTGGTAGAAAATGCTATGGTGATTATAAAGCTATATATAATTTGTCTCACACATGTGAGACAGTTCTGGGCTATGTGTCCTACCTAAGAAACAAGTTACTTATTATTTTCTTGGCTCCAGTGTCCATTCTAGAATGTCCCACTTTACCAATCCAATGATCTATGGCCACTCTCTACAAGCGACAAACAGATGGGAAGCTTTAAAAGGAAGCCTGCCCTAAGGAATTAAAAATCAAGATTTTATTGTACAATAAAGCCCAAGACCATATCTTCTTCTCCTATAAAAGTTGCAGGAAGAAGACAGAATTTAATTAAATTGCCATTACTCATGAATTACGAATTCTTTTTTCTACTTGTTTTCAAAGTTCTGTCTTTCAGTTTTTACATAAAAATGAAGAAGGCTGAGGCAATGGAAAAGGAAAACAAGGAGGGAAGAGACAGGACTGGGAGGTAGGGATGAAATTGCCTCAGGAAAAGGCACAGGATTTACTTTACTTTTAAGTGTGTGTGTGTGTGTGTGTGTGTGTGTGTGTGTGTGTGTATTTATATGTGTATGGTGTATGTACAGGGTGTGTGTGTCTCTGTGTGTGTATGATGTGTATGGTGTATGTGCTCATGTGTGTATTTATTTGAATGGTGTATGTACAGTGTGTTTGTGGTGTATATAGTGTGTGTATGGTATGTGCATGGTGTGTGTGTGTGTGTGTGTGTGTGTGTGTGTGTGTGTGTGTGTGTGTGCAGCAGCCTACGTAAGCCAGAGAAAGGCATATGATCTCTTGGAGCTGGAATTACTGCTGCTATGAGTCACCCACTGTGTTTTTGGTCCCATAGTAGAGCAAATAAGCACTGGTGAGCCATCGCTCCAGCCCAGAAAGTCAACTTTAAAAGGAATCTTTCAATGATTTACTCTGTCTTCAATCTCAATGCAACAAAAAAGGGATCATATTAGAGGACTGAGTTGTTTACACTGAAGTAATTGACACAGGTCCTTTTCTTGATTCTACTACTTGACCAACTGTTTTAATGAAGTGAAATTATTTAACTTTACATTTCAGGCTGAGGTCCTAGAACTTCATAGACTGAGTGGTGTGAACAAAGTAATCTTGTCTTCTCATTTCTGAAAACAGATTCAACATTTAAGGACAGGCACAGTTGATTTCTGGTAAGGTCTCTCTCCTGATTATTCCACATGCCCTGTGACAGGAACAATAGGGTTTTCTATGATATCTGCTACACAGCTGTTGATCCCTTTCAGGAAGACCTATAAACCAACTACCCTTAAAGTCTGCATCTCCTGGCCCTGTCTGTTGGAAATTAGGATCCAAGACAGGAATTTTGGACAGACATAAATATCCATTGGAGAGACAATAAGAATTATTCTCAGACCAAGTTTTCCCATCTGTAAAATGGAGGGGCCAGCACAAAGTAAAGTCAGAAAGATGGGAAAATTGCTCCGAACAGACCTGGTGCCTAGTAGCTGTTACCACCCTATGGTTTGTAATGATCACTGTTTCTAATAAAAACAGTATGAACTAAAGAACATTTTTTTTATTTTTAATTATTTTTTAATGTGAAAGGATCTTACTGGGTAGCTTAGCCTGAATTTGAACTGGAGGCAATCCTGCCTCAGCCTTTCACTGGTTGTAACAGTAGTTATGAGCTACCACATCTAACTACAGTGTCTGTGGTTGAAGCATGTCACCTCAGTCACCAGCACTCATCTCTGAGCATGTTTACCTGCAGGCTTCACATTCAGCCACATTTTTTTTCTTAGTCCAGAGATGACTGCAGACAGGTTCATGCTTTTGGTGGACAGAAGGATTACTATTTTAGCTAGGACTGGAACAACACTATGGAGAGTCCTGATCACTCTCCCTGAAAGCTACAGCTTTCCTTTCACCCTTAACATTTTCTCACTTGTAGGAAAAACAGCTGTATGATTTCAGTTGTTGTTGTTCTGTACTGGCATTGAACCATTTTATACCTTAATAGAGACTAGGTTGATTGATAAAAGTACTATATCATAGTTACTACCCCTCAGTTCCATCACCTAAGAATGAACACAGAGATACAGGAAGTACCTTGTACTCCTATCTTAGACCAAGTTAGTTCAGACATGACCTGTAGGGATCAGAAAGGAAAGGGGGAGAGTGGTCAGATTTGGGGCTTCCATCAATAATGTGGTCTGAACAGGAGTTTGTCTTAAGGAATATTTGCATATATTTAGTTGATAATAGTCTTAATTATTAATTTTCAGTCTTTCCAAGTCTTCAAATCTAACAAAAGTTTTAAATTAGAAAGCAATACTAATAAAATAATAAAAGCTCAGAAAAATATTTGTATCTTATTTTTGAGGTCAGCACAGGCTATTTTCCCTCTCTTCACGTACTCGCTACTACTTCTCTTCAATTGAGAGCCTCTCAAAGCAGGACTTTATTAATATCCAGCGATCAATCAGGTAGCTCATTTGGGAAAGGTTTCTAGAGAATGAAGTGATTTCTCTGCTTGATCTATTCACAGCTATGGCACCAAAGGCACACTAATTAAAATCCCCTTATTTTAGGAGTCAGATCCCAGAAGGTGTTGGTTAGTGAGACTCTGATTGTCTAAAGTTGTTCCATTAATTAAAAAATGAGTTTAAGCAAAAATAGAATGCCCTAAACATGAGAAATATTAAAAAGTAAGAAAGAAATCAGAAAAATGATACCCATGAGATGAGAAAAAAAAAAGCAGGTGACTAGGACAGAAGGAAAGCTGATGTCTTGGTCATCCTTTATATTGTTAACTATTCATAACCCGGACTCACCAGGTATAAGGATCCTGGAATGAATTACCTGTATCTCATTGCCCCACAGTCATGTTTGTAGGATATCATCTTGATTGGTGATTGTTGTGGTGGGGTCCAGCTTCCTGTGAGTGATACTATCCCTAGTCATGTATCCTGGGAAGTATAATAAGTTACTTAACTATCAGCCTACCAGCTAGTGAGACAGGAAGTAGCATTTTCCCATGGTTCCTACTTCAGGTTCCTGCCTTAGCTTTTTAAAATAAACCCTTTTCTCCCCCAATGCTTCAGAATGTTCTTTCTTTCATTTAAGGACAGGAAAACCAAATTATGACAGAAAGAAAGTTAGTTCTCCAAATTTCTTCAAGTTGACCCAAATTATTAATAGTGTCTTTTAAACAATATCTCATTTTATTTTTTTAAAAATATTTATTTTATGTTCTAAGGTAACCACAACATTATCCATTCCTTTTCCTCCCCATAACCCTCCCATATACCCTTCCTTGCTCTCTTTAAAATTTATAAACTCTTTTTCATTAATTACATTACAGACATATATGTATATGTGATTCGGATTAAGAAAGCAGGTTTAAGGTAAAAGTGTGTTTCTTACACTAAGGAAACTGATGACACTGACACAATGCTAAAATGAGAAAAATGCAAAGTCAGGGGTGCAGAAATGAGATGATAGAACACAGCAGGGAGAGAAGAGGTATAATGGAGAGAACATGGAGAAAGACAGTGAAAACTAAGGGCTATTTGAGGGGTTATATGGAAAACTAATACAGTAGAAGCCTCCTATAATATATACATCTATGAAGGCAATCTAAATAAAGTTACCAAGTAACAAGAGAAATAGAGCCCTAACAGGACATCTCTTGTCACCAAATGAAATCTTTTCTGCCAGGGATGGGTTACATCTAATCAAGTGGTTGGCCAAAGGGACACAACAGGAACAGCAAACAACTTAGGCATATATTAACAATGCTATTGGTGGCTCTCCATAAACTGACAGTAAGGTCCTATTGCTGAAGACAGCACCTATGAACATGGAGAGGTTGAGCTTCTCCTAGAAGCCTAACTAGATCCTTTATCTCTGTAGAATAGTCTTCATGGCACTTGAAGAGTCTCATCATGCTACCAAAGGAAAGGGGTAAATACCAACTCAACTACAAAGTCTTTGATCTACAATGATGAGCTGCCCGAAAGATATGCTGGGGCAATAATGGCTCAAAAGTTGTGGGAGTAACCAACACATGATTGGATTTAAGGTCCACTCTCCGAGATGGAACCCACACCCAACTTTGCTCTGGAGGTTAAGAACCCAATAGGCCAGGGACCTAGTAGAAAACGAAATACAATCCTTCTAATTAAGAGCAACAAAATGGCTCCTAACAACACTTAGCTATACTCATGGATAAGGTTTTTCTCAGTCATCATTAGAGAAGCTTTCTTTCTTTATTTTTCTTTTTTTCTTTTCTTTCATTTTTTTTTCCAAGACAAGGTTTCTCTGTGTAGTCCTGGCTGTCCTGGAACTCACTTTGTAGACCAGGCTGGCCTTGAACTCAGAAATCTGCCTGCCTCTGCCTCCCAAATTCTGGGATTAAAGGCGTGCGCCACCATGCCTGGCTAGAGAAACTTTCTACTGCCTGAGATGGGAACACATACAGAGACCCACTGCCAATCATTATAGAGAAAGTAAGATAACTTGAAACAGTTTGTCTTAACTAAGATGTTTGCATCAAATCCCTCCCCTACCCACCCAGGGCTCAGGCAACCCTAAGGAAGAGGAGGTAAAATGTCAAAAGAGCCACAGGGGATGGAGGACAATTAGGAAACAAGATTTTCTAAATAAATCATGGCTAACAACTATTTGAATGGGCAGAGGCTGTGGCAGCATGCACAGATCCTTCATGGGTCTATGCCAGTTGAGATGCCAGAGCTGAAATAGAAGTGGACACATGCCCCTATCCTACCCAGGAAGCTGTGTCCAGTTGATAAGCATTGCAAATGAAAAGTCAGTTCTGTCTAACAGTCTCACTGGGAATACAATTTTTTTTAAATTTTATTGGTTCTTTTTGTAAATATGATGGCTTTCAGGTTTGTGAAGTTTTTGTTTGTTTGTTTGCTTGCTTGTTTTAGGAGATTCCTATGTGTGTGAATGTATTTGTCTCTGTTTACATGTATATCTCATGCTTTTTCTTTGGCTCCCTTTTGTTCCTGCTTGCTTTGTTTTATTCAGGTTTGTTCATTTTTATTTTTATCTTATTTTATTGTTATCCTATTGTTATCCTGTTGGTTTTCTAAGCAGAGACAGAAACAGTGTGGTTTCTCATGGGAGGGAAGGTAGGCAGAATCTCAGGGGAGTCAGAGAAGCAGAAATCATAGAACATACTATATAAAAACATTTACAATAAAAGAAAGAAAAATATAAAAAGGAAAACCAGAGCCAGGCAAGGTGGTGCACGCCTTTAATCTCAGCACTTGGGAGGCAGAGGCAGGTGGATTTCTGAGTTCAAGGCCAGCCTGGTCTACAGAGTGAGTTCCGGGACAGCCAAGACTACACAGAGAAACCCTGTCTCAAAAAACAAAAACAAAAAACAAAAAACAAACCAAAAACCAAAGAACAAAAGAAGCAAAACCAGAAAATTTCAAAGTTTTCTTAGGTTGACAGGGTCAGTTTGAAAGTTCGGCCTCTGTTGCACCTCAATACTAACAGGAGGTTTCCTGTTAAACTCTGCTATTTCAGGGAAGCTCTGATAAAGGCATGATTATGTGAACCACTGAAGTATTTGGAAAAGTGTGTATCTTTTTATATTCTGTGTACAGGTCTCAAGTTAAAAAGTTAAAACTGAGTGACTGAACTGTAGAATTTACAGGCGAGGAGGTCAGTGAGAACCAAATCATTTTCATGTATTTCATTTTTATTATAAAAATAAGTCAGCAACAGCACCAGAAAGTGATCGAGAATAAGCCATTCTTAGAAACTTGTTTTCAGGCTTATATAACTGACAAACAATATTTCCAGTGTTGTTTCTGTTTGAGACGAAAGTATCATCAACCTAGAGTTCTAACCTCGAGGTTCTGTATGTAGCTGTCATTTGATAGATATTGAGCTCCCCTTCTCCCACGTACCCTGCATCTAAACATGAATAAGCCTAATTCATATGAATATGGACAGTACTGTGTGTGTGTGTGTGTGAGAGAGAGAGAGAAAGAGAGAGAGAGAGAGAGAGAGACAGAGACAGAGAGAGACAGAGAGAGACAGATAGATAGACAGACAGACAGACAGACAGACAGATAGACAGACACTGACATAGAAACAGAGAGATACACAAAGAAAGATAGAGATGGAGTTAGAGACCAACAGAGAGATAGAGAAACAGAGGTATTAAGAGTGCATGTTCTTATTGGTCGGGTACTAGCAGAGCCTCTCAGGAGACAGCTATATCAGGCTCCTGTCATCAAGCTCTTGTTGGCATCCACAATAATGTCTGGTTTTGGTGGTTGTTTATGGGATGGATCCACAGATTTGCAGCCCTATAGGAGGAACAATGCAAATTAACCAGTATCTCCAGAGCTTGCTTGGATTAAACCACCAATCAAAGAAAACACATGGTGGGAGTCATGGCTCTAGTTGCATATGTAGGAGAGGATGGCCTAGTCAGTCATCAGTGAGAGGGGAGGCCCTTGGTCCTATGAAGGTTCTATGCCCCAGTATAGAGGAATGCTAGGGTCAGGAAGTGGGAGTGGGTGGGTTGGTGAGCAGGGGTAGGGGGAAAAGGGGTAGGGGGTTTTTAGAGGGGAAACCAGGAAAGGAGATAACATTTGAAATGTAAATAAAGAAAATATCTTTAAAAAAAACCAAGTGCATGTTCAAGTGCTCAGGCTAAAGTAAGTATGCAGCCTTTTGTTAGGAAGCTTGTTTATCATGCACGAGGGCCCCATATTCAATTCCTAGCACTGAAAATAAACAAATAAATCAACAAATAGATAAATAGATCATAACAATAATTTTATAAAAGGAAAAGAGAAAGGGTCAGTGTTGCTGTGGTTTGCAGTGAACTCAACCTTATATTAAGTTTATGCTATACAAAGACACTGTGTGTTCAGGGAGAGCTAGCACAAGTAACAGAAGATCTGGGAAGGAAGTGAAGGCTATTTGTAAATGCCAGCCTTTCTCTCCAATGTCCCTAAATCTAGGTGATTCTGTCTCCTGAAATACAGACATTCAACTTAAACTCTAACTTAACTGAACCCCAGTCACCATTTCAGAAGTTAAGTTGTAAGTGTTCCTGTTTAGAAAAATGAGTCAAATACAGACCGAGGGGTCCTGATGCACACTGTTGTTAAAAGGTATGGTGCAGGGCTACCAATAGCAAACACAGAAGTGGATGCTCACAGTAAGCTATTGGATGGATCACAGGGCCCCCAAAGGAGGAGCTAGAGAAAGTACCCAAGGAGCTAAAGGGATCTGCAATCCTATAGGTGGAACAACAATATGAACTAACCAGTACCCCCCCCCCCGGAGCTCATGTCTCTAGCTGCATATGAATCAGAAAATGGCCTATTCGGCCATCAGTGGAAAGAGAGGCCCATTGGTGGTGCAAACTTTATATGCCCCAGTACAGGGGAACGAAAGGGCCAAGAAGTGAGAGTGGGTGGGTGGGGAAGTGTGTGTGGGGGAGCATGTGGGGAACTTTTGGGATAGCATTGGAAATGTAAATGAAATAAATACCCAATAAAAAAAGAACATTACAAAAAAAAAAAAAAAAAAAAAAAAGAGTGTCACCAAGGTGGTGGAGTATGGCTCAGTGATACTGCACTTGCTTAACATGTACAAGGCCTTCAGCTCATACACAGCATGGAGCAAATGAGCAAGAGAGACAGACAAGAGAGTCGGAGAAAGACAGACAGAGAGACTGGTAGCAACAAAGAGAGAGAGAGATTGAGGGGGAAGAGATAAGGGGAGAGTAGGAGGAAGAGAAAGAGAGAGAGGAAGGGATGGAGAAATGGAGGGAGAGGGGGAGGGGAAGGGGAGGGGGAGGAGAAGGGGAGAGGGAGGGGAAGAAGGAGGGAGAGGAGGAGGGAGAGAGAGAGAGAGAGAGAGAGAGAGAGAGAGAGAGAGAGAGAGAGAGAGAGAGAGAGAGAGAGAGAGAGAGAGAGAGAGAGAGAAGATAGGGCAGAGGAGATCTCTAAAGCATTTTGAGCAGGACTGAGAATCCTGCTAAGGACTAAGTTCTTGGAAAGAGAGGAAGCAGCCATTTTTCACTGCACTCATCTTGTATTACAGGGGCTTCTGGGTTTGTTCTTCCTTTGCTCTTGGCATAGGAGGTCTAAGAGAATACTTAACAGAGCCATGAAATCAGCAACGATCTCAATGAGAAGGACCAAGGGCTAGTTCATTGTTGAGTTGAGTTCCGTAGAAACTGGTGCTGTCTGAAAAAACCCTCCCAAGCCTGAAGTCCTTGGTAGCTCACATTATCTACAGCGCTCTTCTGCAGTCCTGAAGGGATCCTAATATGAAGAAGCAAAGCCACAGCAGAGTAGACAGGCTTGCAGGTGTGGGCTCGGCCACTGAGGTGACAGTCAGAGGATGCTAGAATTGGAAGAATGGGGAAAGCTTTGGTAACAACATTTGAATGAAGGTTAATCTGTAAAATTAAAGTAGCACAGTAAGGGTGACTGAAAATCCTGTTGGTATTTATATTAATAGATGGTGGCTGTGTCTCTGACAATATTGGGTCCAAGCATAAAGTGACCAGCTGCCTCTATTTTTGTATTTTGGAAGTCAGCATCCATGAAACCTAAAAATTCTACAGCAAGGTTCACAAGAAAAGCAAATTAAGCCCCACCCAGAAACGCAGAGGAGCTCACATCTCTAGCCTACTCCCAGTTTGGCAGCCACACAAATCACCCATTCTGGGAGTACTTCCCATAAGCAAGTCCTAACCAAACTGCCCCAAGCAGAAAGATTAAATAACCAAATCAGAGATGTATCAAGATAGCATTTTTGGAAAGGAAAATAGGTGAAGGTACAGATTATTCTAAAAAGTCCAAAAATTAGAGTATGCATAAGCAGTATCAGATGTTGGAAAACACAAAAGTATAATATTTAGCATGTAAAAGGTAATAAAATTATTTAATAACAAAATTATTCCCATCATTATAAAGGCTCAAAACAACTGTTTGCTGTTTTAATTTAATGAACAATCAAATATAATATGGTAAACATTGAACACACAGGTAATATACAAGGGCATACATAACACAGACCCATATATTTAGGTACACATGTACAATTATGCACACATTATTAGTATCACACTGTGATAGCTATCTTGGCTGTTAACTTGATTGGTTTTAGAATCAGCTAAGAGAAATGCCTAGAAGGGTTTAGGAGGCAGATCCAGGATGGATTAACTTTCAGGGGGGCGTCCCAGAGTGCAGAGCCCCTTTTGGTAGTAATAGCCTAGATATAACAAAGTCTGAGGAGTCTACTAGGATGCAGCTACAATTGCCATCCTTGGCTGGCATGGAACGTAGATTCTTCAGCCTGCTACTAGTCTCCAAAGATCCCCCATGGCTTTAGCATCAGATTGGAGCTGGTGAGACATCCTGTCTCATGAGCCTCATGGATAGATAGGGTATCCTCAGCTTCTCTAAAGTTAGGACTGCCAATCCCAAATCATGGGAAGTCAGCCTAATTTGCAAACTATGATGTCTTCTCAGCTCTCTGGCGAAAGAGGGATGTAGAAAACCTTACACATCTGCAATGAAACCAATGCCATGCAGTGTTTGAAAAGTCCAGGCAAAGCATATGCCCCCAAGTCTTTCGAAACCTAAAAGCTACGTGTATTTTTGAAAACTGCTTTTTTTGGACTTGTCCAAAGAATTTGTGCACATTTCCTTATTTCTCAGTTTTAATTATCAGAACGATCTATCTGAAAACAAGATTCTTATATATTTTTTAAGAGTTCATCTGTCCACATTGTTTATTCCTCACTGAGTGTCACAGTCCTGAAGCAGACAGGGGACACCAGGAGGGAAGCCCTTAAACAGCAAACATCTTGTTTGCATGCAAACTGTTGAAATGATGCTTTTGAAGTCAAGGGGAAGATTGATGCTATGCAAATGAATGTGTCTATAATGTATCTTTCTTTATAGTCTAAGATTTTTTTCAACGTGTTTACTCTATAAAGCCAGGATTCAGAAGAGACAGAAAACATTACCTAAAGAATGTTAAGATATGTTATCAAGAAAGTTAGGTATAAGAGGGATGGGACAGAGGTCACATCACATAAGAAAAGGCTCACATTATTTTTAGTCATCATTTGTGAAAGCAAGAAATTTGCTTGTGGCCTTGAACATAGTCTAAATTAGGAACAGAACACTCTAGAATAAAAGGTCATTGCATCATGCTTTATTTATAGAAATAAAGGTTTTCAAGTTTGTTCCTCAAAAGTATTCTACCAGATACATGAAAAAACTAGATGGTTCTTAATTGCTATCCAGAGTCCTTTCTTTAAAGCAGTATTCAAAGCTATAATGCTCCAATACAAAAACTACTGAGAATTTCAAAGCTGAATCTTAAGGTCATAATTACACATATCATATTGTCTACTTTAAATAATATGTTAAGAAAGCCAATTAATGCCTTCATATGCAATAAGGACCTTGCTTGGTTCTTAAAATTCTTGTTAAAAATAGAGATGGTATAATTACTTAGCCCTAAGTTAAAATGACTCCTGTGAAAAATGATCTTACTTTTATAAATTATGTATTTAGGAAATGTTATAACTGGCTTTAAAATTTAGGTATTGCTAGGATTTGGGGATCAGTATTTGCCCAGTATGTTCTGTATGTACAAAAGAATACCCATAAGAGAAACAAATTCACAAAGTTAAAAACTGTAATGAGGTTTTGCTTTATAAAATACTGGAATTATCATGAGACCGAGTCAGAGGGAAAAGCAGCCATCTGGAGCAAGCTCTCTGTTTTAAATAATAATGGTGGTCATCTTAGCTATTTTTTGAGTGCCATGACAGAACACTTGCAACTCATAAGAGGGAGCATTTGATTTGGAAGTTCAGGCTCAGGGCTGTAAAGGGTTCCAGATCATGCCCACCATGGTAGGGAATATGGCAGCAGGCTGTCAGGCAGTCAGTTCTGAGAGCTTATATCTGATCTACAAGCATAGGATAAGGGGGGGCGGGGAGAGGAGGGAGAGGGGAAGAGAGAGGGGGAGAGGGAGGGGGAGGAAGAGGAGGGCTTACATCTGATCCACAAGCATAGGATAAGAGAGGAGGGAGAGGGGAGGAGGAGAAGGAGGAGGAGGAGGGGGAGGAGGAGCAGGAGTGGAGAGGTGGGAGTGGCAAATCATTTGAAACTCCCAGGCCCTCTTCCAGTGACACATAATCTTCAGCAAGGCCACACCTCATATTTGTTCTTAAACAGTTCCACCAAATGGGGACCAAGATTCAAATCCACGAGCCTATGGGGCTGTTCTCATTCAAGCACCACACTGGGCTCTTTGAAGTAGTGGAACAAATAATAATCTCATACAAGGAATATTTGTGTTTTACATTTAGATGAAATAAAAGATATTTCAAAACAGAATATTGCGAAACTCCCAGTCCAGTACAGGAATTGATAGATGTAAATGGGGAACGTGATGCTTTCTGGTTTATGAATTGAGCTCATCTGTTTAGAACAGCTAGACACTTACAACCACCATCTTTCACTGGCCAAACAAGCAGAAGGACCTCTCAGACGCAGCGTATAGTCTGCAGAGTTGTATGGCTGGTGGCTAAGGTTTTTTTTTTTTTCCTCTTAAAAGTATAGTTCAAGTTTCACCTTTACCCTTTCCTCTCCTTTCATATCTAGCTAACATAAAAACTTAAAAGTGTTGAAAGACCCCTAACACAGCAAAGTGACAGAACTGGGCCTTCCTCAGAGCCTATACTTAATAATTGATGATTTTTCTCTAATGCATAGCTGACAAACACATAGGAAAAATGGGGTAGGTTTTGCTCATGTTATAGCTAACTCAAAGGAGAAAAGTGTTACTCAACTATATTTTTGTTCTATATCTTTGTGTGAGAAAATACATGCACTTAAAACAAGTCTCCCTGTATGATAATTTATCTATAAATAGTAGCCCAAACTGACTGAATCAGAGAGCAGTGGCGTTTTCCTTGTATCTGATAGCCTTGCTAATCTCACCTGGGATTGAGTATGGGTCTGTTTTCCTTCAGTTGGAGTGTACACTCAGGGCTTGGTTGGGATGACAATGTTGAGACAGCTCGATTCTGCTTTGCAGGCGGCCATTCACTTTTCTGGGTGCTAATCCCAACTTTTGCAGTGGCAACAGTGTAAGTTGGCAAACTCTAATGTGTGGACTCCAGCTTCACTTGGTTCACATTTGCTTGTGTTCCATAACCAATGGGAGAAAGCTACAACCCCATTGGTGTGTTAAGTGGGAGGCAGAGCCCACGAAGGGCCACTTGCCTGGCTACATGCTCTAGTGGGGAAAAATGGATACTCTAAACAGCCTGCTTAGACAAACGTCTTTGAGAGGATTGTAATGAGACCATGTGTATTTTTCATGGGATATCTTTTGCATTAAAACTACTTTATAACAGTGTTCTAAAAATCTGGAAGATCAGATTCAAGGCACTTTATAGACAATGGCAACCTCAGTCCCCAGGGACTCAGGAGGGTTTAATGGTCTTTAGAATGGACAGTTTCTCCGAGTAGTGCTCATTGATCACAAAAGCACAAGAGTGTTTGGCTTAGCCAAAGATATAGTCTAACTTTTACACCCCATGTTACAGACCAAAATGGCTCATTTATAACCTTCAAGGTGCACTTATAATAGGAACAGTTATGGCAAAAGACTAAAATTCACATAAAATGACACACTGGCATCAAGTAGAAAATCAGTCAGTAGTAGTTCAAGAGAAAGCAGTGTATTAGGGGAATAAACTGTGGGTAGGAATTAGGCAGTAAGGAGGATTTTCAGACAGCAGGCAACTACTTTAACTTAATGCATCTTGAAGAAAATACATCGTTTTGAAATCAAAGTGAAGAAAATTTCTAGCAAATTAAAGCTAAGGAACATCATTACCACCACCACCACCACCACCACCATCATCATCATCATCATATCTATCTATCTATCTATCTATCTATCTATCTATCTATCTATCTATCTATCTATCTATCTATCTATCTATCTATCTATCTATCTATAAATCTATCTATCTATCTATCTATCTATCTATCTATCTATCTATCTATCTATCTATCTATCTATCTATCTATCTATCTAATTAGGACACGGTTTCTCTTCAGAGCTGTGCTGGAACTCCTAATCTAGACTGGTCTCAGACTCATAGAGATCCTCTTGCCATTGCCTAAGAAATGTGGAGATTAAAGTCATGCACCATGTTGCCTGGCCTAAGGGACAATATTATTAGTCTACCTCTGAGGTGAAGGACACTTGCTGGCTTTTCAATATCCTGTTTATATCAACTAATTAACCACATGCTATATTAACTTCATCTACTACCTTCCCCAGTGTAACAATACTTCAACAATTCTTACATGCACATAAACACTCATTTGCATCTCTTTGAGAACATCACCACTTCTAGCTGTCACTGACATTCTAGCAGCTAAGATACACTAGGCCGACCAAAGCATAACAACTGATATGACACATACAACCACCATCTTTCACTGGCCAAACAAGCAGAAGGATCTCTCAGACGCACCGTATGAGGCTGTATTGATCCTAGGGCCTCAAGGGCACATTTGTAGGAGGGAAAGTCCTCTCCAATACTTCCCAAAGGTAGACTGCCTTATGAAACACCTGCCACAAACCACAATCTAAGCATCTCCCCAATTCTTTTTAACTGCTTTTGAACTCTCTCAAGTAAATTTGCACTGCTAAGTCTAGCTCATTGGATCAAATTGGTTTTTACAATGAGAACTACTTTATTTACTTGAATTTCTACCATACTTCTATGAATATTGAATCCCAGCCTCAGCCTAAATACTATCATTTATCTAGTTAGTGACATAGCCAAGGCCTGAATTAAAAAAAATTAACTGCTGACTATGGATTCATGTAATAATTGATTTTAAAGAAAATGCTTAGTTTCCACACTACGTCCCAGTACTTCTGACAACCATGGTGATGGAAACTCTTGTATATTTCTCAAAGCTAGCCTGCCACACTCCTTGCTGTACTGATTGTTCTAAATTAGAGATCTGCTGCTTCCCTGTGGGCATCCTGCTGGAAGATATAGATTTTCTATTGAGCTGCTAGGGTGTTGCTTAGTTCTTCACAGTAGTCAATTTAAGGAGATTGGAGAAATATATGCAATCCCACAGCATTGCCAGCATTGACATGGTGTGACCAAGACTAATATTATGGGATGACGGTTCAGGTAAGATAGAGAAGTCATAACCCCAGCTGTAGAGGTTCAGGATGAACTGCCAAAAACTATGGGTTAGGGGCTCAGTATGATCATGTTGGGCTGGCTCTCTTTAGCTGAGGAAAAGGTAGATAATATGAATCGCACATAATACACATTAAAAACCCAGTATAGAATCTATATATAATAATATATGGCTACTACAAAAAATCACTGGCTTATAAAACATAAAAATATAGATTATTAATCCAAAAGTAAGTTCTGTCAGCCTTTGGTGATACTAGTTTTTCTTTGTACCATTAAAATGTAAGATCAATAGTCAACATTAAGATGATTTTTTTTAAGGGCGTTTAACAAATTTCTGGATTTTCCCACCAGTGCTATAATTTTATTCTTCTCAGGAAATATCAATATTCAAAATCTTTTGCCTAAAGCATATTTTTAATTTGCCTTTGGGTAATCCAACATTATTTAAATGTGCTTTAATCATTTTCATTCAAAAATGTCCACTTCTCTTTGATCTTTTCATTAAGTATATGGAAAAGAGCCTGAGAAATTCATTACTAAAAATATTGAGATACTGCCTAAATAGGAAACAAAATGTAAATGCCTATATTGAATATACTGTATATTCCCATCAGGGCCCTGGAGCAGAAAATGAATTATTAGGAAATGAAAATTATGCCAAAATGTGCCTGAAAATAAATGGCAGAGTCTAAAGAGACTGGACTTGAAATAAGAGCACTTACATAGGTTTCACTCATTCACTCTTCATTCATTCATTCATTCATTCACTCATTCATTCAAAACCACAAAGTACTGGGTACTGCATGATCTAAATAGTATGCTTCCAACTTCCATATGCCCTATGTCTAGTCAACATCACAAAATAATTTGTAGGTAATCAAGAGAGTCTCACTGAATATTGAGCACTCTGAATTATTGAAGGAAGCTATCCAGATATTTCCTTCCAATATTAGATGTATGTATCTCCAAACATAGGACATCCCTAAAGCAAATCTTCAATGTTCTTTACACAGGGGGAACATTTATGTTAAGAAATGACTGTGTTTCATATTCTCCTGAGCAATATTGTCTCTATATTTTTATTTAGGAGCTCACCTGATAATTTCTACAGTTATTTACCAGTTGTAGTGTGTTAAGAGTATTTTGTAAAACTGTCCCCCCTCCTCCTCCTCCTCCTCCTTTCCTTCTTCTTCATCCTCCTCCTTCTCCTTCTCCTCTTCTCTCCATTAAATAATCCATTTATTCACTTTACATCCTGATTACAGTCTACCCTCTTTCCAGTCTTTCCCCTCCCTCTTCTCTTTTCCTTTTAGAAGTGATAGGCCTATCCTGGGTATCAACCTACCCTGGCATACAAAGTCAATCCAAGACTAGGGACATATATCCTCTCCCACTGAGTCCAAACAAGGCAGCCCAGAGAGGGAAAGGGATCCACAGGAAACAATAGAGCCAGGGACAAGCTCTTCTCCAGTTGTTGGGGGTCAGTCATGAAGACCAAGCTGCATATCTATTACACATGTGTAAGAGTGGAAGGGCAGGGGGTGGGGGAGGACAGGTCCAGTTATGCATGCTGCTTGGTTGCTAGTTCAGTCTCTGGGAGCTCCTAAGTATTCAGGATAGTTGATACTGTTGGTACCCTAGTAGAGTCTGTATCCCCTCCAAGTTCCACAATCTTTCTCCCAATTCTTCCACAAGGCTCCTGGAGTTCTCTCTAATATTTGACTGTGGGTCACTGCATCTGATTTATCTGCTTGGTGGAGCCTCTCAGATGACAGTTATGTCAGACTACTTTCTGTAAGCAACAGCAGAGTTATTGTTAATAGTGTCAGGGATTGGCTCTTCTCCATGGGTTGGGTCTCAAGTTGGGCCAGTCATTGGTTAGCCACTTCCCCAGTCTCTGCTCACTTATATAAGTGGATATTAGCCATAAAGTAAAGGATATGCACACTCTAAATCACAGAGCCAAAAGAAGCTAAACCAACAAGGAGGGCCCAAGGGAGGATTTTGAGTCTTACTCAGAAGAAATAAAATAGTCATTGGAAGGTGTATAGAGGGAGGGAACTGGGTGGAAGAGGGGATGGGGAGGATAATGGGGGGGTGTTCATGTATAGGAAGAGCAAGGGATAAAGGGCCAGGAGAGTGAATGGAAATCAGGAGTTTGCAGGTGAGTGGGGAATCTCTAGAACATACTAGAGATCTGGGATGGGGGTGGAGGGCTCCAGGGAATCTATGAGGATGACACTAGTTGAGACTTCTAGCAATCAGGTATATGGAGCCTGAAGTGCCATTTTTTTAATTTAATTTTATTTTATTATTTTATTTTATTATATTTTTGCCTTTTTCGAGACAGGGTTTCTCTGTGTAGCCCTGGCTGTCCTGGAACTAACTCTGTAGACCAGGCTGGCCTCGAACTCAGAAATCTGCCTGCTTCTGCCGCCCAAGTGCTGGGATTAAAGGTGTGCACCCTCCCTGTCCAGAAATGCCATTCCCAATAGTCAGGCAGGACTCCCAGTGGAGGGAGAAGGACATCAACCTACCTTCAGCCAAAATTTTGTTCTGCATATCAGACGTGCAGAGACAAAGATGGAACAGAGAAAAATACTTCTGTTAAAAGGTACTGGGATGAAATTTTGTCTGTGTGGTTCTGCCATCAGGATACCAATAGATTTTTGTTTTAAAGGCTTTACATTTATCAAATATGTAAACAATGTATATTGGTTTGATAAATGGGCATAGTGGCTTAGACTTTTAATTCTGGCACTTGGAAGGCAGAGGCAGATGGATCTCTGTAATATCGAGACCATTCTGATCTATATAGTGAGCTCCAGAACAGCCAGGGCTGCATATCAAGATCCTGTAATTGGATTAATACATAAAAAGAAAATAGTTTGGTAGTAGTATGCTTCTTTTGTACTTTGGTGTGAGTTCAGAGAGGAATTTTTAGTATGTGTGTGTGTGTGTTTGTGTGTTTTTTACCATTTTGGATTTTCCTTCTATTCTGGCTTTGAAATAGGATGTTTGCTTACCCATAATCTCACCAACAAACATTATTGTCTAGCTTTCAGATTTTCTCCTATCGTGGTAAAGGGCAATGAGTATTTCAGAGTACTTGTGAAATTTTACTCTTTTCCATTCTCACGATCACATGAGAGTATTTTCCATGGTCTACAACCAATGTATCTGTTTTCATGAACTGTCTGGCACCACTAAGTTCCTATATACCATCTATGTTTCCCATTGTTGCTCTGTTTTTGGTTTAAAAAATTGTAAATACAATATGAAGACTAGATGGAGAAATGTAAGTTTGACACACTTTCTGATATTTTCTCTGACCATAAGCCAATAGTTTTGTATATGAAAGGTCTTGAAATCATATTTAGTCTGTTATTAATTACTCTTATTCCATACGTTTAGTGTAGCTAGAAATTTTTTCTCTGCTTAAGGTCATATACTTTGTGCATGGTTGTCTCTTTTATTTGAATGATTTTACAATTTACACTTTGATTTTGATCTCAGAATCTATTGTAGAATACAATGCAAAGAACAGATTCAATTATGTCTCCTATTTTCCTATCCAGTTATTTCACTTACTACAATGTACCACTTACTAGAATTTTCAGATTTCTCCAGTGTCTTAGGCTGTAGCCCTCATCAGCATTAAATTTTCACGTGGAATTAGTTCTATTTCTTTGTTTTCCAACTCAGTTCCATTCACCTTCCAGTGTATGCATGGTACAGTTTTGTTTGATTTAAATTATATAATCTAAACCATATGTTTTAATATCTAGCACTTCCTAGTTCTCATTGCTTTTAGTTTCTATATTTTTTTGCAGTTTTCTTTCCTTTCCTTTCCTTTCCTTTCCTTTCCTTTCCTTTCCTTTCCTTTCCTTTCCTTTCCTTTCCTTTCCTTTCCTTTCCTTTCCTTTCCTTTCCTTTCCTTTCCTTTCCTTCCCTTCCCTTCCCTTCCCTTCCCTTCCCTTCCCTTCTTCCCTTCCCTTCCCTTCCCTTCCCTTCCCTTCCCTTCCCTTCCCTTCCCTTCCCTTCCCTTCCCTTCCCTTCCCTTCCCTTCCCTTCCCTTCCCTTCCCTTCCCTTTCCTTTCTTTTCCTTTTTTCTTTTCCTTTTTTCTTTTCTTTTTCTTTTTGAGACAGGGTCTCCTGTATCCTAGACTACTCTTGAAATCATTCTGTAGTTAAGGATGACCTTGGCCTTACTCTCCTGGCTCCACCTGTCTAGTGCCAAGACTGTGGATGTGTACCACCATGCAGCTATGGCTTCTTTTCTTTTATTTTCGTTTTAAAATAAACTTTACTCAATGGGTCCAAAGGAAAAGTGGAAGCATTTTGAATAGACATTTCCTCCCTTTAGTCCCCGAATCTAAGACAGTAATTTCCATGCATCCAAATCCAATGGTTAAGTAGAGGAAGGTATACCACAAGACAGCAAAGCAAACTCAGAGTATATTTGGCACATGTGAGAGTGTCACTATGGAACATCTTGTCTTGTATGATTAATGCTAACTGGAACACATTTTAAAAGCTCATGAAATACAAAACAGTCAATTCTCCTTTCATCAGGATACCATTTCCAAGGTTCCTTCAACCAACTAGAGGGCTCTGTCTCTGTGTCTCTGTCTCTCTCCTTTCTTCTTATCAGGTCTCTTGGGTCCTAGAGTATTAAGAATTTCTGTCTAAGCTCTCTCATCAGGCATCATGGTTAACATAACTTCTGTTTTCTACAGTGTCTTAAAATTTGATTTATTTGCTCAGTCCTCTCCAGAAATTACCAGTGTTCCCTATCTGACTACCTCTATTGAGTACTTGATACTCCAAACCTTTACTTAGAAGTCTAACATACAGTTCTAAATGAGTACATCCCGAATTGGAACCCAAGTCAAAAAGGTGCTGGAGTCATTGATAAATTTTCAACAGATATCACCCTAGGACGAGTTACCTCCATCTCTCCTGGGCTTGCAGCACAGCTTTCTACATGTTTCCCTTTGTTCACACTGTCCTCATATCACATTCTTAAAACAATGATAGTATATAAGCCAAGTCATTCTATTTCATTCTTTAGGTTTTTGCTTTTCCATATTTCTCATTAGAATGAAAGGCACACAGCCTGAAATCCACCACCCACTTCTCTTATTTTTCTAACTTTGCTTCTCTTTGCTCTCATCCACTGCTCTTCTCTAGCCACCTAAACACCAAAATGAACCTTCTCAACAGTGCACCATATTCATCACTACATCCTTGTCAACATGTGCACCATATTCATCATTACATCCTCAGGTACTTTACCTCTTTCTAGTATCAGAAATTTTTGTCAAGAGAAAATCATAAGATATACTGCATCTTTGCACTTGTTGTAATAGCTTATTTGGAACTTGGAAACCCATATATGTCTCTAGCTATGTTAAGAGTCATGCCAAGAAGGCTGGCTGTGTACATGAAGGTTTATCAGCCATAATTATCTTGTACTATTTGGACACTCTTGGAAAAGTGATGTTTGAACTCTTTTAAACATATTATGCACATGTTCTTTTACTCTCTGATTCAGTTGGTAAAATTTCCATCTTTGATGTTTCTGCTTGATAGCAAGGTACTCTCTTCTTATACATAAGGCTTTTCAGGTCACTTGATGCCAGACTCTCAGTTTTTTTTTTTTAATGAAGGAAGAATCTAGAGAAATTAAAATACAGAACAATGGCATTTCTGTCTTCATGCAACAAAATATCATGACCAAAATGCAAGTTAGAGAGGAAAGGATTTATTCTGTTTACACATCCATATTGCTATAGCTGCTCATCATTGAAGGATGTCAGGACAGGAATACACATGGCAGGAATCTGGATGCAGGAGCTGATGCTGAGGCAATGGAGTGGTGCTTCTTCCTAGCTTTTTCCTCATGGCTTGCTCAGCCTACTTATAGAACCCCAGTCCACCAGCCCATGGATGTCTGTAAAATAAATTATATATTCCAGCTAACCCATACAAAATACATACACAATCCAGGTATTTTATTTACAAGCCATAAGCCCAGATTGGGTAGGTTTTAGAGCTATTTTAACTTACATCCCAGCCATACATCCCTTGTTACGTGCTGTTTATCCTGGTCACATGCTCATGGCCCATTTTGTCTCATAGAGGCCTCCTCTTCCTCTCTCCCTTGGTCTCCTTACTTCTTCCCTGTCTCTACCTGTGATCCTTAGCCTAAAACCCACCTCCTTGCATCTAATTACAGCCTGCCTAACCACAGGCCAGACATTAGCCTTTTATTGACTAATTAATGTGGGGAGCAATATTTGCACAACAAAGGCTGTTGTGTGTGAGAATTCACTCCTTTTGGGTCTTGGGATGCAGTGTTTAGCACTTAAATACATTGGAGTACCAGACCAACCCCAAGAAAGGTTACCACTCAAAGTGGACTAGGCTCTCCTCTATTAATTACTATAAGAAAATGCTCTACAAATGTGTATACATCCTGATCTCATGGAGCCATTTTTTTTCAGTTAAGGTTCCCTCTTCTCAGATGACTATAGTTTGTGTCAAATTGACATAAATCTAGCAGTACAATTTTTGATGATAAAAGGGAATGATAAAGTATTTGAAATTCTGCTCACCTTGAGTTCTGTAAGTTGTAGTGATGGAAAGAGGGGTCCTAAGGAAAATAAACTACATTTATGGGCTTCTGGAAGAAAAAGGTTTCACCCATGCAGCCATAGTACATATCAGATTTATAACGTCAACTTTGCCTCTTTCATAGTTTGTCTAAAGACCAACTGAAGTAATGTATAACATGATTTAGTTTTAGTAGATTACACAATGAGAAGTTGTAGGACCTAGAAAAGTATGAGTTATGTAGCTTCCATGTAAGAAAATACCTGAATTATTGTAATCAAAGGCTGATCTTTTTTTCCAGTAAAAGAAATGAGAATAAAAAAAATCAGAATATTAAGTACCAGAGTAATACCAATATACTAGGTAAATGACAAGCTGAATTTAAATTACTTTAATTTTAATGTCATTCATTCTAGAATTGTTGAGCTAAACAGAGAAAAAAAAATGATTCCCTCTAGGTAAATGTTAATGTTCTCAGACATCCAGCAAGGATGTAGGTAAAAGGGCAAGAGGCTGGTAAGTTGCATCATGATAATCTTTTGAACTGGTAGAATCCAGACACCTCCTAAATAGATGCATTCATTTTTATGAAGGCGAGCATAAACAATTATAGTTGCTGTCAGATTGCACACCTTAAAATCACAACATATTTAAGCACATGAGAAATATTTCATATACTCAAATAAAAAGTGAATTATCTCAACATAACAGTGTCAGAGGGTCAAGGGTGGTTTACCACGGTTTGTTTAGAGTCTCAAAAGGTTGGAGGGTACGGACAAGAATCAATTCAAAGATGACATCATGTAGTATTTACATCACTGACACTGGAAAGGGACACACCACAAGGTGAAAATTGGTGCCATGTCTATACTGGTTTGGGGATATCCAAAAACCACTGTTATGTTTAGTAACCTTGACTTTCAGCAGTGAGGTTATTTTGTTACTTCTCAGATAAATCCTTAAAACCTCAAAATCAAAAAGGTGCTTTTACCACTGCTTTTTCTAACTGTGGATTTAGTTGTTGGAGACAACAAGTTTAGTTAGATTTACTTATAGGCTCATGGGTCCCACTGGCCACTCCACTGAATGTCTCTCCTTCTCTCAGTAGTCATCACATGGCTATAGTACTCAAGGAGGGGCAGGGACTTTGAGTCTTTCTTCCTTCCACAATGAAATGTTGAAGTACCCAAACTGATGCAGCTCTCAAACTCACTATATGGCTGAGAGATGGTCTTCAGCACCGAATCTTCTCTCCCAAGTGTTATGGCTACACTATTACACCTAGTCACATTCATTCATTCATTCATTCATTCATTCATTCATTCATTCAAGATTTATGTCTTATTGAAAGAAGTAGTGTGCAAATAATGGTGTTAATAGTAATTAAAAACTTAGATTTCTTAAAATTTATTGAGCTACTGATAGATTCTTTTATTATATGCATTATACAAGTGCATATCATATATTTAGGTATTTAATGGAAGAAAAGATGGTAAAACTCATAAGAGAAAAATAATTCTGACTTATCTGGAATTTGTTTAATGCAACTTTACATGATTATTAGGATTTCAAAGCTATACTAAGGGAAACCTATAGAAAAAAGAAACCATATAGTTTTATTTTATTATAGAAGCTTATATTCTTTGGATATTAAACAAATTCTTTATTTTTAAAGCATCTTTTAGTTGAATACATTAAAGAATTCTACCATCTGAAAACCTCCCGGATTCTGCTGCACAAGGATTCTGCTGCACAAGGATTCTGCTGCACACTATTAAAGTTTGACTTTCTGGCCAAATAACTGTTGCTAGGCTTATCCTTTAGAACACATAGAAATTTTTCAGAGTTAAGTTTAGAATACTAATAAATTTCTGCAGGCCAGCAGGCCATGGATGAAATTCCTTCACTGTGTTGTTGTTGTTTGTTTGTTTTTGGTTTTTGTGGGTTTGTTGTTGTTGTTGTTGTTGTGGTTGTGGTTGTGGTTGTTTGAGACGGGGTTTCTCTGATATACCCCTGGCTGTCCTGGAACTCACTTTTTAGACCAGGCTGCCCTCAAACTCAGAAATCCGCCTCCCTCTGCCTCCTGAGTGCTGGGATTAAAGGCTCCCTTCACAGTTTAAAAACCACAAAGGAAACAAAGACTCAAAATGAGTAATTTACTCAAGATCAGACACTTAATAAATAGAAGCAGGGCACAAACCTGCCAGTTGAACCTCACATGCTTCTTGATAGCCATAATCTCAAGAATAAAACATTGAAATATATTTCCAATTTCTTTATGATCTTCCACAAAATGCAAGAATTTCATCCATTTATCTCTGGATAATATCAGTAACATGAACATGTAAGAAATAAGATTTTCAAAATTTCTGCGAACAAATTTAGCATCTGAGGATAGTAAGTTGTATGGTAAAATACTTGAGGGGATGCCCTTTTTTTTTCTAATTACGTCCCAGAGGTTCTTGATAACATGACTGAATTTCATGTGACACTCTTTAGAACTTTTTTTTTTTTCTGTGTCCTGATGGTTCTGGGCTGGTTTCTCTTGGGCCAGGAATTTGAGCAGAAGTGGTGGTCTTACTTGTGCTCTCAGGTGTGTCAACACTCCTGGAAGACCAACTCTTTCCCGGCAGGATTTGCGTACCGAGAACTGTGGCACAGGGTCATCTCCAGGCACAGATGGAAACTGGAAGGTAGGGTGAGCAGTTTTACAGATAGCTCCTTTTGGTAAATAAACTCAGTTTCCTGAAGGACCATTTCCTAAGCAATGCTCTCTTCTGGCACCTATGGTGGCAGTGATAAATAATATGTTACTTAATAAGTACATTCCTTTCATAATATAACTATAACTACATGTATTCTGTACATTTTAAAAATATTTTTATTAGGTATTTTCCTCATTTACATTTCCAATGCTATCCCAAAAGTCCCCCATACCCTCCCCCCACTCCCCTACCCCCCCCCACTCCCACGTTTTGGCTCTGGGTTTCCCCTGTACTGGGGCATATAAAGTTTGCATGACCAATGGGTCTCTCTTTCCAGTGATGGCCGACTAGGCCATCTTTTGATACATATGCAGCTAGAGTCAAGAGCTCCGGGGTACTGGTTAGTTCATAATGTTGTCTTTAGAACATTTTTAAATGAAGTCTTTTTTCCCCTTTCATTTAAGTTTTATTACATTATGAGGAGAAAAGATACTTAATTTCAATTTATCTGAATTTGCTAACATTTAAAAGCATATTTTGAGTAAATAGACTTACATCATATTATTCTTTCTTTTTTGTACCGCAACTCCTCCTGGAGAACCCTCCCTACTTCAAAGCCTGCAGTGTTGGGAAAATTGGGTTCTGAAGATGCCAAGTAACCTTGGTTTCTGTTGTTTTTGTTCTTAAGCTTGCCTCCTGACATCTGGTTATCTCTAGTGTTTCCTGCCCTGGCTATGTCTGACTGGAGCCTGTCCTTCTTGTGATCCTGGTTGTGTCATAACTCCTCTGAGTCAAGCTGTCTCTGTTATCCTGTGATTCTGGGATCCTGGGATTCTGAGTTCCTGGGTGTGTCTGAGCTCCTGGTAGTCAAGCTGCCTTTGGGACCTTGAGATCCTGGTGTAAGCAAGCTCCTGGGATCCTCTGATCCTGGGTGTGTTGGAGCAATTTGGAGTTGAGCTACCTCTGGGTGTTGTGGGGCTGACTGTGGAGTTTGAGCCCAAGGTCTGCTCAGTGCGCCGGCCCAGACAGACCAAAAGGAACCAGTGCCACTGGTCTGGCAGAGTTCCTGTGTGCCTGGGTCCCGCTGGTCCCAGTTACTCCAGGTGTGGGGGCAGATGTTGTGTACTCCTCACCTCTGATGTTCTGATCCAGGAGCATTGGAGCACCTGGGAGTGGAACTACCTCTGGGTGTTGTGGGACTGGCTGCGGATAGTAGTAAATCAAAGGAAGCTCTACTCAATAAAACAGTGTCAAGTGACCTCACACTATCATTTGACTTTTATTTGACCTTCTCTGATAAATTTAGAATGATGATTCAGCTTTAAATGGTCAAAACTATTTCAAAAATAGTTTTAATATTATTTGTGACTATTGTGAAGGGTGTTGTTTCCCATTTTTCTTTCCCAGCCTGTTTATCTTTTGTGTAGTAAATGAAAAAAAAATCTAATAAATAAATATCTAATAAAAAAAAGAAAAAAATCAACATCCTAAAGTAAACTGAAAAAAAAAACAACAAAAAATAAAACAAACAAAAAAACAAAATTGGTTTTAAACCCTGAAATCTATACACCCCCACAACCCTCTTTACAATCCTAGCCTCTTCTGCTCAGTTTACCTCATTATGTTTAGTATTCATTTGCAGACCCATTCCAACAGAAACTTTTGCCCCAGTGTGACCTAGATAAGAAATGTATCATGGCCATTTATATATTCAGAATGCCCACATTTAGGACGGCTTTTTACACTTCAGATATCCTAATCAAAGCTGCCCTGATCTAGATAATTCTTCATAGGTGGGCCCAGAGGTGTGGCTCATGTGAAAGTCTAGCTCCTGGAGATTAAGATTAACCATCACTTGCACTAAATTTGGGTTTGCACAAACACTGGCATCTTCCCCAATGACTTTCAAATTTATGTTTGTCTTTTTTCATCCCAGGCCATTTTCAGGCAGTTACTCTTTCCTTTTATTCTCTACCTGCCAACTTCCCACACCCAGATAAAAGAGTCATCTTCTAGACAGCTTCTCCATTCTCATATATTGTAACATCTGGAAGATGGAGCAAGTCATGTGTGACTTCTAATCTATCACTCTAGATCCCTTCTCCTTGCCTCTCCTCCATCCAAAGGCTTTGGTACTATAAGCATCCTGGTAGTGAGATTCTCTATTGTATATTTTTTTTCTTTTTACTGGATCTGGTTACTAATATACAAATGTACTAATGCTTTATGTGCCTTAACTTTTTTTTTAAAGTTACTGTAATTTTTTTTTTTGTTCCCCTTTAAAAAATCAGAACAGTTGCAGTAACTCCATGATTGTACTGTCACATTTTCTGGATCTGTCTAGAATTCACTTCAGTGATGAATTCATCTCAGAGACTCTATGGAAATGTCTCTTGTCAAGTTTGTTAAAGACCTACAGATAATATCTCCCAGTGTTTAATCTTCAGTCTTCATCTTAATATCTGAAACACTCATTTTTCTTTCCTTCTTGAAATGTCTAAGTTGGTCACTTGCTTTCTGGAACACAGAGTTTCTGTGGGGCTTTTCATCCTTCTGTGATGTGTGTCTTCCCCACTTAATACATAATGATTTCTCCAAAGGATTACTATGTCTTCCATGTTTCCATTTATTCCAACTCCTTCTGTGATGGCTTCCCATCTCACTACTTCAACTATCCTTGTTGTGCTCAGGACATTAAACTCTCCCTTCTGATGTCAATCTTCCAGAAGCTTCAGATTCACATGTGCAGAGATCTTTGGAGTAAGCTTCTCAAACTAAGCCATCCCAACCTTTCTGCCTCAGGCTTCCTCCTTTAGGTAAATAGTACATTCTACATGCATCTGCATTTTCCTCAGTACTCCATTTGTATTATAACAAATCCTGCTTTAGCAGGATGTAGAATGTCATATACTCTGCCACCTTTTGCCTTCTCTGTGATCACTATAATCTGAATCACCAACATTCTCGCCTAGAGCATGACTACAACATATGGTGTACATTCCCTTCCACTGTCATTATTTTCTTTTTTTCTCCCTCTACAGAGCAAACATAGTAACCCTTTAAAACATCTAAGATGAGCATTTCTTATCCTGTATGTACAAATGGTATTTTGATATTTGACCTTGACCTTTCTAAGTCTCCAATAACTTCTCCAACTGTTTTTACTCTTTGTCTTAGTCAGTGTTCTAGTGCTGTGAAGAGACACCATGACTGTCACAAGTCTTATAAAGAAAAAAAAACATTTAATTGGGGCTGGCTTACAGTTTCAGAGGTTTAGTTCCGTATCATCTTGGCAGGAAGCATGGCACTGTGCAGGTAAATATGGTGCTGGAGAGGGAGCTGGTTGTTTTATATTGTGTTTCAAAGTCCTCAAAAGAAGACTGTCCCACTAGGCCTAGCTTGAACAAATGAAACTTTAAAGCCCACGTCCACAGTGACACACTCTGAGAAGACCACACCTCCTAATAGAGCCACTCCCTATGGGCTGATCATTTAAACACTTTAGTCTATAGAGTCCATTCCTATTCAAACCACCATACCCTGACTCAGATTCTAGCCATTCTCACCACACACTCTCTGAAATCAGAGCCTTAATTATTCTTTCTTCTTAGACACTTCTTTACAAAGACACCTCCTTAACTTCATTCCACAGCTTTTAATGCAATTTCATTCAAGACACTGGTGAGTAACTCATCAAAGACAGCACCTTATGATGAATATCTTTCCTTGTGCTTTTAACATCTTATAAATGATTAATACTTGTCAACAAAACAACTAGTCAACTCAAATAATCTTGTATAAAAAAGTTAGATGCAATGAGTGAAAAAATCCAACCAGCCTTTTACTCTTAGCCTGATGTAAAGAAGAATTCAGTGGATTAGTTTTAACCATTTAAATTTATATTTTATATATATATGACTGTCTTGCCTGAATACATGTATGTCTGAACCTATATGGATGCTGTGCATATATGTACATGCATGCTGTGCTCAACATGAAGCTTTGGATCCCTTTGAAGTGGTGTTATGAATGGTTGGGTTTCAAAAACCATCCATATGGTGCTGAGATCTAAGTTGGATCCTCTGCAAGAGCAACAAATATTCCTAACCACTGAGTCATTTCTGTAACCTCTAGACAAAATCTGAGAGCTGATGATGACATTTAGAAGACATAGAATATGTTAACTCAAAACTCTATTTTAAAAGACATAATTTGAGGTCACACAAGGATCTCAAGGTCCCAAAGGCAGCTTGACTCCCAGGAGATCAGATACACCCAGGATCTCAGAATCCCAAGATCCCAGAATCACAGGATAACAGAGACAGCTTGACTCAGAGGAGTTATGACACAACCAGGATCACAAGAAGGACAGGTTCCAGTCAGACATAGCCAGGGCAGTTAGCAATAGAGATAACCAGATGTTAGGAGGCAAGCATAAGAATATAACCAACAGAAACCAAGGTTACTTGGCATCTTCAGAACCCAATTATCCCACCATACCAATTCCTGGGTACCCCAACACACTGGAAAAACAAGATTCAGATCTAAAATCACGTCTCATGATGTTGATAGAGTACATTAAGAAGGACATAAATAACTCCCTTAGAGAAATACAGGAGAACACAGGTAAACAGCTAGAAGCCCTTAAAGAGGAATCACAAAAATCCCTTAAAGAGTTACAGGAAAACACAATCAAACAGGTGAAGGAAAGGAAAAAAACCATCCAGGATCTAAAAATGGAACTAGAAACAATAAAGAAATCACAAAGGGAGACAACCCTAGAGTTAGAAAACCTAGAAAAGAGATCAGAAGTCATAGAAATATCACCAACAGAATACAAGAGATAGAAGAGAGAATCTCAGGTGTAGAAGATACTATAGGAAACATTGACACAACAGCAAAGAAAATGCAAAAAGCAAGAAGCTCCTAACCCAAAACATCCAGGAAATCCAGGACACAATGATAAGACTAAACTTAAGGATAATAGGTACAGAAGAGAGTGAAGATTCCCAACGTAAAAAGCCAATAAATTTCTTCAACAAAATTATAGAAGAAAAATTCTCCAACCTAAAAATGGGATGCCCATGAACATACAAGAAGCCTACAGAACTCCTAATAGACTCAACCAGAAAAGAAATTCCTACCATCCCATAATAATCAAAACACCAAATGCACTAAACAATGAAAGAATTTTAAAAGCAGTAATGGAAAAAGGTCAAGTAACATATAAAGGCAGACTTATCAGAATTAGATCAAAGTTCTCATCAGAGGCTATGAAAGCTAGAAGATCCTGGGCAGATGTCATACAGACCCTAAGAGAACAAAAATGCTAGCCCAGGCTACTATACCCAGCAAAACTCTCAATCACGATAGATGGAGAAAACAAGATATTCCATGACAAAACCAAATTTGCACAATATCTTTACACAAATCCAGCCCTACAAAAGATAATACATGGGAAACACCAACACAAGGAGTGAAACTATACTCTAGAAGAAGCAAGAAAGCAATCTTTCAACAAACCCACACCAGCATAATTCTACCTCTAACAAGAAAATTAAGAAGAAGTAACAATCACATTTCCCGAATATCTTTTAATATGAAAATTAATATTAACAACATATCCTAATAAGTTGAAATTCAAAAATATGAGGAATTAGAAAATTGCTGGCTGTCAACTCATGGTTTCTCTAATTTCATAATGGGAGGAATAGGTCCAATATTGTACAATCCATACATTCTTTCTGCTTGTTTGTACATGACAGGGTCTTGCTGTGAGCCACATCAGGCTTCTCCCATCTCAACCTCTCTATTAATAGGACTGTTTATTTGATAACTTTACACTATACTATGGTTTTCTTTTTTTAAAATACTTTTTATTAGGCATTTTCCTCATTTTCATTTCCAATGTTATCCCAAAAGTCCCCCATACCATCCCACCCACTGCTCTACCCACCCACTCCCACTTTTTGGCCCTGGAGTTCCCTGTACTGGGGCATAAAAAGTTTTCAAGTCCAATGGGCCTCTCTTTCCAGTGATGGCCCACTAGGCCATCTTTTGATACATATGCAGCTAGAGTCAAGAGCTCCGGGGTACTGGTTAGTTCAGAATGTTGTTCCACCTATAGGGTTGCAGATCCCTTTAGCTCCTTGGGTACTTTCTCTAGCTCCTCCATTGGGAGCCCTGGAATCCATCCAATAGCTGACTGTGAGCATCCACTTCTGTGTTTGCTAGGCCCCGGCATAGTCTCAAAAGAGACAGCTATATCAGGGTCCTTTCAGCAAAATCTTGCTAGTATATGCAATGGTGTCAGCGTTTGGAAGCTGATTATGTGATGGAACCCTGGATATGGCAGGCTCTAGATGGTCCATCCTTTTGACACAGCTCCAAACTTTGTCTCTGTAACTCCTTCCATGGGTGTTTTGTTCCCAATTCTAAGAAGGGGCAAAGTGTCCACACTTTGGTCTTCGTTCTTCTTGAGTTTCATGTGTTTAGCAAATTGTATCTTATATCTTGGGAATCTTAAGTTTCTGGGCTAATCTCCACTTATCAGTGAATACATATTGTGTGAGTTCCTTTGTGATTGGGTTAGCTCACTCAGAATGATACCCTTCAGGTCCATCCATTTGCCTAGGAATTTCATAAATTCATTGTTTTTAATAGCTGAGTAGTACTCTATTGTGCAAATGTACCATATTTTCTGTATCCATTCCTCTGTTGAGGGGCATCTGGGTTCTTTCCAGCTTCTGGCTATTATAAATAAGGCTGCTATGAACATAGTGGAGCATGTGTCCTTCTTACCAGTTGGAACATCTTCTGGATATATGCCCAGAAGAGGTATTGCAGAATCCTCCGGTAGTACTATATCCAGTTTTCTTAGGAACCGCCAGACTGATTTCCAGAGTGGCTGTACAAGCTTGCAACCACTGGAGGAGTGCTCCTCTTTCTCCACATCCTTGCCAGCATCTGCTGTCACCTGAATTTTTGGTGTTAGCCATTCTGACTGGTGTGAGGTGGAATCTCAGGGTTGTTTTGATTTGCAGTTCCCTGATGATTAAGGATGTTGAACATTTTTTCAGGTTCTTCTCAGCCATTCCGTATTCCTCAGGTGAAAATTCTTTGTTTAGCTCTGAGCCCCATATTTTAATGGGGTTATTTGATTTTCTGGAGTCCACCTTCTTGAGTTCTTTATATATATTGGATATTAGTCCCCTATCTGATTTAGGATAGGTAAAGACCTTTCCCAATCTGTTGGTGGCCTTTTTGTCTTATTTACTGTGTCTTTTGCCTTGCAGAAGCTTTGTAATTTTATTAGGTCCCATTTGTAGATTCTTGATCTTACAGCACAAGCCATTGCTGTTCTATTCAGGAATTTTTCCCCTGTACCCATATCTTCGAGGGTTTTCCCTACTTATTCCTCAATAAGTTTCAGTGTCTCTGGTTTTATATGGAGTTCCTTAATCCACTTAGATTTGACCTTAGTACAAGGAGATAGGAATGGATCAATTCGCATTCTTCTACATGATAACCGCCAGTTGTGCCAGCACCATTTGTTGAAGATGCTGTCTTTTTTTCCACTGGATGGTTTTTGCTCCCTTGGCAATGATCAAGTGACCATAGGTGTGTGGGTTCATTTCTGGGTCTTCAATTCTATTCCATTGGTCTACTTGTCTGTCACTATACCAGTACCATGCAGTTTTTTTTTTTATCACAGTTGCTCTGTAGTACAGCTTTAGGTCAGGCATGGTGATTCCACCAGAGGTTCTTTTATCCTTGAGAAGAGTTTTTGCTATCCTAGGTTTTTTGTTATTCCAGATGAATTTGCAAATTGCCCTTTCTAATTCGTTGAAGAATTGAATTGGAATTTTGATGGGGATTGCATTGAATCTGTAGATTGCTTTTGGCAAGAAAGCCATTTTTATTATATTGATCCTGCCAATCCATGAGATTGGGAGATCTTTCCATCTTCTGAGATCTTCTATAATTTTTTTTTTCAGAGACTTGAAGTTCTTATCATAAAGATCTTTCACTTCCTTAGTTAGAATCATGCCAAGGTATTTTATATTATTTGTGTCATTGAGAAGGGTATGGTTTCACTCATTTCTTTCTCAGCCTGTTTATTCTTTGTGTAGAGAAAGGGCATTGACTTGTTTGAGTTAATTTTATATCCAGCTACTTCACCGAAGCTGTTTATCAGGTTTAGAAGTTCTCTGGTGGAATTTTTAGGGTCACTTATATATCCTAACATATCATGTGCAAAAAGTGATATTTTGACTTCATCTTTGCCAATTTGTATCCCTTTGATCTCCTTTTGTTGTCAAATTGTTCTGGCTAGGATTTCAAGTACTATGTTGAATAGGTAGGGAGAAAGTGGGCAGCCTTGTCTAGTCCCTGATTTTAGTGGGATTGCTTCAAGCTTCTCACCATTTACTTTGATGATGGCTACTGGTTTGCTGTAGATTGCTTTTATCATGTTTAGGTATGGGCCTTGAATTCCTGATCTTTCCAAGACTTTTATCATGAATGGGTGTTGGATTTTGTCAAATGCATCTAAAGGGATGATCATGTGGTTTTTGTCTTTGAGTTTGTTTATATACTGGATTATGTTGATGGATTTCCATATATTGGACCATCCCTGCATCCCTTGGATGAAACCTACTTGGTCAGGATGGATGATTGTTTTGATGTGTTCTTGGATTCGGTTAGCAAGTACTTTATTGAGAATTTTTGTATCAATATTCATAAGGGAAATTCGTCTGAAGTTCTCAATGTTTGTTGGATCTATCTGTGGTTTAGGTATCAGAGTAATTGTGGCTTCATAGAATGAGTTGGGTAGAGTACCTTCTACTTCTATTTTGTGGAATAATTTGTGAAGAACTGGGATTAGATCTTCTTTGAATGTCTGATAGAACTCTGCACTAAACCCATCTGGTCCTGGGCTTTTTTTTGGTTGGGAGACTATTAATGACTGCTTCTATTTCTTTAGGGGATATAGGGCTGTTTAGATCATTAACCTGATCTTGAATTAACTTTTGTACCTGGTATCTGTCTAGAAATTTGTCCATTTCATCCAGGTTTTCCAGTTTTGTTGAGTATAGCCTTTTGTAGAAGGATCTAATGGTGTTTTGGATTTCTTCAGGATCTGTTGTTATGTCTCCCTTTTCATTTCTGATTTTGTTAATTAGAATGCTTTCCCTGTGCCCTCTAGTAAGTCTGGCTAAGGGTTTGTCTATCTTGTTGATTTTCTCAAAGAACCAGCTCCTCATTTCTTGATTCTTTAAATAGATCTTCTTGTTTCCACTTGGTTGATTTTGCCCCTGTGTTTGATTATTTCCTGCCTTCTACTCCTCTTGGGTGAATTTGCTTCCTTTTGTTCTAGAGCTTATAGGTGTGTTGTCAAGCTGCAACTGTGTGTTCTCTCTAGTTTATTTTTGGAGGCACTCAGAGCTATGTGTTTTCCTCTTAGGAATGCTTTCATTGTGTCCCATAAGTTTGCATATGTTGTGCCTTCATTTTCATTAAACTCCATAAAGTCCTTATTTCTTTCTTTATTCCTTGTTTGACCAAGGTATCTTTGAGGAGAGTGTTGTTCAGTTTCCACATGAATGTTGGCTTTCTATTATTTATTTTGTTATTGAAGATCAGCTTTAGTTCATGGTGATCTGATAGGATGCATGGGACGATTTCAATAATTTTGTATCTGTTGAGGCTTTTTTGTGACTAATTATGTGGTCAATTTTGGAGAAGGTACCATGAGGTGCTGAGAAGAAGTTATATCCTTGTGTTTTAGGATAACATGTTCTGTAGATATCTGTTAGATCCATTTGTTTCATAACTTCTGTTAGTTTCATTGTGTCCCTGTTTAGTTTCTGTTTCCATGATCTGTCCATTGGTGAAAGTGGTGTGTTGAAGTCCCCCACTATTATTGTGTGAGGTGCAATGTGTGCTTTAAGCTTTACTAAAGTTTCTTTAATGAATGTGGCTTCCCTTGTATTTGGAGCCTAGATATTCAGAATTGAGAGTTCCTCTTGGAAGATTTTACCTTTTATGAGTATGAAGTGCCTCTCCTTGTCATTTTGATGACGTTGGGTTGGAAGTCGGTTTTATTAGATATTAGAATGGCTACTCCAGCTTGTTTCTTCAGACCATTTGCTTGGAAAATTGTTTTCCAGCCTTTCATTCTGAGGTAGTGTCTATCTTTTTCCCTGAGATGGGTTTCCTGTAAGCAGCAAAATGTTGGGTCCTGTTTGTATAGCCAGTCTATTAGTCTATGTCTTTTTATTGGGGAGTTGAATCCATTGACATTAAGAGATATTAAGGAAAAGTAATTGTTGCTTCTTATTATTTTTGTTGTTAAAGTTGGCGTTCTCTTCTTGTGGCTGTCTTATTTTAGGTTTGTTGAGGGATTACCTTCTTGCTTTTTCTAGGACGTGGTTTCCATCCTTGTATTATTTTTTTTTCTGTTATTATCCTTTGAAGGGCTGGATTCGTGGAAAGATAATGTGTGAATATAGTTCTGTCATGGAATGCTTTTGTTTCTCCAGCTAAGGTTATTGAAAGTTTGGCTGGGTATAGTATCCTGGGTTGGCATTTGTGTTCTCTTAGTGTCTGTATAACATCTGTCCAAGCTCTTCTTGCTTTCATAGTCTCTGGTGAAAAATGTGGTGTAATTCTGATAGGCTTGCCTTTATATATTACTTGACCCTTTTCCCTTACTGCTTTTAATATTCTATCTTTATTTAGTGCATTTGTTGTTTTGATTATTATGTGTCGGGTGGAATTTCTTTTCTGGTCCAGTCTATTTGGAGTTCTGTATGCTTCTTGTATGTTCACAGGCATCTCTTTCTTTAGGTTTGGGAAGTTTTCTTCTATAATTTTGTTGAAGATATTTGCTGGTCCTTTGAGTTGAAAATCTTCATTCTCATCTACTCCTATTATCCGTAGGTTTGGTCTTCTCATTGTGTCCTGGATTTCCTGGATGTTTTGAGTTAGGATCTTTTTGCGTTTTATATTTTCTTTGATTGTTGTGCAGATGTTCTCTATGGAATCTTCTACACCTGAGATTCTCTCTTCCATCTCTTGTATTCTGTTGCTGATGCTCGCATCTATAGTTCCAGATTTCTTTCCTAGGGTTTCTATCTCCAGCATTCGCTCACTTTGGGTTTTCTTTATTGTGTCTACTTCCCTTTTTAGGTCTTGGATGGTTTTATTCAATTCCATCACCTGTTTGGTCCTGTTTTCCTGTAATTCTTTAAGTGATTTTGTGCTTCCTCTTTAAGATCTTCTACCAGTTTAGCAGTGTTCTCCTGTATTTATTTGAGTGAGTTATTAATGTCCTTCTTGTTGTTCTCTACTGTCATTATGAGATATGCTTTTAAATCTGGGTCTAGCTTTTCTGTTGTGCTGGGGTGCCCAGGACTAGGTGGGGTGGGATTGCTGGGTTCTGATGATGGTGAGTGGTCTTGATTTCTGTTAGTAGGATTCTTATGTTTGCCTTTCACCATCTGGTAATCTCTGGAGCTAGTTGTTATAGTTGTCTCTGGTTAGAGTTTGTTCCTCAGGTGATTCTGTTAGCCTCTATCAGCAGACCTTGGAGACTAGCTCTTTCCTCTGAGTGTCAGTGGTCAGAGCACTCTCTGCAGGCAAGCTCTCCTATTACAGGGAAGGTGCACAGATATCTGGCGTTAGGACCTCCCTCCTAGCCGAAGACGAAGGCCCAAAACGACCTGTACCGAAGCTGAAGCTGAGTTGCTTTGGCCTGTCCTAGAAGCTGTTAGCTTCTGTATTCAGCACTCTCACCTGTGCAGAATACTCTCAGCGGGGTCTCGGAACCAAGATGTCTGCTGCAGATGCTCTACTATGGTTTTCAAACACCTTACATGTTTCAGAATTATTTATATAGCCAAAAGAAATGCAGACAATTACTTTGGGAGGTTATTTGTAAGAGAACAGGAAAGAGTGAGACTGAAGGAGTTGCTTGATATTTATAATTATTGTATCAATTTTGAAGATGAGGACTTCACTCTTATTCTGAGATGAATGCTTTTCAAATCATCAGAGCCAATGATCCAGACTCTTACCCTCACCCTCCTTACTCTACACACACCATTTCTTATATGAATGTAACCTGTTCCCTGCGAGCTGAGCGTGATGATGACAATCACTCAAGTCAAATAGCTTTGACCATAGCAGGAAATCTGTACCCAAAAATCATGCTTACAGTTCATTCCTTGGTGTAGCAGAACTGTCAGCTCTTAGCTTATCTACTATGGAGATAAAATCCTTTGGTAATGTGAGGAACACTTAAGTACAGCCTTATTACAATGAAATCCAATGTTCAAAAACTGTTCCTATTTTGTGTTTGTACCACAGTAAGAGTTAATTTTTTAAGCTCTACTAAAACCAAACCAAACAAACAAAAAGACTTTATCTCTTTACATTCATTTAACAAACTAATAGCTACATATTGTTTTAAAAGATCATACATTGAATATATTTGGAGTTATTTAAAATTTATATTGAGAAAAACATGTATTTTCAGTATTGCTGTAGACAAACATCTACATAAGACTGTTCAATTGATTGATGTTTTATATCAAAAAACATTTATAATACTCATTTTTATTGTTTCAATATTTTATAAATTTTAAAGAATATGATAAAAAGCAAAAGGTATTACAGGTTTTGAAGCGGGAAGGGCTCTCTGGGAGGAGTTGGGGTACAAAAGGGAAAGAAGAATGTGATGTAAGTCTATTTACCCAAAATACATTTTTAAATGTTAACAAATTCAGATAAATTGAAATTATGTATCTTTTTTCATCATAATGCAATAAAACTTAAATGAAAGAAAAGGAAAGAAAAAATTTACTATTATCTTTATTGCTTAAAATAATGGTATAATGCATAATATGATAATTATTTGGTTCCCATAATATGTTTTCAATTTTTATTGGTTATGTTATTTACATTTCAAATGTTATGCCTTTACCCAGTTTCCCCTCCAAAGACCCCCTATCCCAGTCCTCCTGCTTCTATGAGGGTGTTCCCCCACACACCTACCCACACCCATCTCACTGCCCTAGCATTCCCTATGCTGGATTATCAAGCCTTCACAGGACCAAGGGCCTCTCCTCCCATTGATGCCCTACTAGGCCATCCTCTGCTACATAGGCAGCTGGAGCCAGGGGTACCTCCATGTGTACTCTTTGGTTGGTGGTTTAGTCTCTGGGATCTTTGGGGTGGTGTGGGAGGGGGGGGATTCTGTTTGGTTGATACTCTTATGTCTAAGAGGTTGCAAACCCTTTCAGCTCCTTGAGTCCTTCCCCTTACTCCTCCATTGGGCTTCCAGTGCTCAGTTTGATGATTGGTTGCAAGCATCTGCATTTGTACCTGTAAGGCTCTGGCAGAGCCTCTCAGGAGACATTCATATCAGGTTCCTGTCAGCAAGCACTTCTTGGCATCAACCATAGTGACTAGGCTTGGTAACTGAATATGGGATGGTTTCCAGGTAGGGCAGTGTCTGGATGGCCTTTCCTTCAGTCTCTGTTCTACTCTTTGTCCCTGCCCTGGGGCTGACCATGTGCCAGTTAAGCTTTGTATAAGGCAATAAAAACTCAGATTTCTTTTCAAAACAATTGAAAAAGTGCATAACCACCCACTATGAGAGCTGGTTTTGCTTGAACTAAATTAAAGTGCAAAGTGATTATTTGGGTTCTTTAATAAAGGCTAGCAAGTAACAGAGTACAGTAACTGTAAGCATCATTTTATCGTCAGTAAAGAAAGCCTATAAAGTTCCTGTTTTTCAAAGAGAATCAATCTTCCATAAAAATAGAGGGTTGGTCATAGAATGATAACTAAGCAAAGGGACATCTGTGAGTAGTAGAGATAAAGTTGTTCATAAACTCTGTTCCCAGTGGCCAAGCTCAAAGCAATGTCTGAACAAGGCATTCTTTGTTAAACCGACAATTAACACACTCATTATGAAGCAGCTCTCAGACATCAGGTGCCTTAAATGAGTTCTGTACAGATGTTGGAGTTTGTTCATTTTTGAGTTCAAATCCCATGAGAATGACTAAGAGTGCTGGTATTTTACAATTCTGATTTCAGCAAAGCTGGGTCCATGTGTTGTCCAGCAGAAGGGAAGGCTAGCATAATACTCAATAGAGTGAGTGCCTTGCTGCCCAGGGATGGAAGAGTTGGGCACTGCCATGGCTGTAAAGTATGTCTCCATTGAGTTTCCCGTTGAAGATCACAGGGAATACTGCTTACCCCAACCCTCTCTTAGGAAGGCTGTACTCATGTAACTTCCCATGTATTGTCTGGAGATGTGTTGATAATAGGCTTCTTGTAAGACCTGACGCTAAATTTCATCAGTATCTAGTAAGCTCTGAGATCAACATCATGAAACCAATTTATATTGTGGGTTTTGTTGAAGGGTGTTTTCTTTCTTTTGATTTGTAAATCAGTGCATTGTAATAAACTCACAATGAAAACACCACATAGCTAGTTTAAGGAAGCCACTTAAACATTGGCTCAGCTCCAAACTCCGTGCATCTCATTGAAAATCTATAAAGTCACAATAGACATTCTGAAGTCATGGAGCTTTACCCACCAAATCATACTTCCACTGTCAATTGTATTTTTGTTTGCTTTAGGTATCACAAAAAGAAAAAAAAAATCTATGACACATTTGAATATAGAGAAACAATTAGCATCGTGTCCTCTTTCATGTTTCCTATTTCCTACTACCAATTTTTCATTACTCATGACCTCTTCTTGGTCTCTTTCCTAATGTTAAGGAGGTTTTTTTTTTTTGTTTGTTTGTTTTTTGTTTGTTTGTTTGTTTTTTTAGGTACTCTATACCAGGTAATGAGAACTGTGTTTAAGTAATTCCTCCCAATGTCTTACATATAACTTACTGTCTAGACTGCCTATTTCCTAAATTAGTAGCATTGCATTTAAATATTACTTCCATTTAGATAGTGTCTATTAAATGATATATTGTGAACTCATTCATTTTATGCTCTTTTTTGCTTTTGTGTCTCTGGGAATCCAACTCAGGGTGTTGTGCATGCTTCTTACCACTCTGTCACTGAGTCACATCTCTGCAGCTTCTTTCTCAACAACATAGTATTATAGCAGATTAATGATGGCTACTTTAAAAAAAGAAAAAGAAAAAGAAAAAAGTTACTGTTTAACAAAAGTACTGAAGGCAGGTAGAGGCAAAAACCGAATGCTAACTGAGTGTATTCCAATGGTCTCACCACATAGATGATAACTCTGTGAGTCAGTGTTCTCAACCTGGGGCTTGTGATCCCTTTGGGAATTGCATATCAGATATCCTACATACCATACACACATTCTCTCTCTCTCTCTCTCTCTCTCTCTCTCTCTCTCTCTCTCTCTCTCTCTCTCTCACACACACACACACACACACACACACACACAGACACAGAGTATGATTCATAACATAGCAATGAAATGATTTTATAGTTGGGGAATCACCATAATATGAAGAACTGTATTAAAGGGTAGTAGCATTAGGAAGGTTGAAACCTACTGGAAACATTGCATATTTTAATTAATGAAATTTGTGTTCCACAGAATATTCCTCAAGTCTCATGGCAAACACAATAAATACATGTCAACTTGAAACACATTAATGTTTCACTTTTAAACAAAGAATCAAAGAACTTCAGTATAAAACTATAGTGGCTGGAGTTCCAGGCACTTGTGAGCCTCAGTACTAGATGCTGGTGCTGGAAATCACACTGGGTTCTCTGTAAGAGTAGTGCATGCCTTTCTCCACTAGGCCATCTCACCTCTAGTGCTATGCATGGCTTCTGTAAGTGCTGGGAGTTTAGGCCCTCATGATTGCACAGCAGGAGATCTTACCTACTGAGTCATCACCCAGCCTGTTTGTATTTAACTACTGATGCTCTGGCAACTAAGATGCTAGGACATTATTTCCTAGCATCTTATTAATCATTAGTTTTTAAAATGAAAATCTTCATTTCTCGAATCCAGTGGTAGAATTGCTTGCTGTAGAGGGAAATTAAAAGGGGGAATTCTTACTCTAGATACATTTACTTTAATCCAGATATCAGAGAGAATATCATTGCTTCTAAAACAGCCTGGTTAATGCAAAAAACAGTATACATTTAAGGTAAGACTACCATATTTAAATACTCAACCCAAGGGGGTTATTAATGACAAAGCTAGCTCTTGACAGTTTTAGAGGCTATTTCTATATTGACATGCAACAGTGAAGAAAACAGTTTTATACATGGAGAAAAAGACTGAGAAAATTGAGTAACATACTTAAAGGATCTATAAGGAATGTAGATAGATCAGCTTCTACACTCTTGCCAAACCTTCCAGTGTGCCCACTGGCTCTGGTTCTCTCTCTCTCTCTCTCTCTCTCTCTCTCTCTCTCTCTCTCTCTCTCTCTCTCTCTCTCTCTCTCTCTCTCTCTCCCTGTGTGTGTGTGTGTGTGTATGTGTGTGTGTGTGTAGGAGGGAAAAACTAAGCATAGAAGATTGAGTCCTAGAGTCTCCTAAGACAGGAGTCATGAGTAGGTCTGCAACTGTCTGTGCATATGTTAGCCAGTATTGCAGCTATATTTTCCTATCTTCAAAGATAGGATGGAAGGATTTTGAGGTGTCTTAGTGTCATCTTGTTGGGAAACATGTGCAAGGGTTAGCTTTAATTGTCAGGTGATGAACTGAGGTGGGTAAACCCACTGTGAATTTGGATGTCATCATTTCATGGCATAGGCTCAAACAGCATTAGCATGGGGAAAAAAGTGAGCTGCGTAGAAGCTGTTGAGACATAACCAGCTGTTTCATGTTCCTGTTGCCTTGATGTACCTACAATGATGGACCACAGCCTGGACTCACTAGCAAAAATAATCCTTCTTCCCCTGATACATACCCTTGCTCTGCATTAGGATAGCTTATCATAGCAACAGAAATGAAATCAGAACAGCCTGCAAGAGAGGCAAACAATAGACACCATCTGTTATCCTTACAATGAAATACTAAATTCATTTCTTGAGCAGTCAGATTTATATTATTACACAAAACATAAGCCAAGTGTGTTGACATTGCTAATAATATTTTCCTGTTGGAGGAGCCATCATATTGAAAGTCAGACCCTTCCTCTCACCCTGCCTTTCTTTTTTTTTTCTTTTAATTTTATTTTGATTTTCTCTCACTCCTCCCAAGAGACTCCTTTCAGTTACACATCAGAGTTGTCTCTCCCCCTTTTCTATCTCTTCCCAGTGGAGAGGCACTCGTTTATGGTCTTGTTTAATGCAAGCATTTCAGCTTCCTTGTGAATGTTGGCTTTCTGCTCACTCTGTCCTGTTTCTGAAGGAAGCCTGCCAGGCTGTTTTCTCCAGGGTCAATAGTGTCTCATTCTGATCCATCTCCCTGACTCCCCAAGCAAGTGAGGAATGCTGACATTCTTTCAAAGATGTAACATGCTATGAGGAAAGCATATATATGCTACGAATGTGTGACTAAGCTGTGCTATTTTGGAATAAACACCCCTGACCTCTTTTTTTTCTATGGAGAATTTGGTAAATTGCAGAGCCTGCTTATAATCACAGGTGTCAACTCATTAACTGTGAATCATCTGAGTCATCCAATATAGGATGGGTCACCCCCCATGAAGAATCTTGTGACTGTATTATTTTTTTGACTGGGGACGGTGTTGTACCCACTTACCTTAGTAACCTATGTGTACACACACACACACACACACACACACACACACACACACACACACACGATGCATGGTACCAAGTGTTTCATAATGAAGTATTTTGGTGACTGATGGAGCAGTAGTGACGTCAGTACTATAATTATAGTGGAATAGAAAGGTTCTTGTTTCCTCACATTTTCATTTTACCTTTTTTATGTATAGCTATGTTTAGGTATACAGCATGAACTACTGTTACACTTACACCAGGCACTTAGTAGAGTAACATACTGTAGAAGTTTATAGGCTGGTAGCAATAGACTATACTTTGTATATTTGTACAATATACTCTGTGATCATTATAAAATAGTGAAATTACCTAATGATATATATATATATATATATATATATATATATATATATATATATATATATATATGTGTGTGTGTGTGTGTGTGTGTATCTCCACAGTTACTTTTCTGTTACTATTATTAAACTATCATGACAGGAACAGCTAATTCTGAATCATAACTAAGAAATGCAGTACTTCATGGCAGGGAAGCCAACATGGGAGGGGCTTGAAATATCTGGTCATACATCATCCACAGTAAGGAAGTACACAGCAATGATTTTTTGCTATTGCTCAGTTCACCTTCTCCAACTGGTAAGTTTTTATCAACCTTCCTAATGCTGCAACCCTTTGACACAGTTCCTCATTTGTGGTGATCCCCAACCATAGAATTATTTTTATTGTTACTTCATAACTATACTTTTGCTGATGCTCCAAATTGTAATTAAAATTCTGTTCTGCAAATATCTGATATGCAGCCCCGAAAGGGTGTAAGAACCCATGACCCATTCAGTCCTGGAATCCAACTAGAAAATGGCATCGCCTACAGTGGCTGGATCTTTTCTCCTCAGCTAATATAATCAAGCTTACTCCCACAGGCATGCCAAGGGACCCATATCCCAAGTGATTCCAGAGTTCATCAAGTTGACACTTAGTACCATTCGCCAAATTTATATATTCATTGAATATTTAGTATTTAAATATGCATACACATATATGAAATTTTGTTCTTTCATATTCTTTCAGTTTCTTATTCTGATTTTGCATGTGTTAATAACTATTAATTTGTCACCACATTGCAGAACACCCAACTTTCCTTTCTTTCCTCCCACTGGCATTTCTGATACTTGTGTGGCAAAGTGACTTGCTTCACACAGTGAATGAATGAAGTACTCTTAGGCAGTTCTTAATAGATGGCACAGTTTCTTTATCTTTTGAAATGTCAAACAGAAAGCCTCGTGCTGTGATGGTGACAGTATAAAGATGACCGGTGTTCACTCACTGCAGAGCTCACTTTGGACAGATAAGAAGGCTCTCAGCACAAGCTAACCTAAATTGTTCCCATCATTATAATGAACTCTATATCATTCGGTTTGAGTTCTGTTCTCTGTTTTCTTATTTTTAAAATCTTAAATTTCCTCTAATTTCATTCTATTAAAATTTTATTTTCTACTTATATCATTGCCTCTAAGCTATACCTCTTTATTTTTATACATATAAAATCTACCACAGCTGTTACATGAGCTTGCTGTCTGCTTTTGTTTTGAAATAATAAATGGATATTTTGGACCTACTTATAACAATTTTCATGTTGCATCAAAATCGTTGATATGAATGACTTGAAAATAGCTTCATACAGCATAGAAGAGAAATATATAGGAAAAGCTCTTGGTGTGGACAAACTTAAGATTCTGAACATGCCATGAGTATGAATACCTCAATGGCAAGTAAACAAATAATCCTACTAAGATAGGTGAAGAACCTGAGTAGATATATGCCAAAACAGGACACACAAATGACCAACAGGTATATAAAATGTTAAACATCATTAATAAGTGTGAATGAAAAGCAAAACCACACACAACAGTCAGAATAAACATCAGCAATGAATGGAAGACAGCAAATGTTGGCAAGGATGTGGAGATAAGAGATTCTTGTCAACTATAGATGGGAATATCAGTTAGTATGGTCATTGTAGAGAAGTAACTGAAGAACTACCATGAGCCAGTAACACCACTTCTGAGTACATAGCTAAAGACTTGAACAAATATTGAAGAAATATTTGTATTTTCACTTATCACAGCATTATATAAAAAGCTAAGGTTTAGAATGAACCCTACGTGTTCCTCTATGGATAAATGAAAGAAAAACTAATGGTGTTTGTGCACAATGTAATACTAGTCACCTTGAAAGCTTGGGGAAGCTTTTGCCATTGCCAATTATGTGGAGGAGAGCATTATGTTAAGTGAAAAGAGCCAAACATAAAATCAAACAAACAAACAAACAAAAACAAAACAAAACAAAAACCCCAATGTAAGTTCTTATTTTTAAATGGAATTTGTATTTTAGAAAGCATTTTGTAAAATCAAGAAGCCCTGATAACCATGTATTACTTCAGTCTTAGGCCAGGATGGAACATCAAGGTGCACAGACTCCCTCTAGGGATTTTTTTTTTTTTGTACATTTTCAGGAATGGCTGAATTTCTCTTCCTGCCACACCATTTTTTATATTACTTTGGTCCCCAACAAAGGAGCCAGAGAAATACCCAGGGAGCTGAAAGGGACTGAAGTCCCATAGGAGGAACATCAATATGAACTAACCAGTAATCCCAGAGCTACTTGGAACTATACCACCAATCAAAGAAAACACATGGTGGAACTTGTGGCTCTAGCTATATATGTAGCAGAGGATGGCCTAGTCAGTCATCAATGGGAGGAAATGCCCTTGGTCCTGAGAAGGCTCTATACCCCAGTTCAGGGGAATGCCAGGACCAGGAATGGGAGTGGGTAGATTGGGGAGCAGGGGGTGGGGAGAGGGCATAGGTGATTTTTAAAGGGGAAACTAGGAAAGGGGATAACATTTGAAATGTAAAAGAAAATATCTAATAAAAAAGATAAAAAAGAAATATTTTAGGGGAACACTGTATATTTTGAAAAATACTTTCTTCAAAGAATCTGAAAAATATATTCTTATCTGAAGACAGATACAGACATAAGAAAAGAGAAACAAACCCTGGAAGGCTTTGAACTATGGACTGGGGTGGCATGATGAGAGCTTTGAACTGTAGACTGGGGGCCACAAACTACAGACTGGGAAGCATGATGAAGCCCTTGCACAACAACTTGGAGGGCATGCTGAAGACCTTGTGAACTGCAGACTTGGAGGCCATGATGAAGGCCTTGTGAACTGCAGACTTGGAGGAGGCATGATGAAGGCCTTTAACTGAAGACTGGATGTACATGATGAAGGTCTTGAATTACAGGCTAGGGACATAATAAAAGTCAAATTTTGTTGAAGAAAGGCTCTTCTAGAGCTTTCCATAATGCGGTTTACTTTGCAGAGAATTTACCCACTGCTTAATTCAGTTCAAAGTAAAATTGCTTTATTTTAAAGTTAGTGAAAACCCATTGCACAAATTAAAGAAATCATCCTATAATAATAAAAACACACTAAGAATTTATAATATCATGGCAAAATAATGGAAAGGATAAGTACAGATATCGTTGGGGTAGAAAGTATATATGGCAGTGGAATTATCTTCCAGAGAGCAAATTGTATATTTGTGTTTAAAATATCTTCTGATTTTAAACTTCACGCAGTGCTTAAATTGCTCCTAAATAAAATGATATTTATAAACATCATTTATAACACTTATCAACCTCATTAATTTTTCAGCTTTAAATAATACTGTATGCTCTAGTGCAACAAAATAATTCACTGTTTTCTTTTGCTAATGCAGGATCTTAGTGAGTATCTCAGATGGCCTCAAAGTCACTATGTAACTAGAGATACATTGACCTTCTGATTTTCCTGCTTCCAACTCCTCAGTGCTGGGATTAAAGACGTGCACCACTACACCCGAGTATGTTGTACTGGGGATCTGATCCAGGGATTTGCACACACTAGACAAGCCCTCTACCAGCTGAGCTACATTCCCAGTTCTAATTATTGCTTAAAAACAACTTAGAAAAATATCAATATGCATCCCTGGAGGTGCAGCTAGGAACGGAGGGTCAGGGAAGCTTTGCTGATATTTTAGTTATTTTCTCTTCTTCATTGTCTGACATGTTTAAACACTATTGTGATTTTGATTTTTTTGTGAATAGAATAATGAGTACTTTTGCGTGTATAAGACATTAATGTAGTTGCATCCAGGTCTATGTATTTGCTTAAATTTCTGAACATGGTCCCAATGCTTGCTTATGTAATCAGAGCATGCTTGTGTCACTGTCCAATGTGCTGAACTCAGGCTTGCTGAACTCAGGCTTGTATAGGAGATTCAAGTTCAGGGTTGATTGAGATTTTAACTCTACACTGTACCCTTGTGACCACAGAATTTCAACTATTTGTCTATAGAGTGCAAAACATGTCAGTTCACTTAATTGTACTGCTATATGTGAATTCCAAGAAATCAGGAAATAAATAAAACCTAAAATATAATAAAAACACATACTAACAAAGGATACACTAGACGGGTTTCTAAATTGGAATAATTATCTAATACTTTTATGTAATTTGCATTAAGAATGTTGATAATCATAAGAGTAATCTCCAACTGGGCATAAGTGGCAATCCCAGCACTATGGAGGCAGAGGCAGATGGATCTCTGTGAGTTTGAGGCCATTTTGGTCTACAAAGTGAGTTCCAAAACAGCCCGGCCTAGAGAGTGAGACACTTTCTTTAAAAGAGTATAACTTCTTTGCCATGATAAAATAATAGGAGCCACGTAGCCTGTGTCAGAAACTGTCAGAATAAGTCAGGAAATGTCGTCATGACCACAAACCCCAAAAGTCCCTCTATTATTCTCATTTTATAGATGAGGAAGTTGAGAAATGCAATTGTGAAAAGATGTGAACAGAATCCAAGTGTAGGAAAACTGGCTACTGTAAGTGTGGTTTTAATTGCCCCAATGTACTGTGAGAAATCCTTTGCAGGGCTACATTGTCTAGTAAGAGCAAACAGAAATCATGTTATGATGTAATGCTTAGGAGATATTGACTGTAATAGTTCAATGAGCATTTTCTATCCAATTCTAAAGTAGATTACACCCAGGAATCAGTCAAGGCAGGAATATGGACCAGGGTATTTCCACATTCCTTATTTTGGGGGATTATTTATCAATAATAGTTTAATTTTCTATTTATTTGATACCTCAGTACTTCATAGTGATTAAGAAGACATATATACTGAAACATAAGTTGGCGCTCAGGGAGTCTTTTGGAAGACTGGAGGAAAGAAATGAGAAAGCAGGTGGAGTTCAAGACACTACAAGAAGACCTACAGAGTCAACTAACCTGGGCACATAGGAGATCACAGAGACTGAACCACCAAGTAAAGAGCATGCAGGAGCAGGACTCAGGTTCTCTACACATGTAGCATATGTACATTTTGGTCTTCATGTGGATCCTGTAACAATTGGAGCAGAGGCTGTCTCTGACTCTATTACCTGTCATCTTTGGATCCCTTTCCCCTAGTTTGGCTGCCTTTGTTGGGACTCAGTGGGAGACTATGCTCTTAGTCATGATAGGGTGAGTTGGTATCCATGGTAGGTCTCTCCATTGAGGAGAATGGGATGGAAAAATTGGAGAAGGGAGAGTGTGAGGGTGGGACTAGGAGAAGGGGGGCTTGCAGAGCAAATAAATAAATAAATAAATAACAAAAAGAAGACTGAAAGATTTAGTTAGTGATACTCTAAATACCATGGGGGCATTTGCAACTATCAGCCTTTACTACTGCTCATTTTTTCTTTTCTATTTTATTTTTATTGCTTTATATATGTGGGTTTTGTTTTGTTGTGGGTTTTTGTGGTTTTTGTGTGTATGATGGATGGTCGTGTATGTGAGTATATGGGTGTGCATGCTCATGAATACTCAGGTAGAGACCAGAACAGGATGTTGAGTATTTTTATATCCCTCTATACCCCAATACACTGAGACAAATTCTGTTACTGAACTTGAAGTTCACCAGTTGAGTTAGGCTGACTGGTCTGTAAGCTCTCAAGATCCACTTATATGCTGCTTCCCAACAATGCTGTGGTTATAAGTATATACAGCCATGACTAGTGTTTCTTTTAATGTGAGTGCAAAGTATTTGAAAGAGAAAGATGTTCACGGAACCATCACCTTAGCCCAAGCCTCCGTTACTTTTCCATTCATTTCTCATATTTATAATATGGAAGAAAATAACAATTCAAAGTGATTTTGCTAGTTAAATGCCTTAATGAATGTAAAGCATTAAGAAACAATGCCTAGCATTTAGCACATCTCAGAAAATATGAATCATTGGTGTTGCATGTTGTTAAGCACTGATTAGGCTACAACTGCATTTTTTTTGATAAACTTTATTCTTGTTCATGAAACAGTTTGTGGTCAAAGGACATTGTTTACATATTTAATTTTCTAATGAATTGATATTATGTTGTAAAATGTATGTTTGGATGCTTTTACTACCATATGCATCTTTTAAGTTAGTCTGTAAGTTCAGTAAATTTAAACAACATAAATTGCCATGTGCCTTAAGTAAAGTGTTTTCTATAGTGAAGTTAATTTACAACATGTGATATTGGTTATAAAAATTTAAATCCTGTTAACACTTACATATGAATTAATTCAATTAAAGTTAAAGGGGAGTTGGGTTTTCTTTGCACATATGGTGAGTTGATTATTATTGTGTAATTAAGACAATGAAGAAACCAAAAAAAAAAAAAAAACAGTGCTATAGTATAGCTTGAGGCCATATTTTGTACAATATTATCTAAATGTCCCAGTTTTGGGTCAGGGGTAGAAAGGAAATAAACACTTATAGAAATACTGCATTGTCACAATTCCTAATGTACATAGTTTTCAAGTTACTATTAAAAACAGTATCATTCCTTTAGAAAGTATTAACAATAATGATAATTTATTCTACAGTTAATATTTAGGCACTTTTCATTGCAAAAAAAGCAAGGATAGCCTGTTGTGGTAGTATGTACTGGTGTCCCAGTTTCATAGGAGGCTTGAGTCGCAAAAGCAACTGAGCCTAGGATTATTCAGGCAAAACTGCATTGACAGGAAGGAAGGAAGGGAAGGGAAGGGAAGGGAAGGGAAGGGAAGGGAAGGGAAGGGAAGGGAAGGGAAGGGAAGGGAAGGGAAGGGAAGGGAAGGGAAGGGAAGGGAAGGGAAGGGAAGGGAAGGGAAGGGAAGGGAAGGGAAGGGAAGGGAAGGGAGGAAGGGAAAGAGGAAGTAAAGAAGAAACTATTCTATTCTTACATGTCACAGTAAGGGAGATGAATAATAATTCATAATTATAGAGTACATTAATATAAAGAAACATGGCACTGGAAAGTAGAGGCCATGTAGGAAAGCACGTGTTTGAGTGTGTACATGTGTGTGTGTGCGTATGCAGCTGTGTACATGCAGAAGCCAGATGAGACATTGTGTCTTCTCTACCACCCATCACCCTATTCCTTTGAGTAAGGGCATCTCCCTGAATCTGGAAGTCACATGTTTTTTGCTAGGCTAGAAGCCAGCTAGCCACAATGATCTTCCTGTCACAGTCTCCCCACCCCACCAGCAACAGAGTTACTGGCACCTGTGAGACCACATGTGAGACTACTAGCATCTAGCTTGGTATGTGGCTGCTGGAATCTGAAATAAGATTTTCATGATTGTGCAGAAGTACCCTTAACAACCTGAGCATTGTGAGGACAGCTTATAAAGAGAATGTCATGCCTAAACTATAACTTTATTTGAGTTTTTGCTTTTTTTTTTTTTTTTTTTTTTTTTTTTGGTTTTGCGAGACAGGGTTTCTCTGTGTAGCCCTGGCTGTCCTGGAACTCACTCTGTAGACCAGGCTAGCCTTGAACTCAGAAATCTGCCTGCCTCTGCGTCCCAAGTGGTGGGATTAAAGGCGTGTGCCACCACGGCCCAGCTTTATTTGAGTTTTAAAGGTGTAGTTTTGAAGTCTGATCATAGTTCAACTCTTAGTTTGCACAAGTACAAACCTCTTCACCTTCACTTCAGTGACTATAATAGGCATATCAAGTAGTAAAACTAGCTTATTGGTTTTAATGGAATATTTTTATTATAAAACAAAATAAAATATATTATTAAAGGGTTATTAAGTGTGGGTGAATAGCTTTCCGAAGTAGGAGAAGCACCTGAAGTAATGATTCAGAATCGATATATGATGTACACTGTTCAGCAATAGAAGAATAAACTGGAAAATCAGAAAACAGTCTAGATTTTATCTTTTGAATAGGGATATTATTTCAATATGTGATTAAAGATTGGATTGAGAAAACATACTGAGACAAAGTCAGCATGAAGCCAGTGGTATTTTCAATGTTCAGGGAGGATTTTTTTTAAAGATTTCTTTATTTGTATTTCATGTGTATGAGTATTTTGACTACATGTATGTTTGTGCATCCCTTGTTGTGCCTGGTTCCCATGAAGGCCAGAAGAGGGTATCAGGTTCCCTAGAACTGTAGTTACAGGTCGTTGTTAACTGCCATGTGAATTCTTATAACAGAACCTGGAGCCTCTGGAAGAGTGGCCCATGATTCTCTTATTAAACACTGAGCCATCCCTCCAGTTCCACTGTTCAAAAGATAGTTAAATTAGTCACAGAGGCAGAATTTCAAATTTTTATATTCATATACAAGACTTTTTTGTTTGTTATGTGTGTGTGTGCCTTTGTATGCACATGTGTGTGCGTGGACGCACATGCTTGCATGTATGCAGGTACATGTGTAAAGATCTTTTGAAAGATAATCTTAAAAAAGTCTCAGACCAGAAACTACTGCTGTGGTGTCATGGGATTTTGCTCAGGAAATGGTATAAACAGGTTTTCAAGGAAATCTGTCCTTAGTTGAGAATGTTTTGCAATGAAGGCTAAGGGCTTGCTATAGACATGTAGGCACTTATAGATAATTCCAATAGTTAGAATAGGGCAGTGTATTGTTCTGAGGTTTGCTTGGAGAGGGTACAATTTTCTGGGGTTTATTACATGATATCTTAACAAATAAAACATTTCATGAGATGAACATAGAGTTAAGTAGTTAACTGGTTACCTCTAGAAATATTGCAAAGTCATGAACCACCTCAGAATCTCAGGTATATGAAGGCCTTACTAGGGCCTAGAATCAGGAAAAAATAGCAATTGTGAGGTTGAATTGGAGAAAATGGACCTTGGGCCTCATTCTCACCCTCCATATTCTTATTCCAATCCAACCCAACTAGAAGCCATAGATTAAGAAGACAGTCACACCCCAAATCATCCTGGATACGGGAGAAACTTAAAGAATAGAAATCAGGTCTGATGGAGCAGGCAAATTAGACCACAGATCAAAAGAATCAAAATGAGAACAATAACCATGGGCATAGAAAAGGGTAAATTATTCCTGAAATTCTCATGGAAAAGGATGCAAAAGACCATGGAGACTATCCCTCTCCCTGGACAGGACTCTGTTAATGCACATGAAACAGCATTTGATTAGAAATCACAACGAGTTCATCTCCATGATTCAATTAATAATAATAATATAGTTTAAATATTTACATGCTTTATAGGAGAGATTGATTATTTCAGTAGGAAACATCTGCTTTTGTTGTAGACATGAATGTATTTAGTGTTTAGTCAACCACATTGTTGAGATTTCATGGATGTAGCATCCTTGTAATTTCCAAAAGACACCGTTTCACAGATGACATTCTGAACCTCCTTTATCTTGCTCTTAAGTAATTATTCCTGAGTATTGGGTATAAAAGTTGTATTGTAAATGTACAAATTGGGTCTGGGCACCCTGTATTCACTTAGCCTTTGCATTTTGGCCAGTGTGGATCTCTTAAATACTCCTTATGTGTAAAAGAAGTTTCTGCTACTCATCTCTTGGGGTGTAAGAATAAGTTTATAGAATACAGTTGGAAATTATATTGGTTTAGAAAAATGGTAGTAACAGGTACTCCTGTAGTGTCTATGACCTCTCCAACCACTCATAATTGGCTATGTTAACAGTATAGGTCATGAATTCCCTACATAGATGGTGTTTACATGCAATTAAACAACTGTTGATTATTCTCAAGAATAATCTTGACAAAGAACCCAAAACTATACAATAGAAAAAATGCAACATCTAAAACAAATGGTGCTTGTCTAACTGAATGTCTGCATGTAGATGAATGCAAATAGATCCATATTTATCATACTTCTCAAAACTCAAGTGTAAGTGGGTCAAAGACAACAACATAAAACCAGAATCACTAAATTTAATAGAAGAGAAAGTGGGGGATAACCTTGAACAGAGCACCAACAGCTCAAGCACTATGATCAACAGGTAATAAATGTGACCTCATGAGGGCACTGTCAATAAGATACAATGGGCCCCTACAGAATGGGAAAAGGGTTCTTCAACCCTACATTGAACAGAGAGTTAATATGCAAAATATATAAAAATGCAAGAAATTAGAAACCAACAAAACAAATAACCCAACTTAAAAAATGAGGTACAAAGCTAAACAAGAGAATTCTCAACAGAAGAATCTCTAATAGTGGAGAAGCCCTTAAATGTTCAACAACCTCAGTCATTAGGGAATGCAAATTTCATTTGAAATGCTAATCAAAAGGACTCTGAGACTCCACCTTACACCAGTCAGAATTGGGAAGATTAAAAGCTTAAGAAGACAGCACATGCTGGGGAGGATGTGAGCAAGGGACATATGCCTCCATTGCTGGTAGGAGTGCAAACTTGTACAATCTCTTTGGAAATCAATTTGTTGTTTTCATAGGAAATTGACTGTTATGTTTGATGTCCTGTTAGCCTTAATTCCATATGTATGAGTGAGAGCAACCAAGACAATTAAAGCAAGATGTAGAAGCAGATATTGTAAGATGTAGCTAGAAATACTGAGCAAAGCTCACGAATGATGCTATTATAGGCCAGTAGACTCAGCATTAGATTAAGAATAATCTCAGCCTACAGCTGAGCAGCTGATACAGGTTTTAGGCACTCAGCACTTGTATCGTTCAATTCCTTTTTATTTTAGAAAAAAGCTTCAAATACCTTCCCTCACCGCTGACTGTAACTACACAGGCATCTTTTTCTTTTCACAAGCAATGCGTCTCTTTTAAATTGTAAGTTCCTCTTCCTAAAAAGAATAATTCTCCATCCTTTTCTTTTTCTTTCTTCAAACAAAAGCAATTCACATCTGGTTCTATCTATGCCATGTGATTGCCAGTGACTGGCACTGCTGCTGGGGCATCAGCAAGGTGAGCTTACAGCCACTAACAGACCATCTGTCCTGTTAATAATAATGTATAATTTCAGTTGAGTATTCTCAAATCTAAGTCAAAACAAAAGTATTTAGATAATAAGAGTGTAATAAGTAAGTTTGTACCTATTAGCACACCATACAAATGTGGAGCTTTTCATTATTATTTAAAAACTGTTTGCTATATAAACGAGAAGTTAATACACAGCTCCAAATTAACAGTGTATCTTGAAAGACTAACCATTTGTTTCTTTTAACCTTTGAGCCAATCTATTCAAACTAATTCTTGTTAACAGAGTTGCTAAACAGCCAACTATCAAAAGATAAGATAAAAAAGGTTTGAAAATCTACCTGTGCTGAATTTTTTTTTAATGAATGTTGGCCATACATCCATGCCCTGAGAATATCAATATTCATGATAAGCCTATGGACCCTTGGGATGTAATGTATAAGATGATCAACTATTTTTGTTAATATTCAGAGTAAGGATGACAACTTTCACTCCATTTACCATCACAGAACCCCCCCAAAGATCAATTGTATAGGATTGGCACTTCTTTAATGAAGTAGTGTTTCTCGTTATTTAAATTTATGGTTTATGGGCTTTAAATATATTTTTATTTTATACTAATTTCTTCTTAGGGGAAAATCACCATATCTTGTTTAATGTACAAGATTATTTAAGGATGAACTAAAAAGTTAAATTAATTTACTCTCTTCAAGTTATTTTCTTTATAAATAATTTGAAATATTTTATTAACAGGGATGGTGAAAATAAAATTAGTGATAAATTTAGCAACTGGCTGAAAAGTTTACAAAAGCAAATTATTTGCCAAATAGAATATAAACAAACAAATATATGAATGTGGGCAATGTAATAGTTACTTATATCATTGAGAGTGACAAGAGTGGGGGAGAGAGAGAGAAAGGGGACACATATGCACAAGAAGAAGAGAGAGGAGCACATCTATAGAGAGACAGAGAGAAAAATAAGAGAGGAGAGAAATAAAAGAGAGGGGAGGGAGAGGGAAGAGAGGGAAGGAAGAGATGAGAAAGAGCAAGCAAGAGAACATATTTTGTGCTCAACTACATTTCTCCTGAGAAACTAGCCTAGGGTTATGAGGCTAAGACCCAGAGTTGGACAAACCTTTCCATCTCAATTAGCCCAGTCTAGATAATGCTTCAAACGGGCATGCTTGTCACCTAGTAACTCAAGATCCTGTGAAGTTGATGATACTGGCCATCACAAAGGTATACCACTATTTCCCACCCGACATTTTCATCTTAAGAGTTGCTGTTATGAAGACAGGCTTCAGATGAGTATCTTTGGAGCATCAAGTCTTATATCTGACTTGTTGCTAGTTTAGTTCTGTGGACATTGTTTGCAATTCTTCTAAGTATTGTTTCCCATGTCTCTTAAGATAGCCATGGCACCAGGTAAATTGGAGATAATGCAGACTAATGTGTATGCACACCACTTGGCATGTTACATGAGTTTTTCAATATAAATTCTCATTTTATTTATGATATATCAACAGTTTGTAAAGTTATCTGATGGCACATCTGTGTTCATGTAGTTTTTTATAAGCTTACCGGAATGTGTACAGCATGACACATATGGTGTCTATTGCACAGACAGGGTCTCTTTAGTGTTTATTATTGTATATATCAGGATAGCTGGGCCAAGAAATTCCAGGAAGTCTCCTGTCTCTGCTTCCTTCTTGCAATTATAACAAGGAAACTGCAGACATGCACTACCATACCTAGTTTTATGTGGGTTGTGAAGATTTGAACTCAGGACAAATACATCAAGTAGTTTACCCATTAATCAGTATCATCTCCAGTAAAAACTTGTTTTAAAAATTACTAGGTATAAGTTAAGCTATTAATTAAAATAAAACAAAAGCTTAAAAAGTTTGTATTTGCTGGAAGACCAGAAGATATAAGGGAAAAAATTGGATCTTTCAGTTCTCTGTCTCTGTCTCTCCCTCCCCATCTTCCTCCCTCCTTCTCTCCCTCCCCCTTCCTTTCTTCCAAATCACTGGCTGCTTTTGTGAAGAAAACCAGGCACCATGATGGAAACAGCATAGCAGAGCATCAGTAATTGAGGCTGAGTTAGTACGGTCAATCTAAATTTTCAGTGTCAACGTTTGATATAGTCATCATTTAAACAAGATCAGAATGTATGTTAGGATTATAGAATATGATTTTTGATGCAAATTTTGTAATTGATTATAATACTTCTGAGCTTTTAATCTAATAATTGAATATTTTATTTTTTAGTGGGTTATAGCCAACCATTTGGAAAAAAGTCTTAATATACTAAAAAAGTGGATTATTTTTTTCTTCCTTTGGCTTTTTGAACCAGAGCCTCACTATGTAACTGAGTTTGGATCATGCCATGTAGCTCAAACTGCCCTGGACATCCTCCTGCCTCTGCTTTACAACTGCTGAGGTTACAGGCATGCATCACCACACCTGCCTTTAAACAATTATCAAAGTCTCAAAAGGTTGTTAAACTCTCAAATGTCACTTAAGCATTATAAGGAAATTTAAATACACAGATCAGGGTGAAAACTGTTATTTCTCAGGCAAAGATGCTGGTAGGTCAACCGTGATTAGGAAAGAATGGGTATATTTTCACAGTCTATGTGTAGCTGAGTGTACATGTCTGTGCATGAACATTTATGTATGTGAATGTGTGTCACGGTTCATATGTGGAGGTCGAGGATAACCTCAGGTGTTGGTTCTCACCTTTCACCTTTTCTGAAACAGGATCTCTTTGTGGTTTTTCCCACTGTGCAACACTGAAATAGCTGGGTATTTTCGGACTCACTCCATCTCCTTATAGGGATACTGGGCTTATAGGCTTATGGGCTTACTCTCACATGTCTAGCTTTTACCAAAACAGGATTTTTTTTTATTGGGATATAGAGTAAGCTCAGCTATTAAAGATTGAAGGTCATGCCAAAACACAGCATTTTTATTTCTCTAAGAAGTACATAATCATATAAGTGAGTTTTATTTGGGACCAAATAAATTATTATATATGGATGCTACTTATTTTGCTCAAAGTAAGACATACAGGCTAGCTTGAGCATGGCGGTGTACTCCTGCAACTCTAACATTATGGTAAGGATGATGAGTCAGTTCTAGGCTAGACTGGATGACCCAATGAGATTCTGTTTCAAAAGAAATAGTGCCTGCCTAGATTTTTTAAAAAAGAGAATCCATTAATTATCATCTCATGCCTAGAGTAATTTGTGTGTATATGCTTAAAATTGGATGCAGTATGAAAAGGCACATGAGTAGTAGATAGATGATTATACTGTTAATATATCAATCAAAATAGAAAAGTACCTACATTACAGCCATTAGGAATTAAACTCGTACTTTTTACGAGCCCCAGATAAGAAAGCCTCAAACAATAATTAGGGCTCTGTAACTAATGTATTTCTTTCTGGCATAGATCATTGTTGAATAAAGTTTCCTTGCTACTTTTGGAAATCCTTGTTTTTATTTCAGTTGCCTGAATAAGAGGTCAAGAACCTGAAAACACTCAGTCCAGACATCCGTCACCAACATGGATTACAGTTTTTTATTTCTTCACTTGGTAACATCTTTTTAATATTTTATCTTATGTGTATTGATCTTTTGCCTGCTCATATGTCTGTGCGCCACAGGCATACAGGGCCAGAAGAATCAGAAGAGAGTGGTGGAACCCCTGGGACTGGAATTGCAGATGGTTAGGGGCTGGCAAGCTGGTGCTGGGAGTCAGACACTGGTCTTCAGGAAGAACATGCAGAGCTCTTAATTGGACAGATGTTTCTCCCTGTCCTTGGATCCTTCTGACCACCAACTTTAAGGGGAAGGATCTGAAATCTGGTACTAGGCTTTTTGTCAGCATAGCTTTTAATGTATCAATTTTTAAGATACTAATGTATTAGATCCTTGCCCCTGGAGCAAGGCTTTTTATTTTATTTTTTAAAAGCCAGGCTAAGAAGGAATTTTTTGTATGTGTGGTTATTCATGTCTTCAGATCTAGTTTGTATCTGTACTTGTGCACTCATTCCAACACCAACAATACTTAGGCAGAGCAAAGTAAAGAGATGCAATGAAGACAGATGGGGCATCAAAAAGCCAATCCAGGTGGCAGGGTTTGGAACTTGACCTTCTAAAATGTACTTATATGAGCAGTTCTAATTATGTTTATAAAGCAGCTGGAATAATTTCTCATCTCAAAGACAGCTGTTACTTACACCCCCAAATTCTCTCTTTTTATTTTGAGACAGGATTTCTCTGTGTAGCTCTGGCTGTTCTGGAACTCACTCTGTAGACTAGGCTGGCCTGCCTCTGCCTCCCCAGTGCTGGGATTAAAGGTGTGTGCCACTACAGCCCGGCTATACCCCCAAATTCTTATCACTCAGTGTTTCTATTAACTTATTTCATGCTTGCTCTGACTTTTTATACAATGATCTTCACTATTTTGATGAAAAATAACTGTTTCTAGAAATTGCTCATGCATTTCATATTTCTCTTGAATTTAGGAGATACAAATACATTAATATCTTAAGATTAAAACATTAAAAGTTATGGCTGACAAAAAGCCTCGCACTGGATTTCAGATCCTTCCCCTTAAAGTTGTTCATCAGAAGGATCCAAGAGGCCCCCACCCCCAAACAATGTAGATCATTGATATCACTGTTGGTTGCTCACCAAAACTTGATGGTAAGACCATATTGATGAAGAAACCGTACATTTGGTCACATGACTTGAAGAAATCAAGCTGACAGCAACTTGAAAGGTCATGTCTCTGGGCAACTTTCATAGTACCAGAAGGTGGTCCATAGGCTGGTGAGTGAGGAGAGTCAGCCACAGCTTCATCTAGCTGTATACTCTATGAGCTAAATAATAATCTGCCTGGAAAAGCATGCCTGTGGATGCAATAATGGCTCAGATATTATAAGGACAACTAACGCCTTTCTGATTGGATTTAGAACCCGCTCCTTAGGTGTAAACTCATGGTTGGTACTATAAACACACTACTAGAATTTTGCTAAGTATACACAGCATCAAACTGCTTTCTAAATATACATCTCTGTGCCCACAGATTAGTGAATACCTTGATCCTCATTAGAGAAACATACTTGCTCAGAGTACAGTGGTTATCCAGAGCCTCCCAACTGGTCAAAGCCCAGAGAACAAGTGTCTGTGAAGAGTTCAGTCATAGATGGGGCAGTTATATTAGCTCCACTCAGGTTTATGGGTATATTATGAAACAGTGGCAGAAAGATGGTAAGAGCAAGTTGTCAGGGACGGTCAGGACAAAAGTTTCTAATGGTCACCTCAGAATTATCGCACCCATTGACTGTAATGTAGCTGTAGTGACAACCACAAAGCGTAGACAAGACCAACCACATTCAACATTCTAGAGTTAGGAGAAGTGAGCATGAGCCTCCATCTCTAGCTGAGAATTTATTGAGGATTTATGGCTTCCAGGAAAGGGAGAATCAATTTTCATTAAGAGGGTGGTCCCTGGTGTGTTGACCAGACTCCATTGGCCAGCTAACCATGAGAATACCCATGAGCATAAATTAGACTTAGTTGGACTTTTTAAAAACAAATGAATTTGGAAAAGGAAGTTGCATGAGCTCTAGGAAGAGTTAGAAGGGGTGGGTAAAGTGACTATGATTGAAATATATTTTATACATGTACGAAATTCCTAAAAAATTATCAATGTTATATTTAAAAGGTAGGGATATTAGCAAAGATATTGGATACATATAGCTATCAAATGAAAATGTTAAAGATACCTATTGTACCTCAAATATCCCAATTTGCAAATGGCTAAGTGAATGTTAAGCCTTTTAGAGTTACTATGTTATTTTCCAAACTATATGCATCACGGACTTTTTTGGATATTTTATTTAAAATAAGTTCTCATTTTGTTTTAAAGCTTGTTTTTCTTTGCTGTCTATGAGTGTTTTGCTGGCATGTATGTATGTGTACATTAGCATACCTAGTGCCTGTGGAGGTCGAAAGAGGTCATTGGGTACCCTGGAGCTGGGGATATGGTGATTGGGAGTGCTAGAAGTTAAACCAGGTCCTTCCCAAGAGCAGTAAGTAGTCATAACCTCTGCGCTATGGCTCCAGCATCAGTATGGCTTTTTCACAGGTAATATATTGTCTATTGTCTAACTGTACCCACATTTGTAATAAATGCTACTCCAGCAGGTATACGTCTACTGAATAGAGTCTAGATGCTGTGCCCAGGAGGTACACTTTCATTGTCAACACTGCTTGCTGCTGCTCTCCAATGTCTTTCTGGGGTTAGAAGTGGCAAGTTATCCTGCAAAAGTCAAGAGACTCCTTGAAGCATAGATAGCTAAGGAAAAAAAAAAAACCTCAGATGCTGGAGTCTTGGCATTTTTTTTGTTTTATTGGGAGTTATTAATTTTACATATATGTGTGTGTATCTGAATACTTATTTATGAATCAAATGTGAAGGTGCCTGCAGATTCCAAGAGAGGGCATTGTATCCCTGGGAACTGGTGTGGTGAAGGACAGTAAGCCTCCCAATGTGGTTGCTAGGAATCTGAACCCAGGACCCACACAAGAGCAGTCAGTGCTCTTAACCACCCAGCATCTCTCTAACACCAAGGGGTCTGGTATTTAACAGCAAGAGTTTCTGATACATGTGCGTCTAGATTTACCTAAGCATATGGCTCAGATTGTAGGTTGTGCTTGTATATTAATACTGATGGAACTTTGGAAGTATTAAGGCTATTTGGTCAATTTGATGTCCGTCCGTAATATAACTCCTATGAATGTTATAAAGAACATTAAACAACAACATCACACCTTTGTTAAACACTATGTGACTTGTGTCCCTCCTAGATGGCAACCCTTGGGGAAGCCAAGAGAGGCTGCCCTAGGTTGTTCGCTAGTCCCTAGAGTACCTTCTAGTCTTTGGTGATTGCATGGAAGGAGAATATTACCAAGGTAGCCCGAAATTCTGCTGGTGCCTTCCAATCTCAGAGGAGTGGTCTTCCAGTGTTCCTGTCTTAGATCATCCACCCTTCATCACCTCTTAACTTTTGCTGCGCATCACCAAGGCAGGCACTGAAAGGAGAAACTTTCTGCTGAGACCAGCCTCCAGTGTTCCAGAGGTTGTCTTCATTCTCTTGCCTGTAGCACAGGGATCATTACAGAAACGCAGCTCCCAAGAAGCCAAGAGAAGGATATCAGCAACAAAAACGACAAAAAACTTTCTCCTTACCCTTACCTTTCACCACTAATTTAGATATTGCTTTAAAAGTCACCAGAACAGAAAATACTGTTTTTTTTTCTAGGCTCTGCCTCCACCATGTGCATCCCACTCTTCCCTTTTCTGAAGTCTCTACTCTGTCCTGTCCTTGACTCCAGCTAAACAGGTTCTAGTTAGGTTCTAGGAACAAGTAAAGACTCCGCTGTGTCTTCTTTCTGCTCTGCTTTTCCCCATGTGAGCGCTGGATTATTCCAGTTTTTGAGCATGGCAGATTTCCACTGGATGACATCATGGGAGCCTAGTGAGTGCCGCTGGTGGAGGGGGACAGAGAAGGGGAGGAGGCTCAGAGGAGGAAAGAGGGCTGGGGAGCCGAGCCAGAGCCAGGCTGCCTGCCACCGGGCTGCACGTTTGTGAGCTGAGGAGTGCACCGCCAGCCACTGACAAAGGATGGGAGGTTGCCACTGCCCTGGGATGCCGGCTGCTCACAGCCTGCCCGCCTGAGCTACTTTACCCTCCCCGGTGAGTGATTGTAAAGACCATTTGATCAGCCTTGGGCAGAGTCCACACTCTCTTTGGCTTGTGGTCCCGGGAGGCTTGTCGGTGTTCCAGAGCACAAGACCTGGCACAACAGTAGCTGGGAGCCCAGGTGGCAGGTGACTTTGCCCAGGTGGGTTCAGCACAGGAGGTCCCGATTCCCTGCTTAGATGGGTACCCAAGCCGCAAGAGGCAGGCTCCTCTGCTAGGCTTCCCCAGTGGGGTGCTGCTCTGGTAGCTCCCCAGTAGACCTTTGGTGGATTACAAGTCAGCCGCTGTTTACACCCGCAGCCGCACCCCTCTGAAAGCAATTCCTTTCAGTGACTTCCTTTAGGGTGGGTTGGAGAGAGAAAGAGAGTACCAGTTACCCAGGGAAGGGCGCGCACCAGGAAAGACCAAGTGCAGCCTTTGTCTTGTGTTTAAAGCGGATGCGCTCAAACCTGAATCAGACTCACAGCAACTGTTGGGTTTAGTACTGGTTTCCCAGCCCAGCGCGGCTGGGTGAGAGATGTCACTGTTTTCTTGCTGAAGGAAGTGGAGAGCTGGGACTTTAGACTCGGGAAGGGTCCTGCGCTCACATGGTGAGTGTCGCAGTTATCCAGGTGTGGAGCTGGCTTCTGGCGCTCAAGGAAGTGAAGTAGATGGTGAATACAGAGAGATACCCAAGTTTTATACCAAGTGGTGCAAAGGGAAACAGGAAACTTAACAGAGAATGGCTCTCTAGATCTTTTGTCCTTTTTGATGCGCTTCTTTGGGGTATTGTTGTGGAGAGTGAATGGAAGCTGAGCTATGTCCAGTGAGAATTTTAAAAGCTCCAGGTTTTCGTGACAATTTCTTTTGTTACTATGGAAAAAGATTTGCTGGATAAATAGGCTATACATCACTATCTTTACTGGGGTGCACCTTGTGGACTTGAAGCAATTCAGAAACTGCTCAAGTGCCTTAGTTGAGAGTAGCACCCTGTGCATAAACATACCAATACCCAAGCTCACTGGCTTCTTGCCCAGGGGACACATGCTTTATCTATGAATTTCTGCTGTTTGGGAAGAGTCCAATTTTCATATCGCAAGAAAATGGTGATATTCGTAGGAACAAGTGTGTTTCTTTCTGTCAGCCTCCCACCAACCACCTTGTGATGAATATGAAAACCAATAAAATCTTGATACTTTGGGTACACTTGCAAAAGAAGGAGTTTCAAAGCTCTGTTATTGGACAGATTAAATAAATTTCAATAGCTAATACATATTCTTGGATAAGTGGAAAAATCACTTATCATTAAGAAGATTCTAGGTATAAAATTTTGGTGTGAGTGACCTTAAGATAATGACAGAATACAAGAATAAGGTAAGACCAGTTACAATTCAAATATCATTCTGTTTTGTCTGTAAAGGCTTAATGTTTTCCTTTAGATTATTATGTATTTATTATTTAAAGATAGCCGGTCTTAATGAAGGTCTTATAAAACAGAGAATCAAAATATATTTTCTTCCTCTATGATTTCCCCTTCTGATAGTTTGTGGTTTTATTTTTTTCTAGGCAAAGATGATAGAGGATGATTGGAATAATGAATGTACTGGGGGTGAAGAGAGATCTGAGCTACTAGGACTCGTATTTATGAATATGAGTCACAGGACTAGGAAGGCTGTCAGTGCATTACTTTGATTTGAGGGGAGCTCATTCCTGGTGTTACACGTTCGTCTCCTCTGAGAAGTACACAAAGTGTTTGATTACATGAAGCTATGTGCAGAGACAGATAATTTGACCAGAGAGCTTGCCTTTATCCAGGACTGCTGAGATCGGCATAACATTTTATTTTCTGTGATAACAAAAACAAAAAGAATGTTTATTGCATTATTTGTGTCTTGACTTCTTGTCACAAAAGGCTCTGTTCCTCTAAAGGTTTCCTTTCCCACTTTTTTTTTTTGTGTCTTTGTTGTAGAGCACACTCAATTCTATGATAAGGTTTCTGAATACCTGTTGCTCATATTGACTATTTCTATCTGATAGTATGATAGCAGATTATCTTTAAGCATATGCATAGACCTAAAGTGTGCACGTGCACACACACATACACAAATGCATATATGCATATATATGTGCACCACCATTCAGCTGGCAATGGCAAGCAGAACATTTTGCAACACTTGATTCAGTTCACATAAATGATATTGCCTTTAAAAATGATATTTATCCATTTCTAAGTTAAGAAAAATATGAAGCAAAAATTGTTTTTCACATCTAAAATAACTTAATTAAAAGTGTTTTACCGACTACCCTCAAACTAAAAATGTTTTCACATTTTATTATGATTGTATCTGTAATATGTAAGGAAAGTCTTCACAAAAGACAAGTGTCCCATAAATGAATAGAACATATTTGATAGGATGTACAATATTATTTTTAAAAAAGCTGAAGATAAAATGGTGTTCCTGAATTAGAGTTTATTTCCCTAATCTTCTTTAACATATGCCACAAATACTTTAGTTGTTTCACTATAGAAGAACTCTACACTAGAAAATACAAATACACAGTTAGTCAAAGTCATAGCGTGTTGCCAAGAGCAGACTCTAGTGATGTGCAGACAGGACACTGTCATCATGGGGAAGAACAGTGGGAGTTGCTCTTCCAAACAGGCACTTAAGTGAGTAGAGGTTCATTCTGGCTCACAGTTAGAAGGAGTACAGGCCATCCTGGTGGAGGAGGCATGGTATTCGAGTGACTCACAGATGGGCAGTAGGGATGTGGCTGGCCCATCAAGCTGACAGGAAGTGGAGTAAGAGGAATGCTTGTGCTCATTCACTTAGATCTCTTTTTCCTTTTATTCAATCTGGGACCTGAGCTGATGGGATGGTGCTACCTGTGTTCAAGGTCGGTCTTCTCTCCTTATCACAGATAGTATGTCAGAATACTGGAAAGTTTCCAAGAAGAGATGCTGTACAGCATGGAGTTTGTATTAGTTAATGGCCCGTTGCTTTCATTTTTCTAGTTTGTTGATTTAACAGATATTTTAGCATCTCCATGACTTGAAATTTCCTTCATGTTCCTTCAGGCAATGCTATATTTTGAACCCAGTCAGAAGGTTATTTTGTGTCCTTTCCATGAATACATCGTATGGCTTTTCCTCCTGAAGGATGCTTATGGATCACAAAACATTACTCTTATTGTTGTGGGTATTGTTTGATATGGGTATTGGCTAGCCAAATACAGTTGAAAAGTTGGTGCACCTTGGTTTCTTCTGCAATTGTACAATGAAAGCAAAAGTCAGGAGTTACAGGGTTATTTAAGATATTAGCAAGTATATTTTTATTTTTAATTACATTTAGTGGGCACGTGCGCGCATGTGCACGTGTGTGTGCATATCACAGTTTGAGTGTGGATATAACAGGACACCTTGCAGGGGCTAATTTTCTATTTTCACCATATGGGTCCTAGGAGTAGAACTCAGACTGTCAGGCTTGGCATAAGTGCCTTTACTCACTTAGTCATCTCACTACCCTAAGTATCAACTTTAATGACAGAGTAAAGAAAATTTTATTGCAGTTTTTACACTTAGAATTAAAGATACTATATTAGGATTCTCTAAAAGAAGAGAAATGGTAGAATGAATATATCATTAAAGAGATTTATTTGATTGATTTACCAGGTATGGTCTGAGTACTCCAATAACTCTTAGAGTTGCCAAATCTAGAAATTGTTCAATCCATGTTGTTGGATAACTCAGCAGTCCAATCTGGGACTGAAAGCTGGGAGGATATCGCCAATGCTGCTGGTTATCAACCTTCATTGGAATGCAGAGGTTGGATATCAGTATCAGTTCAAGAACAGAAGACCCAGGATAAATGAACTTGCTAGCAAGAGTGACAGCAAACAGGCTAATAGCAAGTTTCTTTTTTTTCCTTCTTCTATGTTCTTTTATCTAGACTGCCACAAGATGGTACTGTCCACATTTGGGGTGGGTTTTCACACTTAAAAATAATCTGATCAGAAAGGGATCTAATATGAATACACAGTAGCTTGTGTTTAGTTGTCAATCAAAAGTAGCCATCATAGATATTTTGAGTCAATTTCTTTAGAAGTGACCATTAATGATTTATTATATATTTGTAATGACTTAGTATACATTGGACACATTTTTATATCAATGTGTTTCTGTATATTACTAATTAATCAGCTACTATATTGTGCCTAAATGATAAACTCAATAGGGGATCTAGGTTTGACCTTATCATGTCATCAAGGATAACTCTTTTCTCTAAATCTATTTATTTTAACACAAAATGCATATGATCTTTTCTGCCTTATCTTTATCAGTGGGGGAGGACAACACACATGTATGGCAGTGATTTAAAAAACAAGAGAAGAGCAATCTGACAAATAAACACAATTAACCCTGTGCCCTTTAAATTTCCAATTCATTTCAGTTAAAGAAATAAATTTATAAATGTAAATTTACCTTTTGATATCTGTTTTAATCATCTAGCATTTTAAATCAGTGGTGTATCTTAGCCTTTTCTTATTATAATTTTCTCTGACAAACATTTTAAAATTAACACACTTATATTAAAATTAGCTGAGTACTACTTTCTCAGAATATTTTTATATAGATGTAATTCTAAAGCATATTTAAGGTGGGCACAAATTCTTTATTGAGATCTTTTTTTTTTTTCAACAGACTAACTTCTTTTTAAAGTCTTTTAGCAAACCTATCAAGTCTTATTGTTCCTTTGAAAGTGGTATGTCTCTGTAACTGATTTCTTCAGCATTAGTGTGATATTTCCAGATAGAGTTTTCTTTGTACCTATTCTCCTTGAATTTAGAGCTTCTTGTACATGTTAATTCATTTCTTCATACATATCACGAGAGATTCATTGAATTCTTGACACTTACTTCTTCAGACAGCTCTACTCCCGTCTCTGTTTTCTATCAGTTAATGTGCAGTGGCTTGATTCATCATGTTCAGCATGCTTCCTATGCTTGATTTTACTATTTCATAGTCTTCATTTTCTTCTCAACTACCTTAATATTTCTTCTGACCTTTTGTTCACCTTACCAGTCACCATCTGCATACATTCATGGGACTGTGCAGATTGCCTATGGATGCTCTATTATATTTGTAGATTTCAGTGATACATTTAAAGAAAGCTATTAAAAGAAAGTCAGTAAGTAGCACTCTCCTATAGTTTCTGCTTCAGTTCCTGCCTCTGGCTCCCTGCTTTGAGTTCCTGTTCTGACTGCCCAACATGGCAGACAGTGGTGTGGACATGTAAGCTGAAGTAAGTCCTTCCCTTCCAGGTTTCCTTTGTTCATGGTGTTTTGTTATAGCAGTGGGAGCTCTAAGCAAGGCAGATATAGGTGAGCTGGGTTTTTCACAACTTCTTCCTCGGAGAGAATTCTGCTTCCTCATATCTCAAACATTTCATATTATTCCTCAAAGACTATAAAAAATATGTTCAAGGTTCTTCATCTTATAAGAGTCATCTTCTGCTCTCATTCTCCTTCTGGGAGAAGCAACTTAAAAAGCATCTTGCTTCATTGATACATTCTACATATGAGATCTTGTAAGGAGACTCTGTCCTGAATATTTCCAGATGCTCTGGGGCTTAGATTTTGAGTATTTCCCCCAAAGCTCACATTGTCTTGGTCTCCAGCTTGGTGCTACTGAAGAGCTGGGGAACTTTTTCATCTAGACCATAATGTTAGGAGCTCAGGTTCTTGGCAACATCCCATGGATTATGTCACCGCTTACATCCTTTCGAAGCCTGAGTGATTTTTCTCTACAATATACAGATTTGCTGATGAGCTTTCTCAACCGAGCCCCCAAAACAATGATCACTGTATCATGGACTAAAACCTCCAAAAACTGTGAGCAAAAATAAACTTGTCACCTTCGCAAGGTATCTCAGGTATGTGCTGTCTTAATAGAAACTTAACAATACATACTTTACTTAACTCAAGCTTTTGTTTTGAATATCAGGCTTTTCTAGTGGCTTTGGTTGTATTTTTTAACATACTATGGGGTTTTCTGCAAGTTGAAGCAGATTATTTATTACTGATTATGAACACAGATATTAAATATCCAAGTTTATTACCTTTTAAAACTAGAATTCCTAACTTCAGCCTACAAGACTTAAGTCCATTTAAGTTTTTAAATGTGTCATAAAAGAAATTGGCTTTTGTTAGACAGTCCTATTGTATGTCCTTTGATATAGAATCCATTTATCAATTTTTTTCTGAGATAAATCTTAGACTCTGAAAGTTAATAATTCAAATAAACAGTAAATTCAATTTCTTGGTTATTTTTCTTTTAGGAATGATACAACACCATCCTCACCCTCCACCTCCATGCCCTAAGTATGTATACTAAAACAAGGCCCCTTTCTAAACACAAGTACTTGGTGATGAATTAACCAAATTTTGGACTCTGCCATTACTTAGAAATTATTTACAAATTATTATGTAGAAAAGCAACTGAGAGATTGATAATCTGGTCATATCAATGTGGGAGACTTGACAAACTGGTAAGATATTGACCTACTTATATAAACATAAAACTCAATAGATTTTTTTAGGCCAATCATAGACTTATAAATAGTTCCAATCATACCCAAAGTATAATGTTAGACACACATAAGATGAGTTATTTATAATTCTATATGTTGACTTATGTTTTGTTAAGCTTGGTAGATGTGGGGAGGCACTCAATGTGAAAACATTTTCTTGTTTTATTTTATATATTTATTAATGATTCTATTTATTTTTATATTTTGTTTTGTTTTATGCAGGTGTTTTTTCCTGTATGTATGTTTTTGTGAGGGTGAAATATCTTCTGGAACTGAAGTTATAGGCAGTTTTGAACTGCCATGTGGATGCTGAGAACTAAACCCAGGTTGTTCTCTGGAAGAGTACTCAGTGCTTCTAACCACTCCAGTTTCAATAGTATGCTGTTTAAGTAACTATGCATTCCACATACTGTTGGAAACCATTGTCTTTGGATGGGTGAATACACTCAGTTGAAAAATACCTGAAATGGATTCTTATTCTGCTTGTTTTTTTGTCAAGTTGACACAAACCAGAATTCTCTTCTAGGAAGAACCTCAATTGAGGAAATGCTCCCATTAGATTGGCAACTGTGGGAACATTTTCTTTATTGATAATTGATGTGGAAGGAAAAAGACCATTGTGGGTCCCTAGACAGATGTTCTTGGGGTATATAAGAAAGCTAACTGAGCAAACCAGGAGTTGCATGCCAGTAAGACCTCTGCTTCATTTCATGTTTCTGTCTTGAGCTCCTGCCCTAACTTCTCATCAAGATTGTGATTAGTATGTGCAAGCAAAGCCAACCCTTTCCTCCACAAGTTCCTTTTGGACATGACATTTTATCATAGCAATAGAAGCAAACTAACTCAAGGACTTCCCTGCCTTTGATTCAGTGACACAAAATACAGTAGGAGAGTTTCTGTTCTTGGATAAACAAAACAGATTGTCTTGGGGCAAAGTGAGCAAAGCTTTCCTTCCTGAGAGGCCTGTGAAACCTTCTTGAGCCCTGGGTCACACTCTTCTCATCTCACTCTGGGTCTGGCTGAGACTATGGCAAACATGGCAGGCAGACATTGACCTCAAATTTGTGTTGAATATATTTTATTCTACCCTGTAACTTATCTACACTCTCAAACTAAGTCTAAGCACTCTGAAATGGTGAAGAACTAGCAAAAAGAAGAAAAGCACTGAAGTAATGGAAATGGAATAGCTTGGCAGTTCAATGAGGGGGTGGCTCCTTAGAGAAGGAGCTATTTGAAATAGCCTACTGGTAGAATAGGGTGGAACCTCCATTCTTCCCGGTTGTGATGGAAATCTATATACTTCACTGGCTTTTCCGTGATCCATTTACCTGGTGGTTCACTCACTGAAGAGCTATTGTTAATACATTGCTTCCTAGTTCCAACTTCATTTTTGGAAGGAATCACAGCCAAGATACATGGTAAATTAGGTTCCTTCTCTAGAGGAAAATGAGAAAAGAGACAAGAAGAGGGAAAAAAGGAAGAAGGAAGGAGGAACTAAAAGAGGGATAGAGACAGATTCAGGATTGCAGTTCTAAGATATTAAATTATATAAGAAAATCGAAAAAAAGAAAGCTAATCGGAGCCAGGCGGTGGTGGTGCATGCCTTTAATCCTAGCACTTGGGAGGCAAAGGCAGGCAAATTTCTGAGTTTGAGGCCAGCCTGGTCTACAGAGTGAGTTCCAGGTACAGAGTGAGTTCCAGGACAGCCAGGGCTACATAGAGAAACCCTGTCTCAAAAAAAAAAAAAAAAAAAAAAAAAAAAAGAAAGAAAGAAAGAAAGAAAGAAAGCTAAACAAATGCCTTTCTCAAGTGTATTTGGTTTTTAGATTAACCATCTTTTACTAATTATGGAACAATCTATTGTCCTAATGAGAAATTATTCCTATTTTCACTCTACTTCCTGACATTAAACTAAGTCTTGGTGATATAATGTTGAGTTAAAAAAAAGAAAAAGAAAATGAAAAGAAAACTGTATTCAGGTTCTTGATACTATGAAATCTTTTACTCATGTGGACTAATTACACAGCCACATGTGTAATTAGTCCACATGAACCAGGACACACATGTGAGAGAGTACAGTGAAGGTGCACCTTAATGAGAAAACCTATTACATGGGAGTGTGACTTACCAATAGACATTTGTGCAAGGCTCCTTGACAAACAGACATTCTGAGTTGTTATCTGAAGAAAAAAAAACACAAGTTAATAAATGAAGAGAGAGTGTAAAATGTCTCTAACAGTGGGATGGATGAAGTACTCTGGAGGCAACACAGCTGAGGGAAATATGATAGATCTGTAGACTTTGGTAAAGATTTAAGTGTAAGTATGCCACTCATGAGGGGAAGTTGGCAGATGTTTGACCTGGCACATATATGAGAGACCATGAGGACAGGATCCGACAAAATAGTAAGATTGTCTAATGGGGAAAATGAAATACATGAAGAACCTGGGAAGCATTGCATAAAATATTGTGACTGAGGAAAGCTGGAAGCAGGAATCAATTGATAGTCCAGTGCCAAATAGTTAGTCCTAAAAATGTACCTGCAAGTAACTTTATACATGCTGAGTAGGTTTTATATATATATATATATATATATATATATATATATATATATATATATATATATATATATATTATATTTATATATATAAATGAATATATATATATATATATATATATATATATTCATCCTATAGCAATGGAAGAAAAGGCCATGAATATGAATGAAAGATGGGAAACTTTGGATGGAGGAAGGAGAAGGGAAAATATAATTATGTCATAATCTCAAAATTAAAAATACAATGAAATAAAAGATTTTTGAACACTTGAAAAATCACGAGATTTCTAGAATTGATGAATTAGTGAAATTCTAAAGAAATGTAGTTCTTTAGAGATATTCATTCATGTTTTGCTCACTTTCTCTACTCTTGCTTATTATGATGATGATATTTAGGAGTGACATGCAAGGCTTTTTATTTTCTACATTTCTAAGTAGCTTAACATTGTAAACTTATATTCGTATCTAATTATCTGTTAATTTTTTATTTAATTTTTAAAATATACTTTTAGTACAATTGCAACAATTTCTCCCTCCCTTTCTTCACTCCAGGTCCACAGCCACTGTCCTAACAGCCCTTCTCACCCCCTACTCTCAAGTTGATAGCTTCTTTTGCTTTGATGGTTCTTGTTACACACACACACACACACACACATACACAAATGCATAAGTACAATCTTCTGAGTCCATTCTGTTGTTTGTGTTTATATTTTTTCAGGACAGGTCTTTGCATTGAATATCCAATAAAGAGGTCTATATTCCTGGGAGAGGTTAACTCTTCTTCTAGGACCCAATCATGTTAGTTGATGATTTCATGTTCTGGCTTTGTTTATTCAGGTATTCCTTGGAGAAATTGTTTCACCACAGAATTCTTGGTATTATGCCTCTCACAACCTCTCTATCTACTCTTCTGTGATGTTCAGAGGTTGTGATTCAGATATACCTATGGGCCTGGGCTCCCCTCATCTGCTGACCTCTGAATTGTGTCCAGTTGTGGTTTTCTGTGATAGTCTCCATTTTCTGGAAAGGGAGGCTTTGGTAGGGATTAGCATAAGATTTAGAATCTAGCAGGAAATTAGGTTGGACTAGCAAAATGATGGTAGTAGAATTCTTAATGCTCATGGCCTCTCTAAAACTGGAAAGCTGCCTAGTTTTTCAGTACCAGGCATGGTTTCCTTCCCATTGATTGGGTTTCAAGTCCAATTAGACAGCTGTTGGTTGGTACCACCATGAAAGCATCACTTACTGTACCTTTTTGGATGCATTGCTATGGGGGTCATTTATGGTTCACCAATATGACAGCTGGATAGGACTTTTTCTTCCCTTTTATGGCAGGTTGTATAGCTGTAACTATGGAAGGTACATCAGGAAGGAGGCAATCAGGTCAGATCCAGCTTTATTCACACTCATGGTCTAAGTGTGAGTGGAGGTTTCTTTAGTAACAGGAGCCCACCCTCAGTCCTGAGGTAACCAAGGGCAATAAAGTGTCAAGGGAACAAATGATCCCATTTAAATTGGGTTAGGGATTTTTTTAAAAAGGAATCTCCAAACAGATTTTACAATAGGACAAATGAAAATAGCTAAGAAACAGCTCCAAAAGTGTTCATCATCTTTAGTAATTAAGGCAATGCAAATTAAAGCAACTTTGAGATTTTATCTCACTCCAGCCATAATGTGGCTAAGATCAAAATAAGCAGATAGCAAATGCTGGAAAGTTGTGGAAAGAGAGAAATCCTTTCTTACTCACTGTTGGCAGGAACACAAATTTGTGAAGCCATCCTGGAAATCAGTATAGAGAATCCTCAATAGACTAAAAGTAAATCTACCATATGAACCAACCAAAACAATCCTTGGCATAGTCTCAAAAGACTTTACATCTTATTCTATAGATATTTGCTCAGCAATGCTTATAGCTGCCTTATTCACAATACCTAGGAAATGGAAACAATCTAAATGTCTTTCAACAGATGAACAGAAATTGTGGTACATACACACACTAGAATACTATTCAGCTGTAAGAAAAAGGAAATAGTTTATAGGTAAATTGATTGCCTTAGGAAGGATTATATTGAGTGAGGGAACCCAGACATAAAGACAAATGGCTTATGCCTTCTCTTATCTGTGGATCCTAGCATCAAATCCTCAGATGTGGGGATACAACGTGGAGTAACCATATAAACCAGGAACATGGAAAGGGACTGAAGGCAGAGTGAAGGTGGGCTTGAGAGGGAAATAGCAGGATACAGCTGATATTAAGTGGGAGACAGAAAAAATGGGGAAGAGGCTACTACTATGTTGAGGGGTGAAAGGTGACAGCTGAAGAAGGAGGGACAGGGGCAAATAATGACAAAATAATTTGATAAAAACTCAAGGAGTCACATTATTTTATATTTATGCAAGTGTATACATAACACACACACACACACCCCTTAAAGGACATTAAGCCAGCCACTTGGGCTGACAATGCTCCTCAGAAGAGCAAGTTTTGTTGAAGGGTTGGACAGGGTAAGGGTAATCCTAGTAACTCTCAAAATCATCTGAACTCTTGATGTTGCCTTTGGTTGCCTCTATTAGCTTTTTAGAGTGATGGAATTATAAGAAGATTTTCTCCTTATTTTTAGAAGGAGCTTTAATATTTAAACTCTAAGTAGGTGGAAGGAAATAATTCAATATTTTAAAGAAAATTATACCAAAACTGATTTTAAAAGTGAAACAGAAAGGTCTGCTCATATGTTGCATGGTGTATAGTCACATTTAATCATTTAGTGTCAAACCCATTCTTTTATTTAGGGTCTAATAAAGCTAAATTGCCTGTATGTTAGAATAGTTCAAATTTTGGTTTTGTTAATTTCTTCAAAATTTGGAATCCAGTCAATTAGAGACAAGCTATTTTCTACTTTGATATTTTCAGCAATTTTGCTTTAATAGAATCCAAAGCTTTATGTCAGATACAGTATGAAATTACCATTTACTATTTAATATGTGTCTAGAGTAACTCTTGCAGGCCACTGTCCCTTTTGTAAAACATGGCATATTTACAGATTACTTTCGAAGTTAATCTTTAAAGAAATCAGTTGTCCTCTTTTAAAATTTTGATAAAAATTTAATGATAGCTATATACTCAGAAACATTCCAGGATATAAGAAGGAGATTGATTTGACAGAATAAAGTAGTGTTATACTGAGCATAGATAAAAAGCCTTAAGTTTATCAATTTGTTTTTTTTGAATCTGTATTCTTTATCTTCCAAATAATGAATCAGTTCCATAATAAAACACAGGCAAATATTTTTTTAAGTTAAAAAATATGACCTAAACTTCAAAGTGTTAACCTGTCAAGTCTGTGTATTTTTCTTCTTTTTTTCATAGACAATGCATATGAATACGATATTTATGATATACCAATGTAAAAGACAAGCTGAGTCTCACTAAGAGTAACAATAGAAAACGTATTCAACACAACCCCAAGTGTGGGTGGTTACCCAGGATGCATGAATAATAGTTGCCTAGAAAATATGCTGCAGAATGCTGTTTATTGAAGGGTCTGATTTTATAAATAATAAGAAAGAGGTAACAGAAAACCAGTCTCTGCAGTTGCTTTTGTTGACATGAACAGCAGTGGTTACTTCCACTGTTTATTCCAGGTAAGCAGTGCAGTGAGCAAGGCATTCTCCAAGTTACTAAGTCTAATGGTTCAGTACCACAAGGGAACAAACGAAGGCAGCTGAATGTTACTTAACATTAAGATGATGCAAAGATTTATGGTCTAGGGAGTCAGCCCTACCATTGAAGCCTCATAGGAACTTACAGAGTTTCTTCATAAAACATTTTCAAAGAGACAACTGCTCACCTTCATTAATTTGCCTCAAAACAATAGGATGATTTATTGCCCAGTCTTATGTCAGTGGACTGTCATGCACAGCTCTTCCCTGTGCTTTCATAGTGGCAATAGTCCTGTACTATAGACCGTGCATTGTCACATTCCACACCCCATGGCTCTCTCAGTAGCTTTGAGTGTGATTTGATATTTAGAAGAAGCACGGCTTTGGATACAGAATATTGTCATCTTGGCTTTTTTACTACGCTTTTGAAATGTTACAGAAGAAAGGTTTTGTTAATGATAGCTGTTTTTAAATTAATTTTTAAACAAGAGATTCAATTTCACTTGAGTCAAGTAGTAATTGCAGAAGACTCCGATTTAATTCATCTTTAGGTGCTAAAGAGCTACCTCGGCTTGGAGAGAGGTTCTGAGGAGGGGGTGTCTGGGAGCAGAAAAACAAACGACTCCAAGTCAAATTATGGTTACAAGCCTATGTTCTGCTCAGGACAGCTTTCTAGATTGTTCTCTCTGTGTTCTGCTGGTGACAACTTTCTTTTGCTAGTGGTTAGCACATATCATGCAGATCAGTGCCTGTTTTTTACTTACATATCAATTGAGTCATTATCCCAGGATTCTTTTTGATTATCCCATTAATTAGAATCCCTCAACCCCTTGATTTTTAGGATGATACAGCAAACACAGCACAGACAATAAGATAGCTGAGTGGGGCCCTGCTCTGAAATTACCATTCCTACTACCCCTGGACCTGGACCTAAACTTCCTCTGAACTTTCTTGAACTTAGGAATCTACCTGCCTTAGTAGAAATTTCTTCTGAGAGGGTCTTCTAGTGCCTGATAAATACAAAGGTGGATGCTCTCAGCCAACCATTGGACTGAGCACAGGGTCCCCAATAGAGGACTGAAGGAGCTGAAGGAGCTTACAGCCCCATAGGAGGAACAATAATATGAACTAACTAGTAACCCCAGAGCTCCCAGGGACTAAATCACCAGTACACATGGAGGGACTCATGGCTCTAGCTGCATATGTAGCAGAGGATGGCCTTGTTGGACATCAGCCCCAGTGTAGGGAAATGCCAGGATAGGGAAGTGGGAGTGGATGTGGTGAGCAAGGGGAGGAGGGATGGAATAGGGGGTTTTTAGAGGGGAAACCAGGAAAGGGGATAACATTTGAAATGTAAATAAAGAAAATATCTAATAAACAAAGAAAAACAGAGTAAACAAAAAAGTTAGCTGAATCAGATCTTGCCTTGTGATCACCACTCCCCAAATCTCTTTATCTTGTTCCTTAGTATCTTTCATCCAAGCTGGCTCATAGTGTTGCTGCCTCTGTTCCTTTAGATTTGTAAAGCTCCCTATACAATTCATATCTCATCTTTATATTTTACATAGTTGAGCTATTTTACATTTCTGAAATTATGCTTTCTCACAGCCTTAAGGGTTGTCCTGAAAGTCACAGTGTTCTACCATTTTGCGGAGACATTAGACACACCCTTGACTTCCAGACTTGTGCTCTCTCTCATTATCATGGAATCATTAGCTTGACAGATAGGACATTCTTCAAAGGAGGAAAGTGAAAATATGTATATTATTATGAAAACAAGCCTCATTCCCACAGAAACCATAGAAACTCATGGAGGCTCACACCATGTGGTTCCAGGAGCAGGAACGATGTCACACTGTCCCTTACACATGGTCAAGCAGATCATAGCATTGAGGCATGTTAAAAGCCCTTGTTGTCGAAGATATTAGTTAACTAATTTAACCTATTTACATATTTGTTTTCTTAGCTACAAGACATGATTTATACTATTTTTTTACTAGGATGTTTTTAGGGCTAAAGATGGTAAGCGAATTCGTTAATAGTCTTCAGTTCATACCATCAACAAAACTACATTATAGCTTTAAATTACCAAGTGTGGTTTCATCTTCAGAAAATATCCTATAGATTTAGCTTGGACTGGTATTGATCCCTTTTAGTTACTGATGAATTTTAAATATCTAGATGCATAGAAAAATAAATTTGGTGTCCATTTCTATGAAATCATTGAAATCTATGAGTCATTGAAATTGACTGAGTGTTCTATGGTTGGCACCATTTCTGTAGTGAACTTTAAACAAATATTTTCTCCTTCCCGAGTTTCTACCTTTTCTTTTCACCATGCTGGGTATTGAACGTAGAGTCTACCTCATGTCATTCAAGTGCTGTAGCACTGAGCTACATCCTTAGTTCTAGCTCTTCAGGGAGACCAATTACCACTTTCAAAATGATCATATATTGTTTGGAAATTAAATGTATGATTATCTGCTTGTGAAGCATGTAGAACATGAATATTCAACATAAATATCACAGATGTGTTTTTAGCCATACTAAACATGGAAAATGTAAAAACAAAATAGGTTCTCAATGCCTTCCTTCCTTCCTTCCTTCCTTCCTTCCTTCCTTCCTTCCTTCCTTCCTTCCTTCCTTCCTTCCCTCCCTCCCTCTCACCCTTCCTTCTTGGTCATGGTGTCTGTTCACAGCCATGGAAACTAACTAAGACAATGCATAATTCATGATCCCCGTTTTCAGTCCCTGGCATTCTGTGACCTCATTCCTTCTCATATCCCCATCAAGCCTGAGAGGAAGAGGTGGCTTGGAAGACTCAATAAAGGAAGAAGTCATGACCTCTTTTAACCTCAATATGTCTCTGCATTTGTTCCTCCAATGGCTTTGACACATATCCTGATGGAATTGGAAATGTGCTGGGTTTATGACTTAATTTGAGGGCATTGCCATTTTTATGACAGAGCCTTGCTAATCATAAGTCCTATTTATCTAGTTCTTCTTTTACGAGTTTCAATGATGTTGTAGCCTTTTTTTCTCCATAAATATCTTGCTTTGCTGCTTTGAGATTTATTCTCAAGATTATTGTTTTTGCTACAGTTAAAAAGTGAAAAATTCTAGAAGATACATGCTCTAAATGTTTATTGGAGATGTACATTGATTTTTACAAGTTAATTTTCCATCTTGCAACCTCAATAATAACTTCAAAAAGGCTTTCTAAATGTTTATGATATAGGCTAGATAACTATATTGGCTCTATATCATAATGATTACTAAAATTTATGGAGAAGTCACTTTTCTTTGGTAAGTTAAATTTTAAATACAGTAGACCATATAATCTATCTTTTGGTATAGGTAGTATAAAGTGGTATTGTGATATTTCTGTACTCTTTTTTAAAATCTCTCTCCAAGAGAGTCAGTGTTTACAGTCACCTAACTAAAGTGATGCAGGCTGAAGCTGGCAGCAATAATCACCCTGTTTTTCTCTATATAAATTTATATAATAAGAATTATTTACTTAAAATATATATTTAATTATATTTAAATTATGTATAAATATATATTAAGATATATATCTAATTATTTAATTAAAATATTAATTAACTTCGCTCACTGAAACTACTAAAGTTCCCAAGTGGCAAGACTAGCAATTGAATTCATGCATTTACTTTGATATCCTTGAAATAACTATATTTAGTTCTAAAGGTTTATGTTTTTCCTCTTTTATGATTTGAAAACAAATATTCTAAATTTTGTGCCTGTGTGTGAGTATGTGCACGTAAGTGCAAGTGCCCCCAAAGGCAAGAGTCATCAGATCTCCTCTTCAGGAGCTGGAGTTATAGACTTTCATGTGCTTCCTGACTTGTGTACTGCAAACTGAACTCTGGTCCTCTGTGAGAACAATGGAAGCTCTTCGCCATTGTCATCTCTCTAGCCCCCTTTTTCTTTTTATATACTTATTTTTAAATTTGCCTTTCTTGCTATAGCATCTCAGCAAGTCCTCCCAGGCCAAGCTGTAGTAAAGGGATTGATGTAGACACAGCCATGCATATGAATACTCCTTCAAAGGGGGTTTGCCTCCTCCTGGAGGGGAAGATCTGTTTCATCAGCCTCCATCTATGAGCCTTTTTGGTTTCTGATTCAGCTCATAAGAGCCACCAGGACCCAATTCATCCTTCTTGGCCTGGCCACTTAGCTCAGAGAGAGGGAGTCAACACACATTTTCCTTAATACTTAGCTCCATGGTTTCAAAATTCCTCCTGTGGAGATTAGGTTTCACAAAACACTCTTATGATAGCAGGATCAGCAATGTGCAGAGATTTGAATGAGAGTAGGCAAATCTATCATTATTTCTTTGTAAATCTGTTTCTGTGGTAACGAGGCTTTCTGAGCTGGTGTCATTTTGAAGCAAGGTATTCTGCCTTTGGTAACTGGACTACACTTGTGGAGGCCTGAGGAAACAAAGGCTTTGTGTTGTGAACTAAATGACGCTACTTGGCAGTGACAAGTCCATAGCAATGATATCAGTGACAGTAAATTAGCTTTGAATCATATGGTTTGAAGCACAGAGAAATAAGAAAAACACCTTAATTTTTATTGTGTACACAAATGCAGACATAAAGTAGGTACAACATACAAAACAGTATGATAAAAATGTACTAAAATTTGTACAATATAAATGAGATTATACAGGTATCTGGAAAATACAAACTCAATTTTTAACAAATTAATATTTTTATTTCATGTGGGTGGGTGTTTTGCCAGCAAGTATGTATGTGCAACACATGCCTGAAATGGCCAAGGAAGCCAGAAGGGGACATCGATTATCTTAAAATTAGAGTAATAGGTGATTGAGAGCCACTGTGTGGATGCCAGGAACCAAACCTGAGGCCTTTGTAAGAGTAACAAGTGCTGCTAACCACTGAGCAATCCCCTTGAGTCTGTGAAATTTCCTTTTCCAAAGTTATGAATGTTGGGTTTTATTTTTGCTTTTTGTGAAAAACATGTTTGATATTGTTAAGTTATCCTTGCAGTAAAATGGGTAAAAGGTCTTAGGATGGCTGTGCGGAAGGATCAAGGCTAGTTAATTACAGACACTTCTGCCTTTCAGGGACTCAAACATGTAAGGCACAATAAAGCAAAGTAACAATACAGTATTAACTTATGTTATTATGAAAAATTCTAAAATATATGCATATGTATTATTCAACTTTGTTATTACCATGGGTTTTTAGGGGCTGGCTAGTCTACTACAGCTTAAGCTTTGTGGATTTCAAGCCTGTGTTTGTAGCTATATAGACTACCACACTATCCTGGCCATAATTCTCCATAATGGACATGCTCACTTTGTTAGAGATAGCCCCTATAAGTATACAGAAGCAGTGTTTTAAACCATTCTGTACATGAAAGGCTGATGTAGAAAGTTGAATGGCCTTGCCTTAATAAACACTGAAAGAACTGGATGTAATTTTATATTCACAGTTCTATTTTTTGTAACATTTTCTCAAGAGAAAGAATGACTATTACAACCACAAAAGATATACAGGACCACTGAAACTACTTGTCATAAGGAATTGCAAACAATGTGCTCTTTTCAGAGGGTAGAGAACATTAGAATTTGAGGCACTTGCAAGGAAGAAAGAATGGAAAGGAAGACTAAAATGATATTAATATACTTTCCTTCTTGATTTTTGCAATGTCCATGCAAGATAACATCCTCCACTGAAGAAAGACATTTACCATGGAAAGGGTTGGTTTAGTGCAAAAGCTCCCAAACCAGTGAGCAGGAGTTCGATTAAAACTCAGAGTTTTTATAAAATGGTTGTCCCTGAGCAAGGAAATAATTTAATCTAGCTAATCCTCCATTTTCTCATCAGTAAAATATAAATGACAACATTGAAGATTGACATATTAGATAAGCTGATGCTTGCAAGAATTGTACACATGAACACGCTCCATCATTGCTAATTATTTATAATACTTGCTGCTATTATAAAAATTATTTATGTCAGTTGATATCTCTATGGTTTATAGTATATGTTTATAGTGATGAAGTGGAAGCTTGACTTTCCATAACATACCTTCGATTTCAGTTGATTTTCTGCGATCTTGTGGCTTTTTGCTTCTTAAGCAGAAAGGGAAATACCTAGTTAATGCATTTCAAGTTAATAAAGCAGAAAAGTCTCACTAATGCCAAGTAAGATTTTAAACAGGCATTGTGTCCGTGAAAATTAGAATACGAAAGAAAGGCATAGAATGGAAATGGTGTATTTTCAAAGCCAAATTGGAGACTAGGGAGTTATCTCAGAGCGTAAAGTTCTGGCTATGCAAGCACAAGGACTTAAGCTTAGATCACCAGGATCCAAATAAAAAATGATCACAATGAAATGTTTCCACAACTCCAGTGCTTGCAGGCAGACTCTAGGGACTTGTTAGTTAGCTTCGTCTGGCCTAAACGTCTAGCCCAAACAGCACCTGGGCTCCAGGTGCAATGAGAGGCCCTGCCTCAAAAAAAAAAAAAAAATAGGATGGAGAAATGACTGAGGAAGACATCCTGGTGGCAACCTCTGGCTTACCTACATACACGTGCATGCACGAATCCATGCAATTTTATGTAGTTACACCTTGTGATAGCTCTCACTTAAGGTGTGATTCTGGTTGTTTCTTATGTGAGTGTATTAAGGGCATCTCTGCCCATCTAAGATACATTTATGCCATACATTTTAGAAAGGTCAGCGATTGCTCCCAGGGTGTTTATCTTTTGCTTTCCTGGGAGCAGGCAGGGCCAAGGCACAGTTAGACCCTCAAGTCACTAGATGCCCACGGTGCTTCTTTTCTCTCCAAACACCGCAGCTCTTTTGCAGTAAAAAGTCACAATCACAGTTTTCAAATGTTATGATATTAATCTTCAGTTTTCCTGTGTTTTATTAACTATGACACTTGCCTGAGTATTTTCCTCATAGTCTATATACTAAATAGGGGGAAAAGCCTTCTATGAAAGACATTAGAGATTGAAGAAATAGAAATATACCCCAGGATAATAATGAATGGGGAGAAAACAAAGCAGAAATTAGGAAATGGGCTAAAATTACCTCTTTTTAAACGGTAAACAGAATTATTAAGTGGAAGTATTTCCTCTTTAAAGGAAGGATTGCAGAGTAATTAAGAAAAAATCTGAAGGTCAAAAGATTTTTAAAAGCTTTAAGAAAAGAGAGCCCCTCAATGAGATGCATAAATGAAGAACATTAAATAAATGGGTTGCAAATTAAACATGGGCAGTTCTAGTGGGCACGGGCAAATTTAAATTTGAAAGCAAACATACATAAGTAGACTGTAAAAATTATCCTCTGTAATAGATAGTCCTTAATGTAGTAATGCTTGGTTTCTGAAATTTAATTTAACTACCATTAGAACTCATGAAATAAATACTTTCTTGGAGAGTTGTGAAATTTGGATATGATCACTCAATTTATAAAGAAAATGGATATTGAAGGTTCAGCTTTGAGCTGCTTGAGTGTTCAAGTCTTGCTTCTTGGTTGTCTGAACTTGAACACAATGATTCTCTAACCCCAAGGAATTGACTACGTACAAACTTGAGCCTTCTAAGCTGGGGAGATAGCTCAGTAGGTAGAGCTTGCTATGTGCCTTTAACTCTATTGCAGTGGAGATGGGAATTGGAGGAGTCTTCAGACTTTCTGGCCAAGCAGTCTAGCTGAGTCAGAGAAGCTCCAGATTCAGCAAGAGAACACAGCTCAAAGGAATTAGGTGGGGGTGCCTGGAGAGAGCTTGGTGGTGAAGACACCATACTGCCCTTGCAAAGGCCTGGGGTTCAGTTCTCAGATAAGAAGCAGGAGGCTAACAACTGCTTGTAACCCCAGGTCCAGGGGATCCCATGCCTCTGACCTCTACAGAACCTGCACTCATGTGCACACATCTAATCCTCCACAGACACATAAAGTGAAAAATATCTGTCTTAAAAAAAAAAAAAACTTAGTAAGAAGATAGAGAGTATTTGAAAAAGACACATGATGTTGATCTCTGGCTTCTACACTTGTATATACAGACACACCCACACATACCCACACACAAAGACACACACCCACACACACAGACACACATACACAAAGACACTCCCCCGCCCCCCACACACACTCACAGTGGGGAGCTAGAGAGAGGGAGTGAGAGTGACAGATACAGAGAGACAGACACACAGAGAGAAATACAGTTGTACAAAAGAACACCATAAATTTTACCTAATTGACTAAAGACTATTAAAGGGCTGTTTGAAATCTAGTTCATGTTTACTGATTTTAAGTGCCTAGTCATTGCCTTTTTTTTTTTTTAAGTAAGCCTACCACATGTCCTTATTTTACTGGTGGCTTTTGTGACACAATGATGACGAAATGCAATCAAAGTACTTCAAAAAATGGATGTTACAAGGACAAAAAAAGGGTTCATTGTTTTTAACATGCTTTTCTGATAAGTTGGAAGCAAACGTTCTTTGGTGTAGGAGCTATGTTACGTTTGCTTCCTGCGAGGTGTATTACTGAACCCCCAGAAGGTTTGTCCATTTCACCCTCAGCATGAGGATCAATGAGGTAGATACAGTAGCCATTGAAGACAGTGCAGCTGCGTTGCAATGCCCATAATTAGAAAATACCAGTCCTCATGGACACGTTATGTCAAGCCATATAAAATATATTAGTACATTAAGAAATGTGATAACAGTTGGAACTTTAGGAAGATATTGCTTGTTAAAAGGTCTAATTTAATTTGAGCTTGGAATAACTGGACCAAACCGTTAGGAACTCTTGGCATTAATATGAAAACATTGATATAAGGAAATGCTTTGAGATGCAAGGGTGATCCTTACTATTTATTAGGACATACAATGTAGCAGATCAGAGATGAGAATTGGGTAATGAAACATTGGGGGGAGAGGACTCAAATGGATTTATTCTTGGCATCATTAAGAGTGTTTCATCAATCTTTTATGGGAAAAACTACCATAAAAGTAGCTTTTAGTGTATATGGCTACTGACAATTGTGGTTCATGTACTCTCTAGTAGTTATCACAGTTTCTATAAAATTTGAACAGAAAATTCTTTCAGTTACTAATATGGGCAGATAAAAAATAATTGCATCTGTAATAGCAACTTCGGTGAGCCCACAGAACAGAGAAAAACTCCAGGACCATTTACTGAAATGCTTCTCCAATCACATCAGTACACAACCACATCAGGATTGCCTGGAAACCCTATTCAGTTGTGAAGCCCTATCTCAGAACACATTTTAGGTAAGGCTAAGAAATCTATTGGTAGCCAGCTTTATCTGGCGAAGCATATGAGAATTAAGTCCCAACATTCCTGAACTATGTTGTTTTGCTTTCTGCCTATGACTCCTCTCTCAGTCTTCAAACGAAAAATTTAACAGAAATATAAGACTCCTCAAGTAGCAGGACCATCTATTACAGGCTTTTTGGAGACTGAAAATGGTTTGCTCATGAGTGGAGCAGAATGATGGTGTCGTTATTCCAAATTCAAATTAAATTAGATAGTTTTAGCAAGTCTTCTCCTCTAACTCCTGTTGTTATCACATTTTATCACAAACACATGCACATACATATGCACACATATAGACACACACACAATGGTTTGATTCAATGTCTCTACAAGTGTTGGAATTTCTCAATTATGGGCATTACTAAGCAGTTGCCCTATCTCCTATGGCTGCTTGGCATATCCACCACTATGACTATATCCTCTTCATTGATTCTTGTGCTGAATGGGGAATGGACTCAGTTGTTTTGTTGTTGTTGTTGCTGTTGGTTTTGTTGTTGTTGTTGTTTTTGAGGTAGGAGGTGGTATAGAGAAAAGTCACTTTTCTCTGAAACTCTCTGATGATCTGGTATATAAATATTGCCAATTCTAGAATTCCCCAACAAAATTACTGACCAAAAAAAAAAACAAATTATGAAAGAAAGGAGCCTTTATTTTGACTCACAGTTTGAATACAGTCCATCATGGCAAGGTGGACCTGAAGGGAGCACAAGGTGGCTGGTCCTGTTACATCTACAGTCGGGAAGCAAAGAGAATATTGGTACTCAGCTTGCTTTCTCCTTATTTTTGAAATTTGAATTATTATTTGTGTAAATAATAGAAAGCATCCTCCTATAATTCCCACTGTTTTCACATTTTATCATATATATATATATATATATATATATATATATATATATATATATACACACACAATCTAATATATGCACACACGCATGCATGCTCATGCACATGCGCACACACATATGTATATATGTGTGTGTATATATACATGTATATATATGTATATATATACACATATACATGTATACACATATACACATACATACATACACACATACATACATACATACATACATACATACATACATACATATGATATGTAATCCATGAACCCAGGGTATCTTCATCACATCCATCCCTCTCATTTAGTGGAGGACCATGAATGGTGCTTCCCACATTCAGTGTGTATTTTCCTCTCATAGAAAAACCCCTGTCTGTCACACCCAAAGGAATACCATCCAGGTGAAGGCACATCCAGTCAAGCAGAAGGTGAAGATGTTTACCTCCTCACAGTCCGGACTGTTTATAGTGGACATCGAGCCACTGAGCACTGAAAATAAAAAGAGAAGTGTAGAATAGGCCCCAAAGGTCAGTTGGTTTGTTTCATTTATTTATTTATTTTGTATTGATGGCAGTTTCTTTTTAAAATGTTTGGAGAAACATAAAACATTTTGTCATTTCAACAAATCTAAGAAAGGAGTTTCTTTTCCTAACCCTGAAAACCTCACCTTTAATGATTTAAAATGAAAGCTTCTCTTTTCTTATCTTCTTCCTCTTCTCCCTTTTTCTTTTGGAATTCAAAGTAAATATTTCTTATACAATGTTTATTGTATAGAAAAGCCATCCAGTTCCATTATACCCAGCTGTTAGGGGCTGCTCAAAAGTTTCAGACATTCATGCTGTGTCTGTCAGTGCTTGGTTAAGTCCAGTGATGTGTGTCATTGCATGTGTGCATTGCTTCTGAGGAAAAGCAGTGTATTCACAAACTGATGTTCTGGGTAGAATTCCTTTTTCCTCTCACTGGCACCATCTTTAGCAGTGTTGTTGTTGTTACCTTTAAAGGCTCTGAGCAAACTTCATTAGGTCTGTCTGATGGGAAGCTTTTCAGTCAAAGTACTGCTTCTGTGACACATCAAGTCCGAGGCTTCAGTCACTCCTTCTGAGTGGAGGCTGGCATTTTATAAAGTCTGTGGTGACATCTGAAGGTCTCACTCATGACATGACCGGTGCAAAGCTTTTGAATGCCCATCCCAGAAACAGTTAAAATGATTAGACAGCATTGTCAACTACAAAAGAAACTCAGCATTTCTGTGATGCTGCAAGCTGAGATTTCTGACCAACAGGAAGTAATTAGGCATCTTTGGAGTTATTATTTTTACTATACCAGCAAATTTTTTGGAGTAGCAAAGTTTAGTGACTTTTTTCAAAATTTCTAAGTGAATATTACATTGCAAATACAAAATGTCAGAATGAAACACATTATTATGTGTAATTAATATGTGCTAATATAGAATAAATTTTAAAAAGCATTTCTAAGCACAGACTGTACTATATAGAGCACAGGTTACCACCTGTAATTCTCTCCTTAGTTCTATTTATAGATGGATCATGGGCCACTAGGAACAGAACACACTATTGTTCTAATACAAGTGATCAGAGTATTGGAAAGTGGGAACTTCTATGTCTGGAATTTTAAAAAGAAATTATTTTATTTGAGTCACACTCATCTGTTTCACATGCATGCATACCTGTGGAGGCCAGAAGAGAGAGTTGGATCCCTTCGAACTAGAGTGGTGTCATGGTTACAGGAATCAAATCGGGGTCCTATGAAAGACCAGCGTCTTAACCACAGAACCACCCATCCAGCTCAAATAGGTGGGTTTTATTAGTTCCACTATAATTCATACAAAAGGCTGGCATTCACTAAATGAGAAGGAGTAGATATGGTCACCATACACCATACATGTATGGTGTATTCATATGTATATGCACATATATGAAAAGTTCTAAGAATAAATAAAAATTAAAACTGAACTAAAACAAAGGAAAAGAAAAGAAACAAGCAAACAAACAAAAACCAGGAGTAAAGGCAAAAGCAGGCTGAGCAGCAAGATTCATTTTTTCTCTGCTTACTGACTCTGGATGTGTGACCTAATGCCCTAACCCTGATGTCTTCTCTCTCCCCATGGGCTGTATCTGGCCAAACTCTGAGCCAAAATAGATGCTCCCTTCCTTTCTTGGTTTCATTTTGCTATAGCAGGGAGAAAAGTAACCAAGATAAAGTGGATTCTTAAAAGCTTTACTCTGCAGAAGTTTCTATCTGATAGACTGTTCTGAAACTAGTCTAATATCTAGAGATGATAATTTATCTTCCTGGAATCATATTAATTTTGTCAATTCATTTCCATGTGCTTTAAGATACAATGATGTTATCAACTTTACCCTACATAAATGACAAGCCCCATCCACCAACTGCCATTTACCAAGAGCAGTGTCTTCTCTCACTGTACCACAATGTATGCCCCCAGGCAACAATCCTGTTGAAAATGTAACTTATCTTTCAAAACTAGTTTCAGATATTTTTAGGACAGTTTGTTTTAAAGTGCACAGTATTCTGCATCTAATCCCACAGTTATTTTCTCAATCAGAGGCAAGGCTTCTTACATTTTCTCACTCTTACCCTGTTACAAACAAAGCCTTGGCTATGTCATGTTCAGAGTTGACTGCATTTATGTCCCAGCCACATTGTCTGTTTTAAGACGTCTGCTATAATATGCATCTGTTTCAAGGTATCCTAAAAGGATACTGGTGTTCCTGACACACAGCTCTTAGCAGTTTCTAAGTTCAATTCTATGAGCATCACTTTTGCTGTGGAGGAAACTGCTCTAGCTTCCATGCTAGCCTCTAGAAGTATAATGCAGGCTGATGGGGATGGGTTTCCAGGAGAAAAATCATCCATATTTTATTTTATTAGGAAGTAGACTCACAGTGTGTGTGTGTGTGTGTGTGTGTGTGTGTTCTGCAATCTTTCTCTATTTCCTGTGATTCTCACTTTGTCACCTGTCATCTGAGCACCGACAAGTTACTACTGTGATGGAAACAGACCCTGATGTTACTGTCTCGTAAAAGATGGATGTTCCTTTTCTTCTAAGGCTTCTGGGGAAAGTATTTCACAGAGAACATTTTGTACAAACTAAGACCTTAGGTGCAGGCTTTTGTTTTCCTGAATGCTAGGGATGACATTTTAAGAAGTTCACTTTTTACAATTCTGAGTTTTACCAATTGACATTTCGGTGCTCATGGCAAAATGACTCACATTTGTGTCTCTGAATCTTCAGTCACTCAATACATGGTTTTACTTACTTCTGCATGGGAAGCAGATGGAACCATGCTCAGCATTCCCTTATATGTGTTTTGCTACACTATAGTTTTTAGTGTAGTTTTACCAGTATTTCTACCTTATACAAAGGGAGCCTAAATAATGCCCCCTTTCCCCTTCAAATCTTCACATATTAGCCTATAACCTGTGATATGTGAGAGGGCATCTGCTGCTGCGATTAAGGATTTTGAGAAGGGTTCCTCTAGGAGATCTGAATTGACCAGCTGCAGTCACAAATGGCTCATCAATAAAAATCAATTGGGATCAAATGAGAATAGAGATGTGATTGTGTGTTGCCAGAGGAAACAGACTGGCTTCAAAGATGGAGAGAGGGACCCGAGTCCAAGGAATACTAAAGGATACTGAATACTGAACTAGTCCAGGATGGAGATTCTTCCTTTGATCCTTGTAGGATTAACAAGCCTTTTTGGAACCCCAGGATACCTCAGCATTGTTTCTCAGAGGAAGCTGTCTGAGCTTCTGATCTCAAGATTCCAAACAACACATTTATTTGTCTTTTGTCATAAGCATTTTTACAGCAGCAGCATGGCTGAAGTGAAGAAAGCAAATATTAGTAAGAGCTTGAGGCAGAGCTCTCTTAAGGACAGTAGATGATATCTTAGACTTTGGTTCATAAAACTTGATTAACACACATGACTTTTAGGCATAGATTTTTTTTGTACAGTGTGCTTGTCTCTTTTTGTTTAGGGGACAAAGTATTTTAGGAAATAAGGAGAGAAGGAACTATTTTGACCTGATTGAGAAATTTCAATTGGCTGTCACCTGGTTTCATTGTTTGTGTGCCCATGTGTGGTAAGATAGGGCATCATAGCAAAAAAGATGTGGTAGGTTATGGCGCTTCATAACAACAAGGAATCACAGAACAAGATAGGGAGAAAGGGCCAGGAACCAAATACACTGTTCCACATGGTCCCCATGTCTAGGTTCTTCCAATTCAGTTCTGCTTTCCAGTTTCTGTTCAAAAATGTCATAGTGATTCAGCTCTCTAAAGTGCCACAATATGGGGACCAAGCTGACAACATATAAGCCTTTGTACTAAAACCTGTCATAGTTAAACCATTATACACCCAGGATTAGTGGTAATATACCTATAGTACCATGATCACAAAAGTCATGATAGCTTATCTATTTAAAGGTTATTAAAATATATGCATGAATGTTCGTTTAAATATTTGTTTGCTTGTCACACACATGGGTACATGTTAAATGCATTGAAAATCTCTAATTTAGCACACAAAGTTTGAGATATGTACTGGTGTACATATCTTATAGTTAGTAAAATAAAGCTTGTTTGATCCAAATCTTCATTGGCATATGATAGACACAATGAAATTCCAATTTGGGTAGAAGTTTGTTTAGCTGTGAGTTTTCACAATCTTTTCTGCATTTAAAATGACTCCAAGCCTTTTCAGCAACATGAAGATACAATATTATATGTTACTTTTCAATTTATATTTCTGTACATGAAAGACTTTCCCCTCCTTGTAAGCTGTTATATGCTGATGATACCCCTCCCCCTCCATTAGTGAATCTGGTGTTCGCATCTTATAAAATGTTCTTGGAGTCTTTTGCAAACTTCTGTTCTCTAAAGTTACCTTAATTAATTACAGGTGTAATTTTCTTCTTGTTCTTGTGTTATCAGAGGCTAGAGCAGAAACGTGTGCCATGCTGTCCCCAAAGCATCTAGAATCATGTGATCTCAGTGGCTAAGCAGGGTTGGATCTGGTGGTACATGAGTAGGAGAAAGTCCTCCTGGAGTGCCTAGATTTATCTTGCTTTAAGAAGTAGAGAGACAGTTTGCAAATCAGAGGCATTTACAAGATCAGTATAATATACTAAGAAGCTGGACAGGAACTTGTAAAGTGGGGCAGATACACGTCAGTAGCTGACAGTGGATTGGCAGATCTGAGTCAACAGATCTAGTAAAGGCAGGAATTTTCATATTTTCTGCTACAATCTTAATTTTTTTCTTTAAAAACTCTTTAAATTGATTCTTTGTGAATTTCCCCTCATTCACCCAGTCCTGCTTATCTCCCCATTCCCTCATTTATATGCTTCTCTTTTACAACCTCTGCCCCAAAATAAAACACATAAACAACATCCAAAAACCAAAGCATAGTAAACATTTCATGTGGAAGCTGTACTATGTCACACTGAGTCCCACCAGTATACTCCCTCTGTCCACACATCTCCACATGCAAATGATCATTGTAAACCAATGAATCATTGGTTTGGTTTGAGATCTCTGGTTTCTGTGACACCAACAACATTGGATTCTCATTAGGACTCCTCCTGGTTACCCTGCTGTTGCCCTGGAGATCCTGAAGCTTTGGATCAGCATGACTCCTGCTTTCAAGCATCCCACCTGTTTGCTGATGATACAGATTATGGTGTAGGCAATTCAGAGCCCTGGATCTGGGCCTGGATGCAGCTGAGGTGGTCAGCCCACTGGCTCTCTCTTATTCTCACCACCAGGGGAGCTCTCCAGCACTGCTTCAGATAGGCTGCCCAATGCTTCCTGCCTATAGTGGCACTGGGCAGTTAGCAGCATTTATTTTATGGTCACTATGTGAGAGGAAGAATGACACTGTGAGACAGTTGTAAGATGTAAGACAGTTAGTTATATACAAAGTTTGTTTAGTTTTAGAACTTCAAAGTATTTTTGGTTGGCTATTTTGACCGTCTTCACTAAAATATGATATTCTAAGTCATAGAAATTATTTGTTTTTGTGCTATGTGAAGTATACAGAAAATAAAAAAGAAAGCATCTTCAATATATGGTGCTGGTCTAACTGGCTGTCTGTATGTAGAAGACTGAAAATAGACCCATATTTGTCATCTTGTACAAAGCTCAAGTCCAAGTAGATCCAGGACCTCAATATAAAACCAGATATACTAAATCTAATAGAAGAGAAAGTGGGAAAGAGCCTTGAACTCATTTGCTGAGGGGGAAATTTCCTAAACAGAACTCCAATGGCTCATGCTCTAAGATCAATAATTGATAAGTGGGACCTCATGAAACTGGAAAGCTTCTGTAAGGCAAAGGACATAGACAATAAGACAAATCGGTAACCTACAGATTGGGAAAAAAGTCTTCACTGACCCCACACCCAATAGAGGGCTAAATCCAAAATATATAAAGAACTCAAGAAGTTAATCACCAAAAAAAACCAAACAACTCAATCAAAAAGTTCTATATCAATGGGGTATAGAACTAAACTGAGAATACACAAATGAGGAATCTCAAATGGCTGAGAAGCACCTAACGACATGTTTAAAGTCCTTAGTGATTGGAGAAATACAAATCAAATGACTCTGAGATTCCACATGACACCAATCAGAATGGCTAAGATCAAAACCTCAGGTGACAACATGTTGGAGAGGATGTGGAGAAAAAGGAGCACTCCTCCATTGCTTGTAGGATTGCAAACTGGTACAACCACTCTAGAAACCAATCTGGAGGTTCCTCAGAAAATTGGAAATAGATCTTCTTGAAGACCCAGCTATACCACTCTTGGGAATATACCCAAAAGATGCCCCACCATGCCACAGGGGCACGTGTTCTACTATGTTCATAGTGGCCTTATTTGTGATAGTCAGAAGCTTGAAACAATGTAGATGTCCCGCAACAGAATAATGGATACAGAAAATGTGGTTCATTTTCACAATGGAATACTACTCAGCTATTAAGAATAAGGACATCCTGAGTTTTGTAGGCAAATGGATGGAACTAGAAAATATCATCTTGAGTGAGGTAACTCAGACCCTAAAGGACATGCATGGTATGCACTCACTAATAAGTGGAGATTAGCAAAAAAAAAAAAAAAGAAAAAGAAAAACCACCACCACCACCACCACCACCACAACAACAACAACAACAACAACTACAAAAAACCCAGAATACCCAAGATACAGTTGAGAGAACTCAAAAAGTTCAACAAGTTAAAGTGCCCAAGTGAGGATGCCTCAGTCCCACTTGGGAGAGAGAAGAAAGCAATCACAAGTGGGGAGGAAGTGAGGGACCTGGGAGGGAAGTTGGACTCAGAGGGCAGGGTGAGTTCAGGAGAAAGGGGAACCTGATCTGGTATTGGGTGAAGGAAAATGACTGAAGTCCTGAGGGCCAGCAGAAAGAATGGAAACAGGCAACCATGGGAAATAGGAGGTTTGAGGGACTCTCTCAAATGCACCAGAGACCTGGGAGGTAAGAGAATTCCAGGACTCAAAGGGAGGGATTTTAGATGAAATGAGGGACAAAAGGGAGAGGGAACTTATAAAGCCCACTTCCAGCAGGAAGACAGAGCATCAAGTGAGGGATGGGGTTGCCATCCCACAGTCACAACTCTGACCCATAATTGTTCCTGTCTGAAAGAATTGCAGAGATGGAAATGGAGAGGAGCCTGAGGAAAAGAAGGTCCAATGATGGGCCCAAAGTGGGTTCCTGCTCAAGGGGAAGTCCCAAGACCTCCCTGAGCAGGCATTACTGAGGCTATGGAGTGCTGAAAAAAAAGGGACCTATCATGACTGCCCTCTGGAAGACCCAACAAGCAACTGAAAGAGTCAGATGCAGATATTTGCACCCAGCCAATGGACAGAAGCAGCTGACCCCTTATGTTGTTGAATTAGAGAAGGCTGAAAGAAGCTGAGGAGAAGGGTGATCCTGTAGGAGGACCAGCGGTATCAATTAACTGGATCCCCGAGATCTCTTAAACACTGGACCACCAAACAGACCACATATACCAGCTGTTATGAGCCCCACAACACACATACAGTAGAGGACTTCTGGGGTATGTTCATTCAGAGATGATGTACCTAACCCTCAAGAGACTGGAGGCCCCAGGGAATTTAAGGATCAAGTTGGGTGGGGTGTGGACATCCATGTGAAGACAGGGGAGTGGGGAGGAGGTGTGGAATATGGAACAGTAGGAGGGTAGATGGGGGGATAAAATATGGAGTGTCAAAAATTTAAAAAATTAAATAAAAAATAAATACAGAAAAAATGAAGATAATTAACAAAAAAAATAAAGGAAGAAAGTGAGCAAGCAAGCAGGGGATGTAAAAGTATCTTGACTAAATTTTCTAATACATAGATCTTATGTCCCTATAGTTAGAGCCTCATGGCTTTAAGATAAGGGTCTCCCATTGTATGGAAAAGAACCAAGATGTGTTTGTGTTGCGGCCCGCCCGCGGTCCACAACACGAACGGTTCAACTGAAAATGGCAGTTCAGGCTGAAAGAGAGGTAACTAGACGGGCGGAAGAAACAATGGAGTCAAGACAACATTCTGATCAAGACTCAATTTAATATTTCCAGACACTCAGTTTATAAAGGAAGGGGGAGGGAACCCAATTTCCCGCCAAGTAACTCAGGGTCCAGTAGCAGGACGAACACCTGTGTGCCTCCAGGCAGCAAAGGCAGGTTCCAGCAGTGGGCGTGGCAGGACGAATGAGCCGGTAGCTCCACCCTTGAGCAGGCAGGTTCCAGGCTGGGGGAAGGGAAGCCACATGTTTGGACTTTGAGATTCCTTGTACACACCAACACCCACCTTCACCGAGCTGAGGCGTATTCATGTTTTCGGTTTTTCTGGATCAAATAAAAGTTATGAAATGAAATAAAGTTATGATTAGATAAATTTCAACTATTGTTGCCTAAAGCAGAAAATCTTACTCTTATAGATAAATACTAATAGGTTAGAGCTAGTCTACTTCTTATTGTGCAAGCAACTACAGTAAAACTCTTCCGTTTCTTCTCCCCTTCGGCCAATCATAAAAGGCAGCTTATAAGTCAAGACTGATGAGAAGCCACAGAACAAACCCAATACTGTGACATAAGACTTATCTCTCACAATGAAAATGGAGCAAATTCTTTTTCCTACAGAATATCATCACCTTAGCTCTTCCACATCGACTTGCTTTTAGGAAATTATAGAAATATTCACGTCATCTCCCTCTCCCATCCACCAAAATGTGTTCTTTTGCACCTAATTTATGATTACTTAATTCCACCTTCTCTCCCTTCACAAAATAAAAAATTTAAAGTCTAATTGGATTGAAAAAGGCTAACTTTTAGATGCTACATGCAGACAAAATGAAAATATAAGTTTCATTAAATGTCATGAAAACAATTACTTTGTGCTCAGTTTAGTTATTCTAAAATAGGTATTCATTATTTTGTTCCCTGAACAGCCTGGCTCTTGTTTCCACTATAACCCACTACCTCTGAATTGATACTCGAGGAGTGCATTAACGTCTTGGTGATCATAGATGCCATAAGTAGCGGTTATCTCTAGTACTATTTTCCATTGTGTATCATTAAATGTTGCAAGCATTTAGGGATCATCTACAATGTATTAGGGAGTTAATCATGAGGTTGTGGATGGTGTGGTGAGGCAGGGAATATGAGTTTGTTTCAGTTGTTTTAAGAAAAATAAACTGGCATCATAGCTGACATACTATATAAATTTGGGAGATGGAGCAAGTTCCTCTATTTCACATCTGTCAGTTAAGAGGAAATAACAGCTGGGAACAAGATGGGGGAATAAACATAAAATCCAACATGGCATAAGAAGTACCACAGGCTTTTTTGGTTGCGTGTGGTGATTGAACACCACACCAGTCATTTAGTTGAACAGACATACTTGTTTCTGGCAAGAACCAATTTGATTGCCATTATTCACCTCTGTAGGCAATTTCTCAGCCTTATACATCAGCAGAGGCAATCGGGTTTAGCAGTACTTGGCGTGGGGGGGGGCACAAAGAAAAAAATCTGTCATCTCTGAGAGTAGAAACTGATACTTAAATCATAAAAGGATATCTGAAAAAGACTGTCAACACTAGAAAGAATATCATTTTTTCAGAGGATCAAAGTGTTTCTCACAACCTATTTTGCTTATGTTTTTGTGTTTTCTTTATTTATTAATTGAGTGATGTTGAAACCCATTATGTGTCTGATTCAGTTCAGCATTATTGGGGAACATCAAGAAAATAAAGTTCCATTTTGATCCCAGTTATGAGTACCAGGGTAAAATAAACTCATTTTCTAGCATGTAAATCTGGATGCTGGTCTATGATCTCAACAGAACACACACACACACACAAAGAAACACAGACACACACAGACACACACAGACACACACAGACACACACAGACACACACACACACAGACACAGACACACACACACGTTCATGTAAGAAGCTATAACTTCAGGGCAGGTGTTGATGCTAGGGGCTATACAATAATGTGATCTTTCAAAAGTGACTTATCATCATCCCTGAAAGGAGAAGACAGCATTTTTATACATTTCTGTTTACATTTACGAATTTGTATGCAAGGTGCAGGCATTAATCAGGGTCCTTCCCTGGTTCTGTGGTACTTCAGATGCCAAGAGTGAGCAGCTGAGGTCTTGGTCATCAGGGCCTGCTGCTCTTTCTGTTACATTATTCTTCACAGAGTGAACATATATGAACACATGAACAATGCACTTTAATGCCAATCTCCTGTTCATGAAATATTGATTTGTAGAGAGCTGTAAGTAGTAATTAGCTTTTTTACTGTGGCAAAGAATCCATCTAGTTAATAACATCCAACTTCTGTACATTCATACGAAATACATTTTTAGTTACTCTAATATTTCTTTTGTCTGTTTATTACTTGAACTCAGTTCCCAAGAGAATCATTTTCTGCATCCAGATCTATATGGGCATTTTCTAAGCTCACTTACTGAGAGATAATGAGAACAAAGTCTCAGCTCAGATACTCAAGGGAGTATCAGGCCATGGACCACATATTTGCTATCTCAGCTCTTAGTTTCAACAGGCCTGAGGCATTGGCTTGACAAGAATTCATGCTGTTAAACATATATCTTATATAAATATCTAATCTGATTCATTTATTTAATCACAGCAAAAGAATCAGGTGAATAATTTTATTGTGTGAAACATGAACACAAGTTTTCATAAGTTTTCTATTAATCTTGTCAGAGAACTTCTGATATCTGTAATGCTTTATCAGATCCTGTAACTTGGAAGTTGGCAAAATAAAAGAAATAACTTGAAATATAGCAGCAGATTAAAAAAACACATGGATTTGAGAATCTAAAGCTAAGTATTAACATTCAAAATAATTCACAGCAGAGTAGGAACAGAGCTATAGCTACATGAAACAGGATACAAGAAGATGAAGTTGTAGTCATTGGTTGGAGACTTAGCAACCATCCAGATGCTTGACAATGAAAACCAATTAGTTCCTTGCCAAAGGGGGAACTTAATTAATGAGGACAAGGATGAATTTATTTTAGTTATTTAAAATAGAAGCTTTTAAGTACAGAGAGCAAAGACTTAATTTTCAGTGCTCTTAATGTATAGTATCTGGGCAGGTCTGTTGAGAATGGGTGAGCTTTTTGCTATCTTTAGTTTCATTTTTGTAGGGGTATTAATGGATGAGAAGAGGTTTTGGCAGGTGACATCTGAATAGCAGCAGGTGGAGTAATGTGTTTCACAGGTTTCACATTCACATCTGATCCCAGACCATTCAGGCCAGTGATCATTCTAGAGCCTCCATCACCCTTGTTTGTCTCACTCCCTCACCTAAGTAATGGAGGACAGTGTTAGCAAAGAAAGAGAAATACATGGATAACCAAATTGAGCATTGAAGATAGGCTCTACCCTTTTAATATTCAGAGGTGATGAGCAGTCAAACGCTTTCCACCACATGCAGTATATTTGAGGGAATATAAGTTTTACACTGTCCTCTCTTTCTTGCCTGTTCTCTGTCACCAAACAGCAGCAAGATTGAAGGTAAATTATAGAAACCTTTGAACACGGGGGACCCCTGCTATTAATAAAAGAATTAGCTACGCAGGGTGCTGTGTACCCGCAAACCCAGGACACTGAGGCAAGAGGATCACATGATAATAAAATTAAAGAAAGCCTAGATTATTCCATAAGAGCCTGTCTCAAAAAAAGGGAAAGAAAATATGAAAATAGTGGGAAGGCAACGGTGGAGATAAGATAGGAAAACAGAAAGAGGAAGGGGAAGAAGAGGAAAAGCAGGAGGAAAAATTAAAAATAAAATCCTCATCTTTACTGAGGTGATACTGAGTTATAATATCTGCCCATATTTAAAGTAATAATATGAATAAAGGCTGAGTGGTTTTCATAGTTATGCTGACAGACACACTCATCATCTCACATCCTTACCATGCTATGTGTGGTGATGATGCTAAACATACAATCTCAGAGACTTTTATCTCAGTCCACTATTAGTAACTGTAGACATTGTGCTGTATGTTGTGTCCCTAGAACTTCTGATCTTATAATGGAAACTTTGAAATAGTTGATCGACTTCATTTCACTTCCCTCAATTTCATATCCTTGGTCACTCTACTTTCCTGTCTGAGGACATAATTAGATTAACAAAAAATGAACAAAACAAGCAAAACAACAAGCAAACAAAAACAAAAAACCAAAGCCAACCAAACAAAATAAAAACCCTATATAAATGAAGTTGACCCTGGCTAAGAGCCCTAGCAATATTGGGATATGGAACCTGAACTGGTCATCTCCTGTAATCAGGCAAGACTTCCAATGGAGGGATTGGGATACCAACCCAACCACAAAATCTTCAAACTATAATTTGGATTCTCTTTCATGTTTCTTGTAGGTTGGATTTAGTGTTAAGAAACTCTGAGACTGCCTCTAGAAGTTCTTACTTCAGTTTCAATTTAGAAAGATGAGGTCATTGGTTATAGTATCATGTTGGCGGTTTAAAATACCTTTTGAAGAATTTGAGTGTATTGTTGAGCATCCTCCTGGACTAGAAGGATTTGGCTGAAAAGCCACTGGCCATCCTTGGAGGTGCTTCTGTTGCTAGGTGCTTTCTTTTCTCAGGCAACTTTCAAATCTCCCTTTCTTTAGCTTCAGAGAACTTGATTATGATGTCTCACTTCAGATCTCTCTAGACTGCACTTGTTGGTTGTTCTTGGCTGCAAATTTCAGTCTCCTTAATTGTGTTTGCTGGCATTACTCTTTTACATATACTGTCTACTCTTTTTGTGTGTCTCTTATCTTTTGTGTGTGTCAGTGGGGCTTATATTGATATGGTGAATAGTGTCCTATCTGTCTCAATCTATTCTCACTTTTTCCATAAATGTTTGTTCTCCAGATTATCTTGTATAAACCTGCCTTCCACACTACTAATCCTTCCTTGTGTTTGATCTACTGGGTTTTTAAATAGTTATGATTCTTCTATTCTGTGGTTTATGTTTGATATCTTAGTTTTTAATTTATCCTGAAATTCTTTGTTCTTTCAGTGTTTTTTTGATCTCTATAAACATCCTTATAAGTACTGTTTGAATCCACTTTTGAGTAAATCATATTTCTACATTCCTCATGGGGTAGTTTCTGAAGAAGTAGGTTGCTGTTTAATTTAGAAAACATATCTGTTTCTTACTTTTTAGTGTACCAAAATGAGACCAGAACATTGGTATTGGCAAGGGGGACCCCGGGATTTCTAGACTTAGCTGAAAACTTTGAAGAGTTTGCTTATGTGGTTCCTCTGGTTTTACACTAAAGCTGAGTATAAGGTCCATCCCTCAATCACTGTCACCAAGCTGGCTGGAGGATGTGTGGTAAGTACCCCGCTAAGTTTAACTCTTCACTATTCTCAGAGAAGAGTACTTGACGAAGTAGGCCCCCTTTACACTCCGCTGTTTATCATCTACATTATAAGGTCACATAGTAGTAAAATCCTTCATCCAATTCAGTAACTAAAGTGTTAAAGAAACAATTCCTTGCATGGAATCTAGATTTTTATGGCACTTAGGATTTGAAACTCAAAAGAGTAAGCAAAATTGTATAAATTATAGAGTTGAGATGGTGGGATGAAGGAAAGACTTAGAGAAAAAACCTTAGAGCCTAACTTGCTGTTCAGTTATTTTGTTTAAATGCCAGGCTTCTATGCAGAATTCTGAGCTATACCATGCCTGTAAGAAAATGAGAGCATGACTTCCAAATCTCTTTTCTACACTTCTTCAAGGGAGAGTAGGTCTGGAAGTTCTACATGTCTATTTTAGGCCATCTTTTAAAAGATCAGTTGTAGTGGCACAAACATATTCTCCATACTCCAATACAGCTTTTATGTTCTCTACAGGAAGCGATATTACTTAGTCCAATTGGTTGAGTACCTAGGAGGTATAAAATGCTGTGTCTTGCATAGAAGTCGTAAACGTATGGTCCTTGGTGTGTGGACAATGTTATTTTGGGAAGGATTAATAGACTTGGAGTTATCACTGTGACTAAACCTGGGGAGAAGGCACAGGAATTGCTGATGTGCGTGTTTGTTCAGCTGTTGGTAGGCTAATATTACTCTGCACCTCAAGCTTCCCAGTGGATGTTACTGAGAAACCAGGACATCAAGGACTCATGGGAAGATTTCCTCAACTTCCTCCAGAGAGATGAATGTGCATTGAAAAACAAACAAGCAAACAGATAAACAAACTCTTATTTTCCAGGTGATAAAGCCCAAAGTTGCTTCAATGCTTATGTAAACTGCTACTTTTAAAATTTAGCACTAAAAAGATTCACATCTGTTTAATACCATCTCCTCCTAGAGTTATTGTATTAATAACTAACCCGTGAGGGACCTTACAGCTAAGATCATATGCTTGTTAGATCAAAACTCAGTTCACAAGGATGTCTAAGATAGGGATAGGAATTCCTTGGAATGTAATTAGAGCCTAAACCCACTCCAGCCAAGCACCCTCACTCTATGTGGATATTTTTAGTTTCTCTGAACCCACAGATCTTTCCATATGTTTTTTTTTCTACAGGAAATAGATCCACAAATATTTATTGAACCTATAGCTAGGGGAGAGTCAAAGGCTTCTCTTTCTACCATGTTGCAGGCATTATCTCTTTCCTCCAGGTCTGAAGGAAAGTTTTGCCAGTGGAAGAACTTTTGGTTAGCAATTTCCTCCCTTCAGTGCTTTAAATAAAGCAGACCCTTATCTTTGTTTCTGCCAGAAAGTATATCGACAGCCTTGTAAGAATCCCTGTACATGATGAGTCCTTCTCTATTTTGCAGCTGCCAAGATTTTCTTTGTATTTGTATTTTTGGAAATTTTGATAATAATGCCTCTCTCTAAGTTGAATCTTACTGGGGATTTTTTTAATTTCTGGATTGAGATTTTTGTGTTTCTCTTAGGAGGTTGAACCATTATTTATATAAATAAATTGCCTAAATTGTCAGTCTTCTTAAAATAATATGCTACCATAATGATTTTTGAGGTTGTCAAATAAGTCCTGTAGGGTTTTTATCTTATTTTTCAATACTTTCTTTTATCTTTTCTTCTTTTATTAACAAAATTTAAATGCCTCTTGCTATATTCTAAATTATTTCTTTTAATTATTGAATTCTGTTGTTGATATTCTTACATATGTTTTTGTTTTTATTGTATTATTTTTATCTTATGATTTATGCTTTTGTATTATACCATTTATTTTGTAAATTATTTTCCTAATTTTATTGATAATCTGATCTAGTAGATAGTTTAGGATCTTTAAAGTGATTCCTTTGAACTCTTTGTCAGGGAGTTAACAAATTCATTCATTTGAAGCTGACACACAGAAACACTGTATTATTTTGTAGCTAATATTTTGATTTTATTTTTTTTTCTTCTTTTAATCTTGTGTTGTGGGTTTTTTCATTTAAAGTGCCATCTTCTACAGTCTTCACTCATAGGCTTTGGAGAAAACATTTCTTGAAAGTCAAGCTAGGAATTCTGAGGAACTAAGACCTTTTCAATGGATGTACCTACTCTACTTTGGTTGTTCTTCCTGGGTATAGTGGCTGATTTTGTGTGTCAACTTGACTCACGCTGGAGTTACCACATAGAAAGGTGCCTCCCTTGGAGAAATGCCTCCATGAGATCCATCTGTAAGGCATTTTTCTCAATTAATGATTGGGTGGGAGGGCCCATTGTAGGTGCTGCTACCTCTGGGCTGGTAGTCTTGGGGTCTATAAGAAAGCAAGCTGAGCAAGATAGGGAAAGCAAGCCAGTAAGTTACATCCCTCTATGGCCTCTGCATCAACTCCTGCTTCCTGATCTTTTTGAATTCCAGTCTTGACTTCCTTTGGTGATGAATAGCAATGTGGCAGTGTAAGCTGAATAAACCCTATTCTCCCGAACTTGCTTCTTGGTTATGATGTTTTGTTCAGGAATAAAAACCCTTACTAAGACATATTGGTACCAGCATAGTGGGGTATTCCTATGACAACCTGACCATGTTTTGGGGAGGGCAGTGGATGAACTTTAAAACTTTGAGCTAGAAAAGCCATTGGGTGTTAAGAGCTCCATGGAATGTAGGACCTTGAAAGAAAATGTTAAAATCAGTGCAAACGATGGAGGCCTGGTTTGTGAAATTTCAGAGGGAAGGCTAAAGACTCTTATCAGGGCGCTTGCTGTTTTGATTGTGAAGATTCTGTGGTTTTGGTTAGCTGGGGCTGAAGAATCAGCTGTGATTAACAAGATACTAGAACTACAAAAGTGAAACCTTTGCATTAATGGAACTATTGATGTTCTTTAGCTGAAACTGAGAAATTAGCTGTGATTAAAAAGAGACCAGCATCATTGGGGTGAAATCTTCTGGGAAGTATTTTCTGAGAGCACAAAGAGGCTGTATTCCAGAGATAGCCAAGGTTGTACCTCATGCTGCCGTTGAACTTGATAATGTGTAATAGTCACCCTATTGGTACTGATTTTGAAGGCATGAAAGGGTCATGAACAGCAGCTGCAGCTCAGCACTGTGAGAGGCAATGGAAGGCCACTGGTGAAAGCTCAGCCTCACTTGCAATTGATGGCCCAGAACTGAAGGGGTCATGCAAAGGAGTTGAGGCTTGGCACCATGAAGAGACCCTATGAAAGGCTAGTGGTAAAGCCTAGTTGTAGCAGAAGATAGCAATGTTTTGCATCTGCACCAGTACCATGAGATGACCACCAAGAACAGCAGCAGCAATGGAATACAGACATCTGAAGCCTAGAAGATAAGGCATGTGTCACAAAAGGCACAGCTGGAGAAGTGACCCAAGCGCTTGGAGGAGCCCAGATTGTGAGTGGGTCCTAGACATTGGATGGTTAGTTTGATTTTGCTTTTGATTGTGAGTGTGCCCTGATATTTTTCCCTTGTGAAGTATTTTAGTGGTGCCAATAGTTAAAAGGCTTTTAATTAAAAAATATTTGATATTTTAAAAGGATTGAAAATTTAATATGTAAACACTGTGGGACTTTTAAAGTTATTTAGATCTTGGAGATGAGTAAGAAAGTAAGGGTTAGGTTTAATAGTGATGTGTTTGTGTGTCAAGTTGACAAGGGGTCAATTGTACTGGCTGGTTTATGTGTTGACACAAGCTGGAGTTATCACATAGAAAAGAGCCTCCCTTGAGGAAATGTCTCCATGAGATAAAGCTGTAAGATCTCAATTAGTGATCCAGTGGGAGGGCCCATTGTGGGTGCTGCCATCTTTGGGCTAGTAGTCTTGAGTTCTATAAGAAAGCAAGCTGAACAAGCTAGGGGAAGCAAACCAATAAGTAACATCCTTTCATGGTCTCTGCATCAGCGTCTGCTTCCTAACTTGTTTGAGTTCCAGTCCTGACTTCCTTTGGTAATGAACACCAATGTGGCAGTGTAAGCTGAACAAACCTTATCCTTCCCAACTTGCGTCTTGGTCATGATGATTGTGCAGAATAGAAACCCTGACTAAGATACTGGGGAAAGTATTTCTTTGAATTGTTTACATCTTCTTCATCATAAAAGTCCTGAACAGAAGTTCCCACAGCAAAGGTGCCTCAAATGCCCATTGGTGTGCCTTATCTCAAGAAGAGTCAAGTAGGGTGACTGCAATATTTGTAAGCTTTCTATAAAGACTTGCTTGCCATCTGGGGACAGTACAGGAAGGGAAAGAGAGGAAGTATATGGAACACTGAAATGGTTAGGTAGCTAGGGTGGGGGGTTATAATCTGAATAAATGGGTCCTTGGTGGCTGTGGTTAGACTTTTGAATGAATTCTGAAGAGGAGTTAGTGGGTCTTCAGTTTTTCTTCTTGGTTTATTCTTTCCTATCAGCTCACACCTATCACCAACATCAATATGATATAGATGTTGGTAAGAGTGACCTATCTCTGAGCACTGTCCTGTGTGTCTGGGTGTTCAAGAGCTCCTTCAATGCCTTCACTTTGACTCCTGGAAGGTAGTGAGTCTAAGCCTTTCCTGATGTTAAACTATGTTTCTTGGTAGAGTGAGGATGCAGGTCTTACCATCTTTGTTAACAAACTTTGTTCTCACATTTGCTGTTACTGTTTTTCAGACAGTATGGCACATCTTCAATGGACTCACAGACATCCTCAAGGCTGTACTCATTCCTGAGTAGTTATGGGCACCAATGCTTTTTGTGAGGTCCTGGCATTATCTTCCTAGTTTTCCATCTTAATGATGGCTGTCTATAGCTAACTACTATTGTGCTCAATGCCAAGGAGTTAGTGAGAAGGTTCAAAGGGAAAAGATACTTGCCACCAAGGCTTCCAATATGGGTTCAATGTCCACATGATAACTGAAGAGAATTAACTGACTGTCCTGCAAGTTGTCCTCTGACCTTAGAATGTATGCTGTGGCAAGTACTGTGCATATTCACACACAAAATGTAACTTAAGCAAAAAAAAAATTAATTCAATTGTTTACAATTCTCTTCTCTCATCTCTTCCTCTCTGTCTTTTTTTCCTTCCTTCTAAATGTCATCAGAAGTTGGGAAATTATTATAATGAGACTATGCTATGGAAGATGGGTAGACAGAATCCTGTTGAATATTTAAGATACAGTTAATAGAAATACATCACATACTTGTAGGAGAGAAAGGTTTTTAACTGGCTTGCTGTTGCTTTTCTTTCATGTGATGAGACATAACCTTTGCCTTTAATCCCCCAAAGAATATCAGATAAAAGCTTACAGTCTGGTAATAGTTGTCCTCTAATTTTTGAAAGATTGCTTGCCATGACATACCAACAAGGAGAAGAAAGCAATAGTGGCAACTTTTTATCACTAAAGTAAGCACATTTTTGACATAAGGGTAAGCAATTCCTCTCTTAGATGAGAATTTTCTTTTAAGATTATTTCTACTAGGATGCAATATTTTAAATGTTAATATTTGCACTAATGGGAACAAAATTAAAGGAAAATTTGTCATTTAACCCTAGCTATGTACTATAAAAAATGAATAGAACAGAGAATCTTATTTGAAAGGGCAATTGGATCCTCTGGGACTATTAAGGATGATGCATTCATTTACAGTGGATATTTTACATTCTGGAAATAACCCTCAAAGCAAAATCCTATTTGGTTACTGTCGCCATCTTCCTGTTCTCTTTTGTTACTCTAACCAAATACAGATAATTACTACAACACTCCTATTACCTGCTCATATCTAGCTTGCATTGCCCTAAATGATAGGCAGGCTGGCAATACACAGAGGACTAATTTGCATGTTTAATCTTTCATCTTCTAAGGAAGTATCACTTTTCCTTTGGTGTTCTGGTTAGAAGATAGTCCCTAGGCATTTTATATCCCATGAGTCTCTCTGTACAGTAAAGGACTGCATTAATGCTCACTGAAATGTGTCAACTCTGCTGTCAACTACTTGTTTGAGGTAGAAAATAAATATTTATCTAGAAAACTTTATATATCCTGTTATTATTTCACTAGGTATATGCAATGTATATATGAGTATGTATAAATTTTCATTTATACATGCAGAAATGAATATACTCTAATGATAATTAAATCTGTTATACAAAATTAATAATGATAACCCATGACCAACTTTCTTTTTTTAATCCCCTTAAATCTTCCATTTCTTATGTCATATTGGTAGAAAGCACAGGTATTTTACATCACTGGTAGACAATTCATTAGATATATTTAAAATCTGTATGTTCAATATCATAAATTTGGGAAGCAATGGCAAGACTCAGCTACTGATAAAACAACAAATGGAAAACATTTCCTTGTTAAGCCAACTTGCAGAACTTCTCAAGCACAGCTGTAGTGTTACAAGACTCACATCCATGCAGACTGTATCATAAATGCTCACTTAATCAGAATATGGGAAATGCATGCCCTCTTTACACCAAGTTTTAGGATCCCAAATCAGGCCTGTCCCTTCTTACATTCAAGGTCAGGTCTACTGTAAATGTCTAAATTCAGTAAAAATGCCTTCCTTTCTTTACTTTGGTCCCATGAGCCCACTACTTAGAGGGGTATTAGTTCTAGAACTCACACTGAGGGTACCCAGTTTCTTCCTGTATGATTCCTTCAACCACACCCTGTAGTTTTCATCTTCATTTCCTTCCTATTACAGAGACTTTTTAAAACAATTTTTATTAGATATTTTCTTCATTTACATATCAAATGCTATCCCCAAAGTTCCCTATACACTCCCCCCTGCCCTGCTCCCCAACCCACCCACTCCCACTTCCTGGGCCTGGCATTCCCCTTGCATATGATCTTTGCAAGGCCAAGGGCCTCTCCTTCCAATGATGGTCAACTAGGCCATCCTTTGCTACATATGCAGCTAGAGACACGAGCTCTGGGGGTACTGGTTAGTTCATATAGTTGTTCCTCCTATAGGGTTGCAGACCTCTTTAGCTTCTTGGGTACTTTCTCTAGCTCCTTCATTAGGGGCCCTGTCTTCCATCCAATAGATGACTGTGAACATCCATTTCTGTATTTGCCAGGCACTGGCATAGCCTCACAAGAGACAGTTATATCAGGGTCATGTCAGCAAAATCTTTCTGGTATATGCAATAGTGTCTGCATTTGGTGGCTGATTATGAGATGGATCCCTGGGTGGGGCAGTCTCTGTATGGTTCTTCCTTACGTCTCAGCTCCAAACTTTGTCTCCTTCCATGGGTATTTTGTTCTCCATTTTAAGGAGGAACGAAGTAGCCAAACTTTGGTTTTCTTTCTTGATTTTCATGTATTTTTCAAATTGTATCTTGGGTATTCTAAGTTTCTGGGCTAATGGCGACTTATCAGTGGGTGCATATCACGTGAGTTCTTTTGTGATTGGGTTACCTCACTCAAGATGCTATCCTCCAGATCCATCCATTTGGCTACGAATTTCACAAATTAATTGTTTTTAATAGCTGAGTAGTACTCCATTGTGTAAATGTACCACATTTTCTGTATCCATTCCTCTGTTGAGGGACATCTGGGTTTTTTCCAGCTTTTAACAGATACTTACAGAGACTTTTTAGAGTGCCATTTCCTGAGCTTAGTTTTAGTGAAAGTTATACTAACTTTGCCAAGTTGAATGAATTAGAAGTATTTTGTTTTCTAAAGGGAATAAGTTAATTTTTGCTTGTTGGATAAGCACCATTAGTAGGTAAGACACTAATATCAGGAGCAGGGGAAACAATTAAGTAGAATGTAAGCTTTTGTTGTTCTCTTGTCAACAAAGAAGGTTTCTCTGATATGTTCGGGATCATTTTCTAAATGATGTTTTCATTTGTTTTGTTTTGCTTTTGTTTCATGTAGGGAATGTAAATATATTCAAATAGTAAATTTAAAGATATTACCTTTTTTAAAAAAAATCTAATCATTTGTAGTGTTGTTAAAATTTTAGTATCGCTCAGCAAACAAATTATTAGAATAATTTTTCTCTTTAATATTTTAGGTATGAGAATCAGCATTGTTTATTAAAGTATCTATCTGCATATAAACTCACAGCTTTTCCCCCAGGCAGATGTAGAATCTCTAAGAGAGGATATGACCTCTGTCCGTCTTCGATCAGATTGATGCTTCACTGTGGAGTAAGCAAGTGTTCCTGGATTATGCACAGACAGCTTACACTGGCCATGCCTAGTGAGCTCAGATCTCATTCCCATTTCAAAGAATGTATGCCTGTGGTTTTCAGGTACTGGATCAGAAGAATTTATTCATTGTAAACTTGTTGCTGATTTTGTGGGTTCCCAAAATTAGACATCAAGTATTAAAAGGAATTTTCATCATTGCTGCTTTGCTTTTATTTCTTCTGGCTCTGAATGCCAAGAGGACACTGGAGCAGCCTTTCTGCCCCTGGAGCTATGATCTTCAGACCATCCTGGACTGAAGAGTAGGCAACTCAGCCATTCATTCCTTGACATCAAAGCTTTCTGTCTCATGTTCATGTTGTCAGAGACTCAGAATTCTCTCTATATGCTCTGGTGCTTATTCTACTCATTAACTCCTGAACCAATTTTCTCCATTTGTCCTTAAATTAGCATCAACTCTTAAGAGGGTGCTTTGAATTTCCTTCACATCATGTTATAGTTTTTTAAGACTTAAGAGTTTTTAACTATAAAATTTTCTACTTTCACAACTTTATTGTATATATTTATCTGTTCATTCATTCACTCTTTCATTTACTGATTTATATGTGCATGTGTGCATATGATACGACATGCATGAAAGTCAGAGGACAGCCTATGGAAATTGATTCCTTCCTTCCATTCTGTGGGGCTCAAACTCAGGTTGCTAGGTTTGGAGGCAAGTATCTTTAGTCACTGAGCCATCTCACTTGCCTATTAAGACATTTTTAATTCTTAAAAGATGTTACTTTAAAATTTGTTTTTTTTTTAAAGATTTATTTATTTATTTATTATATGTAAGTACACTGTAGCTGTCCTCAGACACTCCAGAAGAGGGCGCCAGATCTTGTTGCGGATGGTTGTGAGCCACCATGTGGTTGCTGGGACTTGAACTCTGGACCTTCGGAAGAGCAGTCGGGTGCTCTTACCCACTGAGCCAACTCACCAGCCCTTAAAATTTGTTTTAACTTTTCCTCTTACCACAAGGTATCAATCAAACTTTATGCTATATTTCACGTGTTACTTGGTAATTTAAAAATAGAATATATCTCTGTTGTACTTTGTGCATTTCCTATTTTACAATGACCATTTTTTTTTGTGAACATTCAATGGAACATATTTTCTTTTGTTTGAGACTTAAATTGCTTTGCAACTTTTAAAAGGCTTATACAGTAGTTAAAATTTAGGGTTGCACATGGAATGAGATATAGGTGTGATTAAAACTTTTTTTCTTTTGGTTTTTCAAGACAGGGTTTCTCTGTGTAGCTCTGGCTCTTCTGCAACTCACTCTGTAGACCAGGCTTTCCTCAAACTCAGAAATCCTCCTGTCTCTGCCTCCCAAGTACTGGGATTATAGGCGTGTGCCACCACTGCCTGGCTAAAACTCTTTTAAGAGTGAGGTAACACAATCACAAAGGAACTCACACAATATCTACTCACTGATAAGTGGATATTAGCCCAAAAACTTAGGATACCCAAGATATAAGATACAATTTGCTAAACGCATGAAACTCAAGAAGAATGAAGACCAAAGTGTGGACACTGTGCCCCTTCTTAGAATTGGGAACAAAACACCCATGGAAGGAGTTACAGAGACAAAGTTTGGAGCTGTGACGAAAGGATGGACCATCTAAAGACTGCCATATCCAGGGATCCACCCCATAATCAGCTTCCAAACGCTGACACCATTGCATACACTAGCAAGATTTTGCTGAAAGGACCCAGATATAGCTGTCTCTTGTGAGACTATGCTGGGGCCTAGCAAACACAGAAGTGGATGCTCACACTCAGCTATTGGATGGATCACAGGGCTCCCAATGGAGGAGCTAGAGAAAGTACCCAAGGAGCTAAAGGGATCTGCAACCCTATAGGTGGAACAACATTACGAACTAACCAGTACCCTGGAGCTCTTGACTCTAGCTGCATATGTATCAAAAGATGGCTTAGTCGGCTATCACTGGAAAGAGAGGCCTATTGGACACACAAACTTTATATGCCCCAGTACAGGGGAACACCAGGGCCAAAAGAAATGGGAATGGGTGGGCAGGGAAGTGGGAGGGAGTGTATGGGGGACTTTTGGGATAGCATTGGAAATGTAATTGAGGAAAATACGTAATAAAAAAATATTAAAAAAAAAAAGAATTTGGAATGCTTCCCAATCTGTTGATGGCCATTTTGTCTAATTGACAGTGTCCTTTACCTTATAGAAACTTTGCAATTTTATGAGGTCCCATTTGTTAAATCTTGATCTTACAATACAGGTCATTGGTGTTCTGTTCAGGAATTTTTCCCCTGTGCTCATATGTTTGAGGCTCTTGCCCACTTTCTCCTCTATAAGTTTCAGTGTCTGGTTTTATGTGGAGTTCCTTGATCCACTTAGACTTTAGCTTTGTACAAAGAGATAAGAATGGGTCAATTCTCATTCTTCTACATGCTAACTGCCAATTGAGCCAGCACCATTTGTTGAAAATGCTGTCTTTTTCCCACTGGATGGTTTTAGCTCCTTTGTCAAAGACAAGTAGTGACCATAGTTGTGTGAGTTCATTTCTGTTTCTTCAATTCTATTCCATTGATCTATCCATTTGTCACTGTACCAATACCATGCAGTTTTTACCAGAATTGCTCTGTAGTACATCTTGAGGTCAGGGATGGTGATTCCACCAGAGGTTCTTTTATTGCTGAGAATAGTTACTATCCTAGGTTTTCTGTTATTCCAGATGAATTTGCAAATTGCCCTTTCTAACTCTGTGAGTTGGAAGTTTGATGGGGATTGTTTTGAATCTGTAGATTGCTTTCGGCAAGATAGCCATTTTTACTATATTAATCCTGCCAATCCATAATCATGGAAGATATTTCCATCAGATTTGTGTGTCATTCTTGCTCAGGGGCCATGCTAATCTTCTCTCTATTGTTCCAATTTTAGTATATGTGCTGTTGAAGTGAACACCAATGAAAACTTTTAAAATATGTAACTGGTATGTTATAGTCTTGATACAGAAACTATACTTGAAAAACCACATTGAACTACAGCTTTACAAATACTGATGTACAAATAAATGTATGTGCACAAATAAATACTCACAGATATATGTATGTATGTACATATCTGTTCACAGGTATGTGTTGTGGATGAATCTTTCATTGACTATCCATTCCTATGCCAATGGTATCTTTAATTTTATACAGCAAACATCTCCGGTCACCAATCATCTCTTTTCTCTTTTGGTAATGTTCTGGAATATCTATCAAAGGGAAATTGTTTGATACAGAAAATAAAAAAAAGTTACAATTAAAATGTATTAATGTTTTTTTTAATTAGGTAATTTCCTCAATTACATTTCCAATGCTATCCAAAAAGTCCCCAATACACTCCCCCCCCAGTCCCCCGCCCAACCACCCCCACCCCTTGGCCCTGGCATTCCCCTGTACTGGGGCATATAAAGTTGGCAAGTCCAATGGGCCTCTCTTTCCAGTGATGGCCTACTAGGCCATCTTTTGATACAAATGCAGCTAGAGACAAGAGCTCTGGGGTACTGGTTAGTTCATAATAATGATCCACCTATGGGGTTGCAGTTCCCTTTAGCTCCTTGGGTACTTTCTCTAGCTCCTCCATTGGGGGCCCTGTGATCCATCCAATAGCTGACTGTGAGCATCCACTTCTGTGTTTGCTAGGCCCCGGCATTGACTCACAAGAGACAGCTATATCTGGGTCCTTTCAGCAAAATCTTGCTAGTGTGTGCAATTGTGTCAGCGTTTGGAAGCTGATTATGGGGTGGATCCCTGGATATGGCAGCCTTTAGATGGTCCATCCTTTCTTCACAGCTCCAAACTTTATCTCTGTAGCTCTTTTCATGGGTGCTTTGTTCCCAATTCCAAGAAGGGGCACAGTGTCCACACTTTGGTCTTCGTTCTTCTTGAGTTTCATGCGTTTAGCAAATTGTATCTTATATCTTGGGTATCCTAAGTTTTTGGGCTAATATCCACTTATCAGTGAGTACATATTGTGTGAGTTCCTTTGTGAATATGTTACCTCACTCAGAATGATGCCCTCCAGATCCATCCATTTGCCTAGGAATTTCATAAATTCATTCCTTTTAATAGCTGAGTAGTACTCCATTGTGTAAATGTACCACATTTTCTGTATCCATTCCTCTGTTGAGGGGCATCTGGGTTCTTTCCAGCTTCTGGCTATTATAAATAAGGCTGCTATGAACATAGTGGAGCATGTGTCCTTCTTACCGGTTGGAACACCTTCTGGATATATGCCCAGGAGAGGTATTGCTGGATCCTCTGGTAGTATTATGTCAAATGTTCTGAAGAACCGCCAAACTGATTTCCAGAGTGGTTGTACCAGCTTGCAATCCCACCAACAATGAAGGAGTGTTCCTCTTTCTCCACATCCTCGCCAGCATCTGCTGTCACCTGAATTTTTGATCTTAGCCATTCTGACTGGTGTGAGGTGGAATCTCAGGGTTGTTTTGATTTGCATTTCCCTGATGATTAAGGATGTTGAACATTTTTTCAGGTGATTCTCTGCCATTCGGTATTCCTCAGGTGAGAATTCTTTGTTCAGTTCTGAGCCCCATTTTTTAATGGGGTTATTTGATTTTCTGGAGTCCACCTTCTTGAGTTCCTTATATATATTGAATATTAGTCCCCTATCTGATTTAGGATAGGTAAAGATCCTTTCCCAATCTGTTGGTGGTCTTTTTGTCTTATTGATGGTGTCTTTTGCCTTGCAGAAGCTTTGCAACTTTATGAGGTCCCATTTATCAATTCTAGATCTTACAGCGCAAGACTTTGCTGTTCTATTCAGGAATTTTTCCCCTCTATCCATATCTTCGAGGCTTTTCCCTACTTTCTCCTCTATAAGTTTCAGTGTCTCTGGTTTTATGTGGAGTTCCTTAATCCACTTAGATTTGACCTTGGTACAAGGAGATAGGAATGGATCAATTCGCATTCTTCTACATGATAACCGCCAGTTGTGCCAGCACCATTTGTTGAATATGCTGTCTTTTTTCCACTGGATGATTTTTGCTCCCTTGTCAAAGATCAAGTGACCATAGGTATGTGGGTTGATCTCAGGGTCTTCAATTCTGTTCCATTGGTCTACTTCTCTGTTGTTATACCAGTACCATGCAGTTTTTATCACAATTGCTCTGTAGTAGAGCTTTAGGTCAGGCATGGTGATTCCTCCAGAGGTTCTTTTATCCTTGAGAAGAGTTTTTGCTATCCTAGGTTTTTTGTTGTTCCAGATGAATTTGCAGATTGCTCTTTCCAATTTGTTGAAGAATTGAGTTGGAATTTTGATGGGGATTGCATTGAATCTGTAGATTGCTTTTGGCAAGATAGCCATTTTTACAATGTTGATCCTGCCAATCCATGAGCATGCGAGGTTTTTCCATCTTCTGAGATCTTCTTTAATTTCTTTCTTCAGGGACTTGAAGTTCTTGTCATACAGATCTTTCACTTCCTTAGTTAGTGTCACGCCAAGGTATTTTATATTGTTTGTGACTGTTGAGAAGGGTGTTGTTTCCCTAATTTCCTTCTCTGCTTGTTTATCCTTTGTGTACAGAAAGGCCATTGACTTGCTTGAGTTAATTTTATATCCAGCTACTTCACCGAAGCTATTTATCAGGCTTAGGAGTTCTCTGGTGGAATTTTTAGGGTCACTTATGTATACTATCATATCATCTGCAAAAAGCGATATTTTGACTTCTTCTTTTCCGATTTGTATCCCCTTGATCTCCTTTTGTTATCTAATTGCTCTGGCTAGGACTTCAAGTACAATGTTGAATAGGTAGGGAGAGAGTGGGCAGCCTTGTCTAGTCCCTGATTTTAGTGGGATTGCTTCCAGCTTCTCACCATTTACTTTGATGTTGGCTACTGGTTTGCTGTATATTGCTTTTATCATGGTTAGGTATGGGCCTTGAATTCCTGATCTTTCCAAGACTTTTATCATGAATGGGTGTTGGATTTTGTCAAATGCTTTTTCAGCATCAAACGAGATGATCATGTGGTTTTTGTCTTTGAGTTTGTTTATATAATGGATTACATTGATGGATTTTCGAATATTGAACCATCCTTGCATCACTGGGATGAATCATACTTGGTCAGGATGGATGATTGTTTTGATGTGTTCTTGAATTCGGTTAGAGAGAACTTTATTGAGGATTTTTGCATCAATATTCATAAGGGAAATTGGTCTGAAGTTCTCTATTTTTGTTGGGTCTTTATGTGGTTAGGTATCAGAGTAATTGTGGCTTCATAGAATGAGTTGGGTAGAGTACCTTCTGATTCTATTTTGTGGAATAGTTTGTGAAGAACTGGGATTAGTTCTTCTTTGAAGGTTTGATAGAACTCTGCACTAAACCCATCTGGTCCTGGGCTTTTCTTGGTTGGGAGACTATTAATGACTGCTTCTATTTCTTTAGGGGATATGGGACTATTTAGATCATTAACCTGATCTTGATTTAACTTTGGTACCTGGTATCTGTCTAGAAACTTGTCCATTTCATCCAGGATCTCCAGTTTTGTTGAGTATAGCCTTTTGTAGAATGATCTGATGGTGTTTTGGATTTCTTCAGGGTCTGTTGTTATGTCTCCCTTTTCATTTCTGATTTTGTTAATTAGAGTACTTTCCCTATGCCCTCTAGTGAGTCTGGCTAAGGGTTTATCTATCTTGTTGATTTTCTCAAAGAACCAGCTCCTCGATTGGTTGATTCTTTGAATTGTTCTTCTTGTTTCCACTTGGTTGATTTCACCCCTGAGTTTGATTATTTCCTGCCGTCTACTCCTCTTGGGTGAGTTTGCTTTCTTTCGTTCTAGAGCTTTTAGGTGTGTTGTCAAGCTGCTAATGTGTGCTCTCTCTAGTTTCTTTTTGGAGGCACTCAGAGCTATGAGTTTTCCTCTTCGAAATGCTTTCAGTGTGTCCCATAAGTTTGGGTATATTGTGGCTTCATTTTCATTAAACTCCAGAAAGTCTTTAATTACTTTCTTTATTCCTTCCTTGACCAAGGTATCATTGAGAAGAGTGTTGTTTAGTTTCCACGTGTGTGTTGGCTTTCTATTTTTTATTTTGTTATTGAAGATCAGTCTTAGTCCATGGTGATTTGATAGGGTGCATGGGAAAATTTCAATATTTTTGTATATATTGAGGCTTGTTTTGTGACCAATTATGTGGTCAATTTTGGAGAAGGTACCGTGAGGTGCTGAGAAGAAGGTATATCCTTTCGTTTTAGGATAAAATATTCTGTAGATATCTGTCAGATCCATTTGTTTCATAACCTCTGTTAGTTTCACTGTGTCCCTGTTTAGTTTCTGTTTCCATGATCTGTCCATTGGTGAAAGTGGTGTGTTGAAGTCTCCCACTATTATTGTGTGAGGTGCAATGTGTGCTTTGAGCTTTACTAAAGTATCTTTAATGAATGAGGCTGCCCTTGTATTTGGCGCATAGATATTCAGAATTGATAGTTCCTCTTGGAGGAGTTTACCTTTGATGAGAATGAAGTGCCCTTCCTTGTCTTTTTTGATGACTTTGGGTTGGAAGTCAATCTTATCAGATACTATAATGGCTACTCCAGCTTGTTTCTTCCTACCATTTGCTTGGAAAATTGTTTTCCAGCCTTTCATTCTGAGGTAGTGTCTATCTTTTACTCTGAGATGAGTTTCCTGTAAGCAGCAAAATGTTGGGTCCTGTTTCTGTAGCCAGCCTGTTAGTCTATGTCTTTTTATTGGGGAGTTGAGTCCATTGATATTAAGAGATATTAGGGAGAAGTAATTGTTGCTTCCTTTTATTTTTGTTGTTAGAGTTGGTGTTCTGTTTTTGTGGCTGTCTTCTTTTAGGTTTGTTGAGGGATTACCTTCTTGCTTTTTCTATGATGTGGTTTCTGTCCTTGTATTGGTTTTTTTCTGTTATTATCCTTTGAAGTGCTGAATTCGTGGAAAGATAATGTGTGAATTTGGTTTTATCATGGAATACTTTGGTTTCTCCATCTATGGTAATTGAGAGTTTGGCTGGGTATAGTAGCCTGGGCTGGAAATTGTGTTCTCTTATTTTCTGTATAACATCTGTCCAGGCCCTTCTGGCTTTCATAGTCTCTGGTGAAAAATCCGGTGTAATTCTGATAGGCTTGCCTTTATATGTTACTTGACCTTTCTCCCTTACTGCTTTTAGTATTCTATCTTTATTTAGTGCATTTGTTGTTCTGATTATTTTATGTGTCGGAAGGAATTTCTTTTCTGGTCCAGTCTATTTGGAGTTCTGTAAGCTTCTTGTATGTTCATGGGCATCTCTTTCTTTAGGTTTGGGAAGTTTTCTTCTATAATTTTGTTGAATATATTTGCTGGTCCTTTGAGTTGAAAATCTTCATTCTCATCTACTCCTATTATCCGTAGGTTTGGTCTTCTCATTTTGTCCTGGATTTCCTGGATATTTTGAGTTAGGATCTTTTTGGATTTTGTATTTTCTTTGATTGTAGTGCCGATGTTCTCTATGGAGTCTTCTGCACCTGAGATTCTCTCTTCCATCTCTTGTATTCTGTTGCTGATGCTCGTATCTATGGTTCCAGATTTCTTTCCTAGTGTTTCTATCTCTAGTGTTGCCTCAATTTGGGTTTTCTTCATTGTTTCTACTTCCCTTTTTAGGTCTTGGATGGTTTTATTCAATTCCATCACTTGTTTGGTCTGGTTTTCCTGCAATTCTTTAATGGATTTTTGTGCTTCCTGTTTAATGTCTTCTACCTGTTTAGCAGTGTTCTCCTGCAATTCTTTAATGGATTTTTGTGCTTCCTCTTTTATGTCTTCTACCTGTTTAGCAGTGTTCTCCTGCAATTCTTTAAGGGATTTTTGTACTTCCTCTTTAATGTCTTCTACCTGTTTAGCAGTGTTCTCCTGCAATTCTTTAAGGGATTTTTGTGCTTCCTCTTTAATATCTTCTACCTGTTTACCAGTGTTCTTTTGTATTTCTTTAAGTGTGTTATTAAAGTCCTTCTTGATGTCCTCTACCATCATCGTGAGATATGCTTTTAGAACCGGGTCTAGCTTTTCCGGTGTGTTGGGGTGCCCTGGACTGGGCGAAGTTGGAGTGCTGGGTTCTGATGATGGTGAGTGGTCTTGGTTTCTGTTAGTAAGATTCTTACATTTACCTTTCGCCATCTGGTAATCTCTGGGATTAGTTGTTATTGTTGTCACTGTTTAAAGATTGGAGCAGACTCTGTGTTCCACTCACCAGAAGTCTTTAGATCCTGTGGCGGGTGTTGTGGGTAGCTGGCGAGTGTCAACAGACCCTGCGCCCTAGATACCCCGGTGCTGGTCTGACCGGAAGAGGCTTGTGGCCCTACTCAGGCCGGATTTCTGCCTCCCCAACCAAAGCAGTCTCAGGTCCCGTGTGATTGGACTGGAGCAGAAGCTGTGTTCCAGTCACCAGAAGTCTCAAAATCCTGTGGCGGGTGTCGTGGGTAGCTGGCGGGTGTCAGCCGACCCTGTGCTCTAGTTACCCAGGTGCTGGTCAGACCTGAAGAGGCTTGTGGCCCTACTCAGGCTGGTTTTCTGCTTCCCTAACTAATGCAGTCTCAGGTCCCGCGAGCAATTGGATTGGAGCAGAAGCTGTGTTCCACTCACCAGAAGTCTTAAGATCCTGTGGCGGGTGTTGTGGGTAGCTGGTGAGTGTCAGCCGAACCTGCGCCCTAGCTATTCAGGTGCTGGTCTGACCAGAAGAGGCTTGTGCTTAATGTTTTAATTTAATTAAATTTGTAGATCTTTTGGGAAAATACACACTTTGATTATTTGAATCATGAAGAAAGTGAACATATCTTCTTTCTGCTATAGCTTCTTTTGAGTCCTTTGTTCCTTTTGATGTTCTCATCAGACTGATGCAGTATAACTCTGTCCTTAATTCTAAAGATTATATTTTTATGTAATAGATCTTATATAAAAATAGATCTTTGATCATCTTTCCAAAATATACATTAATAATAAATATATTCCTTGTTTTTTCATTGTTAGCTTCTATTTTTGTCATATGATTTAATATTTTATTGCAGACTGTTCTTCATTGTTCTTATTTAATATATATCACCACAGTTTCAATGGTAAACTTATCTTTTGTACCTGGAAAATATTTTTCTCAGTTTCCTTCTAAAGCACTTTGAATGGAGAATAAACATTGATTCTTTAATATTCCTGTATGTTGAACTTATCAAATTACTGTATTTCATCTAAACTTTGTGATTTTGCAGATTTTACAGTGATATTATCATTTCTCCAAATGAAATATTCATTGTAATCTCATCATGGTTTATGAAGTTCCATATGGTTTCTGTTATTTACACAAGTTACTTTTCTGTAATTATATTTAACTAGATATTTCAATTCAATGTTGTGAAATGCTTGAGAGATTATGAGGTTCCAAACTATAAATTGTGATTGCTCTACTGATTCATTATGTGGAATGACATTGGGCATTGAAGTCTAAATAATTATTATGGGTCAAAAATATTCTATTTTATCTGTGATTCATAATATTTTTAGAAGGAAATGAAATGTGTCAAATGTCTTTCTCATCATAATGTTGTGATTTTATGATTTTTCTCCCCCTGTTTATTGGTGAAAATGATTATCCAGTTTCCAGAAATAAGATTACTCATATGTGTGTTTCTCCAGTAATTTATATTACTTGCAACAATAATCTTTCTTGGGCCACTTGATATTAAACTTTTCAAATGCAGGAATCAATTCTATTTACTAGTGATTTACTTAAAATTTGCATGAAAATAATTAAAATTGATCTTTCTTGTTTGAAATTTGTTAGGCTTTGGGATGAAAGTTCTGCTTGCTCTCTTCTTAAAATTAGAATAATTTACAATGTGCTTTTATCTTGTTGAATATTTTACAGTGAAGTGAGAATATTCATTATTTAAAGCTAAGGTACAGAATAAATTTTCTCAGAGTCTGTTTAGTAGTCTTTGGAAAATAGATCTTTGATCATCTTTCCAAAATATACATTAATAATAAATATATCCCTTGTTTTCTGATTGTTAGCTTCTAAAGATATTTTCTTCATGTGATTTAATATTTTATTCCAGACCGTTCTTCATTGTTCTTGTTTAGTATATATCTCCATAGTTTCAATGGTAAACTTATCTTTTGTACTGGTTGTCTTTTAGTATTAGCCTCATAATCCTCATCCTTTCTAACTCAGGGTTTATTTGCTTTGCTGAAATCTTCAGAGATGTTTCAATCTTTAAACATGTTTATTCTCTATAGCTTTAAATATTTTATGCTTTGATTTATATTAATTTCATCTTCTAACAGTTTTAGTAATTTCTGTTTATATCAGCGATTTCCTTCTGAGACTTGTATTTTTACAAGAGTGCCATCTTTTAGAACAATGGACAGACATGCTTGTGTTTATCTAACTGCAGCTCTTGTTTCATGCAGTTTCAGGTAACATTTTTGCCTTTGCACTTGGTTCTCTTAATCTGCATGTTTCCTATATGCAGACCCAACCAACCTTTATTCGAAATATTTGAAGAATGTTTGTTGCGTGCATGAACAGAGTTCTCGTCTCTGTCTCTAGTGGTTCCTGGTTATTAGTGTTTGTTTTTGGGCTCATCTCCCATTCATGCTATATATATATATATACATATATATATACATATATATATATATATATATAATCTCTGTTGAAACAGTCGGACATTTTTATTATTTTCTAAAGGACATATTTATATCATATAAATAACCATACCAACACTGTTGGTACTAAAATAAGGAAGATAGGTCGGTCTTGCTGGCTGCCAGGTTTATTAAATGACCTTTTCACAAGGAAACAAGACTGGGTGTGAAAGAGGAGGATGTCCAAATCTTCCTCTGAAAATGATCATGCATACATACATATATATATATATATATATATATATATATATATATATACATATATATATACTAAGGTAGAAAGAATTTGTTAAGTGAGGTATGTCATAGAAATAGTTCCTTGAAGATTTTGTTTATTGCCTTATACAGGAGTTATGAAGGATAATATTTTAATTTGATTGGTTAAGATTATATAATCTTATCTAAATTTATTGGTATATGAACAGAAAATTTGGTTTAAAAGTTGTCAAAAAAGAATATTCTAGGATGATGCCTCAGAGGGTAAGAGTGCTTGCAGCACAGTTATGAGTTCATATCCTAAGAACATATGTTAAAATTTAGGTGTGGCCATAGTTACATTTAATAACTCCAACACTGTTGGTACTAAAATAAGGAAGATAGGTCGGTCTTGCTGGCTGCCAGGTTTATTAAATGACCTTTTCACAAGGAAACAAGACTGGGTGTGACAGAGGAGGATGTCCAAATCTTCCTCTGGAAATGATCATGCATACATATCTAAATTAAACATCTCTCTCTCTTCCTCTCTCATTCCATATACCAGGAATAACTGTATACTATTTTTACTTCTCTTCTTACTTTTAAACATAGACATTTTTTTACTACATATTCCTTCCACCAACAATTTCAAATTCTGAGGTAAGTATTTAGAAGGTCATGAACCACCATGTGATTGTTGGAAATTGAATACTGAATCTCTGGAAGAGAAGTCAGTGCTCTTAACCACTGAGCCATCTCATTAGCCCCTACATATATTGTTTTGTTTAAAAATTTACCTCTGGGGCTGGAGTGATGGCTCAGCAGTTAAGAGCACTGATTGTTCTTCCAGAGGTCCTGAGTTTAATTCCCAGCAACCACTTGGCGGCTCACAACCATCTGTAATGGGATCGGATGTCCTCTTCTTGTGTATCCCAAGACAGCAACAGTGTAGTCATATAAATAAAATAAATCTTAAAAAAAAAAAATTCACCTCTGTTGGAGTAGTTTAAGTGACAACAGTTTCAACTTAAATTACAAATGTAACAGTATCATGGTATTTGCAAAATCCTATACTCAACACTCAAAGGCTACTCTCTTGCTGTGCTTTCTGTTCTTGTGATAAATACCTGAGATTATTACATATAAAAATATAATAATTATTTTGTGTAACACAATGGGTATCTAAACTTTTAAAGTAGTTTTGTGATGTATGTTCAAATGTGCGATCTTGGATGCTTGGGGTCCATGAGTTGGGTTGAATATTGAAAACTGGTTTGTAGGTTTCCATCCATAGTTAAGTGGCTCTATGGCCTTTGGGCATGTAGAGAAAGCACATCACAATGGAGAGCCTGTATCAGCAAAAAGGAACATCTAACAGCCAGGAAATCAAGAGGAAGATAGTAGACTACCAGAATTTCCTGAAAAGCTCTTTCATCAAGGACCACTTACTTGGCTCTGCCTCTTTAAGCTTTCACTATCTCCCATTTCCAAACTTGGGACTCAACCTTTAAGACATGGCCTATTGGGAGACTTCCAGATTTTGACTCTAGCACAGATTCCCAAGCTGTTATTGAGAAAATCTTTTCCTTGAAAACTGCAGCCAACATTTTACACTTTCTAGAATTTGGCTCAAAAAAGGTAGAAAAATATAGAAAGGAAATAACCTATATTTGTTAGCTTTCTTTCTAGAACTTTCTCCTCAATAATATTGAAGAATCAAATGTGTGAGAGTTTTTCTTAACAATCTTTTTGTATGATTGTTTTTAATTACACATGCATGTGGACATGCACACATGAACCATCTTCTCACATGCTGCTAGATTTACCCAAGAGAAACTTTGGTTACTACGATATTACCACTACCCAGTGCTTGTATTTTTCTAAGCATGTGTATCAAAAAGATGTTCTAGTGATTTACAAATGTTCAACCCTCAGTTTCTGGTTGCTTCTTACTATGAAGTTCCTATTTTTTGTGATGGTAAAAGGTCTGTGGGTTTGTTGAAAAGTTTGTATGTTAGAGAACTTGCATTTGTTGTTTGATGGCCTTTTGCATTTAGTGGGAAGCCTGACTTTCCTGTGAGTGCTATGTAACATGTACTGCTTTATTTCATTTGCTTTCTCCTCATTTCAACAATTATTTGTTCCTTACTCTCCTAACTTAGAGTTCTACTGGGCCCATCCTTTGGGAGGGAGTTTCATATAGTACCATTTGCTTGAGACATGTCATTAGGCAGAACTTTGATGATCCTGAAAGCTGTTCCTTGGTGAATAAATTCTAGGTCATTAAAAAACATTTGTAATTCCCAGAGAAATTGGGTCAAATACTTAGCTTGATGAAAATAGTAACATTGTTTGGCTTTTCATTGTTTTGCCTCCATCTAATATTGTATCTTGCACACAATAGGTGCCAGCAAATATTTGTTGAATGGTAAATTGTATTTAGTCATTCACAATTCAACATAGGAATGCATGGAAGCTCTGATAGGAATTATCCTTCACTGCATAAAGAACAAGTTGTGTTTACATTGCTCCTTGTATAAGAAAATGCACATATTTTAGTCTGAAAGTGCCCAGAGAGATGTAACAGAAATTAATTGGACTGAAGAGATTGGTACATTGCTTATATGACATTTGACCTTTTCATTCAAAATGACTGTTGTGTAAATTTACATAAATTTTGCATATTCATTTGCTATTTTCATACTCGCATATGAATGTGACCCAGGCAGGGCATCAAGCATATTCATAAAACTCATTACCTCATTCATATCTTTGTCTTCTTATCACAGAAAGGAATTTCATTGTTAGCTGAACACAATCAATCTGAATTAGGTAAGTAAATAATTTAGACTAAAAGCAAAATATAATTTCTTAGAACATAGGGCTGGGAATGTAGCTCAGTGGTAGAACATTTGTGTAATATCCTAGAGGCTCTGGACTTCAGCTCCAGCACCCAAAAACAAACCAACCAAACAAAGAAAACATATAGAGCAGATTGTTAAGAATGTAACATTTTGTCATGCGATTTCTTTCTACTAGATATTTACCAGTAATAATTTTAAACACTTATATTTTTCCCATATACAGGTTTTTTAAAAAAAATTACTATTAAAATTGGTAATGCAAAACACAGTTTCCATCTGGAAGGGAATAAAAGTTTATTTTGAGCCACACATGAATGACCATACCTCAGAAACACAGTCAACAAGTTACCATAAATAACAGGGTAATACTCTGTGGAAGTAGTTATATGAGCTTTATATAATTAATAAAAGTCATAAGTTAAAGCATTTACCAAATACATTGATGCTAACATTAGTTATACTGGTTACAGAGAAGTAGAGATCTTAGCTCTAGGTTTGAGATCCTGTGGGGTAGCATTCTTAACTTTGGAGCTAGGAGAAGCTAGTGACCTCCTAAAAATAGTTTCCATAGTTTTTACCTAGTAGACAAGAAAGATGCTAGATTCAGATGCAGGCTAAAACAGATATTAATGGAAATAAAAAATGTTTAAGATAATTTTGGCTTTGAATTTTCAGCATTCCAACTCTAAAAAAGCATGCTATGAGAATCTGTCAATATCCTGAAGCCTCTACATAGATATGGCTTAGATTTGATTGATTTATTCATTTTAAACTATTTAATTTGTGTGAATGAATGTTTGTCTACATGTTTCTCATACATTCCCTGGAACTATAGATAAAGAAGGTTGCAAGCCTCCGCTGGGAGCTACGAACTGAATGTAGATCCTATGTATGAGCAGCAAGTCCTCTTAATCACTGAGCCATCTTTGCAGCCTTAAACTCTATATTCTGTAATGACAAACAGCTAAGATAAAAAAATTGAGCACTAATAAGTCCCATTATATACTGAAAATGATCTATGGATTTATAGAAAAACTATACTTTCATACATAAATACAAATTATATAGATGAAGGCCAAGCATTGAATTTCAATTTCTCCGAGAATAAATGCTTTTGTATTCAAGCATATTGCCAGAAGATACTCAACTCAAGCTTCTTCTAGGAATTTGATGCTAGCTTACCTGAATGTAGTCAATAAAATGACTCACTCTTGAAGTACTTTAGATAGTCTCCATTCAGATAAATTTATATAGATTTCTAACCTTGTATTTCTACTTCCAAAATCCAGGTAACTTCTTTTGTCTTTACCATGTTTTAAAAATACCCAACACCTCTTTTGTGACATATTTTCTCTCTATATATACAGTTCTTTTGTTCTCTCTCTCTCTCTCTCTCTCTCTCTCTCTCGCCTCTCCTCTCCTCTCCCCTCTCTCTCTTTCACACACACACCTACTTCTTTGTTTCACTTTTATCCTGTGTCCTTCTACCCAACACCTGTCCTAGTTTCTTAATTGTTCGTGAATTCTGTTGTCATAAAGATTTTACAGTACCTCACTCATCAGAGGAGAGCATCAACTACAGACTGAGAATAACACAACCACTTCCCCAAACACTGTTTTTTACTTGTGGGCATTACCTGCATGATTACAGTTAGAGTGCATCCTTTCTACGATCCAAATCTGCAGTTGATAGACAATGAAATAAAGTTCTCACCCTGTCCAAAGACTCACTTAAATGCCTCCCAATTGTTAACTCATTTAACCCTGACCTCAGTTCTGAGTGTGTGTGTATGTGTGTGTGTATGTGTGAGATCTTCCCTTTCTTGATGAAACAACAAAGCAGGGTTGGAATTTGTGTTTCCAAATCTGCATTTCTAATTATTATATCACATTGCTTGTTGAGAACCAAAGCACAGTGTGACTTTGTCTATAATAGCACAGGATCATGGATCTTTGAATCTATTACATAGGTGAAAATGATCTGCAGCTATGCAGTTCTGGGTCTGGATGTGTCATTGACTGCTATGATCCTGAAGATTATTTATTATGCAGATCGTTAATCATCTAAGTGGAATGCAGTGTAACAAATATACAATCTGGTGTTGCTCTCAAGCATTATCTATGTAAAAACCTTACACCCTTTTCCCAGTTTTCTTACTTGGTCACAGTCAATACACCCTGAACCCTCCCCCATCTTCAACAGGATCTACTATTTTATTTTCTGGATATTTCTTCAAGAAGAGATAGCTGGTTGTCAGCTAGCTTTCATAGCATCTACTTGAATAAAGGCACATGAATTTTTTCTCTTTCTTGTTCTCAAGTGACCAAATTGCTAGATTCATATCTAGGGGGCAAAGGCAAGTTATGTATGTGACATTTATGTTGTTCTTTGTCAAAAACTCGGTTTTTTTTTTTTTTTAAAGAATCACTTTGCTACTGGGTGTGATGTTACAGAGGGCTGTCCTCCAAAAATGGCTGTGAAGATAGTGGAGGGATTTGGGCCTGAGAAAACCTTAAGGAGCCATATAGCAGCGAATTTCCCAGAATCTTTTGATTCTAGTAAAGTATACTTCTGCCTTTTCAAGCAGCCATTGATTTGGATTTTTGTTGTAAGACAGAGCTGAATATGACTGGCACATTCTGTAAGCTGAAGTGAAGGGTTTTGCATAATTGAACAGAAAGACGATACAAAGTCATGTAAACCTGTTAGTGGTAATTTGCACATGATACCATTTAGAATAAAATCACATGCTTATGTTGTAATAGAAATATGCTCATTTTAACTTTACTACTTCTTCCAGAAAATTATATTAGAAAACAGTATTCAGAACATTTATCCTCTAAAAAGAAAGCAAAATGATAAGGCCAGGATGCAGTGACTGTTAACATAGAGCTTTAAAAAATTTTTTTTAAAGTAAAGGTATAGGTTTGATTACTGTAGAGATTGCCATCTTTTACTTTTCAATTAAATTAATTGAATAATAAATTAATATAGAGCCAGTATCTCATGTACCCCAGGCTGAACTTTAACTTGCACCTGAATATGACATAGAACTTTTGATCTTTCTGTTTCTACTTCCTGAGTAATCATATCAAGTTTTATGCGGTGATAGAGATTGCCCCAAGTCTTATGCATGCTAGGCAAATACTCTACCCACTGAACTAAATTCCTATTCTTAACTTTAGAAAATAACATTTCTTGGGGCCAGAGAGATGGCTAAGTGGTTAAGAGTACTGGCTGTACTTATAGAGGTCCTGAGTTCAGATCTCAGCAACCACATGGGGGCTCACAACCATCTGTAATGGGATCTGATGCGCTCTTCTGATATGTGTGTGTGAAGATAGAGCACGCATAATAAACAAACAAACAAACAAACAAATAAATAAAATTACATCTCTTTTAATTGTTTTAACAAACAAGTATAGAATTGGAATATTTAAAAACACATTTTAGGCAAGTTTTTTTTTCTAACTTTATTTTTTAAAATAGCATTTACATTAATATTTAAGGAATGCCTTTTTTCTAACTTTATCTTCTTTGTTTCTCAACATGGTGAAAAAATTAGTCAACTAAGATCTGAGTACTTGCTGGCTGGTGAGAGGAGGTCTTGCATTATGCTAAACAGTTTCTTGTGCTATCTATTCATTCACATTTTACTACATTCATCCCTGCCCCAAACACAGAGCTGATTGCTTTTGCATGGCAAGCTATACATAGGTAGAAAGTTAGTCCCAAAGTCATGAGACCTGGCTTCTAGTACTTGTTCTGCCCGAGTCCATTGAGCAACCTTGAGTGATTATGACTGCTATAATTTTTGAGTACTCATATATTCCATGTACTCATCTTGCATTCTGGGAATTAAACAATCTACATTGGAAAATGCCCATTTGTAGATGTTATTTTTAGACTTCAATCCTTTTTTATATTTCCTTGAGTTCATATTTCAGCAAGACTGATTAATGAATAAATGGATCATTATTAGGCATAATTTAATTATGATTTATAGGGATCATCTAGAATTATCTCAATATTTTTCAACACATTCACCTTACCTTTTACACCTGGTAAACATAAGATATCTTGAGTCTTCAAGGGGCCATAATGTTTGTCAGCAGTAGTCTTGGGGGCAGGTATGGTATGTTTCAAACAATGCATAAAGTTTAAATGCTAGACCTTTTCCCATATTTTTCTGTTTAGTGTGAGTTTGTCAAAGTGGTACATTTATCACCCTTTTTAAAGGATAATGTAGTGGGCTGAATCTCAGTGATATGGGAGATAGTTGTGAACTTTGGAATGATTTTTACCTTGTAGAATTAAAAACTTTCTCATGAACATTGCCCGCTGGTGCATATAGTTGCCACATGTGGGCCATGTTTCTATAGTGCTTTGCTAGCTATTGTATCTAAGCACTAATGGGTATTGAGTTCTGCCTCTGCATTTTCTGCAAGATGGCACTGCAATTGAAAGTTAAAGGTCTGTGTAATTTTTTTAAAGGTTAAATTAACCTGAAACAGAAGAAAACTAAAGCGAACCGTAGCTGCTTTCTTGGCTCTGTTCTCTTGGTTTTTAATGGGATCAGGGTGTTTCATGGAGCATAGGCATGTTTGGTGTTTCTTGCATGAGTTGTAGCTTAGTCATCATCTTTCATAGTCTCCAACAATCAAACAAAAGGAGCCAATTCTCTATTTCAATCATGTGCCTTTGTTTGATGTTTATTTGATGATTGACTTTTGAAACCAACCCTGACTGTTGAGTTCTCACTATTGTAAGTCAAAGTTAGAGTAATGAAAATGTAAATGTTTCCCTTCTCATTTTGGGGAGCAGGGTGAGTAAAAAGAATGACCCTGATGACTTTCATTGTACTCAGTATAAAAGAAGAGAAGCCATCGTATTGTCCATATAATGCAGATAGCATGTGGCATAAGTTGGGATTTGATACGTGTCCAATATGAGTGAGAAGTACAAAGATGTCAGAAAAGAGAATCAAGAGCTAAATTCATGGGCAACTAGCAAAGGACTAGCACATATTTCCTTAAATATTATGCGTTCTTGAGAGATAATGTAGTATTCTAAATATATTAGAATTTAAATATAACTGATTTTATGCTAATGAACTTTGAATGTAGTACTCTAATCCACGACCTTATCAACTGTAGCTTGATTTTACTCATGTTGGGGCACACCTATGTCCATTCTACTATGTGTTTTTTGATTAGCCAAGCTTCTTCTATCTCTGGTAAAAAATAGAGAATTCTATAAAGTTACTGTGAGGCAAGCTGTTTAGGTAAATGTAAAACAGTGAGGTCCTTCTCTCAAGCCCCTGGGTGGGATGGAGAGAGACAACAACGACTCCTAGGCAATTTTATGCTGAGAATTACAAGGTACAATATGAGCTCAATTGGCTCAATCAGCATCACATGGGCCTTCCTAGCATTAATAATTACAGACGTATATAATACTCAATAAACACCCCTTAAAGTCTAAAGTTGAATAGTTAAATAGAATAATAGTCCCCCTACTATCCATAGCTTCTGATGCCTATGTTGAAGTGCAATTCAAAGACAATAAATGAAAAATTCCAGAAATAGGAAATTCATAAGCTTTCAACTTCATTGTGAAGCCTTGTATCATCATTCCATTTCCATATGGAGTTGTGAGTGATTGCTCTCTCCAGTGTAGCCATGTAGTAAAGCTACCCATCCATTACTCATTTAGTAACCTTCTTCATTGTCAGACAGACTGTTGCAGGCAATAGCGCTTGACTAAGCTTTATTTTATTTAATAATGGCCTCAAAGTGCAGGAGCAGCAATGCTTGGAAAAGAAGCTGTAAAGTGAAAAGCTGGAAGTCTCCACTTAAGGAAAAGGCAACTAGTGTGTTAGATTTCTCAGATCTATGGTTAAGAGCAAATTGGAAAACACCCCCAACACATAGAGTACTCCCACCCACCAAGGCACACCCTCACACACATAAAAAACTCATACATGTACATACACACACACCAACATACATACACATCATCTACAAGCACACACACAGAGACATACAGGCCACATATACACACACACACCAAACACACCACACACATACACACATATACACACACATCCCCCACAACAATTCTCTTTATACTTTCAGGCATGTATGGTGATATTGGACTATATGTCTTGTGGGTAAGCGGAGAGATGACTTCATAGGCAAAAGTGCATAGTTTCTCAAGTCTTTATGAAATCCGTGATGAAAGAAATTATCCATTTGGATACAGATCAGAAAATGCCCTGGGCAACGCGAGATAGAGAAAACTCAGCACAGCATGCTGAATGAGCATAGATGAAGCTCCTCCTGGAAAGTGGGAGGATTTTCACTTTATCTTTGAAGCAATGAAGGATTTGAAGCACAGCGTCGAGATCTGATCTATTTATTGGAGCACTCCCTCTGGCATTTGTGAGGAAAATGAATTACAGAGATGCAACTGAAGCTAGATGGCTGCATTCTTTTCGGCAGAAGAAAATGAGAATTGGAGTTAGGGCAGATTAACAGGGATACAGAAGAAGTCAGGGGCTTGGGAACTGCTTATGAGTAAAATCTGTCAAAGCTTGATGGATGGCTGTGGGAGAGGATGAAGACCTCCAACTGATCCTCAAGGTGCTGGGATACACACTGGGTAGATTTAATTTTTATTCACTAATTAGGAAATCTAGGGACAGGAACATTTAGGAAAGATGATGCTTTTAGTCATTCAAAGGTTTTGTTTTCTTTTAAAATACACATGAATTTGGAGAGGAAATTTATTAATCTTCTGTGGTTATTTAAAGCTAGTGACATTTTTAATTAGGATGAAAAGAAGGGAAAAAGAGCTGGGATAGAGACCAAGCATATTTCACTGCGTGGCTGGGTGTGTCACAACACTTTTCTTGTCATTTTGAAATGTGGACTATGAAGACAATTGTGTATTTAACCCTGACAAAAAAGATACTCTTGGAACCTAGATACTGAGAAGGTGCTCTGTCTTCATTCTGATCATTCAGGGATTTCGATAAAGTTGACAGTCACTACAAATGTACATATGGCTTTTACAATTCTACGTTTTAATACTTAGAGAGTATCAGATGGAGAACAAGCTCATCTTTAGTGTTATTGGTGCTGAAGGTGTAGGCAATGAAGTCTCTGTGGTGGATCTCACAGCTGCTTTTGTTCTGACTCAGGTTCGTGGAGTTGCAAGTCATGGGGCTTATAGAGGCTGACTCTGAATGTCCACACAGCTATTGTTAAATATTCTATTGAAGTCACCAAATTATTTATACTTTTTGTCTCTCAACATTAGATAGCACTGGGAAATAAATGAGGTCACTGAGAACTTTGGTTTGCTATAAGCTTTTACAAGCTTTTACCTTAAACTGGATAGTGCAGGAAATAGAAAAAAAAATCTTAGAAGGGTAAATTAAAGGAGCCTCAGTTTGATTGGGACATGCTGCATTCAGGTATTGACATTGCACTTTGCATTATATTAGCATGTAAGTAAAATAAGATATTAAAATAAATTAAAAAGAAAACAATGTCCCAGTGTGGTGCATCAGATATTTTATTGATTGTTGAACTCTAGGGCTACTTTCATCACGATGGTCTCAGTATGATTTACTCACTGGCAAGAAACTTCAGCATCTTAGTTCCTATGCATTGAACACTTACTTCTAAACATTCAACTGAAAGCTTAACATAAATTTTGGAAGTCACAAGAAAATTAATACCAGAATCAGAGACAAAAGAAGATACTTTTGCTAGCATAGAGCTAAAGATGTGTCATTATGATGGTTTTTGAAAATGTCTAAAGTCAAAAATAGACACGGATCATTGCTCAGAGCCTTAGTTAAAAAGCCACAAAGTGCCATTGCATGCTGAGGGACACTTAATGATATTGACCATCAAATTACTCGGGTCGCTTATCATCTGATCCATATATAGCACAACAATCTTTGCTTTTTGTTTGTATGTGAATAATAAACACACTTCTTATGTAAAAATATTAATTCATGCAATTCTTTGGGTGTCTATATAATTCAAATGGGATTGAACATTTATTCAAACAAATTCTGTTACCTGATTATGAAAAATACCTCCCCAAAAGATGAATCGCCTGGATTAATGTGACTCAGGATGATATTTAGAACCATAATTTTTCTCCGTTAGTTTCTTAGCAACCAGGAATTAATTAGAAGGATCTCTTCTTAAATGTTCAACTGCTTCTCAGACCTCTGTGCGCACAATTTGGGCAGATGGTCAGTCTGGAAATTTCTTGCAGAATTGTCCAGTAAATAGTAATCTTTAAGAAAATCAAGTTTTCTGTGGAATATAGTGAGCAAAGGTAATGGTTAATTGTATATACATCATTTTGATGCTAAGCTCAAATGTTTGGCTTTAGTCATTTTTCTCAGTGAAACCAAAGGTATTTTTGTAAAGAGGTTGTCTTTTTCTAGTGTGCATTTTTGTCATCTGTGTCTAAACTCAGGTGCTTGAAGGCATGTAGATTATGTTTGAGTCCTATATTCTGTTGAATTGATCTATACATTTGATTTTTTAGCCAGCACCACACTATTTTTTATTACAACTCAATAGTATTACTTCCAATCAAGTATGGTGATACCACCAGCCTTTTTTCTGGTTAGAATTTTTATGGCTATCTGGGGTCTTTGGGTTTCTAGACACATTTTAAGGTTTTTTAAAGAAATTATGTGAGTTGTTATTTGAAAAAGTTGTTAAGAAATTTTTTAATAATGAGAATGGAACCAAGATTCTTAGGTATGACAGGCAGGCACTCTTCCATTTATACATATCACTAGCCCTCTTTGTATCTCTTATTTTGACAGGAGATCTAAGATTTCAGGATAGCCCTGACTGCACTATGTAGTCCAAGCTGGCCTCTACATTGTCATCCTCCTTTCTCAGCCCAGCAAGTGGATGGGAATGCGGCCTGCACCATAGGATTAGCTTATTTTGTTCATAGTTTTACTTATCTTATATCTTAAATTTACTTTGTTCATAATGGACCCTATTTTTTGCACAAAATAAATTTTTACTCTCACTATATCTATAATCTATCATCCATCTCTATATCTGTCTTTCTTCTCTCTCTTTCTTCTCCCTCTTTTTCTTTCTTTCTTTCTTTCTTTCTTTCTTTCTTTCTTTCTTTCTTTCTTTCTTTCTTTCTTTCTTTCTTTCTTTCTTCCTTCCTTCCTTTCTTTCTTCCTTTCTTCCTTTCTCCCTTCTTCCTTTCTTCCTTCCTTCCTTCCTTTCTTCCTTCCTTCCTATCTATCTATCTATCTATCTATCTATCTATCTATCTATCTATCTCTCCTATCTTTCTGCTATTACTGATAATGAAGTTTTATATAAGTTCAATCGACATGAGGTTTTCCTATTAATAATTCATGAAGTTTTTCAATGTGATATTCTCTTTTGATTAACTAATAACATGTGTAGTCATGGGCATAACTACTGAAATCCACTTCCATATTTCTGGGGCGTGGTTGAGAAGAAAGCGTCAAGCATGAAGTGAATTGTGGCTAAAATCAATAGTTGTGCTCACATACTATTGTCTGCAGTGTGATTTGCAGTAAGTATACTCCAGCAGTAATGGTGTAACCTCACTTAATCATTTCTTTGTCATAAAACCCATGGCAAAATAACATGTCCAAATGTAAGTCAACATATTTTTTTAATTTAATATTTGTTGATATGCCTCTCATCTCATTGAATGCTAGGGGTATATGTGTATATGTGTCTGTGTGCCTGAGTGCATATATATATATATATATATATATATATATATATATATATATGCTTACCAATGTGTTTTCCTGAATATGAAGACTAGATGTTAATGAAATCTCTCTTCCTCAGTTGCTCACCACCTTATTTGTTGAGATGGTATTTTGTAATGAACCAAGCACTCACTGATTCAGCTATACTGGTTGTTGTAGTAGGTCTCCAGGGATTCTCTAATCTACACCAGGATTGGGTTTACAGGCACTCTCTAATGTGTTCACCTTTGTGCATAGGCACTAGGGATTGAACTCAGGTTCTCATGATTGTGTGGCAAACACTTTTCAGATTAAGCTATCTTCCCTATCCTAATGATAGGCTTTAATAAAAGTCTAATTTACTGTGAATCATGTGTAAATCACGTACATAATTGCAATTTTCCCTCTACTTATGATTAAACTTCGCAAAAATAAGTCCAGTTTTTATCTTTATGAAAGAAATGCTTCATCTCCTTGTTCTGAGTGGAAAGGGATGCTTGATTTCCTTGTTCTTCGAGTCCAGCTGTTTTAGTACCAGTCTCTAGTCATTTTTGTGCAATACCTCCATTTGGCAGATATAAAAGAGTCAGTGTGGCTCTAAGATAAACTTTAAGAATGGGGATGTCTAGTAGTGCACACAGGGCCAATGATGTGTATAATGATATGTGATTTGAAAGCATATATAACACAAGAAGAGTTTAGCATTAAACTCATATATTCTTCCTGGAAGGACGCATAGAAAGAAGTTGAAACCATTTCAGAGTTTCTCAGTCTTTATACTTGGCACCAGTTACCTTATGTTTTTGTTGCTAAATCGTATCCTTGTATTCTGTATTTTATTATAGCAATTTAAAGACAGAGATAGCTCCCACAAATTCATTTATACCTTTAGTGCATAGCAAAGTTTCTTACAGAAAGAACTTTATACTTTAAATATAGGCAGAAAAGTATTGTTTTGAATTGATTTACAATTGGCTGGGACCAGGGTGATTTTACTTCCATTGACTTGTATATATGCATCACATTTAGGTGTTTAATTCTGCTTGTCCCAGGAGTCAGGGCATGGGACTTGAGGCATGGGGATAGAACAAAGGTTGTTCTGAATTGCAAAGAAGTGCTTTGGTCTTTACTAGCCACATACTGATCTGTTAACTATTGATACACATAGCATCTGATCCAGACTAAACTAGCTATTACTGCTGTCAGTTCTTTATTTCTATGCTTAAAGGCCATGGGGTCCATATCCTTTAAAGCATCAGAGATAGTGTAACTACTACTTAGTATAAGCTGGATGGTAAGCCTAGACCTGTGTCCACCTCACTTATAATTTTTATATCCCAGTGAAACATGAACCCATTTTCACCCATTTCCTAGATTTATCAGCTCATTTGAAATTTTTTTTTTTTACCTCAGTGTAGTAAATCTGTATCTAGTTGTGTAAGAAATGAGGTATGGGTAGTGAAGGAGTCCAATTTCTATATCTATATTTATTAAATATTTGAGCTCTTTTGTTAAAGCAAGGGTTCTTTCTATTCTTTTGGGTATAAAATAAAATAAAAACCTTATAAATGAGAGGTCCATGATGTAAAATAGAGAAAGAATTATATAATATCTCCAACTACTGTATTTCCTCAGTATTTAAAGTGAAATACTCATTGAATGGGTATCATTAGTGGAAGGTACTAATTTATAGCATACTGAGTACCTAGTTTAAAAACCTTTGTTTGAAGTAAAATTAGTATTTCTCATTTTGTTTTCTTAAATATAGAATCAAATTTCAATGGGACCCCAAGGAGTGGGGAGCAGTAGGGGATAGGGACATCCTCTTGGAGATGGGATGGGGGGGAGGTGGGGTATATGGAACAGTTGGAGGCCAGACTGGGGGGAGGATAAAGTCTGGACTATTAAAAACTATTAAAGAATTTAAAAAAGCATGAAAATCAAAAAATAATGCAAAGATTGGTGATAACTGGGTGCAAAAGTCTAACATTTTAGTTTATCAACTGCTCATGTGTACACTGAATCACTCCGGGACACCTACTTATCCTTACTGTCTCCATTGCTCATCTTGCTTGTAGAGAAGGTTGTCTTCCCTTTGGATAAGGCGAATAAAACTTGTAACTCAAGATCAGTGTGTACTAGAGAAGGAAGCAGGGAAAACAGTTTTCTGAAACAATTAGCATTATTGTGGTAATGACACAATGGTTTGAAATTGAGTTTTGTGTAAGAAGATAAAGCCCACACAACCACACATGGTAGGTCTCAGTGAGAGTGATTGTGAGCTAGCCATTCATCATGTCTTTTAAGGATCAGCTTATTCTTGAGAAGAATACATTGATTTTAGTAACAAATTCTTCAAGATTTTGTAAAGTTCTGTAATATATAAGTTCTGTAGTATATAAAATGAAAATTTTATAAAATTCTCATAATAAAAGATATAGTAACTTGAGTGATATCCTGCAGATATTAATGGGATAATTTTTGTCTCTTCAGTGATTATAACATTTTAATCATGTCTAGGAAAGATGAATTATTGGACTATAATCCTTAGCAATTAATTTTTTGATAGCAATAAAATCTGATGAATTAATATTACTAATTATGTATAATTTTCATTTACTCACAGCTTTATTTTGTACATAGAATAACACAATTGTACATCAATACAAATTATTATGTATGAGACATGTATATTAATAACAATTACTAGTATCACTGAATAATAACCTGCTAGAAGTTGAAGTCATAGCGAAACACATGATCATAACTCAGTATCTTTTTCTTTGGTACTGTGATCTTAAAATCCTAGCTGCATATACAAAATAGTTAGAAGTTTTATTGATTAGATTTTAACCAAGTGCATGGTCTCATAAAGTAGAGCATACATTTAAGGCAAGTAAATTCTTCAGCTAACTGGTGCACTATACTTTTTAAAAAAATAATTTAACAATGTTTGAGGTCAAGTTTACTGGTGAAAGCATTGAGACTTTAGAATACAAAGATATAGTCAACCTTCTTTCTTGGTCTCACTGTAGCAGAGTGGTTCTACTGTAATAGAACCTTTTGCTGTATCTTACACTTACTATCTTTGGATCATGAACTTCATTCCTTTCATTTTCCCCTTCAATTTGGCACTTTCTTGACTAAAATGACCTAGCATGACTTTTGTTCTTTATCAATGCTTTCTCAAAAAGTAAATTTTAGAATAAATGTTCCTTTCCTGAATGTACCATTTATAGGTTTTGTTTCTCTTAACTCATTCACACTTTTCCTTCTTGACAGTTAATCACTACTCATAATTCCATATCTATGTTTGTGTTGAGTTATTTGACTAGTAGCTACTTACTGGCTACAATGCAGTCTACCTGAAGTCAGGAATGTTTCCCACTTGGGTGAGTTTTGTTCTCAGTGCATAGAAGGATGTCTATGTAATACACATTAAATTTTTCATGAGTACATTAAGATATGAACAGATGAATTATTGGGTCTACTTTAATCAAAATTGCATTTTAGGGTTTTAAAATGGTTTGGGATTTATCTTGTTTGTATGTGTATTTATACAAACCTATTTGATGAGAGCATTTTTATTTATCAACTGTCTAAATAACCAAAAATCCTTATTCTAAAATGGTAAATACAAAACCAATGGCAGTTTGCTAAATTTAATTTCCTTTTTCCTACAAGCAAGATGAAACAAGCAAGTAAGTCTACTGCAAATTCTATAATGAAATAAACAGCACTCATATCCACAGACATTTGTAAACATGTAGTACATAAATACAGCAGATGTAAAAATTTAGGCGGCGGGGAAGTACTCAGAGACTAAGAGGTTAAAGGTGTTTTCAACAGAAAGAAACAGCATTTTCAGATGTGGACCCCAGGGAACCTGTCTCAGTGGATCCAATGTCTATCACAGTACCATGGCAGTTGAAATTTAAATGAGGCAACACTAAGAAATTGTTTAATTTTTTGTATATTATTTTTCTAGAGTTCTGAACCCCATCTAGCCACTGCTATAATATCATATTCTGATTCTAAATAGTTTCCAAATGAGTAAAGACATGACAGAGTGGGAGACAGTTACAGCCAGAGGCCGCACACAACTCCTCATTAATCCCAGAATGTCAGCGGTCTTAGCTTTCCAGTTAGTAATATCCACTTTCCAATATTGGGCTGATTTGAGTCTTTAGAATGCAATAGACTGTTGCTAGAGGCCTCATCATTTGCATTCTATATAACTGTACTCGCTCTGTGTTCATAGATTACCCCCAGGGATATCTGTAGTTGTTTTTTCCCTTTGATTATAGCTAATCACACAATACCCTTTCTAGTATCTTTTTATACAATTTCTTACTTAGAATCCTAATTGTAAGCATCTGTCCTATTTCATGGTTCCCAATCTTCTAATCTTGGGGAATCAATCATAATCTGATTGTTTACAAGAACAAAATGGCTTGCAGTAGTCCATCTGGGGGAGAAAGACTATTGTTATCAGCTTGATATCTTAAATGCCAGCAGTGAGATAGAGAGAGGGGACCATTTACACAAACTCATCAGTCACTTAAAGTGCTTCTTATCCCAACAATACCCAGAAGAACTATCTTACCTCTTTCTTGCCACAACTAAGAAAATAAGTGTTTTTATATTATGTCACTTAAGATCCCTGGGCTGAAAAAAGTATGTGTACATATGTTGGTAGTAGATATTAAGGCAAGAGGTATGGTTGTTAAAGTAATTGGGTATGGCAACCTACATTTGTCCAGCATTACCTTATGTGACTCCCTCTAAGGTGCTGTAACGCTGAAAAGGCTGTGGCTATGATTCTGTTCATGCATGGATGAAGGAAGGTAAACTGTTGATTACCCACTCTTTACAGGCATGTGATAGATTGTGCTAATATTACACACAATTTCAATGATTTGCTCTTCTTGTAGGAGGAGGTATAAATGTTGATGAGGAGGGAACAAGACATAAATTAAGTTGCTTTTCTAATCACTCCATGGTTTTAGCTGTTTTCTCTCTTGGTGCATCTACAAAGTGTTCTTCCCCAATACAGGTTCTTCTCCACCCCCCCCCCCATTTGATGGAAAATATGGTATCCTATTTAAAAGAGCGCATCTCTCAAGTTTATGATACAGAAACAACTCCTGATGCCTGATTGGAAATCACAAAGCTGGGAGAGGCTTGCAGAGATATGTAGGGCCTTAGATTTCAAGAAGGAAAGCAAAAGAGATGTGAGTAGAAAAAGATGTGCATGCTTACACATGGCTTAATTTATTCAAAAAGGGAGAGTCTGTAGCATGGCAGCTGAAATAGATACAATTACAGGCCCACTGAAGGCCCATAGAAGCCAGAATATCCAATAACTCTGGAAAGATGAACATCGATCAGAGATACTAAAGATTCCTTTAAATATGAAATATAATTAGGTCTTATAAGTTCCTTCATTCTGCAGATACATGCTATTCTTTCTCCAGATTTGTGTAGAATGGCAATTAGAAATTCTTTAGAGCAGAACTTACTGCTGAATAAACTCAACCAACCTCCTTAGTTCTTTCTTAACTCTGGTTAACTGGTTCAACTCAGTTGTTCTCAAACTCCTTTCCAGGTTGACTGATTCAATCTGGCTTCTCTCAGCTTATGACTGAATTGCTCTGCTTGGCCTCAAAGTAACTCTGGGAATCTGTTCTAATCTCCTGGCTTTTAAAAAATTCTCTGTAATAAAAATATTAAAAATCAAAAAAAAAAAAGAATGCCAAAAAAAAAAAAAAAATTCTCTGGCTTCAGCCGTCTCTGCTGACCTGCTCTGAACTGCATGAACTCACAAAGGAACTCAACTCCACCTCACAGAACTCACTGTAGTGACTCCCAGTTGAATGAGTCACCTACACTGCTCTGAACTCAACCAGCTGAACAGAACTGACTGACTCCCTGTAATATTTATCCATTGAAATTTAACTAATATTTATACCATTGATGACATGGGAAGTGTATACTGAGGCAAAGACCTGCTATCTCAGTAAGGCAGTTTTATTTTTTGAACCATATCCCATATAGCTACTTACAAGCTTGATTCTATGACTAAACTGCTGGCTCGTTGGAAATCTCTTTCTATCTGTGTCATTATATTGAGCTAGCCTGCCTTTCACTTGAGCTTCTCCATAACCAAGAGGACTCTTTAGGTTTCTTTCCTTGAATAATATTTCACCTGAAACTGTAGTTCCAGCAAACCCAAAGAGAAAATCCCTCTTACCCATAGCTCCTTCCATAACACTCCTCCAAACCAAAAGAGAACCAAAAGAGAGAGAGAGAGAGAGAGAGAGAGAGAGAGAGAGAGAGAGAGAGAGAGAGAGAGAGAGAGAGAGAGAGCAAGAGAGCTCTCAAAGATTCAATTGCAAATAAGTCTCTAGCTCTTCTCTAAAACCTGTGGCAGGGTGAACCAAGTTACCATCATGGTGTGTGTTACCATCATGGTGTGTATAGGTAGGCTCCAAGTCAAGTCAGTAGGGGACAAACTATTTTATCTTTAGTGTCTGGGTAGCTCAAGGCCACCTAACTGACTTTGTCTCTAGTCACAGAACAAAGACCACAAGACCTCTCCCAAGCAAAGTTGTTTAAAACAGGCAGAAACTTTCCATTCTTTAGCATTCTTATTTATGGAGGCTTCTTTTTCTCTTGAGCTTGTGCCCACTGTAACAATACAAATGCATGCATACAACTGCTCTGTTGGGTTCAGAAAAATCTGTCAATTATTCTGTCTCATTTTCCTTGCTGATCCATAAGCCTTAAAGGGGGAGGCACTGGAGTTTTTAGAACTCCAATGAAGGAGGTTAGAAAGTGTTTCAGGTCTAGACCATTTCAGTTGCATCAAACAGAAAAAAACTTCTTCTGTGTATCTAAGGATTGTCCAGTCACAGCTAGAATGCTTGGACAAAGCTCATGAAGCTTAACTTAGTGGGAAAAATCCAACTTTTTAACCTTTCCAACTGTGTTTTATGTCCTTGTAATTATTTGATTCATTTTCTTGAAGCTAATACCCTATTTCAGTAATAAAGGCAATTTCTAATTTCTCTCATATTACTGAAGGCCTGCTGATTTCTGATGCAATGAACTCTGTCTACTATAAAAATTTTAAGATTTCCATTTAATATGTCAAAATGCCAGTACTTTTCATGTTATTTCCCCCCTCCATTAAAACATTGATTTTTAGAGCTGCAAATAATTGTGAACATGATGGAATTAGTTCTTAGAAGGTTGTCTCCATGGAGAGAGCATAAGTCTAATGGAATGAGCATAACAATATTTATGTGCGCCAAGCTGGGAATGTAGTTTTGCTTTTAAATTAAAGACTTGTAGGATTGATATATTTTGAACATTTCTTTTAAGTCTTAATTTATAGCAGGTGAGTGGTTAGTAAGTGTATGTCAGGGTAAATATATTTTGAGATAAGATAGTGTTTTTTTCATACTATAAATTGTATTTTGCTTAAAATATACACATGAAACATCTCTTTAATTTAGACCCTTTTTATATTATGCAAAATTTTTACTACTAAAGAGAGTACCTACAAAAGAAGTGAATTATATTCTATAATATAACTCTAACTGTACCAGGCAACTTCACTTTGCTGCATTCATTTGTACCACTTAAACTTGGAGAATATCCTACTAAGAGTAATTGTTCTCAATAGCAGAGGGGTTTTTATTTATGGAAATGATATTGTATTGCCTATATCCTTAGATATTTTATATTTGTGTACATACTAAAAGAAAAGCCTTTTTTAATATCTGGTGAGAGTTAAGAATAACTATAGAAAACAAACTTGAAAAACCTTGTAGAGAGGTCAATTCTCACTATTTTAAGGAAAATCACAAATCCAGTTATGATAACAAATTTTATGTGAAACAAAATATGAAGCATTATCTACTACTGGGTTAGAAATCAGGGAGTAATGGTTTATTTACACTGGTCTTTGTTTATTTAGATTTGTGTTTGCTTGTTTGTTTGTTTTTTTGTTTGTTTTAAGTGACAGGGTATCAGTGTAGCACAGGTTTTCCTACAACTCATTAAGTAGCACAGGCTGGTCTTGACATAGCATTTTCCATTCCTCTACTTTCAAGTCATTGGAAACAAACCTGGGTGTACAATAATCACACACACACACACACACAGAGAGAGAGAGAGAGAGAGAGAGAGAGAGAGAGAGAGAGAGAGAGAGAGAGAGAGAGAGAGAGAGAGAGAGAGAGAGAGAGAGAGAGAGAGAGAGAGAGAGAGAGAGAGAGAGAGAGAGAGAGAGAGAGAGAGAGAGAGAGAGAGAATTTAAAACAAATGAACATTCTACCTTGGCATGAGGATTATTTTGAGCTAAGGACCCTTGAAAAACAACAGATGCAAGGAAGGCATTGAATTCTACATTTCAGGGAATGAAAAACTCCTGTGAAAATGTACTTCCTGTCCCAATAAAGCATTCTTTGGCAGAATGTGAGGGAAGAATTCTGTATGAGCAGACTGTGGCAAAATTGTTCTCTCCCTCTAATCTCTCCACACACTTACGTACTTTTTCAAATTTGACTCTTTCTGTTTAACCAAAATTATTTAAAAATCAGTTAATTCTCTAAATCTTCATTTCTCTGTAAGAGTTTGGGTCTTTCGTAACATTATATGCACAGATGTTACTTTTATGTTGACTTGTATAAATATGTATTCCTACCAACAGCGTACAAATCCTTTTATTCTCTATGTGCATTGTAGCATGTGTTATCTCTTCTCTTCTTATCAAGAGTTATTCTACTCGGCATGGGGAGATATGTCAATGTCTCTCTGCATATCCTTGATGAACCATGAATAATATTTTTCATAATTCCCTTTAGCTATTTGTGCCTTTCCTAATTCTACTCTCTTCTTTCTTCTTCTTCTTCTTCTTCTTCTTCTTCTTCTTCTTCTTCTTCTTCTTCTTCTTCTTCTTCTTCTTCTTCTTCTTCTTCTTCTTCTTCTTCTTTCCTTCATCATTACATTGATATTGTATCATATGAAGCCCACAGAAGCCTTGAGCTTACAATGTGGTTCAGGCTGACCTTCACAGCTTTGCCTCTGTCTTTCAAGTACTAGAACTGTAGACATGTACAACCATACCTGTCTCCTCATGCTTTCATTTGAAGGTTAGGTCACTCGAGTCTTTTATCCTTTCAGATTATTTACTGTTCTTTATTATTGTTGAATTTTATACTATGGTTTGATTACCTTACATATTAGGAATATTTAATCCTTTGTCTTTTGCACAATTTGCAATTATATACCCGCATTTTGTTTTTTCTCTTTGTTGATTGCTTATTGCCACAGTTTGTTTGTTTGTTTATTTTTGTTGCCTTTGTTTTGGGAGCATATTGCTAATGCCAGTGTTAAAAAAATATTTTCTCTAAGTGGGAAATGTATTGTTTCCTCAAAATACTTAAAATAGATCTACCCTATAACCCATCAACTTTACTTTTAGAAATGTGTGCAAGAGAAAATAAATCAGTATATATGCAATATATTTACTTCTAGATAGCCTAGTTCATATTAATCAAGAATCCTATTAATCAAGATTCAGGAGTGATGAATGGATAATGAGGATATGGTCCATACATGCAATAGACTACTATCCACTTATTAAGAGGATGATCTTGTCCTTTTAAGAAACATGGATGAACTTGGATGACAATATGTCAACTGAATTAAGTACTGATAGCCAAATAAATCCTGCATGGTTCACTTACATGGATTCAAATAAATTTGGTTTCACACTAATATACTAGAAGAGTAGTTACCAGAGCCAGGGAATAGATTTAGGAGGTTGCCTTACTTAGGGTAACATGAAAAGACCTAATGACCAAGGCAACTTTTATAAAAAGAAATCTTTAATTGGTGCTGGCTGATAGTTTCAAAGGTTTAGTCCATTATCATCATGGTAGGAAGCATGGCAGCATCCAGACAGACATGGTGCTAAAGAGCTGAAAGTTCTACATATTCATCCACAGGCAGCATGAAGACTCAATTCCATACTAGGCAGAGATTGAGCATATAGATAATCTCAAAGACTGCCTCCACAGTGTCACACTTCCTCCACCAAGGCCACGCCTACTCCCATGAGGTCATACCTTCTAAGATTGCCACTCCATATGGTATATATTTTTACATTTTTCAAAACCTACATTAATAAATGAACTTAAACACTTTAACCTCTTTCCTAACCCACCATCTACCCAAGGTAGTAGAAAGGAAAGGCTAATAGGGCAAAGGAGGATGTGGACCCGTTTAGAAATAGTTCTTTGTGGTAAATCCAATCTGCATTGTCAGGATATCAGTATTTAATTTCACATGAATCAATCAACAGCGATAGCTCAATCCACTCACAAAGACAATTCATGAATCATCAATCATAGTTCACTACAAGAAACTGCAAGGCTCTGACAATTGGTTTGAGTTCCCAAAAGCAGCAAGAAGCTGCTGGGGCACCACCAGAAGTTCCTCGGTGCATTTCTCTCTACAAAGTTCTGCCAAATGGTGATGAGCAAAGAAGGCAAGGTGAGCCAATAGTACACAACTTGGTCAAAAAGAGCAGCAAAGTACAATGGAGACCAGCGAAGATGTTGCCATGAGCCAATACTCCACAGCTTCATCCACTGTCTGTTGGGTTATATTTATATCCTTTCCAGGTATCATGTGAACACATGTCAAGCGTCTGATCTAGAAAAACATCACATGCCCCCTTTCCAGGCAGCTTCCAGAAAAACCACACATGTCAGTTCTCAAAACAAAACAAAACAAAACAAACAAAAAGCACCCCATTTTCCCACATGTCTGCATCAGCAAAAGCATTCTCTCATAAGATAGTTTTCAGAAAACATCATATGACTTCCCAAAGAAACTAAAAATTTCCACTTTATCCTATGGCCAAGCATTTAAGCACATGAGCCTATGGAGGTCATACCTATTCAAACCATCGGAGAGGTAAAGGGAAAGGACAGAAAGAGGCTGTCCAGTGACTAAGTTACTTTTAGAAATAGAAATTCTGATGCTGTATATCACCCAGTTACACAGTGGCCACGCTTAATATAATATTGACTATTTCAGCCTATTTAGATGAGATGAATTAAACACCAAGAAGATGCTTTGCTGACTAAGAAGGAATAATACTATATATGATAAATGTAATAATAAACAGATTTGACTGTTACAGAATGGGTTGATTACCAAGTATCACATTCTGTTTGAGGGTTACATTACCAAGTATCACACATTCTGTTGGATAAATGTGTACAATTACTTAAATTTGAATAAAAAAATTAGAAAGCATTAAAGAGATGCAAAAGACCATAAACATTGTTTTCTTTGAAGTAAGGCTGAAATTTTTAAAAAGTTTTAAATTTTTCTTTAATCCATATTTTTGGTACATATTTTCTACAAGTATTGGTAAAGCCCCTAGAGATAAGTACATCCAAAAAAAAAAAAAAACCCTCTCTCAATAACTAGAAAATAAGCATTCTTGGTGATAAATGATGTTGTCAAAGGTTTAAAGAGATGTGTTCCTTAATACTTCAAAGGGATATAAAATAATGGAACATTTATAATTTAAGGAATGTTAACTTCAGTCTAAAATATAGGAAATCTCTATTAGTTGACAGTATAAAACCACACATTGACACTTCGGCAAAATCTGTAAGACAGCATAAATAATATTTGTCAATTGAATGATTGAATGAGTAAATTATAATAATATAAGCAATATTAAATTTCCTGAGAGAATAATACTTCTAAACTATGCCCAAGTCATTAAGGACATTCTGAATTCAATTAAAATAAATGATTACTATAATTTATTGCATTAAAATGGCTGTCCAGATATCTTTTCCCACCAATCAGACGATTTTGCTGCTAAAACAGCCATTTTACATATGGGTAGCTTAAGGAGATCTTTTTGCATTTATGACACTAGGAATATCATGCCATAAACAGCTTTAATTACTTAAAAATGAAAAATGTGTAATATGCTCTTTTCAAAAAGGACCCCCTCTTCTATTATTCAATACAGTTTTATGCGAATGATCAAGAATGTTATCAAGAATTTTATCTCACAACTGCTGGTTTATGCAACAGGAATGGAAAAGCTAAGCAGTCATTTTCGGCTGTCAAGAATCTAAACATGGTAATTTGATGTTCTGTTTTGATAGCAAATCGAAGCTTTCTAATGCTTAATCACATCCTCTAGGCTACTAAGTGTTATTTAAATTTCAATCTCAAAGCAAAGATTATAAGCAATTACAATAGTTCACATCATTATAGTTTACTACACTCTAAATACCAGGGATGATTAACATAGGCAAATATTTTAAGTAATATATTTGTGAATACAGGTCTTTGGATCATCTTTGTCCTTGTGCAAAAAAAATACCTATGTCTATGCACATGGTGTACAGACAAATATGCAAGCAAAAATGTAAAAATTAATAAATATGCTTACAAGTGTCTATTTAAAAAAGTTAAATACAATTTAGGGATTTTTATCTCATTCTAGTTCCTTCATGGATTGTTTGGTTGCAGTTTGATACATTTAACATAAAATAAGTTATAGATAATAAATTATTACTTGTTTACTTAAATAACAACAATAAATACTTCTGAAATTATTATTTTTAATTTTTATTAGTTATTTTCTTCATTTACATTTCAAATGCTATCCCAAAAGTCCCCTATACCCTCACTCGGCCCTGCTTCCCTACCCACTCACTCCCACTTCTTGGCCCTGGCGTTCTTCTGTACTGGGGCATATAATGTTTTCTAGGCCAAGGGGCCTCTCTTCCCACTGATGGCTGACTAGGCCATCTTCTGCTACATATGCAGCTAGAGACAGGAGTTCTGGGGGTACTGATAAGTTCATATTATTTTTCCACCTATAGGGTTGCAGACCCCTTCAGCTCTTGGGTACTTTCTCAAGCTCCTACATTGGGGAGCCCTGTGTTCCATCCAATAGATGACTGTGAGCATCCACTTCTGTATTTGCCAGGCACTGGTAAGCCCTCACAGGAGACAGCTAGATCAGGGTTCTTTCAGCAAAATCTTGCTGGCGTATGCAATAGTATCTGCATTTCGTGGCTTATTATGGGATGGACTCCAGGGTGGGGCAGTCTCTGGATGGTCGGTCCATCCTTTCGTCTTAGCTCCAAACTTTGTCTCTGCAACTCCTTCCAATGGATATTTTATTCCCTATTCTAGGGAGGAATGAAATATCCACGTGTTGGTCTTCCTTCTTGATTTTCTTGTGTTTTGGAAGTTGTATCTTGGGTATTCTAGGTTTCTGGGCTAGTATCCACTTATCAGTGAGTGCTTATCAAGTGACTTCTTTTGTGATTGGGTTACCTCACTCAGGATGATATCCTCCAGATCCATCCATTTGCCAAAGAACTTCATAAATTATTTGTTTTTATTAGCTGAGTAGTACTCCATTGTGTAAATGTTCCACATTTTCTGTAACCATTCCTCTGTTGAGGGACATCTGGGTTCTTTCCAGCTTCTGGCTATTATAAGTAGGGCTGCTTTGAACATAGTGGAGCATGTGTCCTTATTACCAGTTGGAACATCTTCTGGGTATATGCCCAGGAGAGGTATTGCTGGATCTGATGGTAGTTGAAAACCATTTCTGCCTCAGAATTATATAATTAGTTTTCATTAATCTAGGAAGTATAAGTTGAAGTTCTCAATACATTATTAGCAAAACTGTATTAGGCAAATAATTAAGTGGGTACAGAGCTAAACAAAGAATTTTCAACCGAGGAGTATCAAATGGCTGAGAAGCACCTAAAGAAATGTTCAACATCCTTAGTCATCTGGGAAATGCAAATCAAAACAACACTAAGATTCCACCTCATACCAGTCAGAATGGCTAAGATCAAAAACTCAGGTGACAGCAGATGCTGGTGAGGATGTGGCAAAAGAGGAGCACTCCTCCATTGTTGGTGGGATTACAAGCTGGTACAACCATTCTGGAAATCAGTCTGGTGGTTCCTCAGAAAATTGGCCATGGTACTACCTAAGGACCCATTAATACTACTCCTGGGCATATACCCAGAAGATGCTCCAACATGTAAGAAGGACACATGCTCCTCTATGTTCATAGTAGCCTTATTTATAATAGCCAGGAGCTGGAAAGAACCCAGATGTCCTTCAACAGAGGAATGGATACAGAAAATGTGGTACATTTACACAATGGAGTACTTTACCACTCATTTATTAAAGACAATGGATTTATGAAATTCTTAGGCAAATGGATGGAACTAGAAAATATCATCCTGAGTGAGGTAACTCAGTCACAAAAGAACACACATGGTATGCAGTCACTGATAAGTAGATATAATCTAGAAGCTCAGAATACCCAAGATACAAGAAACACATGAAACTCAAGAAGAAGGAAGACCAAAGTGTGGATACTTTGATCCTTCTTAGAAGGGGGGACAAAAATACCCATGGAAGGAGTTACATAGACAAAGTGTGGAGTAATGAATGAAGGATTGACCATCCAGAGACTGCCCCATGTGTGGATCCATCCTGTATATAATCACCAAATCCAGACACTATTGTGGATGCCAACAAGTGTTTGCTGTCCAAAGCCTGTTATAGCTGTCTCATGAGAAGCTCCACTAGTGCTTGACAAATACAGAGGTGGATGCTTGCAGCCTACCATTGGACTGAGCACAGAGTCCCCAATGATGGAGGTAGAGGAAATACCCAAGGAGCTGAAGGGGTTTGCAACCCCATAGAAGAAACAAGAATATGAACTAACCATTACCCCCAGAGCTCCCTGGGACTAAACCACCAACCAAAGAGTACAATGGTGGGACTCATGGCTCCAGGTGCATATAGTCATCAATAAGAGGAGAGGCCCTTGGTCCGTTGAATGTTCTATGCCCCAGTGTAGGGGAATACCATGGCCAGGAAGCTGGGTGGGTGGGTTGGTGAGCAAGCGGAGGGGATGGGGATAGTGGGCTTTCTGGGGGGAAACAAGGAAAGGGGATAACATTTGAAATGTAAATGATGAAATATCTAATAAAAAAGAACATTTTAGAAGGGATAGTTCTTGTGTTCTTAATTTTTATTGAAGCAATCTTCTTTCCCAATTATGTCCAGATCTAGCAAACGCATAAGATATGAGAGCTGTAGGGGTTCTCGTTTGAACCAGTACTATGATTACAAATGTCTTTTGCAAAGCAGTCATTTAACATTTTAAGAGGGCATGTAGCTTTCTTGTGATGCAATATCTTGTGTTTGATTCAATTGATGAAATCATGTAAGAAATAATGGGCAGTTCTCCATGCAGTTTTAATATAATTGTAGAGACTGTAATAACTGTCATGTTATCTGTTATCAATCTTTTTCCCAGTGACCAAGAAACCCTTGGAGCTAGCTAAGGTTTTGCAAATATGAGGCAAAGAAAATACAGCCTGTTGACCTGAAAGATAGGATTGTAAAGAGGGAAAGTGTCCATAACAAGAAACAACTGTAACCAAGTATATGGAGTCTATTAAACAGGAGCATCTTTTACTCTTACAGCATTCAGAGTCTCCTTCTAGGATAAGAAGCTGCCCATAGGGGAATAATTCTTCCCACATCAATATACTGATACACTTCCCCAAAGACATACCCAGAAGTCTCCCTGGTAGAGATAACTCATCATTGACTCTCTTCTCCAGAGGAGTCTAGATTGTTCAAGTTGAGGGAGGAGCAACAGTGTCAACAGGCCAGACCCCTCCAAAGCTCCCAGGGACTGGACCAACAACCAAAAAGTACACAAGGAGGGATCCATTGCTCCAGCCACATATGTGGCATTGTTGCATATCAGTGGGAGGAGCAGCCTTTGGTCCTGTTTGATGCCCCAGTGGAGGGGAATGCCAGGGTGGGAAGACAGGAGTGGGTGGGTGGGTGGGGGAGCACCCTTATAGAGACAGGGGGGAGGGGGAATGTGACAGGGGGTTTCTGGAGGGGAGATCTGAAAAGGGGATAATATTTAAAATATAAATAAAGAAAAAATATCCAATAAAAGAAAAAATAATCACAAAAACATCCCAAGACTTTAAAGCTCAAGATTTAATCACTTTTCTTACTTCATCACTTCTAGAAAGGTAAATGACTTATTTTGATAATTAAGATGAAAGAAATTTATACTAATACATACTTATAAGCTTTGAAAAATTGATTGAGAAACAAAATTGGTAAATACTTTAATGCCAGGTGATTAGGAATATTGAATTTTATGAGATGCTAAATAAATCAAAATATCTTCAATCAACTTTCCTTTTCAAGGATCTTCAAAGGATTGCCACTCATGAACAAAGCAGGTCTCCAGAACTGTGGCATAGGTGAACACTTGGTCAGTATTTACACAATAATATAATCATGAGGGAAACTTATTACACATGCTAGGTATGAGGGAAATATTTTATATTTATAACATCTTTTACTATGAGATTTCATTTAGGTTGATAACTTTTAAATTTTCATCTGTTCTCATTATTAAATTTATTAAATTCTTTTGTACCTAGAAACTTTCAATTTTCAGTTTTTATTTACATAAATACTTCATGTGTAAGTTTGATTTTGTCATGAACTTTCTTGGTTTTTCCATCTATGGACATTGAGAATTTTGATGGAATCTTCTTGCTTTTAGAGTCTCTGGTGAGAAGTCTGGTATAATTCTGATAGATCTGCCTTTATATGTTACTTGACATTTTTCCCTTACTGCTTTTAATATTCTTTTTTGTTTTGTGTACTTGGTGTTTTGACTATTATGTGATGGGGGAATTTCTTTTCTGTTCCAGTCTATTTGGAGTTCTGTAGGCTTCTTATATGTTCATGGGCATCCCTTTCTTTAGGTTAGGGATTTTTTTTCCTATAATTTTGTTGAAGATCTTTAAGTTGAAAATCTTCATTCTCATCTATACCTATTATCCTTAGGTTTCATCTTCTCGTTCAATTCTGGATTTTCTGGAGGTTTAGGTTTGGAGCTTTTTGCATTTTGCATTTTCTTTGACTGTGTGTCTATGTTTTCTATGCTATCTTCTGCCCCTGAGATTCTCTCTTCTATCTCTTGTATTCTCTTGTATTGGTGATGCCTGCATCTATGACTTCTGATCTCTTTCCTAGGTTCTCTATCTCCAGGCTTGTCACCCTTTGTGATTCCCTTATTGTTTCTACTTCCATTTTTAGATCCTGGATGGTTTTGTGCAATTTCTTCACCTGTTTGATTGTGTTTTCCTGTAATTCTTTAAGTTTTTTTGTTTGTTTTTTTAAATGGGATTATTTATTTTTTATTAGATATATTCTGAATTTAAATTTCAAATGTTATCACCTTTCCTAGTTTTCCCTCTGAATATTCCCTATCCCCATCCCCCCACCCTGCTCTAACCTGCCCACTTGCACTTCCTGGCCCTGGCATTCCCCTATACTGGAGCATAGAACCTTCACAGGACCAAGTGCCTCTCTTGCCATTGATGACTGACTAGGCCATCCTCTGCTACATATGCAGCTAGAGCCACGAGTCCCTCCATGTGTTTTCTTTGATTGGTAGTTTAGTCCCAGGGAGCTCTGGGGTAATGGTTAGTTCATATTGTTGTTCCTCCTATGGGGCTGCAAACCTTTTCAGCTCCTTGGGTACATTCTCTAGCTCCTTCATTGGGGACCCTGTGCTTCATCCAATGGATGGCTGTGAGCATCCACTTCTGTATTTGTCTGGCAGTGGCAGAGCTTCTCAGGAGACAGCTTTATCAGGCTCCCATCAGCAAGCACTTATTGGCATCCAGTATAGTGTCTGGGTTTGGTGGTTATTTATGGGATGGATCCCCAGGTGGGTCAGACTCTGTATATATTGGATATTATCTGCCTCTCAGATTTAGGATTGTTAAAGATCTTTTCCCAATCTGTTGGTTGCCTTTTTGTCTTATTGACAGTGTCCTTTGCCTTACAGAAGCTTTGCAATTTTATGAGGTCCCATTTTTGATTCTTGATCTTACATCACAAGCCATTGGTGTTCTGCTCAGGAATTTTTCTTCTGTGCCCATATATGTTCGTGGCTTTTCCCCACTTTTTCCTCCATAATCGTTTCAGTGTCTCTGGTTTTATGTGGACATTCTTGATCCATTTGACTTGAGCTTTGTACAAGGAGATAAGAATGGATCAACTCACATTCTTCTACATCTATGGTAGGAGAACTGGGTTTTGATGATACCAAGTAACCTTGGTTTCTGTTGCTTATGCTTGCCTCTGGTTATCTCTAGTGCTACTTGCCCTTGCTGTCTCTGACTGGAGCCTATCCCTCCTGTGATCCTACTTGTGTCACAGCTGTCTCTGTGATTCTGGGATTCTGGGATCCTGGGATCCTGAGATCCTGGGTGTCTCAGAGCTTCTGGGAGTCAAGCTCCCTCTGGGATCCTGAAATCCTGGTGTGATCAAGCTCCTGAGATTCTGTGATCCTGGGCATGTTAGAGCACCTGTGATCCTGCATGTGTTAGAGCACATGAGAGTCGAGCTTCTTCTGTGTGCTGTGGGACTGGGTGTGGAGCTAGTTCCCAAGGTATGCTCAGGGCACTGGCTTACATGGGAAGGAACCTGTGCCACTGGCTGGTCAGTGATTCCTGTGTCCCTGGATCCCACTGGTCCCAGTTTCTCCTAGTGTTGGGGCAGATGTTGTGGCTTCCTCACCTATGATACTTAGCTTGTTAGAGCACCTGGAAGTTGAGCTTCCTCTGGGTGTTGTAGGACTGGGTGGGGAGCTAGAGTCCAAGGTCTACATCAATACTTCTTACTCAATATATTACAATATGCTCTCAATCTTCATGGGTTGTTAAAAGTACATTATCCTAGTATTCATGTCTGTAAATATTTATATTTGCCTTATCTAATACCTTGAAAATAATTCCTATACATTCGTGTTTCTAAACATTATGAAAAGTAGTCAATATAAACTATTAAATTTGCATGTTAACATATTTTGAAGCATTTAAAATGGATCGAGATTCACTGGTAATGTCTTTTGCTTCTTTTTTCTTTCTTTCTTTCTCTCTTTCTCTCTCTCCTTTCTTTCTTCCTCTCTCTCTCTCTCTCTCTCTCTCTCTCTCTCTCTCTCTCTCTCTCTTTCTTTCTTTCTCTTTTGGATCTTTTGCACAGTAACACTGGCAGATTCTCTACTCCACGGACACTCAATGTGTAGCCATAAACTGCCTGTCTTGTAACCCAGTTCATCTGGAATATGCATGGTGTGTCTCATCTTACTCATGTCATTTTACTTAATTCCCATACTCATAGCCTTAGTTTATTTTGAGCCTTTATGTTTTTTAAACTAGTTTATATCTTCAGTTAAATAATTTATTCCATTATTCTATGAATTGCCTTTTCTCTGAGATATATGTCTCTGTCTTCTGTTTTCTAAACAAATCTCTAAGAAATTGTATTTACTCATCAAAGTTTTTTAAGCAATTGTGTCATCAGAGTAAACCATTATCAAATAAGCTTCTGGAATCTCATGAGTACAAAGGCCCTAGTTTGGTTCTCATTTGATGTTATTATCACTTCAATCACCAAGGAAAAGGAGATACTTTCCTTTGTGCATCGTGAAGGAAGATGTTATGATCTTGATATGAGAATGAAAGACTATTTCCCCTTTAAACTCTAGTTAACAGGCAAAGAGATGTCATCTCAAAGTTGCTTTATATCCCTGAGCGGGAGGGGTGGATGCCTAGAAGTACACTTTTCTCAGATGTCCAGAGACACCTTTACTGTTTTGGATTTGTGAGTGTCCTTAGATCAGGACAGATCTAACAACTATGCCATCGTTTACCTTCCTCTGAATGCTGTAGTTTGGAGCAACAGGTAAGAGATACATGGCAGTAGATACAAGAAACAAGGTCCTCAACTAGTTGGCCTTAAAGTGAGTTCAGGGTTGTGGGTTGTTCTAATCGCCATGTTCTTGAAAATAGGTTAAGGAAAATAGGTGTGGATTTCTTTAACTGATTAGATATGATTGACTATTAATGTAGGAGAGAGAGAGAGAGAGAGAGAGAGAGAGAGAGAGAGAGAGAGAGAGAGAGAGAGAGAGAGAGAGAGAGAGAGGAAGAAGGAAGAGGACGAGGACGAGGAGGAAAAAGAGGAGGAAGAGCAGCAGTTGGAGGAGGGGAATAATAATCTTAAGGAGTATTATCTTTCAAAATACCAAGGCATGTTCACAAAATTTCTGTGTTGCTAGAATTTATTTTTTGTGTGTGAATTGTGTTACTCTTGGAAAATAAACACCTTCTGAGACCCAATGCACTGCCTCAATATTAGATATTTTATAATAGCTTGTTTCTAGTGTTGAGAACTGATTTAAAACAGATGCTATTAATTTAATATTGGATTTGATGTTCATCTCCTATATATGGTTAGTAGGTAATATATAGGATGTCTGGTCAAATTTGGATTTAAGAAAAATAACAAATAACATTTTAAACCATAAATATGCAATATAAACAAACAGTACAGATGATTTCTTTATCTGATTTTCAGATTTCATTTGGCTGTTTTTTTTTTTCTGAATCTGAATAATTTCTCACTGTTTAGAATCAACCTCTGGTCACTGTTGCAAAACTCCTTGCAAGAGAGATGCATTTTCAAATGGGTTTAGCATAAGACTTTCTAAGGCTGGCCAAGTGTGGTGGTGCAATCCTCTAATCCCAGCCTTTGGGCAGCAGAGGCAGGAACATAAGGAGCTCAAAGTCAGCCTTAGCTACTGGAAACCAACTGGAGCTACATGCTGTTTGTCTCAGAAAACAAACAACAAAAGACATTTAAAAATGAACTACAGTGAGTAACTCAAATATGGTGGCTTGAATGTATTTGGCCGAGGGTATGGTTATTAGAAGGTTTGGCCTTATGGTATTAGGTGTAGCCTTGTTAAAGGGAATATGTCATTGTGGGGGTGGGCTTTGAGACCCTCCTCCTAGGGGCTTGGGAAATAGTTCTCTCCTGTTGGCCTTCCCATCAGGATGTAAAACTCTTAACTATTCCTGTGCCATGCCTGCCTGAAAACTGCCATGCTCCCACCTTGATGATAATGGATGGAACCTCTGAACCTGTAAGCCAGCTCCAATTAAAGGTTGTCTTCTATATGAGTTGCCTTGATCTCTTCACAGCAATAGAAATCCTAAAGCATCTAACAAAGACTCTGAGTAACGGGGGACACAAAGCCTGAATTGGCCATCTTTCATAACCAAGCAAGGTCCCAAGTGGGGGTGTTGGGACACCAACCTAACCACAAAACCTTAGACATGCCTGCAGAGTGTTCAGGGGCCAGAACCTAGCAGAATCATCATCAGAAAGACTCTATCCAACTGATGATGAGAGTAGATGCTGAGTCCTACAGCCTAGTTTGGTGGAACTCAGGGAGTGAAGGTGGAGGAGGAAGGGTTGAAGGAACTAGAGGGGTGAGGTATACAGTAGGACAGCTTAGCCTACAGTATTAACTGACTGGTTCTCATGGAGAGAACAGGGAGCCTCGGAATATACACTGTGGCTAAGTAGCTTAGAATTATTTTGGATTCCTAGCAGTGAGAGCAGGGGCTGTCTCTGAGTCTTTTGCCTGTGTTTACAACCCTTTTTTTTTTTTTTTCTTTCTAGGTTTCTCTGTCTAGCCTTGATCTTATGATAAGTGCCTGGTTTTATGTGTTCAATGATGTCTCATGGAGACCTGCTCTTTTCTGAGGGATGATAGGGCATGTGTGGGAGTGGTGGGTAGTTATGGGGGACAGGAGAGATGGCAGATAGAGACTGGGGAGTGTAGAAGGAGGGCAAACTACAGTGGAGTATAGTATATGAGAGAAGAGTGGGAAGAAAGACAAGAAGAATAAGGAGGAGGAAAACAGGGAAAAGGAAAGGAAAGGAAAGGAAAGGAAAGGAAAGGAAAGGAAAGGAAAGGAAAGGAAAGGAAAGGAAAGGAAAGGAAAGGAAAGGAAAGGAAAGGAAAGGAAAGGAAAGGAAAGGAAAGGAAAGGAAAGGAAAGGAAAAGAACAACAATGAAATGATCTCTCATATGTGAGACTGAATATTCCCAGAACACTGCTCATGATTTTCTGATTCAGAAGATTAGGAAGACATCTAGCTGTCCTCATTTTTAGGACAATCCTGAATCAATTTTCACAATCATGCTTTAAAAAACCTGCTAAGGACACTTGATATGCCAGGGTAGGGGAATAGCTGAGAGGGGAACCCTTTCAGAGAAGGGGAGGGATGATGAGATGAGGAACTCTGTGAGGGGAGACTTAAAAGGAGCAGTGATCATGGTATAAAATGAATAAATAAATAAAACAATGCAAAAAAAGATGGAATGTGAGTTTATTTCTCTCTAACCAATATCCACAGAGACCCAGTACCTTTATTTTACTGCTCTTTTATTACTTAAGTTTTACAGGGTATTTTTATCACATGTGACATGTCTACCTATTAGAAACAATCACTCAGAGGAAGTCAGAGATAAAGCACATGGTTGTCTTATTTGTGGAAAAGTGATCCATGTCAGTCAATCAAAATATTTTACCCAACTCTCTTAAAGCTAGTGTTTCTTCAGCAGAGTAATTGCCGTTAAAATATAGAACTGTTGTTTGTTTCTGAAGTTAAGATGGTTTGTCCCTCAAGGCAGAAGATTATGTTGTTTAAACTGCTTCTTGTTTCTACTAAAGTTTTAACACATATGTGATTTTATTGATGGAGGCTTATTAAATAAGTCTAGCAACAATGAAACACACAGGGTATGACTTTCACCTGCAATCTTCAAACAATTTGAGGATCCTTTAGAATGTTTAGTGTAATTTCAAAATATTCCTAATAACTGCATTTGTTCATCTCTCTTGTGTCTGCCCAATTTCAGATGAACATTTTATAATAAATTGTTTTGTAATCTTTTTTAAAAAAAGAGAACCCTGCTAGTGTTCTGGACATTGTTCACATAGCCATCTGCCATGATTCTTCCCAGCCCATTTGTTTCCCTAACAGTGTAGTTTCCTCTTTCATCATCTAGGAGCTCAGGATCTGGGCCCCAGAAAGAAGCCTGCGAGGTGCTGTCTCTAAGAATGAGGCTTATGAAAATGTATGCATTCCCAAAGAAGGAATGATTTGAAGCCCTTCCTTGTCTTTGATTAATTTTTTTTTTCTAAATTTAGAGAAACCTTCTCCCCACAGCCAGTCAGCCAGTTCCTCCTTCTGCCTCTTCCTTTTCCTCCTCTTTTCTTATCCTTTTTTAAAAATGAATTGGCTAGTCTATTTTCTCACCTAAAATGCATAACAGTACATCTTCCTCTATGTTTTGAAAACTGTCTTTTTAAACTTTTAGCCCATGTTTCAACTGTCCTGTTTTTGCTATTGAGTTGTGAGAGCTTGTTATGTATTCTGCATAATTATCTACTGTTACATGTATGGTTTTCACTTGCCTCTTTTCTTTTCTGTAGGATGTCTCTTTGCTCAAATGATTTTGTCATGTGATGTGTAGAAAACGTTAAAGTTTAATGAATTATCATTTCCTGCCCCAAATGCGCTTTCTGTTCCTATGTATTGGTGACCATACCCGCAGCATCACCACCTGGGTCAATATCTTGAAGCATTTCCCATGTTACTTTCAGTGGTTTAATAGTCAGGTATTAGACTTGAGTCTTTACTCCCTTTTGAGTTGATCTAGTAATTTGTGATAAGCGGGGTCTACTTTCACCATTTTGTATATGTATATCCAGCTTGTTAGAACTATTTAATGATTGGGGAGTCTGTCTTTTTCTCCACTGTGTCCTCTTGAATCTTATGTTTGTTGCTGTACTGCCTAAATACTCATCATTAAACAATTGAATGCATGATATGTAACATAATATAAATATATATCTCAGTTTTTATATGTGGGTAATATCATGGGGTGTTTATTGATGAAATACATGAAACCTTGACATCTGTGATGATGTAACAGACCTGGAGAATTCTCTGATAAGTGATTCAATCAGATAAGGACAAGCACATGATTTCACTCCTAAGTGCAAACTTCAAAAGCAGATGTCATAAATATTGAGAGAAGAATAATAGGGTGGGAGAGAGAAAATGCTGGCTAGAAGGACTAAGTTCTGTTATGGCATGGTACCACACAGAGAAAATGGTTAGCATGGTATAAAATGTCTCATAATGAAGACATTTGAGTTATTGTTCTCTTTATTGAGATCTATATTGCATGGCAAAGACTGTACAAAAATTAAGGGGGATGTGTATGCTAATTACGCTGAATTAATCACTATCCAATTTATACATGAATCAAAACAACACATTGTGTCTTGTAAATGTGTACAAACTTTACATGCCAATCAAGAAAATGAAAGTTAATTTTAAAATGAAAGTAGTTAGAGAGGCTAATTATTTCTGTGAAAGAAACAAGAAAGAAAATTGATGCATTTTTTTCAAAGAGAGGAGACAAAAGTTTTAAATTATGTCAGTTACAGAAAGATCAGGAAATACAGCGAAAATGAGAGTTCAATTGTGTTTAAAGCAAAACTTACTTTTCATCAAAGAAACACACTCACAAGGACATTGATTGTGGCATATACTATCTTTTCCTCTGAATATTGTTCTTTTCCATTGGAAAACAGGATAATATGCTTTAAATAACTAGTCTTCTCGGGTTGTTAGTTTGTCAAACTGATTTTCTTGATGTATTCATTACTTGTTAGTCTCTCCAAATTGTACACACACACACACACACACACACACACACACACACACACACACATATATATATGCTTAAAGCTAGAATTAATACATGCTATGAGTTCTTATATTTTTCCACAATAAAAGCAGCATCTATCTACACAAGAAATGAGATTACATCTTATATTTCCTAGGGTAAATGAATGCTATGCCATGTACTTAGAACCCTGATGTTGAATGCTATGGTAGTTGTTTTTATTGAATAAATAGAGATATTCTAATACAAGTTTAAAAACTTTATACAGCCAAAGCTTATAATTAAAATCTCCCTTTACCTTTTTGGAAGTTAAATATAAGTAGAAACCCTACTAAATACTGATAAAATAATATTGTGTAGCTACTTTTTTCAATTAGCTTCATATTATAGAATATTTTTAATAATTCTGTGTTATTTTCTTTGCTATTAGTAGTTTCTTCTTTAATTTCCATGCTTACTCTTTCATAAGATTGACAGAAGGACTAAGATAAAGATTGGATTAATATATATTATTTCCTTAAAATCAACAGCTTTCTTGGGAAGTAGACAGTAAAGATGAATATGTATATAATACTGAGCAATGGTATCCAACTTAAAGCATGAACCCATTTTCCTTGAGTGGTTTAGGGTTAAACCCAAGACTCTGTATGAGCTGGGTAGCCACTTGCTACTCAGCTTTACTTTTAGACTGAATCAACATTAACTTTGGTCCGATTTTTGGCAATAATGGAAATAATCGTCCCTAGTGATGTGCCATACAGTTATTTTTGTCCTGAAGCTCTCAGATTTCTAAAATTTGTGACCACAGATACATTACCGAAAGTCATGGCTAGTAATTTCTTATGAAAATGTTTTTATACTATCACTCAGTTGTCAAATCACTTCTATAAAATAAATATTAACACTTGTCTATTTTCCTTATAGCAGTAATAGAATAGCAAAATTGATGACTATAAATGGATAAGCCTTTATTATTAATTTTATTAAATAAATGCTGTTTGCATAATTTATCCTCCCTTTCTCCTTCCAACTCCTATGCCCCAAATCAATCTTATTCTTTAATTCCTGACCTGTTTTTAAGTTATTTTTACTTACACACACACACACACACATACACACACATACACACACATACACACACTAAAATTTACAAAGTTCACATAGCATTGCTCATATGCATATATGCTTTAGGACTGACTGGTTATTACTGGATAAGTAATTAGGGTGCTCATCTCTGGGGAAAAGGAAATTCTTTTTTTCTCAGCCACCATTAATTGCCTCTCCATCTAGAATTAGAGCTTTTTGAAATTCCCTGTCTATGGTGACATGCCAACTAATATCATTATTTAGGGCTTGTTTAGACAAGCATGCTGTGGAGATTTCAAACATGCAGCCTCGTTGTCATATATGCAAGGCACTATTTTACAACAGAAAATCTGGTCTTCCAGCTCTTACAATTTTTCTACTTTCTAATTCCATGATGTTCCCTGAACTTTCAATGTTAGCTTAGTATTTGTAGATGTATCAATCAAGGCTGGACATCATAGAGTCATTCTCTGCTTTTTGACCAATTGTGGATTTTTTTAAAAAAAAATCTATCTGCTGTAAAAAAAATGGGAGAGGGAGGTGGTGACTGAAAGCTACACTTATCTGTGAGCTTATAGGTGATATGCATTTAGAATGCAGTTGGAAATTATTCTGGCTTAGGAAAGTGTCAGGAGTGGGTTGTTCTCTTTCATGGCCCCACCAGCCATGGATACATCCTTTGGTTTATAGTAGCAGACACGAATTCTCCTCTATTGCATTGGTCTTAAACCCAATATGACAACTGTTAGTTAGCCCTAGCATTGAATTTTTGGGATACCTTGCTGTGTTGGTCAATGTAGTGATTAACAGAAGTAACATGTCTCTTGTGACAGCTTCCTGCACCTTATAGTATTTTGAGAAATAATTCTCAGGGAGATGGTTTCCAGATTAGACCCCATTCAGTTTCTTCAAACACTATGTCAAAAAAGTCAGGCATCATCAATAACATATACTTACCTTCAAGTTCTAGGAGGCAGCCAAGGGCAACAACTTGCATTGTTTTGGGAGTCTGTTGGACTCCCCTGACCAACAACTAGAAGGGAGGTTTCTCATGCCCAGCACTGAAGCTTTTGTTAGATATTCTGTGGTCCTTGAGTTAGAGTATTGTCTCTCTGAGTGACATAATCTTATTAAAATATTTATGCATACAAATGTATGTATGCATATTCTATGCAATTTTAAGTGAACATAAAATAATATGATTGCTTGTGGCATTCAAACATATTGTCCCACTGCTCATTCACTGCCCTCCTTCCCCACTCTTCTCCTAAAGTCTAACCTTCCTGATTTTTCCATATCTGCCTTTATACCATCTCTCTCTTATTATTCTCCTCTTTAGACCCCTCCTGCCCCACTGTGGCCTTCTTTTTCATCCGCCATGCTCACTACCATCCCATTCACAATAGGTAAGAAATGGCACAGCTTAAATATTGTACAACTTATGAATTGATAATGGAAATGTGGCAATATACACAATAAATTCTCTTAAGTAAGTTTTACTTAACAATTACTTAGCAAGTACCATCTTTAATATGTAATAATGTTTCTGAATAAGAAACATCACCTATGTACAATTGTAACACAACGTCTATATATTCAGAAATAGAGTGCAATATAGGTTAAGACAGTTCAAATTCTTATATCTTTGAAAGTATCTCCTTATATTGGCGTCATCTGATTCTATTGCTCACAGTATGTTCTTCATTTAAAATTTTTCTCCTTTCTGTGGCCCCATCTTCAATGTCTTTGTTAGTGCTTTTGAATTTTATCACATTTACTCTTGTTATGTGAAGTCTCCATTAGCAACAGACAAAATTCCATTTACAGGCACACAAAAGTTCCACATGATGTCTGGTGACTTTCCTAAGCTTCCAACATTACTAAAAAATTCTCATTTGTAAACATGCATCTCAAAAAAGCCACTTTCTTCCCACACCCTCCCTTTTTTGTTACCCATGTCTTTTAGGCAATGACATCATCATTTGTGTTTTTTAGGACTCTCTTGGTTGACATGTTGAAAACAGACCTTATGGTGTAGGGTGCATTTCCTATGAAATGACTCATATACATTGGGTAGGAGGGAAGGAAGGTGTATTCTGTATTGAATAGGAAGAGAAAACAAGACAGAGCTGGAACTATGGGTAATGAAGTTTGATTAAATATCCATTTAAGAATTGTGTTTCTGAATTTATATTATAACCATTAACTTTTTTTTAACATTTGAAGGACATATCCAAACAAAACATGTTCATTTAAGATTAGCTTTGTGTTTATTGGGACAGTAGTACATAATGTGTCTCAGATGGAGTTGTCAGCACTGTTTCCTTTCTGCTACATGGAGATAAGTCTTAACAGTAGCAAAGTCCAATAAGATTTCCCCATTTCCTGTCTACAGAGATGAGCATAAATGACAAATAGAATCAAAGTAATTACTAGAGATACTGGCTTCCTTTCTTCTCAGGTTACTGATTTTGAAGATGTCATGTGAGCTAAGTCATTGTCATTGTCTGCGAATGATGATCCAACAGGAAAATAATGCAAAGAGACAAAATACAGATATTTATTGATCATTCTCAAACATCAATTTCTAGCCATTTTAGAAACTCAGACTTCAAAGTTAGAAGGAACAAAAGTCTCTATGTTCAAATGTGTTATATTTCAGCCACTTGCAGCAAATACCTGTTTATATAAAAAGAAGTACAATTATTTGGAGAGGAAAGGGGACAAGGAAGTTGAGGATATGTCATGCAGTGCTGTTTGTGATGAAGAACAAGCTAGGGGAAGTGGAAAAAGGCAGTGAGCAGTGATGGATGGTGAGAAATTGCTGGGAGTCAATATTGCTCTTAGATAACATTAATAGTTTGAGAGAAACCATGTTTAAATCTAGTTGTTAGACACAAAGATTACGCCGGGCGTGGTGGCGCATGCCTTTAATCCCAGCACTCGGGAGGCAGAGGCAGGCAGATTTCTGAGTTCGAGGCCAGCCTGGTCTACAAAGTGAGCTCCAGGACAGCCAGAGCTATAAAGAGAAACCCTGTCTCGAAAAACCAAAAAAAAAAAAAAAAATAGACACAAAGATTTGCCACGACATAACTGAGGTACATAAATGTGTGGAGCTCAAGGCACTAGAAATTTAAAACATATTTAGGGTAGAGTCACAGCTATGAGTGAACTAAAGCAAAGAGAATTTGACTGAAGAGAGTGGTCAAACCAGATGGTTTGATGGTCATAGCTTTGTAGGAGGAAAGAATCAAATTATTTGGAAGCATTATTTGAGTAAGTGAAGGGCTTCCTTGATACATGTAATGTGAGAGAAAAAAAACAAGTGGCAGATACTTGAGCTAATGCAAGAAAGTGAGGGTGATATCATAGTTGAACAGATTTAATGGGGAGTTTATAAATCATACAGTGGAAGGCTCTATGTTAAATAGTTGATTGTCCAAACATGGTCCAAGAGTAGAACAGGGTGGGGCAAATTCTGAGTGCTTGTGAGAAAACACCAAGTAAACAAAAGTCTTGTTGCCTTAGTGTCTTTAAAACACAGAATTGTTTTTTCTTAGAATATGCTTGTGTGTCCCTCCCAGGTGTTGTAGATGGGAGTGAGTTTACATTGGATTGCTCATTATGTTTGGATATTTTATTTGTTTATATGTCTCTATGGAAAACCATGATTTTGCCTCTGTGCAGCCTTTCTTTGTGGTTGAATCATGTGATTTTTCGTAACCCCTAGAGTATAAGTTGTCTGATTCTCTGAATACAGTTGGGTATTGCATGAGACTTTAGTCAACCTCATTTTTAGGTTCCTTTCCCATGTTCAAATGACCTTTAGAGCGGTAAACAGTTAATATTGTTGGTTTGAGAGGATCTAGAAACACCTGGAAATGGGTTTTTGTGCAGCCTGTGGGAAATAATACAGTAATTAATATGGGAGCACTCATGTTAATTTTTGGTGATACCATATTCTGGGAAGAGATCCTGGAATATATTAACTAGAGAAAGTAGGCTGAGCACACGTGCATTTGTGGGTACAGTGTAACCAGATCCTGCTCTTGTTTTGCCCTGCTTGATACCCCAACTTTCTCACTTTGATGGACTTTATCCCCTGGACCAAAAGTTAAAACAAAAATGGTTTTGCTTAAGTTGCCTTTATTACAGTAGCTGAAAAGAAACTAAAGCAGATGTCCACAGTGTAGAATGAAGGTGTGGGAAGGAAAAAAGACATAGGATCAGAAGAGGTTATGTGTGATCGTAATCTTGATACTAATTGAAACTAGAGACTCCTGAAATGTGGTCTTCATATATGTGATGCATTTCATAATTAAAAAAAAAACTATTATACAACCAGCTTTCAACCTCACCTCTGCTACCTACAGATTTGTGGATAGGAGTCAATGGTGTTTTCTGATAGGAGCTGATATGGTCCGTTATTAAATTCTCCATCATCTTTACTTCCCAGGTATGAAATTACTAGTATGATTTGTGGATTTTTATTATCTAGGTTCTTTAGCCTTGTTATCTTCATCCTTTTCAGAATCGTGCATTATTTTCCAGCTCCAATGAAGCATTCAGTTCCTCTAAGGACTCCTCATTCACACACGTTCTTGATTTCCTTCTTTCCATAAAATACCCTGTGCTCTTATTTCAACTGTCTCTGTTTTTGGCAGATGCTCAGTCTTGATCATATTTGACTTTAGCAATACTTCCTCAATGAAAACTCTTTCACTCAAATTCTTATTATACTGAATATGGAGAACATCCTTGATGTTTAATGTAGGGTCTTTACTAGAAGACAGCACAACATGTGTCCCCATTCTCTTAGGAGAGAGAATATGGTATTAGTTAATATAAAATTGTGACAAGAATAATATGTACAAATTAAAATCAGTCATGACACGATAAGCTTCTTCAATCCCTCAGGTGGTCTTATTAGTCTGCCACTGATATTTTTGCTATACAATAAAGCATGCCTATGCATCAAGCATATATAAAAATATGGCTGAAATTTCAAGATATGTTTGCATCAAAGTATTTACCATGCATTTATTTGATTAAAAATTTGAGATCTACATTATCCCAGATATTCAAAACTTGTATAATAAATTTAATTTGCCATATTATGTACCAGGAGAACCAGGTACAATTTGATACCTACATTTTAGTGAATGTCCACATGTCAAGGTAGAGTGAGCTCACATGTAACAAAATCAATATATAGTTTCTGGTTTTCCCAATTGATTTTTCAACTATACAGTCATGGTATAAAGTGTCTACCAATATTAAACAGGTAAATTAAAGAAATTTGAATTGGAAAAGCAAAAGTCTGAGTTTATGGTTTAAAGTATCTTATATCTATTCCTGAAATGTTTCTCAAACTGTGGAAAGCATTCAACATTTTTATTTCCTGGGCTATGTTGACATATGCAATAAATTTGATTTAAATGTTTGCAAGTAAATCTATAATCCATCTGGAGTTTATTTTAGTTTATGTCAGAAGGTGGAAATCAATGCTATTCTTTCCCCAAATGGTTAGCCAGTTGTATCATCACCTTTTCTTGAATAATTCATTTCTTTCCACAAGTTTCAAGTGCTGCTCTTGTTATAGATAAAAGCAGTTTATTTAATTAAGTTAACTGCTAGTATTTGTAGGTAATGTCACTCATCTTTTTACCTTGGGGATATTTCTCGTGTGTGTGTGTGTGTGTGTGTGCGTGTGTGTGTTTGTGTGTGTATGCGATATCATATACATATTCTTTTAATCTCTTGTTTTTGTTGAATTCTTTGTTGGAAAAATGTATGATCTAAGTGCTACATTTTAGTTCTGCTTCATACCCTAGTGATAAATTTCAGGGCCACTTTTCTGAACCTCCACTTATTCATTAACAATAGACCCAGTAATAAAATCAGAAAAACAATAACATCCTTTTTACAGGATTAAGTAATAAGTTCCTAGATGTATAATATATCCTGCATGGCATACAGTAAATATCTAGTGGACAAATTTCATAATTATTTTAATATTGGAGGAAGAAGTTGTCTTTCAATTTATTTGACTTAAAGTTTAGGGTATTTTTTTTCTATATGTTCAGTGCTGTACTGATAGTTAAGAATCCTTGTGTAAGAGTTTAAAGGCAGTCATATGGGACTTGATAAGTGTCAATGAAAACTGTAGATAAATCTTGCAAAAATCTGTGTCCTCTAAACAGATTGATCTTCTTTTTTATTATTTTTATGTTCCTTTTGTCAGTAAATTTAGAAGAACTTTTACATTTATCAATTTATTAATCTTTACTTATATATTAATGTTTATTTGTGCTTGCAAACAGAATGATATTTTTCTTTTTCAAAAATTTAATAGATTCTTCTCTTGCACAATACATTCTGACCCCCATTTCCCTTCCCTTCACTCTTTCCATCTCCCACCACTACTGTCTTCTCTCTCCTCTAGATTCACCCCTCCTCAGTTTGTTTTCAGGAGAAGGCCTTCAAGAGATAACAACCAAGTATCAGAGAAGAAGATACATAAGACAAGGCAAAAGCTGTCATATTGAGGCTGGACAAGGAACCGCAATAGGTGGGAAAGAGTCACAAGAGAATTCAAACGTGTAAGAGACACAGCCCCTCCCACTTTTAGGAGTCCCATAAAAACAACAAATTGCAGTCTTGCAGGTACCAGGCTTACTGCTTTGTCTCTGTAAGCTCATATGAATCCTCATTAGTTGATTCAGTGGGCCATGTTCTCCTGGTATCCCCCATCCTCTCTGTCGCTTACAATCTTTCTTTCCCCCCCTTCCGTGGAGTTTTCTCAAGCTTCAAGGGTAGGGACCCAATAGAGACCTCCAATTGAGACTTTCTACATAATGTCTGGCTGTGGGTCCCTGCATCTGTTTCCATCTGCAGCTGGAGGAAGCCTCTCTAATGATGACTAGACAAGGCACCAATCTATGAGTATACCAGAATATCATTAGGAATCATTTTGTTTCTTTTAGCCTGTCGTGTTTGGTTCTATCCTAGGTCTCTGGGCTATTTGTTCTCCTATTCCTGGATATCCAGTCAGTGTAGGGCCTGTGCTCTCTCTTGTGGTGTGGACCTCATGTTAAGCCAGACTGGGTAGCCACCCTTACAAGTTATGCATAGCTGCTGCCCCTGTACATCATGCAGGCAGAACAGATTGTAGGTCCAAGGGTTTTGTGTCTGAGTTGGTGTCCACGTTTCTCTTTCAATGGTCTGCAAAGAATCTTCGGATACCAAAGAGACTCGAGTGTAGGAATGAAGGCTCCATCTAGGCATCAGCTCAACCTCTCTATGTTAAATGAGCTACATAGATGTTGTCTTTAGCAATAGGTCCCTGCTATCCTGTTTTGGAGAGTGATCCTCTGTCCTAGCATCAGCCTTGATAGTTTGGGGATCTCCATGGGACTTCCTAGGCCAACAACTCAACTGAATTCAACCCCAGCCAATCAATGGAAGCCTTGCTAGGCTACAATGATGGCCAGTTCAGACTCCATAGCCTCCACTATTAGGATTCCTCACTAGGGCCACTCCTGTAGATTCAAGGAAGTTTCCACTACACTAGATTTCCCTATTGCAATTTCCCCAATGTTCTCTAATTCCAATAATCTTTTATTGTATTCTCTCCCTCCATCTCACCAACCTGACCGCACAAATAGAGTGATTTTTTTTTTTTTTTTTTTTTTTTTTTTTTTTTTGGTTTTTCGAGACAGGGTTTCTCTGTGTAGCCCTGGCTGTCCTGGCACTCACTTTGTAGACCAGGCTGGCCTCGAACTCAGAAATCCGCCTGCCTCTGCCTCCCGAGTGCTGGGATTAAAGGCGTGCGCCACCACGCCCGGCTAGAGTGATTTTTTTAAATGTTACTTTTAATTGATTGTTACTTGAATATTGATTAGGCTTTGCGTTTTGAATATGAGTTTTGTAATGTACTACTTATTGATGTATTTGAATTCTAAGAAGGTTTCAGTTGAATTGATTAAAATTTTTAGGTATACTATTTTCTGCACAAGTCATTTTTTTTGTTTCATTTTTTTGACACACAAAGTTTAATTTATGTTTTTCCTTATATAATGATGTGCATAGGCATATACACACAAAATGTATTAAATGTATAGTAAGTAGTAGGCTTAAATTTATATTTCTTTCTTATTGATTCATCAAATATGGGGAGGAATCAGAAATTATAATTATATGAAATATAATATAGTAGCTTTCATTCAATTTTAACTGTTTTCACTTTTTCTTTGTGACAGATTAAGTTTCTAAAGGAGTTAAAGTTGAATCTTTATCATGTGCTAAAAATTTAAACTTCCTTGCTAAAAGGAGGTGTTCAAAGTCTCTTCGACTGCAATTAACATTGATCTTATTTAAATATACACATACACACATCAGTGTCATTGGGTACTTAGGAAAAATATAATCAATTAGAGCTTAAAATCACACTAAGCTGCATTCAAAATTTTGTCAAGATCAACGCTACTGTTGGCTAATACTATTTAACTGAATGACGATTTTAGTGTTTGATTAATGGATATGTTTGATATGAATATGATTTTGTCAGTGCTAAATTAAATTGTAATTTCATTTGTCAAGTTGATTTATCAGCTTTAGAAGAGCTTTCAATAACAGTTTCCAATCTTTACACACACATCAGATTGATTATTTTACTTAGTGTTACTTAAAAATGTTTCCTTATTAACTAGAGGGATTTATTTCTTCTATTCCTCTTAATTGGGAATAAATGTGAATGAGCAACAATAATTTGGCCAGTTTTTTGTATGTAATCCTTGCCATCTTAAATTTAACCTTTGCTGGCCATAGATCAGTGACTGACAACTAGCTGCTACACTACATCATGGGAAAACAATTGTGAAAATGAGAAGAATCTCCACTTTCAGGAGGTCTCAGGAGGTGTGGCAGCCGTGAGCTGTTAATGTTTAACAGTAGTATTGGTTCACATGCTGTGTGAAATACTAATGGACAATGAGTACAGAATTGATAGACAGAAGGCCAGAATTGAAATTTGTGCAAGCTTTAGCTGGGAAAAGTGGAAGAAGACCCTTATGTGTCGTGTGGGCTATGGAGGGACATATACAGAGGCCCTAACATGACCTGGAAAGTATTTATATTAAAGAAGTAAGGAACAGGAAATGTGATTCTGATACAGACGCCAGAGGGAGGGCCTGAAAACATGTAGGATGGCATGAACATTCAGCAGGACCTGTATGGCGAGGATTGTTCTCAAACCAAAATGCAATGTGTAGAGAAGAAAGTATTTTTAATGGATAATGTGCAGTCTTACTTAGCAACCAATTGTGGAGTTCTAACTATCTGCTGGAGCTTTCTCCATCCTTTAAATAGACCACAGTGACAACAGTAGATCAAAATACCCATCCTCATGCCATTCAACAATAGGCTGCAAATTTAATAGGCCAGGGAAGGTTTTGCAGAAGTAATTTATAAGAAAGAACTAAAATTGCTTTAGGTTTGTGCACTATACTGAATCTGTAAATTTGGTACATATACAAAACCCCTATTCAGCTGTAAAGAAAAATTAAATCATGCAATTTACAAGTAAATGGATAGAATATACTGAATCAGCTAACCCAAGCCCAGAATAGACAAATGCCATACCTCTCTTATTTGTGGACGCTACCTCCAAATCTTTAGATATAGTATATAGCCCACTGTAACCACAGAAACCAGGAAAGTGAAAAGAGAGAAGTAAAAGGAGATGCACTGAACATGGGATGCCCAAACTCACTGATAGATCTACAACTGAATACACACACCCAAACTCCACTGATAGATCTGCAACTGAACACCCACACCCTAACCCCACTGATAGATCTACAAATGAATACACACACCTAAACTCCACTGATATATCTACAACTGAACATCCACACCAAAATTCCACTGAAAGATCTACAACTGAACACCCATAGCCAAATCCCACTGATAGATCTACAACTGAATACACACACCCAAACCTACTCATAGATCTACAACTGAACATCCACACCCAAACCCCACTGATAGATCTATAACTGAACACCCACAGCCAAACACCACTGATAGATCTACAACTGAACACCCAAAGCCAAACCCACTGACAGATCTACAATTCATCTCCACACCCAAAGCATGGAGATATAATAGAACAAGAGGCAGAAATACTGTAAGAGCTAGAAGGTCAGGGTGTGTCCTCTATATGTGATAGGGAAGCTGTACCCATGAATCTCAACAATATGTTTGTATTGACAGTCAAAAGTGGGAGTGACAAGTTTCACAAGGCCCATCCTAGATGAAAAGTGGCAGTAGAGGGCTGCTAAGAAATGAGTTGTCTGCAACCCCGAAGGGAATAGGAACTCCACAGGAAGATCAACAGAGGCAACTAACCTGAACCTGTGGGGCTCTTATGACTGAATCACCAACCAAAGAGCATACATAGGCAGGAACTAGGCCTCCATGTACATATATAACATGTGTGCACCTTGGCCTTCATGTGGGTTCAGAACAACTAGAGTGGCGTCTATCCCAAACATGTTGCTTGTAAGTGGGATATATTACTCTAGCTGTACTGCCTTGTGTAGCCTCAGTGGAAGAGGAAGTGCCTAGCCTCACAGAGAAGTGCCAAGGTGGGGGATACCAAGGGAGCCCCACCCACTCAGAGGAAAAGAGGAAGAGGGCAAGCATGGGGAAAAGATTATGGGAGGGGGTGACCATGAGCGGGCAGTGAACAGGATGTAAAGTGAATAATTAAAAAGAAAATGAAAAAAAATAAAAAGAAGAGAGAGAGAGAGAGAGAGAGAGAGAGAGAGAGAGAGAGAGAGAGAGAGAGAGAGAGAGAGAGAGAGAGAGAATTGTCTTCAGAGGCAAGCTTCCTGATAGGTTATTCAAACCCCATTGAATAAGTGACATGTGGTGTGTGTGTGTGTGTGTGTGTGTGTGTGTGTGTGTGTGTGCGCACGCGCGCGTGCGTGAGTATGTGAGTAGTGGTATATGTGTGTTTGAGTGTGCATATGTTTGTGACTGTGTTAGTGTGCATGAGTGTGTGTATGTGTATCTGAGTGTGTATGTATGCTTGACTGTGTGTGAGTGTGTGTATATGTGTGTATGTGTATGTATGATGGAGTGTGTGTGAGTATATTTGAGTGTGTATGTGAGTGTGTGAAGTCCTCTCTCCCCATCTCTCTCTCCCACATATGTGTATACATGCATACTATGCTTATATGCAAGTAATATGCAGTAATTTCAGTACTCAGAAAAAAAGAAGCCTTTTGAGCTCTGAAGAAAGGCAAGAGAATTTGCTGGATTGAGAATAGTGAAGAGAGCCTGGAGATAGGAAAAAATAGCATACATATATGTTCATGTATGTGTCTTGTATGTGTATGCTTGGTGAAACTCAATGAAAGAAACATAAAAGAGAAGGCAGTGGGATTTTTGCTTATCTGCGATTTATTTCTTTGTTTTGAGATGTTCTTCCAGACTTCAGGCATGCCTTGGAATCACTGTGCAGCTAAGATCAGCCTTGGACTCCCATCCTCTTGACCCAGCCTGAGTGCTGGGATTACAGCAGAGCCCCAGGCAGGGCTGATAGGAAAGGCTTGATTTTAATCATTTAGTTATTTTTTGAGATGATCACATAGTTACTTTATTCCCCCTTCCCTTTCCTCCCTTCAAATGCTCACATTTACTGCTTCATGCTCTTTTTAAAACTAGTGGCCTATTTTTCATTAATTATCGTTACAATGTGTTTGTGTGTTCCTACATCAGTACATCATGTTCAGTCTGTATGTTCCTGGTAAGCATACTGAGTGCAAAGGTAGGTACCAAAACATTTTATTTTTGCATTTTGTGACTTAAGAGTAGTTAAATCATTTTTGAAGGAATGGCAGAATCTAAGTTCCTAAGAATGGAGTAAACTAGAAATGGGGAGAGGAATACACACTCACACACACACATACTACACACTACACCACACACACACACACACACACACACACACACACACACAATCTTTTTTTTAATAGGAGAGACCCTGCTATGTATATTTGATTTTAATGTCTTTTGTGTTTGTGTTGGTTGGTTTTCATTTGTGTGTGTGGAGGGGGTTGTCTCTCACTGAATAAGATCATTGTTCTGGCTGAGCTGGCTGCCTGATTCCTCCATTACAATATAGAGTTTATAGGTATGATGGGCATATCTGGCTTTGGGGGAAAGGAGGACTAAGGAACCAAACTTAGGCCCCGTGCTTGTAAAGCAAATTCTCTTACCCTTAGAGCAGTGTCCCCACATCTCCATGCCATGTTTAAAAATAGTTCCAGTTCAGTTGGATATGTGCATACATATGCACACACATGTATACTCAAGAAGGAAAATTAGCAGTAGTTTAAGAGTAATTTGACACAAATGCATAGTAAGTTGGCAAACTTTGTTTTTCTGAAGGCACTGCCAACTATGAAGATCATGTCGCTCCAACTGTTGCTAGAGCCACAATGTGTTTTACAACCATTTTAAATGTGCCTTTCCAGGACCAAGTAATCTTTTTAAACTAAGGATGTTGCTTCCTACATACATAACACAGAAAATGTCTTTTTACTTTCTCTCACTTCAATTTTTGAGTTCAGTGAGTCACTCTCAATCGTGCTTTCTCCAGATAAATGGACTCTATATATAACACATTTTTACTAGGCGTGAGGATTTAAAAATAACCAAAAGCTAACTTTAAGTATCTGAGTAGAATTTAATCAGCCATTCATCTCTTTCTCTTATTACAGCTATTCATCAAGTTTATATCAAGAGACTTGGAAAAATTATTCTAACACTATGTAAAGCAATTATTATTAATTATTGTCACATACCCAGAGGGGGATTTGGAATTACCCCTTCAAAGATTATTGTATGTTAGAGAAAAATTATTAAAATTGTGTGTAGTAAGCCTGACTCAGGCCTAATACTTAAGACTCAATTACCTCTGTTGGGAAACAGGAGGGACAGTCAGCTGTTTCAGTCCATAGAAAAAGAAACAACTCAGTGTCAGGAATCTGGTAAACAAGTGTTCTAGGATAATTGTTCCCAGCCCCTTTGTTATTGCTCTCAACACTTAGTCACCTGCTCTTCTCCATCTATAATCATAGAATTCTTGGCTGGTGTTCACTCTCTGTACTTTATTATATTGACACACAGTCACCTTCCCTCGTATCATATTGTTACAACTTTCAGAATACTAGATCCAGTTTAAATAGGCCTTAGTTGGCTTGGGGTCCCCTAAAGGCATAGACACTATAGCAAGGTAACATATTCTGCTGAAAGAGTGGTATCTCAAATCCAATCAACCATAGGATTTTTTATTTGGACAAATGTGAACACAAGGACACACAGAAATTACCTTTTTGCCCCTCAACAACTTTCAAGGTGATTTTGCTTCTTATAATACCTGTCCCTGGTTATTTCACCACATTATTAAGAAAACCAAAACCATCTAGACCTGTGAATTATGACACCTCTGGGGGGGTGAGGGGATCAAATAATCCTTCTGCAGGGTTCACCTGAGACCATTAGAAAACAGATATTTATATTACCATGTATAACAGTAGCAAAATGGCAGTGATGAAGTAGCAACAGAAACAGTTTTATGGTTGGGGTCATCACAACATGAGAAACTATATTAAAGGGTCATGTATTATTAGGAAGGTTGAGGACCACTGACATAGACTGAGTAAAGAACTTGCTTCTTGTTTATCATTGGGGAAATACAGAAGGCTTAAACAGTTCCATTTCTGGGCATAAAACACACAACTCGACAAAAGAAAATATAACAGTGCAAAACAGATCATGCAGGTTTTCTTTGTGAGCTGGATTGCTAGCCGAGCTCCACGCATCCTCTAATACTCTGGAAAATATTTCTCCACAAGGAAACGTTTTCCACAGTGGAAAGTTAGTAAGCATGACTCCTGCTTAGATTACATGACCGATTGTAGACACAGTAAATGTGAGGGGATTTATTGTCGAAGAAATGTTCGTTGGTGTTGTGGTTTTTAAGAGCAGTTTTAGAAGACTGGAGAGTTTTGATGTAATGCTGAAGTTCTAGTAGTTTAAGCCGAATATGAACTTCTTTATTTCTTTTAATAATATTTTAAAAAATTCTTTAAAAATGAACCAGGATCACTCTCCTTTGCTGCTGTTGTTGCTTCTTATCACAGGGCCATTCATGTACCATGTGGTTTTCTAAATGAGCTTGCATACCTTGAAAAGTTAATGGATGGGAAGTACTACCAACAGTTTCCATAAACATTGCTGTGACTAGTGAAACATACACTTCTACCTTACTGTGGATGTTTTCCTGTATTTAAGAGTTACAACAATCATTTTGTTTGGGACCAGTCACTTGAGCCTTTTCTAAGATGTCACACCTGATGGAAACTAATTTGCTTTTTAAAAAGGTAACATTTTAGCTGGTGTGGTGGTGAAAGTCTTTAATCCCAGCACTCATAAATTAGAGATATGTGGGTCATTGTAAGTTTGAGGCCAGCCCAATCTACATAGTGAGTTTTGGGCAATGTTACCCTGTCAAAACTATATGTGTGTGTGTGGGGGGGTATGTGTGTGTATATATATATATATATATATATATATATATATATATATATAATCCACATCTTATCTTGTAATGGCACAAGTGAATTTTTGCTTTATCACAGATTGGTTTATAATATCTGATGGTTCTGTAGTAATATTCCTATAATGTTACTAATCTATATTTTTCTCTGAGTATATAATCCAACACATGCCTTTTATATAAAACCTGAGACCAAAACTGTTCACAGTATATCTCCCTACTAGGAAGAAGCTAATATTTTCCATATTTTGTTCAGTATTTTGTCTTAAAATGTTTTATGCACACACATAATTAAAACATAATTATATTTTTATCACATATCACACTGAAGAAACTGGCTGCTTACTATATCATCACTTCAGGGATTACAGATTTCTTCATTTCTTTGTTATATGCTACTGAAGATTTTTTCTTTTGATTCTCTAATATTTATAGAACAATACTTATACATACAAATATATAGTATAGGTTTAGGTCTACAGCAAAGTAATAGAACAAATGCTGCTGTACTTGCTATGTATAAATAAAGCAATGTCCATTGTCTTTTGATTGAACTAAATTTAAATTTAGTTGACCCTCTTTTTAATTCTTCCATTGATTTTCTTATAGTTTTATTATGTATAAATATTTTCTTAAGTAATACATTGTTTTATTTTGTATGTTTTTTGGAATTTTTATATTAATCTAATATTATGTATATATATTGTGCAGATTATATTTTACAGTATGTTTTTGGAAATTATATAGTTATGGTTGATCTATTTTAATGGTTATATATTTCATTGTTAGAGTAGTCACAACTTATTTGTACTTATTTGTTGAAAGAAGTACTTAGCTTGCTCTTAGCTTTGTTTTACTATAAACAATGTTGTCAGAATTTTGTATGTTTCTCCTGGTACATATGTGTAAATTTTTCTTGAACAAATATTGACAGTGAAACTGCTGAATTATCACATAACCAAATGTACAACTATATTTTATTACATAATATTTTGTAAAATCTATGTGTCAATGTATACTATCACCACCCATGGGTAACAATTTGGACTTTAAAAAAATCAGACTGGAAGATTTAAGACAGTATCTCAATACAGATTTAAATTTTATTTCATGTTTGTTAACATAATGTTTTCCTTACTTGTTCATATATGAGCTTTGGTTCATCTGTCCATCTCATATTTTCCTGTTGGTTTGATAAAAATTATTATACCATTATTTTGCATTTGGGTTATATTGTTTGAATTTATAAACATTCATTTATTATGTATGCTACAATTTTAGTTTGTGATTTGCATTATCACTTAGCAACATTTTCAAAACACAAAGTCTGATATTTTAACATAATTATTTATGTATTTTTCCTCTTTAATACTTTTGTGGTCTGATTATTTGATGAGTTAAAGGTCATTGAAACTCTCTTACGTTTATTGGATAATCAGAGACACTAAGAAGAACAAACATCTTAAAATCAGGACTTGCAGTGGTTTTAGTAGAACACTGAGACAGCTGGCATGGCTGCAGCAGAATGAGCCAACAGGGAGATTAGATAAGCAGGCAGTACATACACAATGAGAATGTCTCTTAGAGATTCTTAAAGCATTTATAGCAAAAGAAAAACCTTTGCAATGGCCTAAGACGTGGCATAGACTAATCCATATTTTACATAACACACTAGATTCACTTAAGACTGAACTCCTCAAGTCCAGATCAGATGCAGAGGGACCATATGCAAGGATGTCATAAGGGATCATGAAAAGGACAAATGAATTTTAAAATGTGACATGGCAAACAGACACAAGGAGAGACAGAATAATCCTACTTTTTAAAACTTTGTTTGCTTATCTTCCTTTTCACAATCAAAAAAGAAATAAAAAAAAGAAATCCTAAAACTCAAAGCAGGCCCAGGCATCTTGGATAATTTTATAGGGTCATTATTACAAACACAGGCTGCTGGAGAGATGCTTCGGTGTCTAAGAATGCTTGCTACTCTTACAGAGTACTATAGTGAGATTTCTAGCATGCATATGGCATTTCACAACTTCCTATAACTTCATTTTCAGGGGATCTCTTGCCTTCTTCTGGATTCTCCAAGCACCCCATGTACTTGCACAAAGACATACTGTGGTAGTGTGAATGAGAATAATAAAGCATACATAGTCTCATATATTTGAATGTTTGGTCCTCAGTTGATGAAACTATTTGGAAGGGATTAATAGGAGTGGTGTTTTGAAGGAGGCATGTCATTTGGGGGTGGGCTTTGAAGTTTCAACAGTCCATCCAATTCCTATACTCTTTCTGTCTCTCTGTCTCTTATATTCTCTCTCTCTCTCTCTGTCTCTCTCTGTCTCTGTCTCTCTCTCTCTGTGTCTCTCTCTCTCTGTCTCTCTGTCTCTGTGTGTGTGTTGGGATTGTGGGGTTATAGCTCTCAGCTAGCTCTAGTGATATGCCCATCTGTCTGCTGCCATGCTCCACAACATGATACAGATAGATTCTACTAACCATCATAAACTTATTAAATGCTCTCATTTATAAGTTGCCTTGGTCATGTTCTTTGTTACAGCATAGAAAAGTAACACACACACACACACACACACCAGCACACTTATATAGATGGACAGACAGACAGACATAAAAACAGCATTTATTTTATTCTTACACTCTAAAAGACAAAAGGCAAAAATTAATATGCAACTGTGAAATTAACTTTAGGTTAGTACTATAATGTTCCCATTGAGGTTAGATAAGAACAGTAGAAGAAAATTTTCCTCCAAAAATTAATTCCCAAATCATTAACGATTATAATAAATACAGCGGACATGTAAACCTGACAAAGTTTCTGAACTTGACTATCAGCTCCAGTGTCCTCCCCTAGGCAGGCACCGTTCTGTAAAAGCTCACGATTCTCAACTTGTATCTTTGTATTGTATACAGAACTGGACAGCTATAAACACATGGTACTGAGAATTTTTACATCATCACGTTATAAAATTCTGCAGGTGGTTCCTTTTCATGTCTTTCCGGATGCTTTTATGACTTAGTATAAGTCCTGGATGTGAACAGGTAAAGAGGAGAAAATCTCCAAATTTCAGCAATTTAGGTACAATAGTAATAAAGGGCTTACAGAATTCTTGGCAGTTAGTTGAAGTGACATCAGGAGAGCAACTAGCGATCAGAGGACTTACATACCCAGAGAGCTTGTCAGAGTGTAGGCACAAATCCAGAGTTTATAGGGATTTGGAAGTCTGTAAATCCCATCCACTAGTAAGAGCCTATGAAGCCGTTTGCAAATCATCCTTCTCACCCAACTGGCTCTGCATAGACCTTCAAACATACTAAACACAAAGACTGTTCTTCACTTTTCCCTTCCAGTTCTCATCTAAATTCCTCTTATTATATGAGGCAGTGTACATGGAAGATGGCTGAAGGTATCCTGATACTGGTCCTTTACTAGTACACTTGACTACCCAGTACTATGTTCTTTCTTCCTTGCATTTTGGTAAATTATTTTATTTTAAGAATGTCATAGTCAATGGTTAGTAATACAAATTTGATTTTTTCAAGTCTAATTTTCTTGATCATACTTCTACTATTCCTCTCTGAAATTGTAATGTTTTTTTTCTTTGAGACTCATGGGATTTCTTACAGCTTCACAGGCTTCTAAACCCCAATAATATTGGGAATAGAGTTCCAACATCATGTTATCTCCCTCTGCAACTACAGAGACAGAATAGTGTATACAGTGCTAAGTGTATATTTGGTCCTAGTGGACTGAACTAGCATGTTAACTCTACTTCTGCTCGCTCTGCTACCAAGCAGAATAACCCATCATTTCTCCATTTCAGTGACTATATTAAAAATTGCTTTTGTTCATGCTATTTAGACTTTACTATTAATGACCGAGGCTAAAATAGATGCTCAATGTTTAAAGCCCAGCATCTGCTTTGTGAATCTGTTTTCTGTTTTCAAGTGCATTGTTCTTAGAAATGTATACTTTTAAGTCATGGGATTGAAGTTTATTCAAAAGTTTCAAAAAATAAGCCTGAAGAATCACAGGGTTAAATAAATAGATTTTTTTTCAGAGAGAATATATTTTACTTCTACCCAACACTTTGAAATATGACCAGGCTGAGATCACTTTAAATTCACAGCTTGACTACTTAGGAGTCATGTGTATAGTGTGAGTTCAAGTTGAAACCTGTTGGGGTGCTATATTCTGGCTACACACTCCTCATGAGCATGCACAACACCAAAGAGTTGGGATTTTAGAACAATTGACTTACTAATTGTGTTGGCAATCATACTTATTTATTTTTATTTAAAATTCACATTGCTCATTGAGTGTTTTGCACTTAGGTGAGTTTTAGAGCAAGTTTCTCACTTTTTTTTATATCTTTTCTTCCACTGATAGTTAATGACTGAGGTTGCAGTCATCTTAAAGCTTGATTGGGAGTGGATCCTCTTCCAAGGTGCCGGACATAATTTTTGTCTAATTCACTTCTTCCGTGCTTGAATACTGGCATGAGACAATTGTCATTGTTGAGTCTTTTCATTAGTTTCTTATAACATGCTAGCTGACTTCAAGTGAGCACTGGAAACACAAAAGTGATCGAGAGGAAATGCAAACAAGATGGGGTTGTATTGTTGTACCTGAGAAAGGAAATCTCACTAATTTTATACAATTTATTGGGACCAGTCCATAGCTGTAGACAGTGAATTAGAATTAAATAAGAACATAAAGAGCAGGGCACACACACACAAACACACACACACACACACACACACACACACACACACTTTAAGCCAAACTTCTTAAACAGAGTATATCTTATCCAGGAATTCAAATATATTATCATCTCTGATTTTGATAATAAATCCATTTATATGCTTCCAGTCTTTATTTTTTTCTCAAGTTCTATTATTATAGGGAGACTAACTCTGATATGCCAACTCATCATAGGCTTAGAAACTCCAGGAATATGGCTGGATCACACATCTCATTCCACTCTCAAACCCACCAATCTGTAGTAGTTTCTTTTCAGTGTTGAGCATAAACTTGGGTTGTAGCGGAGAGTTAGTATCTTACCACATAGTTGCTCAGCTAAGAGGCAGAAAAATCTGCCATTTCTTTATCTTAACAAATCACTTTAGTCCAGGTTGCTTTTGCTTCTATTAAAATTTTATGACTCTATTAGACTCAAATGTAAATGATGAAGACTAAAAGCAAGGACCAGGATTTTGCTTATTTAACTTATTTAACTTGCCTTCTTTCATGGGTAAGGGTGTTCTTACAAAGGGATAATCTGAAAGTGTCCATCAATCATGCTTCCACTTCTGAGCTATGAAAACAATTGTTTCACTTGCAAATTTAGAGATATGACCTGAAAAATAAGGAGTTAGACAGGTTTTGAGACTTCTTGTCATCTTCAAACATGGCAGTAGTAGATGTAGGCACAAAGATTCTGTGGATTAGAATTTGAGCAGCATCTGTAAACATTTATTTATTTTATGGTGACTATATATAAATGGCACATTTAAATGTGTAATAGCTATTAACCCATTAAGTTAGAAATATAATTCATATTCAATTATAATAGAATAACTACATCTGTATTAATTACCTTTTTTTATGCTTTTCATGCTATTTCACATGATCTCTTTTGGCCCTTAGATACATTTTGAGATGGATAAACTAGTGGGTGATTTTGTTTGAGTTTTCTAAAGAATAATTTGATGTCAACTGAGATTAAGAGATATGTCAAGATCACATAGTAAGGAAAAGCTGGAGAGATGACATGCCTTATGTACCATGTAACTGTCATGATCTAGTTACCATTGTGTTCCAGCAAGGGCAGCATCCTTTTAGCCATTGGTTGAGTCACTGGCTTATTCATTTGCCCATTCTCTGACTCATTCATAGGCTCATCCACTGGCTCCTTCCCTGCTTCATTCCCTGGTTTATTCAATGGCTCACTCACTGGCTCATTCATTGGTTCTTTCACTGGCTCATTCACTGGTTATTTTCTTGTTCATTCAGTGACATATCCACTGGCTCCTTCACTGGCTCATTCTCTGATTTATTCAATGGCTCATTCATTCACTGGCACATCCCCTGGCTGGCTCACTTGCCCATCTGCTCACTGGTTCATTCACCGACTTGCTCACTTGTCCATTCACTGGTTCATTACCTGGTTCATTTACTTTCTATTCACTGGCTCATCTCTGGTTTATTCTCTGGTTCATCCATGCTACACATAATGACACTTATTATACAGGCAAGGTTCTTCTCTGATTCACTGAAGAAGTCAAGAGAACTAGTATAATTCATAACTATATGGAATTATAGCTTCATGTTGGTGACAGAAGCTAACAATGAAATTTCCCAATTATTTTAAAATTATTATCATGTTTTGATACTATGGAACTATACAATTCTTTCTAATTTAGTTAATGGGCGAGGTAGTCATGAAATGCTTCTCTGACTATATTCCATTTAAACTGAATCATGACAAATGACTAGTAATTCTTCAAGATAAAACAGCATGACAAATGACTAGTAATTCTTCAAGATAAAACAGCCCAGGCATAAAGAAGAGTAGTGTATAGGTGATATTTGGGAAGGTAGTATCTTAGTTTGGGAACCAAACATTTCAGAGTAGCTATGGCTGGGGATATAGCTCAAGGGTAACATATTTTCCTAATATGTGTGGGCCTCTGATCACACACTGAGATCTCTCTCTCTCTCACACACACACACGCACACACACACACACACCATGGCAAACTGATAATAACAATACCCTTACCAGGGTATCTGAATAAGAATGAGGAAGAGAACAAATGACGCAGGAGACTCCAAATTCACGTAGAATTCTGAGGCCAAACTAAAGATTTCAAAAGTTGGTATCTGCATAAAAACTTGAAAAGGTATATACAGCAAACAAAAGCATACTAATTATCCAGTACATACATTTAAGCAGTTCTTGCTTCAATACAAGTTAGACATTTATGGTAGAATATCCATTTTCAGTAAATATTAAGTCCATCTCAACAATGAATCCATAGACAATGTCCATGAATGTTGTTAATATATATTTTATGATTTCCTTGGAATGACTTTATCTGTATTACTGTACATGAAGTAGATTATAATATTCATCTATCTTATAAATTGTAATTTTCAATCATAGGATATTAACTATCATATATGTATATCTTCAATCCTTTTCCCAAATTGCAATAAAATTCTTCAAGTTTTTCTTCAAAAAATAAAATTATCAAAATAATATTTTAAATTATCACAAAACTGTTTTGAATGAGATGAGAGTTCCAAAAGGACTATAACAATACATTTCATTATGGCTCTATACAAATTATGATAGACTATTAGCAATTTAATGAGTACAAAGCTATGAAATAAACCATAGCTATGAATAGTTCTCGAGTGCTGAAACTGGACTGAAGAACAACTCTCTCACATCAGTGTTTAGTTCCCAGAGTACAACAAGAGCTTCCTGAACTCAAACTTCACACTGTTCTCTTCACCAGAACTGTTTTTCTCTTGAAAAATTACTACTCATCTGCCACAAAGGAAACCAAATCAGGGAAGCCTTCCATAATTTTCTCTCCCATCTAAACAAATTAGAAAGCTTGCATGAAATCTTACTGCTGGTCATAGTTTTAAAATAATTAGAAAGTTACATTGTTAAGTTTCTGTCTCCAACATGAGACAACCATCTTATGTAGATATAGATTGTAGTAGTTTAAAAAAAATGTAAAGTGAAAAATGACATCAACTAAAAGCAGTATAATTATTTTATAGTACTAAATGTGGTTTGGTTGTTTCAATTCATAAAAAGCAGCACTTATTAATTTCTTCCCAGTGTCTGGTTTTTTTTTGTGTGTTTCTGAGTGTGTTCATTGCATCACTCAACTTTCTCTAACACTAAATCTCTCTAATTTCCTGTGTGTCTCTGTTACAACACAGATACACACACACACACACACACACACACACTACTTTTTCCTTTTTTAAACCTTCCACAAACTCTATCAAAAATCAGATCACTGATCTCATGAATTCTTGCTCTTCCCTTTTCCACCACATGTTAGATATAAGACATAATATACTATAATACATATAATTTTATATATTATATATTGTTATATTATATAATATATATATTATATGTGTGCATAAATATGTTATTAAATGTACATAATATATATTAAATTAAATTATATATTTTTTGCTCTAAAAAGAGGAAATTATCAGGCCCTTAACCTGCCATATCTTTAACATCTGTAGATCTTTGTGATTTCTGTGATGAGCAATGATGTTTTGATTCACTCTAAAATTTATTTCACTTAAGATAAGTGTTCATTATTCTTTCTTTTGTTGTTTATATCTGTCATTGTGACAGAGTGTAACGTCAGGACCTAAGGTATGCAAAGAGATGAGGACTGCAGCAGGCACAATCTTCACTGTGCTGCTGCCCATTGTTACAGTATAGAAGCCACCTGGACTCCACCCCTTATGGTTTCTATGTTGAGTCATTCTTTCCTTCACGTACTGTTTTCATTAGCTTCGTTCCCATGAGAAAAGCCAAGCAGTGTATCCCAGGATGGGGAACTTCTGAATATACTTCCTTTTACATATTCCTGCTCCATAGAAGTGCTGGCATGCCTAGTGCCCAAAGCTGACCAAAGCCTGGTGATGGTCACTGATTTCTTCAACCATCCTAGCTACACTTTTGGGATGAAAGTTGCTCAAACATGATTTCTATCAAGTAAACAATGAGGGAAAAATCAATTTGGTTAACATTCAAAGTAAATGTAGCAGCCCAGTTTCTTGTTGGGAGAAAACATTTTGGCAAGATGCTTGCTTATTGAGGATCTAATTAGGATGGATTTGAATCTGTTTTTGTACTTCATATGCACAGAGTTATGTATTGAATGTGGCTTGTGGCAGTAGAATATGTATGTGTTTGCCTCTGTGTCCCATTTAATGTTACATTTACAACTATGCAGTCACAAGGATTCCGACACTTTGCTGCTAGGTCTATCAGCTAATTTCATGTCAGCCAACAATTCAGATAATTGGTCTTTGAGCCTTCAATATAAAATTTTCTAGGGACAGAAAAGTGAACTCATAACCTGAATGTTGTACCAAAGTATATGTGTAACAAGTTTAACAGTAGCTCCTAAATATAATAGAACTGTATATTCTATGTTATTCTGTTGAATCATGACACTGTATCATTAATATGTCTATAGTCCTTTTATGGTCATAGTTCCTCATCCTTTTGTATTCTACCACCACTTATGCTATAATATAATAGCCAGAGGTATTTGAATGTACTGATGCATATGACACATGCTTTTTAGTCCTATAAAAACATTATTTAGGCCTAATAAATTTGGTGTTTCTATAGTTAAAGAGACACAAGTGTCTACTTTAATAAATAACTCAATTAAGGGAAAACTGAATCACACTACCAAGGTGCTTTTGCTGACTTCAGCTGCATATCATGTTTGGTTGGTCATGAGAAACATCTAATGTGAGTTTTTGGAGTACTGATGCTAATTAAATGCATGCAGTGGAACATTTCCTGAACCAAGAGTGCCAACTTGAGAAAGAGAAACAGGTTACAGAGTTAATTGGCTAATTTGTTCAAAGTAAAGAATGATACACAAATTTCACAGGATTTATGTAGTCTTAAAGAACCCGTCATTGACAGATTAATCTTGTAGTCTCCTGTTTTCCCAGCACAGCTTCAAAACAAAGCAATTTATTGAGCCCAGTAGTTTCGAAATTCTGAAGATCTACGGGGTTAAAATTACCTGGAGTTTTGTGAGAGTTGATGTCACTGGATAGTGGTATTGAATTAAGAGAGATGTATTCTTACTTATACATTAAGAACTGATAATCATGATTTAGAAGGCAGAATTTCATATTGTAGTTTTTTAATATCAAGAAGAAGTAAATTCACTGCCACCTTCATGCCATGATTCTTACCAATAACTTAAATATTAAAATGAACTTCAGATATTGTGAATACTCAAACAACTTCAACCCAAGGTTAGGGCATTTGCATTTCATCATAGAAGGAAGATTGCATTTTATTGGTGGTTGGGGAAAAGGTTATCCATTTCTTCAGTGATTCAGCCACTGTAATAAACAACTTCCCACTTGTGTTCATGCCATCAGTTCAAACTAAGGTAAGTGATTATGCATACAAATGACATAGATGTAGAAGGAAGACTTGCTGGTGGGAAATGTTTCAGTGTTGGAGGGATAGAGATAGCTGGAGGTGAAAATAATTAAGACTCATACACATGTGAAACTGAAAAGATATAAAAAGGAAAATATCACACACACACACACACACACACACACACACACACACACACACAGAGTGAGTGAGAGAGAGAGAGAGAGAGAGATTCTTAACAATACTCAGTGTTAAACAATGCTCAGTGCACAGATTAACTATTTACAAGAGTAGCCTTCCAGAAGCCAAATTTGAGAACCAGAGGTATCGTGATAATTAGTTGTGGCAGGGACATCTGCAGGGCACAGAAACTGCATAACAGTCACACAGATTGTAGCCTATCTCTGAAGAATGAACTTAATTCAGATTTACTGCTTATTGCTTTTATCGTTTTGAAAACACCTATTTTGCCTTTAGCTATTACAACTATGGTAGACATTTTATAGAGGACATTTTATATAGTACTTTTCTGCTTTCTTAAAAAAATTTGAAATATCCAATTGACATAAATAATGTATAGACTTTCACTAATTGCATACTTAATTTTACAATCTAATTTGTGTTGGCTGATAAAGGCTGAATTCTGAGTCCTAAAGATATTTTCCTTCATAATAATGTATTGTTATTTTCTTTGGTAATACAGTTCTTCCACTCTAAGGATAGTTTTCCAAATAATCAATCAGGAGTTATTAAAATGTGAGCCATAGATATAAAAATAAGTTCAACTATACTTTAATGTGTATTTATAATCAAAGGAATATGCTTTCTTTTTAATACTCAAAATGCAAATGTATTATAGGTTGTCTGCATAAAATAGTGAAAAATAAACCTTGAAGTCTGTTTCTTTGATATTTTAATTTGTTAACACATGGAAGATACTCATTTTCAAATTTTCTTTCAGAGGAAAAAACAATTCAAGATGAGAAAGTAAGATAGATATCATCCTTAGGAAAAAAATGTTAGGAGTTTTCTACCATTGTGATGAAAGAACCTGAGAAAAACCTTCAAAGGGTGCGAGATTTATTGTCTGATGGTTTCAGGGGTTTGAGTCCATAGATTGTTAGCTCCATCACTTTGGCCCTGTGGTGATGTAGGACATCATAGAAGATCAAAGTAGCTAATTCCAGACTGGGCAGGATGTAAAGAGAACAAGAGGAAGGATCTGGGCACTCAATATCACAATGAAAGGCACACACACACACACACACACACACACACACGCACGCACACACACACACACACACACACACACACACACACACACACACACACACACATTCCCCATGCCTCCTAAGTATAGAGATGACGGGCTCATCTGACCACTCTCCAGGCTCTAAACTTTATAACACATAACATTTGTTGATTCCCTTTGATGCTCCTCATTTTCCATTTGGCTTCCCTATGTCTGTAATTTGCAGGCATAGTTCAAACTTCAGATGTCTCAGTACTGGAGGGAATTCAGAGTCTAAAGCATGACTGTTGAGAGCAGGGGCTCAGGATGAGGCTACATTGAACAGCAGCTTCCAAGGCTTCATGGGTCAGAAGTTTACTCCTGGGTTCTGTGCCTCTCTCCTTCCCTTGATGATCTCCAGTGATTATTTTTGAGAATATATATATATATATATATATATATGTATCCATGTGTACACACTCAAACATTATATAATTATCTTCATTCTTTTTTTCCCATAGATTTGAGGCAAAAGTGAAATAATTCATCAGTATTTTCCCTTCAGAAGACAAACATTTTAGAGGCTGTAAAAATACCAGTAAATACCAGTGGTTTAGTCCATATTTAGTTACATAGTAAACTCACATTGTAGTAAATTGCAGAAGCTAAGAATTTTTAAGATGTTAATCAGAGTTATTCAGATAAAACAAACAAACAAACAAACAACAATAAACAAACAAAAAGAAACTTCTAGTATATTTTAGGTTTAGGAACCATTATTTCTTCAAATAATTTGAATAATTTTCTCTTTTAGAATTTTATCCTGTGATTGTTTACCTAAAATAGAAATGAGTAATTTCTTAAACAAAATGCATTTGAAGGCACATTTGCATAAGTTTGTTTATCTATATTTTATATTATTTTTCTTGGTTGATTAAAACGAGTGCTCTACTTACTATTTTGTGAGTCTTGAAACACATCCTCTGGGTTTCTAGGCCAACCATTACTTCACTAAAGTATGGACTGTCCTGTGGAGAATTACACAGGAGTAGTTATTAAAACCATGCACAGGTTTGGTGTAAGCTAGGTTTTGAAATTCTCAACCTCATTTTGGATCATGGAAACAAATTCGACAATAGAAAGTTTTAAATTATCAATATGACAAAGCAATCTACCTCTCTCTCTATCTGGTCTCCAGATAATGAAACCACATCTATTTATTACCCTGGAAAACAAGTTTTAAGTAGTAACTTGTTGATCGTTTCCATGTGAATTTTCTTGGGCCTGGGGCTAAAGATTCACATCTGTGGGGATGTGGGAGGCTGGCCTAAGAGAGATAGCAATGGACAAAGTTGCCTGGGCAGACAATTGCTTTCATTCTAAGTAAGAGTCCTTATTGCTCCCATCCTCATGGCTTACACTGTACTTTTACTTTCTTTCCATTTCCCCAGAAAAGAACGTGTGGGAATTTGGTAAATAAGATTAGGAGTTCTGTCTGACAGCTCTCATGAATTAGATGTATAGACAGGATAGAACCCTGTACAAGCACCAAAAAGCAAGTTCCAATAAGTTCTGTTAGGAAAACATTTCCACACACTCTGAGAAAAGAGTGTGTGGCTTATAATACATATTTAAGTTTTTGTAGTGACTGGCACATTGATCAGTATGTACATTAGAATAGTTGAGCAGTAAAGTTGTTCTTTTTTACTGGTTATTTTATTTATTTACATTTCAAATGTTGTCCCTCTTCCCAGTTTCTCCTCCACAAACCTCCTATTCCCTCCTCCTACACCTGCTTCTATAAAAATGCTCCCCCAACCCACCCACTCCTACCTTACTGCCCTAGCATTCCCCTAAGCTGGGGCATCAAGCCTCCACAGGATGAAGGGGCTCTCCTTCCATAGATACCAGATGAGGCAATTCTCTGCTACATATGCATCTGGAGCCATGGTCCCTCCATGTATACTCTTTGGTTGGTGGTTTATGATCTGGTTGGTTGATATTGTTCTTCCTGTGGGTTGCAAAACCCTTCAGCTCCTTTAGACCTTCCCCTAACTTCTCCACTGGGGTCCCTGAACTCACTCTGATGCTTGACTGTGAGTCTCCACATCTGCATTGGTCAGGCTCTGGCACAGCCTCTCAGAGGACAGCTATACTGAGCTCCTGTCAGCAAGAGCTTCTTGGCATCCTCCGCAATAGTGCCTGGGTTTGGTGTCTGCAGATGGAATGGATCCCTAGGTGGAGCAGTCTCTGGATGGCCTTTCCTTCAGACTCTGCTCCACTCTTTGTGACTGGATTTCCTTTGGATAAGAGCAATTCTGAATTAATATTTTTGAGATGGGTAGGTGGCCACATCTCTCAGCCTGGGACCATAACTATCTACTGGATATGATCTCTACATTTCTATCTTCCACCTTTGAGTATTTCAGCTGAAAGATGTTCTTAGCAATGTGTCAACCACACTTGTGGCTCTACTACTTGTCAGCAACCAAGGACATTATTCAAGTTTTTAAATACTCCTCAAAAGAAAAGAAAAACAAAAAAAGCATGCCCAGTTCTAAGAAAGGTAAAAGTACACATTCAAATGTTCCTAGTATATGGCCAGGGTTTGAATCTTTATTTTTATTTGTCTTTGATTAATTTTTCTCCTCTTTTTTCCCCATATTCAACATTATGGTTAAAATCCAGCTTCTGTTTTCCAGAGTCCACTAATTTTATAAAAATTCAAACTGTACTGTTTAAATAGATATTGCAGTTACTTATTAAGACACACAAGATATTAGCAATTTATCAGTTTCATGGCATTTATGATCAATTATTCAATTATTTTTTAAATTAACCTCAGATGACCTTGGGGTGGGAAATTAGTTCTCAAAATATAATTAAAACTGCCACATCATTTTTTAGTATAATGTATGTGATGTTTACTTTATTAATTACACGTATGTGAAGTGAGAAATTAAATGAATTGTATTTTTTCCTATAGATTTATCCAGTGAAATCAATACAGTGTTCAGAACATTTATTTTATAGACTACAATTTAAGGTTTATCCGTTTATAGTTTATACATCTAGAGCATCTACTTTGGATATCTTTGTTGAGTAACAGCTTCTGAAGTTTCATGGGAAATGATTGCAAATAATGAATGGAAAATAAGATGCCATCATTTTTTCCTTTCCTTTTTTAAAAGTTATTTTATTTATTTATATTACAAAAGTTGCTCCCCTTCACTGTCTCCCCTCTCTGCATTCTTTACCCCCCCACACACACCCCATGCCTTTGTGAGGGTTTGCTTCCATCTCCCACCCATCCCCATCCCACCAGCATCCCTTTTCCCTGGGGCATCAAATTTCAAAGGGATTAAGCCATCCTCTCCCACTGATGTGCTGTTCCACTAGACAACCCTCTGCTGCAGGTGTGCCCCAGGTCATGAATCAGGATTCTCCCTGATGGTGATTAGGATTCAGTGCTCTCACTGCTGTCCTGGGTTTGATTCCTAGTCGGGGAAGCCTCTATGCACCTTGCCATAGCTTTTTCAAATGTCTGAATTATGGTGTCACTTTGGGTCATAGTTATGGTTCAATGGGTAGAAGCAGTTTCATCAAAGAGTCTGAGGACTTGAGTTTGAATCCCAGAAGTCGCTTAAAGACCAGATTCATATTGTGAGCATCTGTACTCTTAGTGATATGTGCAGAGGGGAAGTGGAGCTAGAGATAGGAGACTCATTGGAAGCTCATAGACCAGCTATCCTGTTGTATACAACAGAAAGAGACAAAGGAAGCCTATACTAAACATGCAAACAAAGGTGTAAGTCAAAGACTGAATCTGAGGTCATCTGACCTCCACATGTGTGCTGAATTCACACACCTGAACATACACACACACACATACACACATACACACATACACACATACACACACACACACACAAACACATGAATACACATGCATGAACATACAGACACATGCACACCCACAAAAGCACACATGCACACACACACGCACACACACACACACACACACACACACACGAGCACAGACACACATACAAACATCTTTGACCATGAATCCCCTCTTTGGTTGTAAAGGTTTGTTTTTTCTTCTGATACTTTAAAACTTAATGACAGCCAGACATGGTGGCACACGCCTTTAATCCCAGCACTTGGGAGGCAGAGGCAGGTGGATTTCTGAGTTCAAGGCCAGCCTGGTCTACAAAGTAAGCTCCAGGACAGCCAGGGCTATACAGAGAAACCCTGTCTTGAAAAACAAAACAAACAAACAAACAAACAAACAAAACTTAATGACATCACCTATAGATAAACTGATCTCAGATATATCTTGGTTTTGCTTGCTTTCTCCAGATGCAGGTATGTGATTTAGCCTTCACCACCTTTCTTCACTTTCTTCTAGCTTAACATGACATGAAGTGAAAAGTTTATTTTGAATTTGCTGTGGATGAGGTGATGTTGGACATGTTCCTTCAGGTGCTATAAATTAACTTTCTATCATGAGGCAAAATGAAATAACAAGTAACGTCTTAAGAGCTGCATGTGGCCAACGTTTCCCTCCCCAAACCCTTCCCTTTAGATAGATCTTTTGAACATGAGTAGATACTCTACTCACCAAATTGTTTTTCAGTTTTTCTCTATCTTTGCTTCCTTTGATTTGTCTAATTTTTGATTATGTCTGTTTGTGTCACTTCATCTAAATATTGGTATTTACTATTCTTTCTGAGCCCTAAGTCTTTGTTCCTTAATTCTTTAGGTGTGTGGGGGGAGCCATTTTCTGAAATGCCTTGTAGTGTCCCAACTTTTCCTTATCTCAACTCTTTTCCCATAATCAAGTCCATATTCAGTACCTTATATTTTCTTCTCCTAAACTCCCCCTTCACCTGTACATTTCATGTCTTCTATTCTGTGTGCCTCTCATGATTATTCATGAGTTAATGAATGCAGCTATACACACAGGCACAGAGTCATTGGTGTAGTATTTGTTGTGGGAAATGAGAAAAGTCTAAGCAAATGTCTGTTTATAAAAAGGGTTTTAGACGCTTCATTGTGTTTGTGTGGTTTTAGAATTTTACTATTATTATTATTATTATTATTATTATTATTATTTATTAACTTTGTAATTGCAAGGATGGAACCTAGGGCATCATATTTGCCTGACCAACTCTCTACATCTCTTATCTAGGGATAAGCCATATCCCTAGTCCAGAACCAATCTTTTTATTATTTCTTCTGCAGCAATATAAAAAATAATGTTATTAACAAACCGAATAAAAGGAGAGATCTTGATTCATTTACCCTCATGTGAAAGGTTCAGTGCTGTCCCCCTAACTACTAAGGTTCTTACAGTGATCTCACCAGGCTATTTATGAACCAAGTTCCAGCAACTCTTGGCAAGTAACTTGCCTTAGAAACATGCAAAGCATCCTTTTTGAAAGTTATGATTGTCAAATTTAGCGAACCCAGGGCGATGATTACACACTTTCAAATGTCACAGTTTACACTTAGGAAACAGTACTTGTGGTTGTGATCTTTAAAGTTGTTAGCTTTTCTGATTATATGAAGAAATAAATGAAGTAAAAGAATGAGAAATGGTTGCTATTTGGAAATGAGATGTTTCTAATGGTTCCCACTTTGGGCCAGCTGCTTCTATGAATTTATACATCCTGTGGTAAATAGCGGACAATTCTGCATCCTAGGAAAGAACATGCATTATTAGATGTCAGAACACTCTTCATTTGTTCTTGTCTGCCTACTTTCCTGATAATTGGTGAATCCTTTTGAATATAGGAAGTCAGGTAAATTTTGAGAGGCTATTTGTGAATTTGTTGACACCTTTGAAAATTATGAAAGGCATACAAATCTGTTTCTAACATAAGCAGAGTAGTTCTTTTTATACTAAAATCACTGTGAGGGTACTCATTGTAGGCAATAAATAGCTATTCATCAGGCAACTATGTCACAGGCTTAGCAGTGGGCCTTACTTCATAGCATAATTGAGGTTTTCATTTTTTAAGGGCAGCCACATTCATTAAAGAAACTTTAATAAAGCTCAAAGCACACATTGCACCTCACACAATAATAGTGGGAGACTTCAACACACCACTTTCACCAATGGACAGATCATGGAAACAGAAACTAAACAGGAACACAGTGAAACTAACCTAACAGAAGTTATGAAACAAATGGATCTAACAGATATCTACAGAACATTTTATCCTAAAACAAAAGGATATATCTTCTTCTCAGCACCTCATGGTACCTTTTCCAAAACTGACCACATAATTGGTCACAAAACAAGCCTCAATAGATACAAAAACATTGAAATTGTCCCATGCATCCTATCAGATCACCATGGATTAAGGCTGATGTTCAATAACAAAATAAATAATAGAAAGCCAACATTCACGTGGAAACTGAACAACACTCTTCTCAAAGTTACTTTGGTCAAGGAAGGAATAAAGAAAGAAATTAAAGACTCTTTAGAGTTTAATGAAAATGAATCCACAACATACTCAAACTTATGGGACATAATGAAAGCATTTCTAAGAGGAAAGCTCATAGCTCTGAGTGCCTCCAAAAAGAAACTAGAGAGAGCACACACTAGCAGCTTGACAACACACCTAAAAGCTCTAGAACAAAAGGAGGCAAATTCACCCAAGAGGAGTAGACAGCAGGAAATAATCAAACTCAGGGGAGAAATCAACCAAGTGGAAACAAGAAGAACTATTCAAAGAATCAACCAAAGGAGGAGCTGGTTCTTTGGGAAAATCAAGAAGATAGATAATCCCTTAGCCAGACTCACTAGAGGACACAGGGACATCATCCTAATTAACAAAATCAGAAATGAAAAGGGAGACCTAACAACAGATCCTGAAGAAATCCAAAACACCATCAGATCCTTCTACAAAAGGGTATACTCAACAAAACTGGAGAACCCGGATAAAATGGACCAGTTTCTAGACAGATACCAGGTACCAAAGTTAAATCAAGATCAGGTTAATGATCTAAACAGTCCTATATCCCCTAAAGAAATAGAAGCAGTCATTAATAGTCTCCCAACCAAAAAGAGCCCAGGACCAGATGGGCATACTTGAGTTTTGATGCATTTAATTTAAACATTGATTAAACCTAGCTGATTAGAGACTTATACAGATTCACAAACTGATAACAGCCAAACAAAGGGCTCCTAAGACTGTATTATTGGGTCAGATCTACTGGTCACTGAAGAACCAACTTTAGTTTTCCATCAGTATTTACTGAAAAAATTCTGTATTAAGTTGATTCCATTTGTCAATAATTTAATCAGTTTACAGCAAGTGAAAATTACCTCTCAAGATGTTGGCCTTTGCAAATCTACACACAGATACCTTCAATTTCATTGTCTTTAAGACCATGATAGATTTATTGAAAACATCCTGTGTTGGCTAATTTAAAGTGTTTTGAGACTATGTGCTATTTTATAGTTTTCACTTTGGTTGCAGCAATAACTCAAAGGGTAGATTTGATTTTTCTCTTCTCCAAAAGAATAAGAGAGAGTAGGATTTTATTTTCCTGAAATCTGGGCACAGAGATAGCCAATAAAATGTTTGTCTTTCCCCCTTTAGAAAGAATGTTCTAATGTGATGTCTTGTGGATACTCAGAAGAGAACTTGATAAGATCACTGTCTCATTTAGCCATGGGCAGTTGGATAAAGCATTCACCTAGTATCTTTTCCTGGTCCTATGTCATTTCCTTCACCCTTCATTGCCAAGAGTCACATTTCTTCAGAAAGTAGCATATGAATCTAAGCCGTAGGCTCTGCTTTCTGATAAATCCAGTGCAAGATAAATAGAAAAGAGAACTTCTCCATTTTAGACCTCCAGACAAAAAACTAAACTACATATCAAATTACACTAGAAAGGGAAGTGGGCAAATTGGGAAGAAATATTGATTTAACTCTAATATAATCAGGCAAAGTCATGAATGATCACTGAACAAAATAGAAATGGAAATCTTTTGCACAAACACATTAACACAGAAAGTGAAAAAGAGGCTCTCTGTATTGGCCTTGGGAACAGAGCAGAGAAAGAACCAAGATAGAAATACCCCCAGAAGCTGTGTGGGTTTAGCTGACTGCTTCCATCCTGCAATAAGAAATAACAGGGGGTTCCCAGACTCCACCGAACTTAGGAACTTAGTCTGCACAGGTAAGAGTGTGCACCACAGAAGCAGACAGCTTCTGGGACAGGCAGGAGCCACAGAGCCTCTGAGGCAGCACACTTTTCGGGCCGCAGACATCCGGCCACCCTCCCAGCCGGAGGACAGTACTCCACCCAGCACAGGAGCCCTCTGCCTCAGGATCAAGGAGCGCCATCTTGGTTCCAGGACTCCATGGATTAAGGCTGATGTTCAATAACAAAATAAATAATAGAAAGCCAACATTCACGTGGAAACTGAACAACACTCTTCTCAAAGTTACTTTGGTCAAGGAAGGAATAAAGAAAGAAATTAAAGACTCTTTAGAGTTTAATGAAAATGAGTCCACAACATACTCAAACTTATGGGACATAATGAAAGCATTTCTAAGAGGAAAGCTCATAGCTCTGAGTGCCTCCAAAAAGAAACTTGAGAGAGCACACATTAGCAGCTTGACAACACACCTAAAAACACTAGAACAAAAGGAAGCAATTTCACCCAAGAGGAGTAGACGGCAGGAAATAATCAAACTCAGGGGCGAAATCAACCAAGTGGAAACAAGAAGAACTATTCAAAGAATCAACCAATCAAGGAGCTGGTTCTTTAAGAAAATCAACAAGATAGATTAAACCCTTAGCCAGACTCACTAGAGGGCTCAGGGAAAGCATTCCAATTAACAAAATCAGAAATGAAAAAGGAGACATAACAACAGATCCTGAAGAAATCCAAAACACCATCAGATCCTTCTACCAAAGGCTATACTCAACAAAACTGGAGAACCTGGATGAAATGGAGAAGTTTCTAGACAGATACCAGGTCCCAAAGTTGAATCAAGATCAGGTTAATGATCTAAACAGCCCTATATCCCCCAAAGAAATAGAAGCAGTCATTAATAGTTTCCCAACCAAAAAAAAAAAAAAAAGCCCAGGACCAGATGGGTTTAGTGAAAGCCCAGGACCAGATGGGTTTAGTGCAGAGTTCTATCAGACCTTCAGGGATGATCTAATCCCAGTTCTTCACAAACTATTCCACAAAATAGAAACAGAAGGTACTCTACCCAACTCATTCTATGAAGCCACAATTACTCTGATACCTAAACCACAAAAAGACCCAACAAAGATAGAAAACTTCAGACCAATATCCCTTATGAATATTGATGCAAAAATCCTCATTAAAGTTCTTGCTAACCGAATCCAAGAACACATCAAAACAATCATCCATCCTGACCAAGTAGGTTTCATCCCAGGGATGCAGGGATGGTTCAATATACGGAAATCCATCAACGTAATCCAGTATATAAACAAACTCAAAGACAAAAACCACATGATCATCTCGTTAGATGTGGAAAAAGCATTTGACAAGATCCAACACCCATTCATGATAAAAGTCTTGGAAAGATCAGGAATTCAAGGCCCATACCTAACCATGATAAAAGCAATCTACAACAAACCAGTAGCCAACATCAAAGTAAATGGTGAGAAACTTGAAGCAATCCCACTAAAATCAGGGACTCGACAAGGTTGTCCACTCTCTCCATACCTATTCAACATAGTACTTGAAGTCCTAGCCAGAGCAATTCGACAACAAAAGGAGATCAAAGTGATACTAATTAGAGAAGATGAATTCAAAATATCACTTTTTGCAGATGATATGATAGTATATATAAGTGACCCTAAAAATTCCACCAGAGAACTCCTAAACATGATAAACAGCTTTGGTGAATTAGCTGGATATAAAATTAAGTCAAACAAGTCAATTGCCTTTCTCTACACAAAGGATAAACAGGCTGAGAAAGAAATTAGGGAAACAACACCCTTCTCAATAGTCACAAATAGTATAAAATATCTTGGTGTGACTCTAACTAAGGAAGTGAAAGATCTGTATAATAAAAACTTCAAGTCTCTGAAGAAAGAAATTATAGAAGATCTCAGAAGATGGAAAGATCTCCCATGCTCATGGATTGCCAGGATCAACATTGTAAAAATGGCTATCTTGCCAAAAGCAATCTACAGATTCAATGCAATCCCCATCAAAATTCCAACTGGACTCTTCAACGAATTAGAAAGTGCAATCTGCAAATTCATCTGGAATAACAAAAAACCTAGGATAGCAAAAACTCTTCTCAAGGATAAAAGAACCTCTGATGGAATCACCATGCCGGACCTAAAGCTTTACTACAGAGCAATTCTGCTAAAAACTGCATGGTACTGGTATAATGACAGACAAGTAGACCAATGGAATAGAATTGAAGACCCAGAAATGAAGCCACACACCTATGGTCACTTGATCTTCGACAAGGGAGCTAAAAACATCCAGTGGAAGATAGATAGCATTTTCAACAAATGGTGCTGGCACAACTGGTTGTTAACATGTAGAAGAATGTGAATCGATCCATTCCTATCTCCTTGTACTAAGGTCAAATCTAAGTGGATCAAGGAACTTCACATAAAACCAGAGACACTGAAACTTATAGAGGAGAAAGTGGGGAAAAGCCTTGAAGATATGGGCACAGGAGAAAAATTCTTGAATAGAACAGCAATGGCTTGTGCTGTAAGATCTAGAATTGACAAGTGGGACCTCATGAAACTGCAAAGCTTCTGCAAGGCAAAAGACACCATCAATAAGACAAAAAAAAAACACCAACAGATTGGGAAAAGATCTTTACCTATCCTAAATCAGATAAGGGACTAATATCCAATATATATATAAAGAAATCAAAAAGGTGGACTCCAGAAAATAAAATAACCCCATCAAAAAATGGGGCTCAGAACTGAACAAAGAATTCTCACCTGAGGAATACCGAATGGCAGAGAAGCACCTGAAAAAACGTTCAACATCCTTAATCATCAGGGAAATGCAAATCAAAACAACCCTGAGATTCCACCTCACACCAGTCAGAATGGCTAAGATCAAAAATTCAGGTGACAGCAGATGCTGGCAAGGATGTGGAGAAAGAGGAACACTCCTCCATTGTTGGTGGGATTGCAAGCTTGTACAACCACTCTGGAAATCAGTCTGGCTGTTCCTCAGAAAACTGGACATAGTACTACCTGAGGATCCGGCAATACCTCTCCTGGGCATATATCTAGAAGATGTCCCAACCGTTAAGAAGGACACATGCTCCACTATGTTCATAGCAGCCTTATTTATAATAGCCAGTAGCTGGAAAGAACCCAGATGTCCCTCAACAGAGGAATGGATACAGAAAATATGGTACATTTACACAATGGAGTACTACTCAGCTATTAAAAAGAATGAATTTATGAAATTCTAGCCAAATGGATGGACCTGGAGGGCATTATCTTGAGTGAGGTAACACAATCACAAAGGAACTCACACAATATGTATTCACTGATAAGTGGATATTAGCCCAAAACTTAGGATACCCAAGATATAAGATACAACTTGCTAAACGCATGAAACTCAAGAAGAATGAAGACCAAAGTGTGGACACTGTGCCCCTTCTTAGAATTGGGAACAAAACACCCATGGAAGGAGTTACAGAGACAAAGTTTGGAGCTGTGATGAAAGGATGGACCATCTAGAGACTGCCATATCCAGGGATCCATCCCATAATCAGCTTCCAAACGCTGACACCATTGCATACACTAGCAAGATTTTGCTGATAGGACCCAGATATAGCTGTCTCTTGTGAGACTATGCTGGGGCCTATCAAACACAGAAGTGGATGCTCACAGTCAGCTATTGGATGTATCACAGGGCTCCCAATGGAGAAGCTAGAGAAAGTACCCAAGGAGCTAAAGGGATCTACAACCCTATAGTTGGAACAACATGATGAACTAACCAGTACCCCGGAGCTCTTGTCTCTAGCTGCATATGTATTGAAAGATGGCCTAGTCGGCCATCAATGGAAAGAGAGGCCCATTGGACTTGCAAACTTTATATGCCCCAATACAGGGGAATGCCAGGGTCAAAAGAATGGGAATGGGTGGGTAGGGAAGTGGGGGGGGGTATGGGGGACTTTTGGGATATCATTGGAAATGTAATTGAGGAAAATACGTAAATAAATAAATAAATAAATAAATAAATAAAAAGAAAGTGAAAAAGAGGTATTACATGTTCTTCTATTTCTTGGGAAAGTGTTTAAATCTAAAAACTGTTAATGTATTAATTACTTCTCTATTGCTGTGAAGAGATAATATGGCCAAGGCAACTCATAAAATAAAGCTTTTAATTGGGACCTTGCTTGCAGTTTCAGAGGGTTAGTCCATGATCATTATGGTGAGAAGCAGGTAGGCATGGAGCTGGAGAAGTAGCTGAGAGCTTTATATCCTGATCCACTGGAAGCTGGCAAAAGAGAGACAGTGTGGCATGGAATTTGGAAAGCTCAAAGCCTACTCCAAGCGATACATTCCTTCAAAGGAGGTCATGCCCATGCTAACAAAGGGCACAACTCTTTATCCTTCAGTTTCCCGAAGCATTCAAATACATGAGGCTTTTGGGGCCATTCTCACATACTGGCACTTAATGTTTACCCTGTGGGAATTATTATTACTGTATAATAGAAACATGCTAGAATTTATGAGTGGAGAGTAATTTTGAGGAGATATGCAGCATTAAGCAACATGCAGACTCATAGCTGGCTAGGTCAAGAACCTTGGTTTCCTGATTCTAACTCATATATGTCCTTAAGTCATACAGTCCTTGAGATGAAAAGGGCTATCATTTTTATCATGTATGACTTGTGTCCCATCCAACGTATAATACCCACCAAAAGTCTCAATGAACATTTATGGAATAAATGAGTAGCTGTAACCATGTGGTGAATACTTAAAGATGTTCTGTCACTATATTTAAACATAAGCTTATACATGCAAGAAAGAGGGTAGGAAATGCTTTCTGTAAGATAATTTTCTATAAAAATTCTCCTTTATTTAACCATTATCTGAGAATTTTTATGCAATGAGTTTTGGCCACAATCACTCTCCCCCAACACACATATACACACTACAGCTTCTCACAGATCTACCCTAGTCTTTTACCTACAAATTTTATGTCCTCTTGTTATTTAAATTAACATGTCAAGTCCAAATTGTGCTGTCCATATATTCAGAAATGTGTAGCTCCCCATTAAAGAATAGTTGATTTTCCTGAGACAATACTAAAAAAAGAAAAAGAAAAAAGAAAAAGAAAAAAAAAAACCCTGACTTTCTCTCTTCCAGCAACTATCAATTGCCAATAGTTCCTCAGCTATTGGTGTGATGTCATGTTGTTCACCTCTCTTCATGCTGTGGCTAGGTCTACCTTATATACCATGCTTGTATATACTGTCAGAGGGCATGGTCCTAGTATGTCTAAAGGATACTCTTTCTGTAGTTATTCACTGCCTCTGGCTTTTACAGTCTTTCTGCCTCTCCTTTGCAATGCTCCCTGTGTCTTTCTTTGTAGAAGAAACATTCTCTTAAGTGTAAGCATCCATTGTTTTATTGAGCTTTATTGAGCTTCATGGTTACGGCCCGTTTTTTTTTTTTTGTTTTGTTTTTTGTTTTTTTTTGTTTTTTAATACATCGAAGACTTAAAGCTATCCTACAACCTGGAAATCTGTTACAGAATGTTTTCCACTTTTGTTCTCATTTTGTGTGTCTGTATGACAGTTTTATAATTCTCACAATATTTCACTTATTTCACCATCATATCTTTTTATATATTTTATGTATTTTTGACAATTTTATATAGCTATAGTTTAATCATATCCACCTCAGATCCTCCTTCCCAATCTTCCTTGATAACTGTCACAACACATATTTTTCCCATCTTCTTATCCTCCCCCATCCTTTAAAAGGACTGGGTTCATTAGTGCTGCCTGATAGAATGTTGGCTGACATCATTGACTTAAATTTGTGTAGGTGATGACAACTGTGGTTAAATCATGAGTGATTCTATCATGTCATACTCAGAGGGCAGCTTTTCATAGCATTCCTCCATGTACTATGATTTATACTTTGATTCCACACTTCTTTATATCACTATGGTAATTTTTTTATGAAGCTGCAAACTATAGCCATAAAGTTTGATGAACTTAATCTGTATTATGATAACACTGTGTACCGATCATCTGCAATGTTCCTATTCCTTACAAAAAAACAATATAGAAGCTATTCACTCCACAACTGTCTTGGAGTGGTCAAGCGAGAGAAGAAATCAGATATTTCTCGCATGAAATCAAATCATGATAAATTTTTGAGAGAAAAACATGTTGAAAGGCATGATAGGCCTTAGGTCCTGTCACCAGCCAGCCAGATTGGGATTGCAAGAGAAAAGTTCAATTAAGGAGCTGAAGGTGTTTTCCCAGTGAGCACACACAGGTTAAGAAAGCAAAACAGCTTGTGGGTGACATGAAGACCATATAGCTGATATGGATAGAAGACCGCAACAGCCCTAACATCCCCAAAGCTTTACCCTCATACAGAAAAAGAATTTAATTCTCTTGCATTTTCTGGAGGCTGAGAGAAGGTAGGATGCTGCAGGAGAGTTGTCTGGTGTTGCTCAAAGATGCAAGTTTGGGAGTCATAGGCAAGCAGCTGACTAGACTATATAGCATGGAAGAGTGAGAACAGCAGGTGCTGATATTGAAGTTGCCCCAGGTTTCCCAGAAGGATCCACTTAGTTCGGTGGTCAAAATCCTTGCACTGAAAAGCCAACTTCCAATGTAGAAACACTCTCATATTGGAATATGCCTTCTAGAACTCTCATAGTCCTCCCTCTGAACCACTGTATAAATCCTACATGCTCTCTCAAATTCATGGAATCTTCTTCCATTGTTATTTCACACTTCTAAGATCTAGTTTTCAGGGGGAAACTTATTCCTTTCAAAATATTGCAACTCACAATTCCCTCAAGAGGCCTGATTGAGATAAACTGACACCTGATATTAGAGTATGCAATCAAAGAAAAATTTTATTTTCAAGTTTTATTAGTTAGGAAATATATGTCATAAGCTAAACTAACACATACTTGGTTTCTATTTATAGACCTGCAAAAAAGGTAAATTAAAAATCTTTCTGTAAATGATCAGCAGCTCTAGGTAACAAAGGACACTTGTGATTTATGGAAGAGTCAAATCTTAACATCAACTGGAGTTTCTAAAGAGTTGATTCTACAATGAATAAAACCACACAGGACCACCTAACACCTACAATCACCCATCCTGCCTAGTTGCTAGGACTACAGGGATGGAATATTTCTGAAATGCATGTGTATCATAAGAGAACATTTTTTTTTCACTGTAAAAGTAAATATTAGAACCCTTGATGAACAGGAAGGTTTCAAGGCTTTAAGATCTTGGTGGAAGAAATCAGGCAGATGGTGGTGGAGATAGCAAGAGAACTAAAGTGAGAAATGGATGCTGAAGTTGTGACTGAACTGTTATAGCCTCATGATAACACCTTAATGGATGAAGTGTTGCCTCTTTAGAATGAGCAAGTACGGGCTTACCAAGATGCAGTCAACTCATTTGGTAGGAATGTTTCTGAAGTGAAAACAAAGAATTTAGAAAATGCTTAACTTCATTGATAAAGTAATGATGTCTGTGTGAGAAGTGACTGACTACACTTTCAAAGGATGTTCTATTCTGATTAAAATAATGTCAACAAGGGGGAAGGCTCCGGAGAAACACTTTGTACTAGGAAGAGTAAATTGATACAACAGATGTTACTCCTGTTCTGTTTTAAGAAAGAATCACAGCCGTTCAACTTTCAGCAATCATGTCTTTAATCATTTGCAGCATCGTTATGAAGACATCCCCTTTGCCCCCCTCCCTGCTCCATGAAGGTTTACATGTTTGTATGCACTTCCGATGACTGCAGTATTTCCTAATTAAGATATATGCATTTCTATTTTGGAAATAATGTTTTTGAAATTAGATCGACTGTAATATCACATAAGCACAGCTTTATAGGCTCTGCAAAATACAAAACAGTTCATGTGACCGATTATATTATATTGTTTACTTTATTGTGGTAATCTGGAACTAATCTGTATTACTCAGGCATGCCTAAATAAAATCAGCATTAAGTTCTGCAAAATTGCTAAAGAGACTATTAAAAAGGAAGAATTTATATAGACTCATATATTTTTAAAAAATTCTAAGAGAAATCATGTTCACAAGAGTGTATATTAAACTCAATATGTACTTGAGAGTTCATGGTTTAGTTATTGCAAATGTTGGATACTTAGATGAACAAAGTGTCTTAGTACAATACATTTTCAAATTTATTCTTGTTTAAGACAGGTTGAATTGCTCATAATATACTGCTTCCTGACAAAGCAATATGAACATTTTGTAAACAAGAAGGAAAAATCAAAGATGTCAAGAACTGACAAGCCACTGTAGTATCAAACCACATGATTAAGGGTCTCTAGTGATGTGCCTGCATTCCTCTTAAAAAAGGGTCCCGTGTGAGTCCAGTACCTATGTCAGACAGCTCACTTTTAGCTCCATCTCCAGGAGATCTGATTCCTTCTGACCTCTATAGACACCTGCACTCACATGTACATTTGCACATGCAAGCACACAGTATAACATAATTAATTATATAAAAATAAATAGGTTCCTTGATTTTAAGGTTTTCTGAAAATTGCTTCGAGTTAAATTCAAGTGTAACTTAAAGAAAACTGGTCACTTTGAAGAAAGGCAAAGAATTCTATTTTAAAATTTAAAAGCATCATTAAATTGGCAAACTTTGTATCACTTTTAGCTAAAGTGTTCTAAACAAATTTCCATTTTGATTTTATGATGGGGATCTCAACAGTATATAAGGATCATTGAACTACACTTGTTCACTTGTTTTTAACTTTGAAGTAGAAGTTATTGTTTTTTTCTGTAGAGAAATCATGGTTTTAAAATTTCTTGATTCTCTCTTAAAATATGTCACATGAATCAGTAGTTTATTGTTTTTAACTTTTTTTCTGATGGGGATAATAGGCTACACACACATACACACACACAGCAGGGAGAGAGAGAGAGAGAGAGAGAGAGAGAGAGAGAGAGAGAGAGAGAGAGAGAGAGAGAGAGAGTCAGTTCTCCTTTTAATACTGTCAAAAGCAACATGCCTGAAATTCACAATCATTTAATGTGTTTTGGAAAATTTCAGGTCTCCTTCTAGATCAAGCAAATATAATGATTTACATTTTGGAAGGATAGCTTAAGAGAAAGGTGTGTGTGTGTGTGTGTGTGTGTGTGTGTGTGTGTGTGTGTGTGTTCCCCCATGGATATGCATATGTCATGGCATCTGGTTAATATTTAGAGTGGTGATGGTCCTTGCCTTCTATCTTCTTTGAGGCAGCCTCTTGTTGTTGATACTGTACTACAGGTTAACTGACTTACAAGCTGCTGTGGATTCTCCTGTCTCTGCCACCCATTTAGCCACAGGAGCACTGAGATTGCAGACACTTGTAACAGGTCCAGTGTTACATGGGCTTTGGAGGTCCAGAGTCCACTTCACAAGCACAAAATATCTTCTACTATAATCTAACCAGACCAAGAAACTGCTTTTCTGTTAGGATCCTTTCTTTGTTTGGTGAATGTCCCAATATTGAGGCTTCAAAAAACACTTTTTGAGGAGCATTATTTAAAAGATATAATTTAATAGAAAAACATTAATATCAATCTTTTCTGATTAATAAATGGAAGAATTATTTAAATTCTTTTGGTTTTGGTATGTTCATGCTCTCTCTCTCTCTCTCTCTCTCTCTCTCTCTCTCTCTCTCTCTCTCTCTCTCTCTCTCTCTCCCTCTCTCTCCCTTCCTCCCTTCCTCCCTTCCTCCTTCTTCCTCCATTTATTCCCTCCAGCCCTCTCCTTCTCTCTATGTTTATGTTGCCTATATACACTGGTATTTTACAATAGAGTAAATCATGTTATAAAAATCTATTTCTTTATTGTGTGATTTGATCAAATTGATCCATCCTAGTTTGGGGAACTTCTATAAAAATAAAAGCAGAATTCAAGAACTAAGACTAAGAAATTAAAGGAGATAAAGGAGGAGCAACACCAAACAGGAAAGGAAGATGGAGTAATCATAGGAGATAAACAGTAGCAGTAACGGCTTTATGATGTAAGGCTAATCCAATATCTTCTTCAGAGGACAGGTTTCTGGTGTCAGTGAAGAATGTTGTTATAACTGGACTCTGGATGAAATAGCCAGATTTTTAAAACAGCACTTGGACTGATAGGGGAATAAAATAATGTCAGATCATGTGATTTATTAAAAGAATTGAGAACAAAATAAAAGGAAACTAATGAGCTGGCCATGGCAGTTAGATGAAATGACTGCTCATAGCAGTTAGGAGTTGGCACATGTGGAAGGAGGTGCTTGTATTTTGAAATGTAAAGAGCCACATGAGAGATTGGGAGGGAGGGATGTGGGGGTGATTTTACCGCTGTGCACACATAGAAAGTGTCCACTGAAATAGAAAGAGCTCCAACTGAGGATGCATTGTCAGGAATATATCAGATATCCAGTTGTTGGAAGGTCATAGAAAAATTATGCATTTTAAATTCCAAGGCCATGATTTGAAATGTGTTTTATAAATAAGGTGTATCAATCACCCAGACTGCATATAATCAATCCTCATTATTCTTAGATCCTGTGTTTGTGAATTCAACTACTTGCTAAAATGGATTTATAATTTCGAAGTCAATACTTGGCACTTCAGTGCTTATTTGTCGATCTTCATAAGGTGGCAAAATACTTGATTTGCTCATGTGCACATTCACAACCTAGGTCAAGCTTGCATCTGCGGGCCAAAGGTATATTCTGTTGCCCACTTAGTGCCATCTTCTTCAGTGTTTTGCTTTCAGTTGGTAATTCAACTGTTTCCTTCTATACTTAGAAATCATTGTAAAGAGACTCTCTAACATTCCTAAGCACAGCAAACTTGTGTTCTGTGCAGGCTAGTATTATGTCAACTATAGTTCTTATGGAAGAGAGTACTCCCATTGAGAAAATGCCCCTACCAGACTGGCCTATGAGCAAGCATGTGGTGCCTTTTATTTTATTATATCTTATCTAGATTGACATCTGATAAAGGAGGACTCAGTCCATTGTGGGAAGTTCCATCTCTGGGCTGGTGGTTTTGAGTGCTATAAGAAGACAAGCTGAGCAAGCCATGAGGAACAACCCTGTAAGAAACTCTTCTATAAAGTTTCTACATTGGAACCTGCTTCCAAGTTCCTTTCTGTTTGAGTGCTTGCCCCAATTTTGCTCAGCAGTGGAGTGTGATCTGAGAGTTGTTAGCTAAAATAAACCCTTTCTTCCACAAGATTTTTATGGTCATGGTGTTTTATCCCAGCAACTGAGCCCTAACTAAAAAGTGTGTCTTCAATAAATAATTGGTATATTTATTTGTGGGAACTAAAAGGGACCTGGAGAAGAAGGGGGAGGGTGAATTGCCCACGTCGGCCAGAGTTTTACCTATGCTCTGGGCAGGCAGATGTAGGAGAGCTGCCAGAAGATTTCAACTCGGCCCCGGTGGGCATCTAAGCCTCTGACCCCACTTGATGAGGGGTGGACAGGGGGTATCCCCGACCTGGGGAGCCCTGGAGAAACACCCTGTCACCCTGGGGTTATGGGAGAGAGGGTTGAGGGAGGAGAGGTTCCCACACAGGTGAGAGTCTGCACAACTGAAAAGAGACAGTCTATGGTTTTAGAGCTTTATTATAGAAATGCAGGGGGAAAGAGAGAAGGTAGAAAAGAGAGAGACTGGCTATGGCCAAGAGGAAAGAAGGGGGAAAGGAGAGAGAGAGAGAAGAAAGGCTAGAGAATAAGAGGGAGAAGAGGAAGAGAGAGGAGAGAGTTGAGAGAGAGTTGAGAAAGAGCGAGAAGGCACCAAACAGCCCCTTTTAAAGTATGCTGCTATCATTTCTATTGCTAGGTAACTGTGAAGGAGTTTAGCCGGAAGGTCAGAAGCTTGGGACATTGCCTACATGACTGCTAGCCACACACTTCTCCTGGGGGGGGGGGTCTGAGGGGGATGGAAACTTCGACAGGAGCCAGGTTCCAGGAAACATGAGAAAACTCCTTCCACCCCATGTAGGTGAATTATCACCAATGTGTCCCAGGGTTCAACATCTGAGCTCAACTGGACACCAGCCTGTCTGTGTATAGCCCAATGCCCCACATTTATTAGCTATATATTAGGTATATTTCAACAGAAAGGTGCATGCGCTTGCGTGTGCACACGCACACATGCACACACACACACACACACACACACACATTAGGATCCTTATTGATTCATTAATGCCAGTATTGTGGCAATATGCTCCTGGTAACCTACCAGATAGTTCAGTATTTGATGACTCAGTCTTTTTTTTTTTTTGAGATTTTTCAAAAGAGTTATTTATTTCAAAGTTATTTTTAAAAATAAGGTGACCATCTAGCAGCCATGAAGGATGGTCTCATCAGCAATTTTGACAGCAGCTTGTTCTTGGATAGAACCCTCTAGGACTGTGAGAAAACCAATGTCTGTGGTTGAAGCTGAGTCTTTTTTTTTTTTACTGGATATTTTATTTATTTACATTGCAAATATTATACCCTTTCCCTATTTCCCTTCTGCAAACTGCCTATCTACACAAAATGGACTATGGTACATATCAAGAGTCAAGTGAAATTTTAAAATAGCCAAAATGTAAATGAATTATTAAAAATAGCATATCAATATTTCTCAGCTCTGTGTTTCCTTCTGCCAGCTTAAAATAAATAAACTACATGCATTTAATCAGGAAATTGTGTTATATGAAAGTTTCTGGGTAAACATGATATACACTGTGATAAACGGGTGAGGAGTCACCCCAGATAATGAGCCCACAACAGACAAAAGTACTGTCTGTATCAAAGTCCAAGTTGATAATTTAAAGAGTTTACTTGCACTGTAGCTTTTGATACTAAAATTGAAAATACAGTAACAGTTATATGCACATAAGATTTTGCAAATATGCTTTGACCATTCATGCAAGGATTACTTATTTTACATTGTATTACTACTACATTATGTGACACATTGCAGCTATGATTTGATGCTATTCAATATAGGTTTTAATTACAAATATTAAGCATAGTTGACATGGCTCAATGGAATAACCACATGGTTAATACATGGTTATCAGAATATCTATATCAGTTTGTGGCTATATATAAAACTAAGATGAGTTTGTGTATCAGAAATAATACTTCTAATCTTCATAGTATGAAAAAGCATTTGTATTGCTGATTATTGATTGTCATTCATGATTTTAATATTTCTTTGTCTGATCTATCAAGTACTACTCATTGTCATTTTACTTCATCAATTTTATTGACACTATGAGTATTATATGACCTTATAACCACATAGATATCAACTGGAGTATTAAGAATCATATCTAATCATTATGACAAAGTATGTTTTTTATAGAAATTATCATAAATGTAGAATAACTTCTTATGTTAACCTTCAAAATTAGCAATCATTTTTGTTCAGCATTCGAGTGAAAATTGTGATTGGGACCAAAAGGTGATGAATCAAAATGATGTATCTTGATTAAAATTATGTTTTCCTTAAATTAGTGCTGACTTTGTTCTTTGTGAGCTAATCAAACACACTATGTGAATTTGTTGCCTTTTTTTTTTTTTGCTTAAGACAAGACATTATGCAGATGCAATAATATTGTAGTTTAATTTTAAAATGTCTCACTGGTTAGTCATTCCACTAAGTATTTCATAATATCTTTATTAAAATTGACTCATGACATTTATTGATGATATGACAAGGGTTAAGCATGTAGGTTGTCAATAATCAGTCATAAGGCCCTGAAAATAGAGTTGGCAATAGATTTAAGAACATACTTTCCTGTCAAAATACATTACTATAATTTGTCATTGACTCTTACCCATAATATTAGAGTTTCAAAGAAAACTGCATAGAGGGAACACATTTTTTGGAGAGTTTAATGACTATTTATGTATGGTTTGAGAATGTGAATCTTTATGAAAATTAACTTTCTCAGCCCCTAATCTTTCATTTCATACTGAAATGTCTATAGCCATTTACAATTTAGTTATATTTTCCATGTTAGAAATATGTGTGTAAAACAATTTAGTGTGTCCCTCTCACCAACCACATATCAACTAAAATAAAAAGATGAGTTTTTTGTGTGTGTATGCTCTGTGTGTGTGTGTGTTCACTTTCAAAATACATGTAGAGACCAGAGCTTAACAACATACCTATTTTTATATGTGTGATGTTACAAGATTTTTAAGAAGGAGTGCCTTGGGAAATAAGAGTACTGTAATATTCTAAAAATCATGGAATCTTAATATTATTGGTATTTTAATGAATAATTCACTGTTGTTATCACAATTCATTACATGAGACATAAAAACAGTTTGCATTTAAATATTTTACCAAAACAACAATAGCGGTATGAATTATTTATTGCTTAATAACAATTTAGCAATTAAAGGAACTTATGAGCACCTTTGATGGTAGTTGTGGATAAAGACATTTAATGCAAATGCTCTCCAGTGTGGAATATATTTATGAGGTAAACTGAGGCTGAATTTTCCTTTTTGAGAAGTATCAGTTTATTTCTGGCTACTGACCTCTAGCTTCTGTCTCTGTCTTGATGTTAAACTGCTCCAGTGTGGAGTATATTTATGAGGTAAGTTGAGTCTTGTTTTCCCTTTTCACAAGTATCAGTTTATCTTTGGGTATTGGCCTCTACCTTTTGTTTCTGCTGTGCTGGTATGCTGCTCCTGATTTGACATTAACTTTCCCCAGAATGAGTAATTCAGAGCCAATTAATGCTAATAAGCTGTGAAGACACAAAGGAACCCCCTGTAACCTAGTTGCTGACACTCTAGCCAGCATCTCTACCTTACCCAAGTCTTCATCAAAGTGAAACATACCTAGTCCCTTTCGGGGGGAAGGTAATTGATCTCACTCATATCCTGAAGGGAGAATTATCAACACTGCTGGCTGTGAGTAAGGGGTGTTACTATAGTTTGTTAAAGGATGCTCCCCTCCATAATTCATGTTGGAAGCCCTCAAGGAAAAACTGTTAGTAGATATTGCCCTTGCAAGGTGATCAACCTCTCTCAAGAATGAGACTGAGAAAAGTTAGCTCATGTGAAGAAAATCTTAAGATTTCAGAAGTTAAGTACATCCGTTATGCCTCTTCATTCATGTGAGAAATTGTACTGTAGTGGAATAAACTGATCATGATGCTACTTTTCAGTCACATATCAGACCCTCTTCTTCAATACAAAGCAAATTCTTCATCTCTCTTTTTAATCTCAGATTTTCCCAGTGCACAAGATGTCTTCACCTTAATAAATGCTCGCAAATGTTAGGTATTCTCTTTCTTGGCTTTTTACATTTGTTTTCTTGAATAGGAACCATAGTTTCTTTATTCAATTAACGAATGACATATGATGCTGTCTTATCTCATGTTTTATTCTTTCTTATCTTGTCCCATTGTTAAAATTGTCATTTAGTCTCAGGCCAAAAAAAAATGTTTTCCCTTGACAAGAAAAACAACATATTTTTATCTACATGTTCATAAAATCTAAAACTTCTCAAGAAAACTTCAACAAAAGGGCTAAAAAATAAAAGTGTGTCTGGGCAATTTAATATTGTGCATGCCATGAATTATCTCCAATGTTTTTATTTTAATGCTTAAAAATGTAAAAGTCAAATATGAGAAAGAAATTATTTTCTTTGTCCCATACCCTGATTTAATCTTTGATTTCGAAGCGTTCTCTGTAGTTTACCAAGTGATTCCACATGCACATTAATTGCTAAATGAACTTTTCAAAAGTAAAGGCTCTTAACCATGATTAAGAATGAAGCTGTTTATTATAACATTCCATTTAGTCCAATTACAGTAACCAGTATGCTTCCTTTAATCAAACAGATATCCTCTAATAGATTTACATTTTTTATAAGTTAATAGGAACAAATGAATGGAAGGCAGCAACAACACAGCAGCTTAGCATTCCAGCACAGATGGGAGCGTCTGAACCTCTAAATTACACTGTAATCATCATGAGATCTAGATTACATGAGTTGTTAAGATTGGTTTTGATAAACTTGATGGGCTTATGACTTGAGGTTAACATATGTGAAAAGCATCAATGATGGAGCTGCAGAGATGGCCAAGTGGTTAACAACACTTGCTGATCTTTTGTGACACTTAAGTTTGCCTATCAGAACCAACATTGAATTTCTCATAATCTCTTTGTAATTCTATGTCCAGGAGCTATGACACTTTCTTGTGGCCTCTGTGGGCACACTACATATGTGCACATACATACACAAGTGTACACAATAAATTCTTTTTTAAAAAACACAAGTAATATTTTCCACTCTGTAATTTAGTCATAAAACCTGTTCGTTTTATAAGTGCTCTTAATATTTCTGTGTTGAAAATAAAAGCACCATTCTACAGAAAGATTAAATGAGTTAAAGATGATGGCACTTGTACAAGGAAATGATGAGACATTTACACACAGAGTCCTCAGCTTCCATCGCCATACGACATCATCCTTCCTGTCAAGTATCACCATTAAACATAACACTGATAGATGACATGAGACATGTGGTATGATGTGATGGCTCTACTAAATTTATACCTTCTACTGCACTATAAGGAGATGCCTTCTCAAACTCTTGACAAAGGGTCCTAGAGTTAAGTGAATAGTGATAGAACTCAACATCATGACATGGTGGAGCTGTGTTGATTACACAAAACACAATATGTACTCCTGACTATGTAGCCATGGTTGGCATATAATTCTCCTTCTTCTGCTATTTATCATTGTCATGTATTAAGAATATTGCCATCAGTTACTTCTCTGCAGGATGGAAATGACTCTGAAATCCACTAGGGATAAGGAAACTTTGAAGAGAGTATTCACACTTACATCTCTTTTATGAAGCCAGTGGTAAGAAATTCCAGTGCTGCTTATGGCCAGTTTAGTGGAGGCATAGAAGTATATTTAGTTTATCATCAACTGTCAAATGCTGGTTTTTTTGTGGTTGTAGTATTTCACTTCCTGATGTATGAGCATTCTGATGCCTCACATTCTCACCAACATTTGTTTTTCATCTGATGTTTAAACCATACTAACATGTGGTCAATGGGACATATGCATATGAGTAATTCCTAATGAAGCATGAATAGTACTTTTACCTTAAAAAAGACATTGTCTGTAATAAGATGTATGTACTGTGCTGTGGGGTTGCCAGTAAAGGATAACTAAGCCAAAGCTAAAGTACACATTTTTATGTTTGGTGTGTTTAGCAAATTTAATTTTAGTCATAATGCTAAAAAAAAAAAAAGCACAACAAACATGCAGAGCCTAAACCACCCAGACATTAAAACAAACAAACAAACAAAAAAAAACAACCTCTTCCCCCATAGTTCAGGCACTCATTGTAAGGATATCAGTTTTTTCACAGGCTTTTAGGTAATTTGAATATCATATAGAAAGAGTATAGACATTTGAAAAAGTTATTTAAATAGAAAAATATTTTTCAATTTTATAAAGTTGTCTTTTTTTTTTTTTTTTTTTTTTTTTTTTTGGTTTTTTGAGACAGGGTTTCTCTGTGTAGCCCTGGCTGTCCTGGAACTCACTCAGGCTGGCCTCGAACTCAGAAATCCGCCTGCCTCTGCCTCCTGAGTGCTGGGATTAAAGGCGTGCGCCACCACGCCCGGCTTAAAGTTGTCTTTTAAAACATATTGGGAGTCCTATAGACTCGTATAGAATAAATTTGAGACAAAAAATAATACACTTATGATATATGCTTCTAAATGTCCCTTTACAAAGGGGTAGCTGAATTTTTATTGGCAAGCAATTTGAACTCAATTTGGTAGGCATCAAGCTTGTAGGATGATCATTATAGTTCACAACCACTTGCATGAGAAGGCTTATGAGATGATAGCATGTCTGCCCACATATATATTAAATGCTGTCTTTCTTATTTCACTGTGTTGTCTGACTACCAAGAAGGACCTGGAATACATAAAATATAATTTGTTCATTATTTTCACTGGTTCTGTAACTGCATTTAGGTTGTTTCACTTATCATTTAATTATTTGACTTTTGGGTGCATTTACTTCCGCAAATTTTGTCAATAACAGCCACTTTTACCATCGATCATCATCTTTCTATCATCACCTTTCTATCATCTATCTGTCTACCTATCTATCTATCTATCTTTATCTATCTATCTCTCTCTCTCTCTCTCTCTCTCTCTCTCTCTCTATCTATCTATCTATCATCTGTCTATCTGTCTAACTATCTACTTATTTTCCTATCATCTATCTGACTCTATTACTTCTCTCCTCTCTCTCTCTCTCTCTCTCTCTCTCTCTCTCTATATATATATATATATATATATATATATATATATTTGCATGACAGCTTCTAGCTTCTTTCTTCACTTCATTGCCTAATTCAGAATAAAATGGTATAGGCTTTAGTAAGCATTTGCTCTCATTATTTTGTGTTCAAAAACTGTGATTGGTTCAACCCAGTACCACTCCTCATGAAGTCCATATTTACATCTTCTTTATTTTTCATGTGTTAACTAGTACACAATTCAAATACTGGCCTAAGACAGTGGAACAATAACCATCAGTATTTCTCATGTGTAAAACGAGCAGCAAAATCTATACTCTACTCTTGTTTATTGTCTTAGACATTTGCTTATGAAATCTCTGTCGCTCATCCCCCGCCCATTATTATTTTCCCCTCTTTCCATTTTTACTATTTGGAAGACTGTAACATTGGCTGTGGAAAACACTACAAGCCTACCAAAGTCTGATCTGGGTATATCACACACACACACACACACACACACACACACACACATACACACACATATATATTATTGCTTATGCACAGACCTTCAGGCCAGCCCTGGAAGGTGCTTTATCCCTTTACAATATTAGTTTCATTTTAATCCAATATTCCTTCCTTCCTGGCATATATGAAACACATTTCACACACATGAAGCCATCTTATCTTAAACAATTATTTTTATCTATGCATATGTACATGTGCCCATGTGCATGTGACTGAGTAACTCACAAGGGATTGAATCCTCTGAATTGCAAGTGTTTGTGAACTTCCTTAGATGGGTGCTGGAAACTCAACCTAGTTCCTCTCAAAGAGGATGAAATGCTCTTAACCTCTGAACCATCATGCTGATTTCCATGGTGATATCCTTATGAGTTATTTGTTGTAAATTAATCTTATACAGTAGAACAAAATGAACAAGAAGAAAGAGACAAAAAGATTCATATTGACTTACAATCTAAAGTGCTAAAAATACCAACTGTTCTAAAGAAAGTAAAGGTGTTGACATGATATTCAAACATACATTTGTAAAGTAGGATGACAGTAAACACTGCTTATTTATCCCTCTGGAGAGAATTAATCATAAGCCACACTTGTCTAGTGTGTTGCATTAACTCAAAATGTACCCACATAAATTTGAAGCTCCTCTAGCTTTTAAAACATCAGTTTGATGTCAAAGTTAGTGAAAGATACTTACCACAACCCTTCCCATTATCCATCAGCTCTAATGTTTTTCTAACTTAATCTGGACCCCCCCCCCATCTACTGGCAAATACCTCTCGATTCAAAAAGTCTATACCAGAGCCAAACCAGAATATTAAACATGTTCTCCTGGAGTCTAGGAGGGAACATCTTATTCTGTTCTGACCAATGACATTTAGCATGAGTCATCTGGTTGTCTTCACTTGTTTTTCATTCTACTATGATCACCATATTGGTACTATCCTTAGCTTTTCATGCAAGGAAAGAAACCACAGTTTTTACTTAAAAAATAAGCGGAAAAGTACATTGTCTGCATTTATGTCTGTGCAGCATATACATTCAGTGCTCATAGAAGCTAGACAATTACATCAGACTTCCTGAAACTGAAGGTACAGATAGTTTTGAGCCAACATGCAGATGCTGAGAATCAAACCTGGGTCCTCTAGAGGACTAGGCAGGACTCTAACCCCTAAGCAATCTCTTTAGTCTTATAAATTTAACAGTGTAAGATGCCAGCTTTTTCTCATGTGTTATTCCAGAGCTCTTACAGTTGGTGAGGGTCCTTACTTCACAAAGCACATAATGACAATAGTTAGAGACACCCAAAATCCAGTGCAAAGGTCTGGCAACATGCAATAGTGAATCTTCAATTATGGAATGCAAATTCTATTGTATTAAGATTTATTTTACGTGTGTGTGTATGTTTGTATGCATGTGTTTGGATGTGTGCAAATAAATGTAGGTGCCCATGGAGGCTAGGGACATTTGATTCCCTGTAACTAAAGTTACAATTGGTTGTGAGCCTCCTGATCTCATTGTTGGGCATTGAACTCAGGTCCTCTCAAAGAATAATACATCCACTCAACCTTAGAACCATCTTTGCATCCCTGGAACTTTTATTTTAAAAGATAAAAATAAACTTTGAAGGTTTAGTCTATTTTTTAACTCTAATTAGCAAAAGAGATAATATGCTTTAAGGCTTGACATATTCATCAAATGCATTTTCTTTTGGATATTGGATGTGTGGACATATTAAAGTGTCCCATTCAAAAGTTTTCAGTGCCTTTAAGAAAATACAAGCTCATTAAAGTTAAAAATATAATTGCATAGAAACAAATTATGTATCAAGCATTTATTAATTATGAATTTTATTAATTATTTATTCAGATAAGTAGTGAATTAGGGACATAGAATAATTTTTGTTGTTTTATTAATTATTTATTTACTTTACATCCTGGTTGTAGCTTTCCTTCCCTCTACTTTTCCCAGTCGCTCTCTCTGACAACCCACCCCCATCCTCCCCTCCTCTCTTTCTCCTCAACAAAGGTGAGGCCTTCCATGGATATCAACCATCTTTGAGACATCAAGATACAGTAAGACCAAGCAAATCTACTTCTATTGAGGCTTGACAAGGCAGCCTAATTAGGGGAAGTGATCCAAAGGCAGGCAATGTAGTCAGAAATAGCCCCTGTTCCCATTTTAGGAGTCCCACCTGAAGACCCAGTTGCTGTTATATATGTGCAGAGGGCCTAGGTCCATCCCATGCATGGTCTCTGGTTAGCAGTTCAATCTCCATGAACCTCTATGGTCCCAGGTTAGCTGATACTGTAGGTTCTCTTGTGGAGCCCTTGAACCCCCTGGCTCCTTCAATCTTTTCTTCCCTTTTTCTGTAGGATTCCCCAAGCTCCATCTAATGTTTGGCTGTGAGTCTCTGCATCTGTTTCCATCAGTTGCTGTGTAAAGCCTCTCTGATGACAGTATGATAGGCTCCTGTCTGCAAGTATAGCAGAATATAATTAATAGTACCAGGGTTTACCTCCTTTTCATATCTATGGTGATTAAAATTTTTGCTGGGTTTTGAAGTCTAGGCTGGCATATGTACTCTCCTAGAGACTAGAAGGCATCTGATCAGGCCCTTCTTGTTTTAGAGTCTCTGTTGAGAAGTCAAGGGTAATTCTAATTACTATATTAACATATAGAAAAATCTGGCTTTATATGTTACTTAGAATTTTTCTCTTGCATCTCTCAATTTTTTGGTTTGAATATTTAGTGCTTTAATTATATGTGGTGGGATGATTTTCTTTTTTGGCCCACTATATTTGGCATTCTGTAAACTTCTTATATTTCTATTTCTATTATTCTTAGGTTTGTTTCTCATAGTGTCCCAGATTTCCTGCATGTTTTTTGTTAGAAAATTTTTACATTTACATGGAGTACTTTGAAAATTGAGGGCAGGGGACAATGTGCCCTTTACCACTGTTGGGTTTGTTTTAAGGAGACTTGGCAGGAAAGGGATTGAGGTCAGTTCTACCTAATTGTTCCTGGTTCTGGCAGTCAATGAACACAGACAGAGTTATGGACCAGGAAACAGAGTTTAAGGGACAACATGCTGTTTATCTCTGTTGGGCATGCTTTAAGGGGACAAGACACATAAGACAATAAACCCAATTTGAATTACATTTGAGAACCATGTATTTAAACAATTCATTTAGAAAGGTATGAACAAAATGTTTAGGTTTGATTGCTGAATTAGCTACATATAAGCAGGTTATTGCCTGAGGGGGCCATGACATTAGTACAGATTTCTCCAAGTAAATTAAACCCAAGTGTAGGGTATAGGAATGTAGTTAAGTAGGTGAAAGTGAAATCAAATATAAGCATATTATTTTAGAGATGGGAAAACTATTGATTAAGCTGGTTAAACTATACCCCTGCTTTACCATTACAAGGATATACTAGGGCTGGAGTGTTTGGTAAGTGGGCAAAGTGCTTGCAATGAAACACAAGGGCCTGACTTCAGATATCCAGATCCCATGTATAAATCTGAGGGTAGAGGATGAGCACCCGAAATCTTGGTTCTAGAGAGGTGGAAAAAGTCAAGCTTGTCTGGCCAGTATACTGAGCTGAAGTTCATTAAGAGACTCAGCTTGAAAAAACAAGAAAACAAGTGAGGAGAACACCTGGATTTCATATGCACCCACACTTGTGCACACATAGCTACATACACACATACATACATGTATGCACACACATACACAGATACATATACACACAGAGAGATATATTAAATAATCTATAAATTGAAAATCTTTTTCTGAGCTTTAAATTTATTGAGAACACAGTTGATAAACTTTAAAAATGTGTAGAGGTATTGAGTTTTAAAATAGCATCATTCAAGCCCTGACAGTTCTCACTTCCTAAATCATCATTGATTGTAAAGTCATTGCCAGTTAATAGTAGATCGGTGGTACCAGGTTCTCCCATTGGGTAATCAATACATCTGAAAACCCTGAAATAAAAGGCCAAACTAACACCAATGTAAAGTATACTGGGATTTCACGTTTCTAATTATAATTGAGTCTTCATGGTTATGATCCTAATAGCAGGTATTCTTAATATGGCACATTGCCACATTGGTTTGAAGAAAAAAAATCAATCTAAATGTCCTTAGTTTTCAACTTAAGATGGAAAATGTTTTTTTTATTTTGAGAATTAAGAAATGAGATAAAAAGTAACTAGTGACTGAAGAGAAAGGCACTGTCTGGTTAATGCACATTTGTTTCATAAAAACCACATTATCATTCCTTAACCACTAATAGGAATGGCATAACTGGTACACAAAACTTTTTGAAACATAAAGCTTTCCATTTTTATCTTTTGGTGAATGGGTGGTAGCATGAATGTATAGAACACATTTTGATTGTTGTTTTGGCAAATCTCTTAAGAGTTTTTCCTTTAGATGAAGTCCTATTTTAGTCCTAAACTAGTTAAGGTTTATATATAAATCTCAGCTAGTTAGGTATATAATCATGTTAATTGTCCCCAAATCCTCATCCAATCTAGTTGATTGAGAATATCAAAATAAAGAGAACTAATAAAAATGAGTTATAATTCTATTATAGTACTATTATACTATATGGAGTAAATATGTATTATATGATTAATGTGTACTTTGCATATATATAATATGTATATATTTATATAGGTATAGTATAAATAATATTATTTACTTCAAGATAAATTTCACTCTACAGAATAGAATAATTGGTAAACAAAGTAGTTGGAACATTTAATTTTAGTTAATTCAAGGAAAATATGCTTCTCTATGGTTTTCCTTGATCATTAATCATCTTGGACCTTTGGTTTTTCCTGCTACTAGTTAAAAAAATATATATATATATGTTAATATTAAACATATAAATATAACCTAGTTAAACACACACATATGTGTGTGTGTGTGTGTATTTAACTTAACTAGTAGCAGGAAAAAACAAAGATTATATATATATATATATGTATATATATATATATATATATCCTATAGAACTTCTATGAGCTATAAGCAATGTTGGTAACTTACAATCACATGTAAAAACATGAACTAAGATATTTTTGGGTTACACAGTTATTGCCATTTGTAGATCACAGTGAAAGGTACAAGTGCTACCATCTTTTACAAGTCAGGAATTTTCTGTGCATCAACAAAGACCCTCTTGGAAGTGGCTGGAATGTAGTTCTCTCTGCAAATGAGATGCCCACGGGCTGAAGAGAAACCTTTTAGTTTTCTAAACCTGTAACAATAGAGGATAAGCTCTGCCTTAAGCTCAGAATAATGAAAATTTAAATATTTCTCTTGATCAGTAATTAATCTAATCCAAGAAATGACTGCTTTATTAATAGAAAAATTAACTAAATTTGATCATTCCTTTCTTAGCAATTGAGTTCTAAGTAATTAAATGTTCACGTAATTACTTTTCAATCTGCTGCTAGTCCTTGTAAAGCATGTGTTTTCCCATTCTTGTTCCTTATTAGAGCTGCAAACCCTTTCACCTTAAAACAAGAGATGTAATGAGTACTAATGATTTAAAGGAATGTTTAACAATGGTGTTTTCTGAGACAGTAAAAATAAAGAATTATAACTCTGTGTGTTTTTCTTCCTCTGGCTATCCGACAATACTTCTAAAAGGTGTATTTTAAAAGAAAATTTTATACAATCAGTCACCAGCATTCTTACTAAAGGTGTTATCATGGAGAAGGTAGTGAGAGAAGAAGCGGTGAAGGGTTAGAGAAAACTCTTTTCTGAGATCAAATGCCAGTGTCCTTGCTGACAGATTTCTTTCTCCAGAGACCAGATGGTGGTTTAGGTTTGTTGTTTCCTTGGAGACAGTTACCATGCCAATGACCATAAACAAAATTGAGATGTCAGTGTTTCTATTGATGACATGAGCCTTGTATAGGAATGAGAAAAGCACAGAAATCATATCTTTTCTACATTTTTACAAGCTATTATTAGATTTTTATTTTATAAATGATGAGTTTCATCTTAGCATTTCATACATATACTTGATACACCTTAGTCAGGTCCTCTCCCCATATTGTCCTTTCTTATCTCCCTATTAGCATTATTTTTATATGATGAAGCTTAACAGTGAGGGTCACTAACAATGACTCCACCTGCAACTAAAGTCTTCCATCTCACCTCAGTTGGAAAGCAAAAAGGGCAAGCAGAGCCAATGGTCCATCCTCCCTCTCACCTAGGCAAAAGGAACAATTTTCTCATCCATCATTTAATTTATTCTTTTACCTCTTTCTAATCACTGCTCCAGATCATAGCCAGTGGGGTGTGGTAAGGACTTTTCTTCTTTACATAGTGAAATAAGACGACAGATTCTTTTGCATTATTCTAGAAGAATGTCTTTCTGTTGTGGCTGATATCAACTTATTGGTGAATACATACCATGCATGTCCTTTTGGTTCTGAGTTACTTCACTCAGGATGATATTTTCTAGTTCCATCCATTTGCCTGCAAAACTCAGGATGTCCTTATTCTTAATAGCTGAATAATATTCCATTGTGTAAATGAACCACATTTTCTGTATCCATTCTTCTGTAGTGGGACACCTAGGTTGTTTTCAGCTTCTGGCTATCACAAATAAGAGGGCTATGAATAAAGCAGACCATGTGCCCCTGTGGCATGGTAGGGCATCTTGTGGGTATATTCCCAAGAGTGGTATAGCTGGGTCTTCAGGTAGATCTATTTCCAATTTTCTGAGAAACCTCCAGATTGATTTCCAGAGTGGTTGTACCAGTTGGCAATCCTACCATCAATGGAGGAGTGTTCTTCTTTCTCCACATCTTCTTCAGCATGTGTTGTCAACTGAGGTTTTGATCTTAGCCATTCTAATTGTTGTAAGGTAGAATCTCAGGGTCCTTTTGATTTGCATTTCTCTGATCACTAAGGACTTTGAACATTTTATCTATCTATCTATCTATCTATCTATCTATCTATCTATCTATCTATCTATTATTTATTTATTTTATTTATTTGATATTTTCTTCATTTTCATTTTAAATACTATCCCGAAAGTCCCCTATACCTTTCCCCCACCCTGCTACCCAACCCACCCACCCCCTGCTCCCTGGCCTTGGCATTCCCCTGTACTGGGGCATATAATCTTCCAAGACCAAGGGCCTCTCCTCCCAATAATAGCTGACTAGGCCATCTTCTGCTCCATATGCAGCTAGAGACACGAGCTCTGAGCTCTGGGGTTACTGGTTAGTTCATATTGTTGTTCCTCCTATAGGGTTACAAACCCCTTCAACTCCTTGGGTATTTCTCTAGCTCCTTCATTGGGGGTCCTGTGTTCCATCCAATAGATGACTGTGAGCATCAACTTCTGTATTTGCCAGGCACTGGCGTAGCCTCACAAGAGACAGCTATATCAGAGTCCTGTCATCAAAATCTTGCTGGCATATACAATAGTGTCTGGGTTTGGTGGCAGTTTATGGGATGGATCCCGGGGGCGGGGAGGGCAGTTGGGGAGTTACAGAGACAAAGTTTGAAGATTTCTTTAGGTGCTTCTCAGCCATTCGAGTTTCCTCACTTGCAAATTCTCTTTAGTTCTATACCTCATTTTTTGATTTTTTTTGTGATTAACTTCTTGGTTATATATATATATATATAACTATATATATATATAGTTATATATATATATATATTTTGGATATTAGCCCTCTATCGGATGTGGGGTTAGTGAAGTTTTTTCCCTATCTGTAGGTTGCAGATTTAAGCTCAACAAGCTGGAGTGCCCAAGTAAGGATGCCTCAGTCCCAAGTTGGAGAGAGAAGAAAGCAGTCACAAATAGAGAGGGAGAAAGGGACCTTGGAGGGAAAGTGGATGCGGGGGGGGGGGGGGGGGAGGAAAACCTGATCTGGTATTGGATGAGGGAAAAGGACTGAATTTCAGCCCTGAGGGCCAGCAGAAAGAATGTAAACAGGCAACATCAGGAAATAGGGCATTGGGAGTATTCCCTAGAATGCAGCAGAGACCTGGGAGGTGAGAGACACCCAGGACTCAAAGGGAGGGACCTTAGATGAAATGACCAACAGTAGGGAGAGGGAGCTTATAGAGTCCACTTTCAACAGGAAGAAAAGACATCAAGTGAGGGAGGGTGCTAACTCACAGTCACATATCTGACCCATAATTGTGCCTGTCTGAAAGAATTACAGGGATGGAAATGGAGAGGAGCCTGAGAAAAAGAAGGTACAGTGACAGACCCAAAGTGGGATCAAGATCAAGGGGAGGTCCCAAGGCCTGACACTGTTACTGAGGCTATGGAGAACTCACATAAAGGGGATCTATCATGCCCCCCGAAAGATCCAACAAGCAGCTGAAAGAGTCAGATGCATATATTTGTATCCAACCAATGGACAGAAGCAGCTGACCCCTGTTGTTGAATTAGGGGAGGCTGAAAGAAGCTGAGGAGAAGGGCGATCCTGTAGAAGGACCAGCAGCCTCAGTTAATTTGGACCCCCGAGATTTCTGGACCACCAAACACATAGCATACACCAGCTGGTATGAGGCCCCTAACACACTAACAGAAGAGGACTTCTGGGTCTGTGTTTATTCAGAGATGATGCACCTAACCTTCAAGAGACCGGAGGCCCCAGGTGTTTAGAGGTCATGTAGGGTAGGAGTGGGGGCATTCACATGCAGACAGGATGGGGAGGGGAGGACATGTAGGATATGGAGCAGATGGAGGGTGGGATGGGGGTGGGGTGGGGAATGGAATATGGAGTATAAAAAATAAATTAAAAATAAAATAAAATTTAAAAAGAAGAATGACTTTCAAGAAAAATAGAAGTATTTCATTCTCTACAACTTTTCTAAAAAAATGTTTTTTTTCCAACTATCCTTTCTTATATCCATGCCTAATTATTATCTTACCCATTGTGGTTCTTTATACATTTTTCTTCTTTTTGGACTTGGCTTCTCTTCACTATTTATAATAAGTTATACATGATTCTATTAAATTGAATTTTGTTTCTAGAGGTCACTTAGCGAATAATTGAATGATTTCTTTAAAAGATACCTTTTAGATCAGTTAAGTATCCCAATTATACACATACGTGTTAGTTGAAGACAGTTGGCTTTAGAGGAAAGGAAAGTGATTCAAGGAGGGGAAAACAATTTGTACATTACATTCCTAGACTTAGATGAATTTAGCATGCTGATGTCACTATAGTGCTCTTGTTTTGTTGTGGTTTGGCCATTTTGTATTCTCCACGGATATTTTTGTGCTAATATTTGTTCTTTTGCATGGCAGGTTACTTAGAAGTTCCTGGTTTATGACATCCCATAATAACAGACATGGTCTGCCCTCTTAATCAGCACACCTGTTTTGCCTGGGGACACAAATGGCTGATTTCCCAGACTGTCTGCTTGTGTATGACCATGTTCTATCCCTGGCTGCGAGACGACATCTCTTGAATCATTATGTTTTACTTGAATCCCGTGCTCTTCCTGAGGTTTGACATAGATGAACACAATTAAAGACACAGCTTTAAATGTTTAATTAAAATATTTTATATCATTGGATCTTATCACTTTCCTTCTTTCAACCCTCTTATATATCCACCCTTGTTTGTTCTCTCTCAATTCATGGTCTCTGTTCTCTTTTCATTTAGTTCTCTCTCTCTCTCTGTTTCTCTCTCTCTCTCTGTTTCTCTCTCTCTCTCTCTCTCTCTCTCTCTCTCTCTGTTTCTCACTCTCTCTCTCTCTCTCTCTCTCTGTGTGTGTGTGTGTGTGTGTGTGTGTTTGTAACTGTCTGTCTGCCATCTGTCTCTTAAACATGTATGTGCACTTTACACAGTCTGTATAATGTTACTTGTATGTATATAAGTTCAGAACTAACCATGTGGTATTGGATACAATTTGGAAGTCTTCTACATGATTAAGAATATTCCTCCTCCTCCAAACATTTATTAATTGCCTGTAGTTATTTTTCTTTGGTTAGGGTCCCCCAAGATTTTTCCCTTCATGGTCAAGTGTCAGCTTTGTACATGACATGTTCAGGCAGACATGATATTGAGTCTTAACGAGTGTAGCTTCCTTGACATTTCTAAGAAACAGAACCTCATAGCAGATATCCTGTCCTTCTGTCTCTTATAATCTTTCTACCTCACTCCATCCATGATCAACCTTAGGAGCAGCAGTTTTGTTGTAGATGGATCTGTTTATTCTGACACCATATGATCATTTTTCCTCCATGTTTTGATTGGTCGTGGCTTTCTATAATGGTCTCTGTACAATGCAAAGGGAAGTTTTATTTTATTTATTTATTTTTGTTTGTTTTTTTGTTTTTTGTTGAAGAACTAGGGGCAACATTTACCTGTGGGTATAAGGGTAAATATTTAGAATGAAGCAATGAATTATGCTGGCTTAGTAAAGTGACAGTTGTAGATTCGACTCCAAGATCCAGGAACTCATTAGCTCTGGGTTATGGCTTGGTTTTCAGTACCAGATATGCTTTATCACCTGTTTAGTGGGATTTAAGTTTAATTAGAGAGATGTAGGTTACTTTTGTATTCACCTGTAATGTTATGAGAGATTCTTGGGTTTCCCTAAGATTAAGTGGAATGGGATTTCTCATGCCTGGTATTGGAATTTTGCTAGATACTTCATGAGTCTCAAGGGAAGCATTGACAGTACAGGTGGAAAAATTTCATGAAGCAGACACACACACACACACACTCAGAGAGAGAGAGAGAGAGAGAGAGAGAGAGAGAGAGAGAGAGAGAGAGAGAGACTGAAACACATTTAACATACCATACCAGTTTTTGGTAAGGGCAAGGTACTAGGGACCACATCCCTGAAGAAAACTGATTCTCTGTCCTGTATCATCATATAGTGTAATAGATTCTCCTTAGCAGTGCAACTCTGATCCTTCTGCCATATGAGTTTAGTCTTTACTGTGACTTGTACTCATTTATACTCAGCTTGAAATAATTATATATATACTTTATGTCAATTAAATTTGTCTATCTTATAGATATATTTACTTTATGTTAGTTAAATAATGAGCATCCTTCAGTTACTTAAATAAAACATTTTTAACCTAATTGTTATTAGTAAGTACTTTTAAGACCTGAGTTCCCAAGTCAATAGTAGTATTATGATTATTGAAAACTGAATTTCTTGATTTCATTGCTGGAAACCAGTATGAATATACAGTTTGTGTTTCAGTGGGTTAACAGAAGGGACTACTCTTTTCCCTTGCCTTTAGTTCTTAATTTGATATCTTGCATAATGAATCCTGGTATTTAAAAATTGTAAAAATTAAATTATTTTAACTTTGATTTAGTGTGTTTATTGTCTGGAGCAATTCTAGTCATTCAATAGAAAGAGCAAACAAGAAACATAAATCTTTAGCTTGGTTTATATGTTATGAAATAGAAATAGATTTACCTTTTGTTTTTCTTTAAAAGAAAGTGATTGTGTGGAGTGTCCTGCTGCTTTTCAGCCTCAGATGAAGAAATCTAAATAAATAGAAAAGAATAGAAGATTCGTAGTTGGTTTTCAAAATCTAAAATTTTATTTTTTACATTATTAAGGAGGTGTCTATATAAATTCCCATTATTGATGGAGTTTAGATGTGGAGTGTTCTTCTTAGGTAATAATACAATATACTACATAAATCTGGATATTTTTATTATAATGTATAGTTTGGATGAATCTGCACTATTCCTTGGCTACCTTACAATTTATCTTTCACTATTAATTTGTGACTGGACAGGTAACTTATAGTACTCTCCATCAAATGATTTTTAAGAACAATTAGAAAACTATTTTCTAAGTTGACACAAAAATACAGAATTCTTTAAATCAACACGTAAAATTATTCAGTGCATAGGATATGTAGGATGTGTGGATACATGTGTACATTGTAAACTGTTCGCAAGAAAAATGTCAGGGTATGCAAGAGAGTTTTTTCCTTTTAGAATCCTAAACACATGGATGTGGTAAAGCATGTCCTTAATCCCAGAAATTGGAAAATGTCCTGGTTTTGTTTATATTGTTTTAAAGACGCACTCTGACATAGAAGCTTTAAGAAAGAAAGCATTTATTTGGTGCACATATCCAAATCACAGTTCATCATCCAAGGGGATCAGGATACAAGCCTAATACAGGAACCTGAAGGCAAGTACTGACGTAGAGACCATGGAGGAATACTGTTCACTGGCTTGCTCCTCACAGCTATCTCAGCTTGCTTTTATATAAAACCCAGGACCACATGCTCAAGGTTGGGACTCCCCACAGGGCATTTTCCATATCAATCATTAATTTAAAAATGCCCTACAAACATTGCCACAGACAAATCTGATAGAATCATTTTTGTAGTTGAAGGTTCCTCTTCCTAGATGATTCCAGAATGGGTCAAGTTAACAGAAAACTAACCTGCACAGAAGAAAAGACAAGAGCATCAGAAATTCCCTAGTAAATTGGAATAGTCAATTTACATAGGAAATTGGAGACTGGCCTGAGCTAGAAGGGTCATAATTTCAAGCAAAGCAAAACTCCTTAAGTGTATAATTCCTGCTCACCATTAACTAACATTGAGGTCAGGGAAACATTTTCAGATCCTAGGAAATACATCAAGTAAAATAAGTCATCCTTTCTTGTCATCTTTGTTTTTGTTCATTTTAAGCTTTCAAATATACATAATATATACATGTATATATTTATACATATACATACATATGTCTGTCTATCTACCTATCTGTCTGTCTATCTCTATCTATCTATCTATCTATCTATCTATCTATCTATCTATCTATCTATCTATCTGCTGATGACATTCCTTCTCACATATCTCCACCTGTTTTATCTCTTATTAACCTTCTGTGTCTCTTTTGTCCCCTTAAACATTTTTCCTTTCACTTTCATGTCATAAACACACACACATACACACACTGACACACACTTATGTACTTACATGAGATCTAGAAATCATACATGTGAGAGATTCTTTTTAAGACAGAATCTCATGATGGGACCTGAGATGTCCTTGATCCTCCTCCATCTGCTTCCTGAGCATGTGACTACAGCTCTATGGCATTCTGAAAACTAGCATCTTTGTTTAATTGCATAATCAACCAAGACAGACATGGAGCCATTTTCATGTCCACTCATTTTCCCATGAAGCAATGTGGACTAGAGGCTTTCCTATTGGAGATAGCAGGAATCAACCCCAGGTTCTAGTATGTGATGCTCAGGCATATACTGTGTACAAATATTGTTTGCATTTTCAAATAAAGAGAACAAAGGTGACCATACCATGGAATTCTTTGAATTCTATAAGTCATAGCATAAGGAACTAAAGTTACTTGTTCAGTTTTTCAAGAATAACAGCAAAATTAACTCTTACATACAAGTTTTTACAAGATTAAGAGTAAAGTATTTGTAGAAGATTAAAATCACCTTATAACATTTTTGATCCTTAGGGGCTCGAGGTGACTCTTCAGTTAAATACCTACTGTTCTTGCAAAGGAGCACAGTTCAGTGCCCAGAGCCACATGGCAGCTTACAACCACCAGTAACTTCAGTTACAGAAGATCCAACATCCTCTTTTGATATTCACAACCAACACACATACAAACACACATGCACACACACGCGCGCACGCGCGCACACACACACACACACACACACACACACACACACACACACACACAGAGCATACACTCACACAGGGATAGAGATAAATACAAATAAAAGCAGACTTTAAGTCATGAAGTTAAAAGAAAGAATGCACTAAAGCACTAAATGAAAGTAAACATATACCATCAAGGAAAACAATTATGTTATTTGGATCATTGTCGTTTAAAAATAATTGAATACTATTTTATTTAACCTTCCTTACACTAAACAGAATTGGGTTTCTTAATTGTGTGGCAATACTAGATGCTAATACAGCATGAGAGAATCCCATGCTACAAATGTGAGATTAAATTTTTAATGCTCCTGTTTAAGTTTACAAGTCCTAGAGGAAATTATCTTCTGATGAAGCAGGGTGAGGCTGTGAATGTCACTACAGGCAGAATATATACATGTAAGAATTATGATTAAAGAAAGGAAGACAAGGATTTTGGGAGGGGCTGGGGTTGGAAAGTATACATAGAGGGAATAGAAGGAAATGAAGAAAGGAGAAAGGAGGAGTGGCACAATTATATTTTAATTAGAGGGAGAGAGAGAGAGAGAGAGAGAGAGAGAGAGAGAGAGAGAGAGAGAGAGAGAGAGAGAGAGAGAGAGAGAGAGAGAGAGAGCAGAGGAAGAGCAGTGTTTCCTTACCAGTTTCACACCTGGCCCCCACAGGGACTCATCCTTAATAATCAGGACCATCTGTTCCTCAAGACAGGCATATAAAGTGCAGTGAGTGGTCCCTTTAGTCAGGAGCATTTCACTGTGAGTGCAGACAAAGCTTTGCAAGTGAAAATGGACATCTGATGTGTCTTTCACTGTTCCTTAGCAATGACCCAGTTACACCTAACCATTCTGAGTCAGAAACTTGGTGCATAATAAAATATACAAAGAGCTTGTGTGGCTCAGAAACTGTGGAATCCTAAAAATGTGTGCTAAAAGAGGTGTTGGAAAGTCATTAATGGTTAAGGGTGTGAAAAGAAACTCAGAAATAATATTGGAGACACCAAAAGATGACTCAGGGCAGCATGTGGAGCATTGTGTCCTCAGTGACACCTCGTTTTTTCAGAAGGTAATTTCCTTTGGGACTGTAAGCTTAAATATGAGCAATAAAAATTTAATCTCCCCTTTGCAGAAAGAGTCTCTACTGGCATTTTAAGATCTGAATGACTCCATACAATTAAGAAACCTAGCTTCTTTTAGTATAAGAAAGGTTAAGTAAAATACTGTTCAACAGCTATCTATGTATCTATGTATTTATGTATCTATGTATCTATGTATGTATCTATGTATGTATCTATGTATGTATCTATCTATGTATCTATCTATCTATCTATCTATCTATCTATCTATCATCTAATCTATCTATCTATCTATCTATCTATCTATCTATCTATCCACCTATCTACTTACCTACCTACCTATCATCTAGATAAATAGATAGATAATAGATAGAAGAATAGATAGATAGATAGATAGATAGATAGATAGATAGATAGATAGATAGATTATACATCTATCATTTGTCTAAAGGCATGGTTACAACCTGCTCAGTCCATTTAGTGTTATATATCTATATCTATATCTATACCTATACCTATACCTATACCTATATCTATATCTATATCTATATCTATATCTATATCTATATCTATATCTATATCTATATCTATATCTATATAATATTTCAAGGCTGATTAAAAACAATTATTTTGAAAAATATTTTATTAGCTTTAAAATTAATAAGCAAGATAATGAGTTTTATCAGGGCACATTTGTTTTTGTCAACTCGCCCATGACCCCCACCATGTTCTTATTAAATACACTGGCAGCCGTCCTGTAATGACCCCTTCCTGCCTCTGTGTCTCATGTATCCCATCATGTTCTATTTCTCTTTTTCCACTCCCCATAGATCTATGCCAAATGTTATAGTTCTTTTTTCAAATTACAAGACTCACACGCATGTGCACATACATGCTCATGTACTCATTAAAATAAATAATCTCCCTATGAGATAAAACATTCATCTCCTTGAGTCTGTCATATTTACCTTATCACAATGGATCCCATTAGCATTCATTTTCTGGAAAATACTGTTTTGGGAGTGAGTAAGACAGTTTTCATGATTTTACAACTGTTCCATTTTGAATTCTGAAATATTTTAAACACTCTCAACATGGAGAGTTATCAAGACTCATCATTATTTGTTTAGGGAATGATATTGTAACTCACAGTTGCATATTTTAAAGATAACTTTATGGCTCAGGCTTCTTTACCACCCATCAACCATGTTTATATACAAATAGAATAAAATCCTGTTATTTTATATCTATTGGAGGTTAAATAGAAAAATCAGAATAATTACAATAGTGGGGCGAGGTGAGGCAGATTTATGGTTAAAAATATCATAAGCATGTAGTTACTTTGAAATTATAAATACAATTATCAGGTTTATGGATATATATATTAACTTGTGCCCATTAAAATAAATATATTTACATATCTATATTTGGTTCTGAAGTCCATATTGAAAGTCAAATAAATCTCTTCCTATTCTCAAACTCTGTAATCATATTTGATTGATTTGTCAACCTGGTTGAGGTCTACTATATTGAAATTTGACCATTTTTTCCATATGTTGCTATGAAGATTTTTGCATGATATTAATATTGAAATTAGATTTTGAATAGGTCAGATTAGCTTTCATAATGTATCTGGGCCTCATTTGGTCAGTTGAAATCCTTTAAAACACATCCTTGCATAAGAAAACAGCAGTGGCTGATCTTAGATTTAAATTCAGACTCTTTTAAGTGTCTCTAGGGCATTGTTTCCCCCCATCAGATTGTGGATGTACCAGACCCTCAAAAAATGTTCAAGCCCATTCCTTAAAATTAATCTCCACATCTCTATATCTCTACAAGTACTGATAGCAAACATATTAAACTCTTCTACATCACACTATAAAATGGGACACTAAATTCAAACCAATCTTTCTATAAGCAAAAGTCTGAATTTTTGTGCCATGATCTGCTCTTTCCTGTCCTTTTTTACTGCAGTGATGGGGTAAAGCAAATTCTATGAGGCTGTCCTTGGGGTCATAGGTCACCTTCCTTCCTTCCTCCTCACATGCAGTACTAGAACAGATCTGCCAACTCTACCTCCTACACCATTATTCCTCCAGTGTACCCAAGCCACTCCATTGGCTCCCACCTATTAGCCTACTAAAAGCTATTTTCTACATGAGATCTTTGAGAACATGAACAAGATTTTACATCTGGAAGATTTGCAAGTGTCTATATTAATGTCCAAATGTTCTAAAGTCACCATGAATTGAACTCAGTGGTACTCAGTTTCACATTTTCTTCCCATGGCCAGCTCTCCCAGAATGTTGTGATGCCTTTCCTTCTGTTCAGTCCTTCCTTATGGCTTTTCCCCAACTGTTCATTCTTTCCAGAATTCTCCACTGCAGATTATTATCTGTCTTTCTAACAGGCTCACCCATCATCTAGCTATTCCATAAAGCATCATCTATTTGATACTACCTAATTTGGTTGTCTTCTTTCATTTGAATAAAATTTAAATAACTTTTATCACATTAATGTGGATGTGTGTGTCTGTCTCTGTGTAAATCTAGACAAGGGCAAGAGCTCCAAATAGGCTTATTTTCAAGAGTCAGTTGTCCTATGCCATGTGTGTTCAAGGCAGCAGCCTCAATTTGTGAGGCTCAGTAGCAAGCATCTTTACCCTGAGTTATCACACTAATCCCTTCTTTTTTCTTTGCTCTTAAGAGTCTATAATGTTTGTCTCTTAAGAGAATTAAATGTCCTCAATTTTTATTAGTATAAACTCAGTATTTGGTTTTAGAAGACATTCAGTTTTTCAAGCAATAAATAAAATAGCAATGATATTATTTCTCAAAATTTTATTGTAAAAGAAATTTAGTTTATAAACAATTAAATATTTCTTGGATCTAACAATAGGTCATGGTAGAAATGACATTATAAATTAAGAAAAATATTACTGGGCTATACCTTGGCAGAAAAATAGGAATAGCTTTGTTATATAAGAGGTAAAAGGCTGGGCAGTGGTGGCACATGCTTGTAATCCCAGCACTTGGTAGGCAGAGGCAGGCAGATTTCTGAGTTCGAGGCCAACCTAGTCTACAGAGTGAGTTCCAGGACAGCCAGGACTGCACAGAGAAACCCTGTCTTGAAAATCAAAAACAAAACAAAATAAAAGAGGTAAGAAAGAAGAACATACAAGACATTTATATTTGTTAGAATTCAGAACATAAATTATTTTTTTTAATTTTTATTAGGTATTTTCCTCATTTACATTTCCAATGCTATCCCAAAAGTCCCCCATACCCTTCCCCCACTCTCCTACCCACTCACTCCCACTTCTTGGCCTTGACGTTCCCTTGTACTGAAGCATCTAAAGTTTGCAAAACCAATGGGCCTCTCTTTCCAATGCAGAGGTAAAGGCATCTTGCTTTGTGAGATACTTGGATAATAATAAGATGGTGTCATCCTTGAAAGTTGTTTTGTAAGATGTCTGATAAATATCTAGTCAGGAAGTGACATAAACATTAAAGATCTAGAAGGATTAAGTTGGATAAATCATTATAGAGGAAGACACAGGCACTCTATATAATAACCTAGTAATATGCAACCATAAAGTACACACAGTCTGCTCAGAAGCACACAGAAAGCACAGTGTGCTTGGAATCTGATCACCTAGGAAGGTCTTAGAGGAACTGATATCTTAATTGATTCTTTTTTAAGAGTCCCCCCCCCACACTGGTTGTTTTATTTATTTACATTTCAAATATTGTGGTTCATCCCAGTTTCCTCTCTGCAAACCTCCTATCCCATCTCCCTTCCCCTGTTTCTATGATCCTCCACCTATCCACACAATCCCACCTCACTGCCCTAGCATCCCCCTCCTCTGGGGCATCAAGTCTTCACAGGACTAAGGGCCTTCCGTTCCATTGATTGCCAGATAAGGCAATCCTCTGCTACATATGCAGCTGGAGCCATGGGTCCATCTATGTGTACTCTTTGTTTGGTGGTTTAGTCCCTGAGAGCTCTGGGAGTTTCCAGTTAGTTGACATTGTTTTTCCTATGGTGTTTCAAACCCTTTCAGCATCTTCAGACCTTCCCCTAACTTTTCCATTGGGGTCCCAGTGCTCAGTCTGAAGTTTGGCTGCAAGCATCCTCATTTGTAGTCAGGAACTGGCAGAGCCTCTCAGGATACAGCTATACCAGGCTCCTGTCAGCAAGTGTTTCTTGGCATCAGCAATAGTGTCTGGGTTTGGCGTTTGTGGATGGGATGGATAACTAGGTGGAACAATCTCTGAATGGTCTTTCCTTCAGTATCTGTTCTACTCTTTGTCCCTGCATTTCCTTTAGACAGGAACAATTCTGGGTTAAACATTTTGAGATGGGTGGTTGGCCCCATCCCTCAACTGAAGGCCATGCCTATTCACTGGATATGTCTTTACAGGTTCTATCTCCATTTTGTTGGGTATTTCAGCTAATGTCATCCTCACTAGGTCCTGGGAACCTCTTGCTTCTCTGGCACCTAGAACTTTCTAATGGCTACCCCCATTTCCCCATCCCTTCTACCTCACACTATTCAGAATGGCTAAGATCAAAAATTCAGGTGACAGCAAGTTCTGGGGAAGATGTGGAGAAAGAGGAACACTCCTCCATTGCTGGTAGGATTGCAAGCTGGTACAATCACTCTGGTGGTTCCACAGAAAACTGGAAATCGTTCTACCTGAGGACTCAGCTATACTACTCCTGGGCACATACCTAAAAGGTGCTCCAATATATAATAAGGACACATGTTACACTATGTTCCTAGCAGCCTTATTTATAATAGCCAGGAGCTGGAAACAGCCTAGATGTCCTTCAATGGAGGAATAGATACAGAAAATGTGATTCATTTACTCAGCTTTTAAAAAGAATAACTTCATAAAATTCACAGGCAAATGGAACAAAAAAAAAATCATCCTTCTTGAGGTAACCCAGTCACAAAAGAACATAGTATGGACTCACTGATAAGTGGATATTAGCCTAAGAGCTCAGAATACCCATGATACAACTCACAGACCATGTGAAGCTCAGGAAGACCAAAGTGTGGATGCTTCAGTCCTTCTTAGAAGGAGGAACAAAATATTCACAGGAGTTACAAGGAGGGAAGGACCTGGTGGGGAGAGAAGTGGAGGAGGGAAAAATGGGGCAAGATTAGGTGTGGGAGGAGAAGCAGAAGTACAGAGGGTCAGGAAATTAATTGACTCTTTTAACCAAAAAACAAAAACTAAAAGCAACAAAAGGTTGGAAGAAGAGTTTCAGGCTGAAGTCACAATGCCCCAGAGAAAAAAAGTCAGGTGTTTTCATAGATCCTGTAGCAGGTTGCTTCTGCTTGAGCATAGCATTTAGGGTATTGTCTAACAGGAGAATGAAGATATCCAGAGATGCCAAAACACACACACACACACACACATTGAGAAGTAAGCAAAACAAATTTTGCAGGTATTTACTTTTGAGACTATAAGCTTGTTAAATACTTTCAGTGTCCTCTTGCTAGGTGTGGGTTATAAGATTTAAAACATATGATCAAGTTAAGCACACCTAAGTCAGTTACCTGAATGGGATTGTTAAAAATCCATAAAAATTGTACTACTGGGATATAGGGTGTTTCCCAGCAGTCACTTCTCATTTTATATGAAATTGCTGCTCATATCCGTATGATAAGGCTTCCAGGAAATATATTTCTATTTGCTTAGAACTTTAGCCTTTAAATATTGTGCCTTTCTCTTTCAGTTATGGAACATATTGCAAAGTTAGATGACATATTTCTGGTCTCAATTCACTGATGGGAAAAATGATATGAAAATATTATTTAGTCGGGCATCCCAGGGCTCTTACTATTGAAACCAAAGCTCCGACACAATTCTGAGTGCCTGTGCTCTTATATCTTCCTGGAAGACTGCTGTATTAATTTAATCTCTTTATGAGTAGTTTTCCTTACATCTCCTGTGCTTATGAAATGAATATTTTAAGAAAATATTAACATAGCACATCCAGTACATATTACAGTGCTGAAAGGGGATCTACTAATCCTTGTGCAGGAATTATTTACATCCACTATTCCTATCTTCTTTGCACACTAAAGGAGAAAGAGGAAGGAGAAAAATGTTCCTCTAAATTAATATATGGTACTTTAATTTTATTACTTGTCATTCACTATATTTAAGGTGCAAGTTTATGGCTTTATTGTTCTTATAAACACCTAAAGTCTCATTATGAATCCAAATGGAAAATGTATAATATTTTATGATACCATTAAAGTATGGATTTAGGTTTTATGGGATAATGTTTCCCATTTAGTTCCTGTCATTTCCTTTTCTAGTGTTACTTTAAAACTAGTATGCAGCTTTGAAGGTGGAATCAGCCTGTTTCAGAGCTAGAAAACTAAGTGAAATGGTTCTTGTAGAGCATGGCATGCAGATAGTACTGCAGGGCAGCCCTTGAACATTTACAATCCTTACCAATGTGGACAGGAAAAAAGATTGTCAGTGTCGGCCATGTACACCTTTGAGTCCTCAGCCTGGAGGCTGAGGTAGGCAGTTGTCTGTGAGTTCAATGTCAGCTTGATCTACATAGTATGTGCCAAGATAGCCAGGGCTATACAGCTAGACCCTATCTTCCAAACAAAACAGAAAATATTCCTTTCCTCTTTATTTATGGATAGCTTCTTTGTAAGAAGATGTATGTACTGGAATTATTTTTATATTTTCTGTCCATCCTTCCATCATAAAGTGTGTGAGTATTAATTAGAAGAGCTGCTTCATAATGGTCATCTTTCAGCTGCAATCTGTTTTCATTCATCTTCTTGTTTCAATAATACTCTGAAAAAAAAGATGGTGTAACCATGTTAATACTACTGGGTTAACCTTGAAGGAGAAATAAGCCATATCATTGCTTTAAAGTGCTAAGTATAAGCGCACAAGTAAGCTATTGATGAGCTGTTGAATTTCATTAAATTTAATGCATTGCTAAAGCAAATTATTATTTTCAAAAGATCATGTTCTATACTTATTTTTGTTTTGATGTAATAAATATAAAATTCATGTTTAATGAACCCCTATAGCTTTTGTTTTAATAATATGTTACAGATTATTAAAATTATAAGGTCTTAACATATAACTAATATGATATAAAAAGATGTTATAAAAATTCCTATTTTACCAAGCAAAGTGTGAAAAATAAATACTGAAGCTCAGACCTGTGGTTACACAAATTGTTTTTAAGGAAAATCTGGAGAAAATGTATTTGTATTAATAATGGACATTGCCATTGATGATTAATGCATATAAAAGATACAACCATCTCCAAGTCAAATGGTTGCACTGAAGTGATAATAATTATATATTGAGAAGTAACAAATAGTGGCAGCTGCAGTCATATAACTCACAGCATCACCTTGGATTTTTCTATCAGTCACTGGAATTTATCAATGTATTGATTGCTGGAAATTTATTTATTATAGGAAAAAGAATTGGATTACATCTAGCTGTCTATGAACAAACAAATGTAATAAAAATTTGGAACACATATAAATATATATTTGTGTATATATAAAGTAAAACACATTTGCAAAGTAAGTCCACCAGAGACCACCACAATTACATGCTTATAGCCAAAAAGAAAGTCTTTACTGCCTGCTGGCAGCATCACATGAATTGATCAAATCACCCAGCATAAAACTCTACAGCTCTTTGTCTTTAATGCCTGAACTGCATCGCACATTCCACTTAGCAAGAAGCAGAGCTGCAGAAGCCCGAAAGCAAGATTAGCACATTTAGGGACATTTTACTCAGAGATTTTCTGGAAGTCTTTACTGACAAGGTGTTGGAGTCAACATGCAGGTTTTTAAGTTCAGAATGGAATCTCTAACATGGTAACATAGACATGGTCTAGAGCCTCTGTTCAGCACACACACACATACATTCGCACACACACATACACACACACACACACACACACGATTGATTTTATTGTTCACTTATGTGTGTGTTCATCTCGGCGTCTGTTGAGGTTAGATGAGGATGTCCAATCCCCTTGATTCATAGATACAGGTGGTTATATATTGCCTGACATGGAAGGTGGGAACGGCATTCAGGTCTTCTGGAATAGCAGGAAGCATTGACTTCTAAGCTATCCCTCCCTCCCCCTCCCCCTTCCCCTCCCCCTCTCCCCCATCTCTCTCCCCCTCTCTCCCTCTCCCCCTCCCACTGCCCCTCCCCCTCTCCCCCTTCCCCCTCCCCCTCTCCCCTTACCCCTCTCTCCCTCTCTCCCTCTCTCCCTCTCCCTCTCTCCCTCTCTCCCTCTCTCCCTCTCCCTCTTCCTCTGTACAAATGAATGTAGGTAATGAACACATTATAAAGGCTGGAAGAAGGATGTAAAGCTAATTGGTTTTTTTTATATATATAATTCTAAATTCTGTCATAGATTTTTCATGTTTTTTAAAATAGCATTTACTGTTGGGCCTAGGATCTTCCCTGAGCCCTGAGTTGGTTTGTACACCGAATGAGACTTCACTGAAGGAAATTAAATTTTCCTTTGTCAGAGGTTGACAATGGAGATAGCTTCTGGATTAGGGCTGGGAGTTTGTATCCAGTTTCCCTCTCCCTGTTGGAACTCCACCTGGCTTGAATCCGTGCAGGCCCTATGCATGCTGTACAGTCTCTGAGTTCAGACAAGAAATATCAGTCCTGTTGTGTCTGGAAGGTACTGTTTCCTTGGTGTCTCTCACCTTGCTGGCTCTTAAATCTTTCCATTTCCTCTTCTGCATAGTTTTTTGGCCCTTGAATCCCAACCTGGTATGGCTGAATTCTTACCTGCTGAGCATTTCTTCAGCTCCAAGGCAACTCCACTCTTTATAGATTTGTTTTTGATATTTTCTTTATTTGCATTTCAAATCTTTTCCCCTTTCCAGATCTCCCCATCAGAAACCCCCAATCCCATCCCTCTTCTCCCTGCCTCTATGAGGGTGCTCATGCACCTACCTACCCACTCCCACCATTCTGTCTTATCATTCCCCTATAGTGGGGCATCAAACATCCTCAGGCCCAAGGGCCACTCCTCCCACTGACGTCAATAAGGCCATCCTCTGCCACATATATGGATGAATACATGGGTCCATCCATGTGAATTCTTTTGTTGGTGATCCAGTCCACAGGAGCTCTGGGTGGGGGTTCTGGACATTTGTCACCGTTGCTCCCTCCATGGGGCTGCAAACCCCCTCAGGGGTTTCCTTCAGCCCCTTCCTTCGGTCCCTTCTCCAACTTCTCCATCAGGAAACTTGCACTCAGTCCAAAGGTTGGCAGCAAGCATCCGCCTCTGTATTTGTCAGGCTCTGGCATACCCTCTTAGGAAACAGCTATTTTCATTTTTGATTGTAGATGAGTAGAAAAAAAAGTCTTCCAAGGTCACATTTCAAATCTTAGCATCTATAGCACAAACATAAGAGCACCCAACATTGTAAAAGAAAATCTGCTGCAGCTTTAATAACGCATTGGCCCTCACTTACTGACAGTGGGAGGCTTCAATACCTCACTCTCACAAACGCACAAGCCCTCCAGACAAAAACTTAACAAAGAAACACTTCAGCTAACTGACATCAGGAACCAAATGAACCCAACTGATATTTACAGAACATTCCACCCAAACACAAAGGAATATAAAAAAATTTCATTGTGAAAGTATAAAATCCATTGTGAAAATCCAGAGCTTCTGTTCCCAGGGCCTGTTCTAACAATAGAGAACCTGACTGTGTTGAATAGGTTTGGGGTCGGGTTATATTTTGTTTCTAATTTTTGTTTTAATTTTCAACATTTTTATGAGAAATTTTAAATAAATTTAAAATGCAAAAATATAAATGAAAAATGGGCATCTTAAATTGTATTCTTTATTAATTTTCAGTATTATTTTATCTTTCTCTGTTTAGAGTGTACTTGCAGGTCTCAATGATTTCCAATTATAAAGTAGTTTTAGTCATTACTATCATTCAAGTAGGTCTGTAAAACTCAATAAATTTACGTCATATGTAGAAATAAAACTTGACAGAAGTCCCTTAAAACTCAAAATTGATTCATAATTTTGGACTAATTCATCATCTAGCAGGAGGAAATTCAAAGATCAGCAGTGAAACAGAAGGCTGGTTGATGCATCCTAACTTATATTTGTTGGATTTCATTGTTAGCCCAGATAGACTTTAATATCTATTTTAGTTCTAAAAATCTTTTATTTTAAAGCTATGAAAATGAGACCACTATCAGTTGAAATCTAGATCTAGCCACTGACTTTCGCAGAGCTATTGAATCAAAATGAAAGTATGGAAGCATTACAGGTCATTTTTGTTATACAACTTTCTTCGTTTGAAAATTTTGCAATACATATGCTACTTGAGATAACTATACTTAACCGTTTAATCCTGATTAAATGTTTCAAAATCAAATGTATATGTGTGTGTGTGTGATCTATCTATCTATCTATCTATCTATCTATCTATCTATCTATCTATCTATCTATCTATTTATCTATCTATCTATCTATCTATATCAAATCATTAATATGTAAGTACTCCATCTTTTATTTAAAACTTTCCTTTTTTGTTTGTTTTACAGTCATAAAGGAATCCTGAAATTTATATTTACATCTAAAACTTGAAATTGTTGTCAGAAGAAAACATTATTTTAAAATATTCTGTTTGATACACATGCACACGCATACAGACACAAATACACACACACACACACACACACAGAGAGAGAGAGAGAGAGAGAGAGAGAGAGAGAGAGAGAGAGAGAGAGAGAGAGAGAGAATATGTTTAGAACCACGCTACTCCAGTTCTTCCCTATCCAGTTCTTATCCTATCCACCATACTTTTCTTACACAACTTCAAGTATTTTCCCAGTTTTGTTTTGTTTTATTTTGTTTTTAAGGAAAATAATAATGCTAAGCCCACAGGTGTGGTCTGTATGCTTTTAGAAGTGAGTCCAAATCCCTGAGCATGGGCAGCTTCTCAGTGTTTCTGAAGATATGTGATTCTCTTCCTCAGTGGCCAGTAACTGCCAAGAGCTGCTCAGATAAAGGTGGGACTTGAGAACTTGAAATCCCATGCAGCCAGTCTCAGATATTATGAATTCATGTGTCCAGCTGTGTTGTCATGTGTGCCAAACACTGTCTTGCAATAGATATCCATGCTCTCTGGCTCTTACAACCTTTCTTGCCTCTCTTAATTGACGATCTATCGCAGAACCATAGAAATAGGAGTGTGTAATATAGATGCATCATTTGGATCTGAACATTCTAAAGACTATTCTCTTAAACAAGAGATGTCTGCTGGCTGGTCTTTGCTAATCACTGCCTATTGCAAAAAGAAGCTTCTCTGATGGAAATATTTAGAAGGTATATTGTTACTATGTCTTTTGTTTTGTTTTGTTTTGTTTTGTTTTGTTTGGTTTGGTTTGGTTTGGTTTGGTTTGGTTTGGTTTGGTTTGGTTTGGTTTGGTTTGGTTGGTTTTTGTGACAGGGTTTCTCTGTGTAGCCCTGGCTGTCCTGGAACTCACTCTGTAGACCAGGTTGTCCTGGAACTCAGAAATCTGCCTGCCTCTGTCTACTGAGTGCTGGGATTAAAGGCATGTGCCACCATGTCCAGCTACTCTGTCTTTTTAGCAAAATAATATTGTCTTCTAGGAGTTATAATCCTAATCTGTCACCCATTTTGAACTATTTAACGATGCTAGGCATGAGTTCAATATTATAGAATAACCTTTATATCCACTCAGAAAGTGGTTGGTTACTCCCAAAACATTAATCATTAAACAGTCCTGGAAAGCACTGAGATAGTTATTGTGGGTGGAATGAAAGGCAAGCAAAGTGTGAATCATGTCTTCAGAGAACTTCAAAACTGATTGACTACAACAGCAATCATTTCCTCTTCATCACCAAAATCAATAGAGGAGTATGGACTGATATGTTAGGGATGAGTATAACAATTTATTTTAGAATTTTTGAAATATCAATTTCTGATTCTTATTTGATGGTTACAATCAGGCTTTTTACATTATTATAAGAAGCCATTACATGTGTCATAGAACTTGGCTTTTACATTTTCATATTAGTCAGTACTATTCTGCTAAATTTTACTGTAGAGTGACAGGGTATAATTAAGAGATGGAGACCAGTGTGAAAAGTTAATTAACTGTGAGATTTGATAGACACCAGATAATTAAAAATGAAAATGAAAATAGTTTTGGACAAATTTAAATTATATTTTCTTCTATAGTTTGATACTAAGAAATGTGAAAGAGGATGCTTCCCATTAGCTAGATGAGTTTGTCCACCATGTTGTTCTTACACTGTGTTCCCAGGGAAGCCATAATATGTTTCCCACATGCCGGGCCCTTAATCTGTTTCTGGAAGTGATTTTTAGAAATTAGGATACTGCTGTGGCATTAAAATTTAATATTTCATGGGCACTACGGGAAGAATTTTCTTTTAAAAGAATCCACACAATGGAAACTCAAATGTATTTTAAATTTTTTTCTTTGTACAAAGGAAGAAAGGGAACTGTATGTGTGTTTTAGTAGAAGAAATTTAATTAATGAGTCAATATATGAGAAGCTTCTATTCATTGCACCTTCAGTTTTTTACTTTGTTGATGACTCAGATTTGTTTCTTTCATCTATCAGAATGAGAACATATCCTAGAGAACATGCTATTTGCTATTGTTGTTGTCAGTGTGTGTGTGTGTGCGTGCATGTGTGTGTGTATGCACATGTGCATAGCTTACTTGGGTGTGCTCCCACATGTCTGAGTGAGTGTACATGTACATGTGCATGCATGTGTGTGCATGTATGTGTGTGTATACAGGTGAGAATTCCAAGTTGATATTGATAATTGTCTTTCATCATCTCCCCGTAGATTTACTGAGACAGAGTCTATGGTTGACCCTAGAATTCACTGTTTCCTAATTGTATAGCTAGTCACTTTCTTCTAGGGTTCTGGATACAGAGACTGGTATGCTTGCTTTTATGTTAGTGATATGAACGATGGTTCTCCTCCTTGTGTGCCAAGAACTTTCTTTGCTGAGATATCTTCTCAGGCACTCATTCATTATTTAAATTGATGTTGGTGTTGTACAGGTTGTGAGTTTAAACCATTACCATCACTACCCAAGTAAAACATAAAATGAGTTGGGGTTTTTGAATAAGAACATAGTTAACGTTAAGCTATCTCTGTATATTTTCCATCATTTCATGTGTTAGAAACTTGGTCTTCAGTCAGTTTGATGGTACAGAGGTGTTATAGAACAATTTTAGTAGAAAATTGAAGAACATCCTGAGGTTAACTGGGGTCATGCTCTTGAAAGGAACAACAAAAGCCTGGTCACTCTTTGGCCTTCTACATGAGATGTGATCTCATCTTCACACATGTCCTGTCATCATTACCATCTACGGTAAGGTGACTAACCCAAACAGATTCCTCACCAATGCCTAAATGTATTTGAACATTCAGCCTCCAAGCCTATAAGCTAAATGAGCCTTTTTATAAAGTTAGACCAATTAATTCATCTTTTTAGAGCAATGGATTCACAGAAGCATATTGTCTGTAGGAGAGGCTGAGTTTAATTTTTGACCACATCTTCTGGAGATTATCTGACAAATACTGAACTAGTGGTATAAATGTTATAAACTTCCTTTGTAGGACTCTGGTAAATAGCAACTGAAACATTCATGATCAAACATTATGAAGTGCTTATCATTTATTATTCTAGCACTGGAGGTAAGATAATGAACAGGTAGAGGTGATCTTTAAAACCTATCCCATACATGCCAATGCTCGGTTGGTCAGAAGACACCTTGATAAAAGAAGCAAAGTCTATTCATCACACTGAACAAGTGGAAAGTTGTCTTGCTTATATCATTTTCAGAAACTCAATATCTATCTAGAGCTTTTCATAAAGAGTGCTTCTTCCAAAAATTGTCTAAGGTGGGACAAATATCTTTGACATTACTGCTATATGTCGTTGGTAGCATTAGTGTGTGAAGTAAAGCATTGATGAGGAGTTCTTAACATAATTATTCTTAAATTTTTCTCTAAAAACTTTATTAAATATCTAAAATGTGTCATATTATTGTCTATAATGCTTCATAAGATAAAAATATTCCAGTATTACAACAAGAGTTTTGATAGCTACCCCAAAGTATCTAAACTCTTTTCAGTCTCCTTGTCTAATCTCAAGGTTGTTACATATAACTGACCATTTAAGATATTTGCCATAGTATCCAATTAATATTTTTAATTACACACACACATGTATATATATATATATATATATATATATATATATATATGAGTTAGGTGTAGCTAATTCTTCTTGCTGACATTGGTTACATGAGTGATGGAGTCTATTATGACGATTTATATGAGTAGTTACTGTATCATAATATTTATTTTAGTGCAAAACTTAATCATTCATTTGTGGCTTTAAATTCCTCTCACCTTATATAAGTAAGTAGTAAATGGTATAAAAACAAAAAAGGAGAAAAGAGAATATTTTAAATGACTAGTAAGCACTGTGGTAAAAGCAAGTGAGAAGGGAGTGGTTTAAAGAATGGATCATGAACCACTGTTTTTAACCACAAGTTTTAGCTTTAGAAAATAAAAGGAAGAAACATATTAATATAGTTATTAATGTATACTTAATTTAGCCTTATAGAAGTTATCTTATTATTAATTACACTCTTAAACATAAGCAATGTACTTCAATGCCAGATTTATCACAGAATATTCTTAATAACCCAGGGCTATGCTTGAGTTTTCTTGCTGTTTTTCTTTTGTTTTAATCAACATCTGTTGAATATTTCCTTTTCACATTTTACTATTAGATTGTGTTCTATTAACAATTACTCCAGATAAATTAAGTATCCAAAAATAATGTCTAAATTATCATGATCATAAGAACAGTCATGCAATGCTTCAATATAAATGGATATCTAATATTCATTGTGAGCAGACTTGAGTAGAAAAATCAAATGTGAATACCAACAAGTGTGATCAGAGTGATTTCAGGGAAATCCACTTAAAACTGGAGCAAATAGCCAGAATGCTAACCTGCATCCTCAGCTCTTTGTGTCAAATCAGTAAAATTGCAAATTCAACATCATCCAGGGCAATTTAGCAAAACCTTACCTCTAAATCAAATCCTAAACAGACAGATGAAAATGTAATGACTAGGAAATACAATCAGAAAACTGGACTGAAATTGGGTTCTGACACTGTTTTCCCTAAGAGAATAATATACTGCCTAATACAAACTTAGCCAAATAGAAATTTCCAGAATAAACACCAAATCATATTCATCAGTTCTCACTTGTTCAATTCTGATTGTATGTACAGAAGAGTCAAAAACCTTAGACTCATCATTCAAAAGTATATTTGCAAGGAAAGGGGAAGATTAAATAACACATTTTTCAAAGACTTTGTAGAAACAAACGCAGAGATAATTATAAATATTCTATCACTCTGAGAGCAATAGAAGCCATTGTTGGCAACATTCCTTTGTTAAATGACAATACTTAATGCCACAGTACATTATGGGAAAGCAATTATTTTCTAAGACTTACTTAAACAGATATTTAATTTTATAGTTGGATCAATCAATTACCACACAGGGTGTGAATCAACTCTTGGCAAATTTGCAAACACAGTGTGAAGTAAAGCATGCATGGGCAATGTAGTGCTGGGAGCATCCAGTTTTCAAAGAAAGGTGTTCACATGAATAGAAACTTACACCCATTTCCATTTCTACCTGGGATTTGATGATGTATTTGATTTAAGGAAATAGTGAGATGTACATTTGTGCTCAAGAACAAGGGCTTACATACCTGTGCTGATAAACTCAACAAGTGTTAGAAATGTATGGATCGGCACTCGTGAATAAAAATACATGTTACTAATTTTATAAAATTACAGAAGTTCTGGGCTGGTGAGGAGGCTTTGTTGGTGAAGGTGCTTGCTGCCAAGGTGATAGCCTGAATTCAATCTCTGGAAACGCCATGGTGCAAAGAAAGAACAGAATCCTGTAAATTGTCTTCTAACATTTACATGTATATGTATAGCATGCACACATGCACACATACACGTGCACATCCGAGCGTTCTTGTCTGCGTGTGCACACACACACACACACACACACACATAGTGTGGAAATATTGAGTTCTTTGATTTCAAGGGTCTTAAACTAGTAGTTATCTCAACACTATATCACCTGCTCTTGTAAAGCCTTGTAAGCCCTTTTGCTTCAGTCAGGAGACCTCTTTCATTCATGCAAATGGCACACCACAATTTTATGTAGAAATGAATCTCAAGAGGCACCAGTTTAGCAGTCTTCCAATTTTGTCCCTAAAAATTATTCCTTTGAGAAAAAAGTTTTCATATCCTGTTTGGATAACATGTACGATCTTCAGCCACAGATACTAAAGGATAAAAGAAATAATCCTCTTCAATGAAAGGAGTAAAGAATGGGAGTTGTGCTTACATGCTCTGTCATCTGAAATAATGTCTTCATGTATGAATTTTATATGCATGTGCTCCCTCACTTATAAATCTCAAAGAGTCCTGACAATACTGTGATCTGAATGTAACATGCTACAATCTCTAGCTTTTAATAAATATGACATATACACTCAAAGTATACATATATACATATATGTACATATACATGGTAAATTGACTTATATGACATCTGTAGATATCTGTGAGCAGATTGACTTTGGCTATAATGTTCTCTACAATTGAGTTTGTCTTATCTACAGGTAGCATTGTTGAGAATGCCTCTTGGTTTGAATGCCTTTTTCTTGAAGTACATGAACCAATATCTATTAACCTCATAGGTTGACAATAATAAGATCAAAGTACTGATTCCACCTAAACATAGCTTGAAGAGCCAATGAATTTATTGCATTTATTTATGGTAGGATGAGAAAGAGGCTACTTACAGGAGCATGGGGTGCTGAAAGATGGCTGTGCCTTCCAAAGCCAATCCTAGCATATTGTATCCCTGAAGCTCCCTGCCCAGCTTGAAGGCAAGTCCACTGAAGCCTCTTCTACACTGCTTATATATTTCAGGGAGGAGCCCCATGAGTCTTTTTACTTTCTGAGCCTCCGGTGTCTTGCAATTTTTTTTTCAGATTTCTGAGTCTTATAAACCTCCTTCCTCTCTCCAAGAGAAAAATGTTTTAATTTTGAGGAAATAGATACATAATACCTTATGATATAATGGAATCATCAGTATTCTTGAGAAATATTTTAATGGTTAAGAGTACTTACCGCTTTTCTAGAGGACCCAGGTTCAGTTTGTGGCACCCATGACAGGAAGTTCACCACTGTATGTAACTCCAGCTCTAGTGAACACTTTTCTAACTCCCTTCAGCACTTATTCATATGTAGCATGTTTTCCTACAGGCACAAAGATGCATAAATAAAAAGAAAACCCCAGAGTTTTAAAGAAATGAAATCAACACTTAATTGTGGGAGATATTTCTAAATGTTTCTGAGATTTAATTTAGTTAAGTCTAAGAGTTCTTAAATAGCTAAGCATTGTCCTTGGGTTGTGATTTATATGGATTCCCAAACTAAGGACATTTAAAAGTCAGATTTGAGAAAATATTAGTTTTCTTTTTCCTGAGAACTTTGCCTTCTGGTTTCATGTAGTATTTCCTTTTAATAAGGCCAGAGCATTTTATTACTGTGTCCAGAGGAGGACCCAGAGCTTTCTGTTTAAAATGCTGTGAATTCTGAGCTGAGTGATCAGCCACAGATAGGATGTATTCATTTACTCCTTCCCCAGTCTCATTTATTTTACCAAAGAGGGATCAGAATGTCAGAGCTAGAAGATGGGGATCAGTACTGCAAAGTGCTGGCCTATGCACAGGACAAGGCTGTTACCAGGAACTCACAGCAACTGTTTTTACTTACACAAAACCTGATAAAGATCAAGCCAGGTAAAAATTCAGCTTGGATGAGGGAGAGAATTTTAGGGCTGCATCCCTAGCTGAGGGAGCATTGGCAGTTGGTGCAGCTTGGATGGGAGACTCACTTATCTTTAGGTGTGGCAATGGTAGACTCCTCATGCACCAATGCCTAAACCCACAGCCTTGCACATATGCACAGCAGTATATGGATTCAATAAGTTGTCTTTAAAAAGAAGACCTGAAGGAAAACAGGAGATATGTTGCAGAGAGGTCCTGGGCAAGGTATAGGAGGTTAGTAGGGGTTGTATATGATTAATCATAATGTATATATCTGTTAAAGTTTTAAATTAGTGTTTTTAAAGGAAGAACACAATAAAATGTTTTATCTTGAAAGGCTCCCTTCCAAACAGGGACTCTGAAGATTACACCTATTCATAGGGTAAAAGAACACATTGATGCTTCAGTGAAGTTTGATAGTAGAAGGAAGGAGATATCTGTGACCAGCAAATCATACTTTAATACTACATAAGGAGTGCCAAAAATCACACAAGTTGTTTGAAAATACCAGAAATTTTTAAGGTGAATGACAAATACTAATAGAATAGATAGAGATAGCTTTTCTTTGAGAAGATTTTGAACAGACTCAATGCCTCAATCACCTTGTTAAGTTTGAGGCTACACAATAATAGTGTATTTTAAAGATAATTAAAAATAATAGCTGCTTGGCGTGGTGGTGCATGCCTTTAATCCTAGCACTTGGGAGGCAGAGGCAGGTAGATTTCTGAGTTTGAGGCCAGCCTGGTCTACAAAGTGAGTTCCAGGACAGCCAGGGCTATACAGAGAAACCCTGTCTCAAAAAAATATATAATAATAATAATAATAATAATAATGATAATAATAATAATAATAATAGCTAAGGGATGTTTCATAAAATAAGAGTTGCACAGAAATTAAGCTATTGGCCTGAAATACTTTTTTAGAACAAGTTAACAACATTTTGTACAGCATACAAGGGACTGAATTGTTTACGTTTTAAGTAAGTGGCAAGTTTTGTAAATCATTTGGGTATGCTTGCAACTCAGCAAGGAAAACATTTTATTTTTTAATCTCCCCAGAGTTTGCAACAAAGATTTGTGTCAATAGTTCCTCCTATGAACTGAGTCTCAGAGAATATGAAAACAAATCACAAAGTTTAATTGGTAAAATATGTTACTCTTCAACAATCCTTATAGCTCCAAGCACTTAATGTTGTTTTGAAGTATGCATGCCTAATGAAATCTCTTGTGTCAGTGACTATTAGGGAAGATGTCTCTGCTGTATACAGCATTTTAGACTTCTTAGATTTGGAATGAAATTATTTTAATGAAGTTATTTGGGTATAACTGCAATATTTTGTTCATTTAAAAGCTAAGTTCAATTAAAAATATGCCCCAGTACAGGGGAATGCCAGGGCCAGGAAGCAAAAGTGGGTGGATTGGGGAGAAGAGCCAGGGACTTTAGGGATAGCATTTGAAATGTAAGTGAAGAAAAAAATCTAATAAAAATGTTTAAAATAAAAAAAAATGTCACTTAGATAGTGAATTATGTGTGCTGTTGTGTTTAGTGTTAAACAGCAGCTTGAGAGTCTCAACCAAAGCAAATCCAAACAGGAAAAACAAAACAAAACTAAACAAAACCAGAAACAAAACAAAACAAAACAAACCACCTTATTATGGTGATTGATCTGGTATATTTACCTATCCTTTTTTCTCTTTCCTTCTTAAAATGAAAGAAATATTTTTATTCGGCAGTGGGACATTTTAGAATTGTAACATACAATGAGGTAAACATGTATCTCGTGTTTTAAAATTTCTGGCATGATATTCTTTCAGATTTTCTCAGAAATTTCAAAGTTCTGAGAAATCCTAGAAATTTCAAAATTACTGCTATATTAAACATACTTTAATAATCTAATTATTGCTACTTTAAATATCCTTCTAACAACCTTCACTCTTCATAGATAACATTAATGTATAAAGACTAAAATACAATGAAATCAGTAGTTCTGATAAAGAGCTACAGTGTACAGGAATATTCAGACAATTAAAAACATAAAGTTCAGATCTTCTAATATGGTAATAGCATTTCCACTTGACTCTCTCCCTGTCATTTCCTCCTGTGCCTGTTCTATTCCTTTTCAAAGTCATAACATCTTATTTTTAATTATAGTTACTAACATATACATGTCTATAAGTTCATAAACACAATTTGCTGAAACTATTTAATGCTACTTATATGTGTTTAGAGCTGAATGCTTGGTATTGGGTAATCAATCAAGAGGCTTATCCTTGGAGAAGACTGATTCTCTTCTAACAATGATCAGATTCATATAACTCTTCTAAAGGTGAAGCCCTGTGAGAATTACCCATCCATGCTGTCATGTCTATTGGAAAATGTATTGTTGAGATTTCCTGGGTCCAGCTTCCCTGTCCTATAAAGAAAACATTATCTCTCAGCAGATGTCAAGATGTCTAACCTTCTTCTGTTATCTTTCATGAACTTTAGGTATAGAGGTGTTACTGTAGACCTATCAACTGAGTCTAGGTATTCAATTTAGTCAGCTGTGGGTTTCTGTGAATAGTCTCTGTCTTCTGCAACAAAAAGAATCTTTGGTTGTAAGGATAAGTATTTAGAAGGTAGTTAGAAATTATGCTGGTTTAGGAAGGTTTAGCAGTAGTTAATCTTCTAAGATCTATTGCTTTTTCACACCATGAGTAATGGGCAGGTTGTAGAACCAGACATGCTGTTCATCCTATTTAGAGGGTCTCAGGTCCAATTAAATTGGTGTTGTTTACCCCAGAATATAAACACTACCACTGTACATTTTGAGATAGTTTGATCTTTTATTGTTTGAAGGTATTGCAGATGAATAGTAGTATTGATTAATCTTCCTAAACGGATGCTTATATTGGGCTTTTGAGGACTATGGGATAATCCTCAATATAAAGGCTCCCAGATCAGTTCTAGGTATTTGCCTATTCTTAATACTTATTCTGGATCTCTAAGTATGGTTCTTGAATAATAATCTATGACAACAAAATAATTTGTTTTCAATGCTTAACTTTAATTGTTTAATACCAATATATTATGCACATGTGTGTACATGTGTATTTTCTTGTGTTTCTATTAAATAGAAACCTTATTGAAGTCTATATTAGGTACATTCAATTGCTTTCCACCTCACTTATAAATACAGTGTCCTTCACAATTTGCCTGGTTCTGAGGATCCTCCTGTCTTTGCCCTCCCAAGTCATATATGCCCATGCCTTCATACCTGGCCTTTACCTGAGTGCTTTCAATAGAACTCAGGTCCTCATACTTGTACAATAAACAGTGAAGAGTACTTTATGAATGAGTTATCTTCTCAGCCCAATACCAATATTTTGTTATGTTTTTTTTTTTTTAATTTGATAACAGGATCTTACTGTGCAATGTAGGCTAGGTTGAAATTGTGACCTTTCCAATTCAGTCTCCCAAGTTCTGGGATTATAAGTGTGCACCACTACCATGATGACCTTTATTATTCATTTTTCAAATTATGGTAAATATCATTAAGATGAAATTTATCATCCTGCCCATTTTAAATATGCAGTTCAGTGGATTTAACAACATCCATTTGTGGTATGAATGTCACTGCACTTTATCTTCACAATCTCTTTTGTCTTGTTTTATCAACAAACTACTAGAAACATACTCCCCTAATCATAATTAGAAAATTTCTTAAATTGAAAGGGTGTTATAGTCATGTCCTACTGAATAGCACTGCTTAGTAATGCAGTGCATGGTAGAGTATCAGATGCTTGCTTCTATGATTCCAGAGCTGACCAGAAGTTATACCTGGATTAATCATCACCTATTCTATATATTTTTAGACAACCTACTCTACCCAAGTTTTTGTCTTAGTATCTTATTCACAATTATCAAGAACCTATGATAGCTAGCAGACAGTCTTAAGAATTCCAGCTCCCTTCTGAGTGATCAAATGTTCAACTCAGCGTTGAATTTCACAGAGAGTAGTGGTTAATTATGTCCTTTTTAAGGGAAAATTTTATATTGAATTATTAATCACCAATTTCTTTGGCAAGATTCACTTTCTGTCAGTTAGTGTGGAGGTGTTCTGATATATGTTTGCCATTGGGAAAATTCTTCTTATTCATGTTAGATTCTGCATTTTAGTGTAACATATAATCAATTGAGTATGTAACCAAGGATATGTAACTTTGTGGTAGTATGGGAGGAAGAATGAAATTTTAACTTAAAGCCAATGAGTGTTTCAGGAACAAATTGTAAAGTACAAAGTGATTTACAATTTGTTTCTAGAAAGCATGTTCTATTATGAACCAACAAGCTTGAGACTTTGGCATGTTCTTATTTGCAATGTTTTTCTATTAGTCAGTAAAAAGACCAAGTCTAATAGTTGACTATCTTGATTTGAAAACTGCACTTGTATGTAACATGTTTTGATCAAATTGAGCCCTTATTTCCTTTCTCCTCATCACATGCTTCCTCTTAAAATCAACCCAGTCCACTTAAATCCATCAGTATGTCCATGGGTCTAGGGCCATGTCATTTACTAAAGCAATAGTCTCTCCATGGGAAAAATTAAAAGATGAAGAAGACGAAGAAGACAGAGAAGGAGGAGGAGGAGGAGGAGGAGGAGGAGGAGGAGGAGAAGGAGAAGGAGAAGGAGAAGAAGAAGAAGAAGAAGAAGAAGAAGAAGAAGAAGAAGAAGAAGAAGAAGAAGAAGAAGAAGAAGAAGAAGAAGAAAGAAGAAAGAAGAAGAAGAAGAAGAAGAAGAAAGAAGGAAGAAGAAGAAGAAGAAGAAGAAGAAGAAGAAGAAGAAGAAGAAGAAGAAGAAGAAGAAGAAGAAGAAGAAGAGCCTTGCTCCCTAAGTAAGAGCTCCTCCTTCATTCATGGTGGAATTTTTGCTGGATTTATCTAGTGAGAGTCGTATGCTTGTGGTCATAATCTTTGTGAGTTTAGATGTTCAGTAATCCATTTATGTCTAAAAAAATAAGGTTTTGAAGCACATAGGCACCTATGACCTTGGGATTTTATGATCTCTCTGTCACTGCAGTCCACACTACTACTATGATAATCTTTGAGCCTTTTAGGAGGGGTTGTCACATATATGGATGAACACTCAACAATCTCTTATTATAGATTCTCATGATTAGTTGTGAGAATTTATATTAATTTCCATGGACATTAGAAAAGAAGATTCACTGACAGTTGAGAGATGCATTTATCTATGGGTATGAAGATGACTACTTGAGGAAATTTAATACTAGGTACATTAATCTGAATGATAGGATTAGGTCATTGCCTAGGTCTGATCACCTAGTCAATACAGGACTTTTGGTTTAGTTCACAGTTTCAGACATGAGATCCATTTTGTGGAGTAAGCCTAGAATCATATCAGAAAGTAAATGGTTACTCATAACAGTGGTGCCACTGATGCACCGGGGGACACAACTTTCCTGGTCAGTTATTATTGTAGCTCATTAAGATGACACTCTTAATAAGACTCTTGATACCTTTATTCCCTGAAAATGTATAAAACACTTTCTAATCTAATCTAATCTAATCTAATCTAATCTAATCTAATCTAATCTAATCTAATTGGGGAAGATTGTCAGTAGGGATGAAGGTTCGGGGTTCATATGAACTGGTATCTTCATGTTGTATGACTTAATTATGTGGTCTCTTCAAAAACAAAGTCTTGCCATCAAGATTCAGAGAGGTAAGCAAAACCATTGTCAATTGCTTTTAATGTTTAATATCTTTCAATTGCTTTTAATGTTTAATATCTGTGGGGTCCCATTGACAAATGATTACAAAATGGATAGCTTATACCGAGCTCTGGAATTTTTGTTTGATATCCTATTTTAAACTTCACACACACACACACACACACACACACACACACACACACACACACACACACAAATGTATATATATATGTACACACACACACACCTATGCACATACATACATATTTAAGAAAGTCTCTAAGATCGAGGATTTCCATGAAGCTTCTCCAAAAGGCTTTAGTGCTAGTTATCCCATCCACTGTCCTCACTTCCACCATGCCCTTCAATCTCCCATCCCACTTTCCCTTTACAACTACATTATTGCCTTTTCCTTTCGTACTAATTGTATTGGATCATCTTCCTTTTAAATTCCCTCTCTGGCCCTTACTGGTTTCTGCCTCCTTGGGCCCTTCAATTTAAACACAGAAATCTTATAATTCACATAGGAGTGAGGAAATGAGGAATGTGCTTTTCTGGGTCTGTGTAACCTCATTCAAATGATTATTATCTGTTCCATGAACTTACCTATAAATTTCATATTTCTTTACAGTAAATGAAATTCCACTTGGTATAAGTACCACATGTTCATTTTCCCTTCAGCAGGTGATGGATATCTAGACTGCTTCCACTTCCTAGATACTGTGAATGTTTCAGTAAAACCCACTGATAAACAAGTAGGATGTACAGTATTTTGAGCCAGGATTAGTGATTTGGTAACTCTCTTTATGAGGGACCTGCACACTGATTTCCTTAGTGGACTACACTGTTTTTAACACTCATTGTACCAGTAAATACATGCCCCTCCCTCTCAATGTCAATTACAGACCTTGTTGTCCTTTCTTTCTTTCTACCCTCCAGCTCTTACACTATTTCTGCCTTTTCTTCCATGTGGTTCCCTAAGCTCTAAGGGGAAGGACTCAGCAGACATCCAATTTAGAACTCTTCATGATGTCTGGCTGTGGGAGTCTTCATTTGTTCCCATGTGCTGCAGGAGGAAGCTTCTCTGGTAATGGCTGAGCAGGGCATTCATTTATCTATGAGTATAGCAAAATATCATTAGGAGTCATTTTATAACACAGTAAAAAAAATACTATTTGATTTTTTACTTTTGGTTTCTGGGCAATCCAATCTGTGTTTCTTGGTCATCAAAGGAGTTTCAGGTATGGGTTCAATTTCATGAATAGGCTTTAAGTCAAATTAGATATTGGTTGATCACTCCCATAAACTTTGTGTGGCCATTTCCCTAGGCTAATTTTTCAGACAGGACAGCAGTGTAGATCAGAGGGTTTATGGCTGGGTTGGTGTTTATGTTTCTCTTTCTTGAGCCTGCAGATTACCTTCTTATACTAAAAATAGTAGAACACAGGGGTGAAGGCTTTATGTAGGAACCAGCTCAGCCTCTTCATGTTCAGTGAGGTGTATAGGTAGTTTCTTCAGCCAATGAGGGAGGCCTTGTTACCAGCTTGTGCTAAGCAGCATATTGTACCGCCATGCCTGCCACACTTGTTAAACTGGGTTGTTTGTTTTCTGAACCTTATATATTAAAATTCTTATTGTATTTTATTTAAATCAAGGTTACTATTAACACTCTTCTCTGCTATATTTATATTTCCTGGAAGCAGTTAGCTTTGTGTCTAGACAATGACCTGTCACTCAGCACTATGCCAGGGCCTAGAATATTTGTGGCTCCACAAGCAGAAAAATGTACTGGTGAAAATTTGATAATAAAAATGCTAGAAAACATAAAGAAAATTTATATTAATTAATTCATTCATTCATCTATTTGCTTTACATGCCAATATCAACCTCCTCTCCTCCCTGTACCCTGTCATATAGATCCTCACCCCCATTACATCTGAGAAGGGGGAGCCCTTCCCTTGGAATTACCCTCCCCTGGCTCATCCAGTAACTGAAGGTTGAGGCACATTCTTTACCACTGAGGCCAGACAAGGAAACCCACATAGGGGAACATGATCCACAGTTAGGCAGCAGATTCAGGGATAGTCCCTGCTCCAGTTGCAGGACCCTCATGAAGACTAAGTTGTACTTCTACTACATATGTGTAGGGGAAGGGGGTAGATCCAACCCATGTTCTCTTTTGGTTGGTGGTTCAGTCTCTGGTAGAGTCCTTGGCCCAGGTTAGTTGACTTTTTGGGGTCCTTATCCTCTTCAGGTCCCTCAATTTGTCACTCAACCCTTCCACAAGGTGCCCCAAGCTCTAGTGTTTGGCTGTTGATCTGTGCATCTGTTTCCATTGGCTGCAAGGTAGGCCTCTCAGAGGGCAGTTATACTAGGTTCCTGCCTGCAATCATAACAGAGTAATATTTATATCAGGGATTGGTTCTTGCCACAGGTTGGGTCTCAATTTAGGCCAGTCATTGGTTGTCCATCCCCTCCATCTCTGCTCTCTTTATACCTGTATATCTTGTAGGCAGGACACACTTTGGATAAAAGATTTTGTGAGTGGGTTTCTGTCCTTGTACCTCTACTGGGAGGGAGTCTTGCCTGGATACAGGAGGTGGCTACTTCAAGATCCATATCCCCAACAGCTGGGAGTTTCAGTGAGATTTGCCTGCATAGATATATTGGGGTGTCCCCCATCCAAGGTCTCTGGCACATCCTAGAGATGCCACCTGCCCCCCACCCCAGCGCCCACCACTGATTTCAGTTCTTTCTCCCTTCTCTCCCTACATTTAATAGCCCCTACCTTGCTCCCTTTTTGCTCCCCTTCCTGTCTTCCACCCAGTTCCTTCCCTCCATGAACCTCCAATATCTATTTTATTTCCCCTTCTGAGTAAGATTCAACAATCCTCCCTTGGATCCTCCTTGGTATTTGGCTTCTTTGGGCTTGTAGATTGTATGGAGTTATCCTGTACTTTAAGGCTAATATCCATTTATAAATGAGCACATTGCTCCTTGCCCCAATGTTCTGGGTGCCCTAATGAAAGACACATACACACAACCTTTATAATTTTATTTCCTAAAACAGCTCAATGGCTGGGCCATTGTGGCTCCCCCTCCCCCTCCCCCAATATTTTTGAGATACTACTTACTAATCTTGAATTCTATCTTTGATGTCCCAGACCCAGACAGCACAGTCCTCTCAGGCTGTGTTCCTCTAGCTCCTACCAATAGGCTAAGCTCTCTCTGCTGCACCTCTCAGGCAGACATCTTGGTTCTACTTCTCCCAGCATAGTGGAACTCTCCCTTTCTCCTTCTCTTGCCAGAGAATCCTAAAAGTCCCTCCTCTGTCTACCCTGCCCAGCCATTGGTTGTCTGCATCTTTATTTATGAGTCAGAACCACTGGGGGCAGGGTTCCACAGTCTTAGTGTGGAACACTGCAAACAGGGTTTGAGGGAACCTAATTAGCGTGAGAATACAAACAGCTATACCTCTGCTCATTTCTTATGCTTATGTTGCTTGGTTTTACTTGGTCTCTTAATAGTGGGAGCAGGGGCTATCCTGACTGTTTTGTCTCTTTGGGGACCCCTCTTCTCCTACTGGCTTGACTCATTCAGTCATAACATGAGAGGAGATACCTAGTCTTATTGTGACTTGATAGGCTATGTTAGGTTGATATTCAGGAGTGCCTGATATTTTCTGAAGAGAAAGGAGGAATGGATTGAGGAGGAGGACTGTGAATGGAGGAGGGAAGGCACACTGTAATATATAAGAGAAGAATAAACTAATAATAAAAGTGACTCCAGCTTCTTCAGGTCCAATAATTAAAAAGAACTATCACATTTTAAACTGTTTATCTTACATATACACCAGATAATTTACAATTGTGCAGGCTTTTAATAAAACATGCACATTAAATCTTATAGATATGTAGAAAGTGAAAATAGTGAAGTTGCTTTGCAAAAGAAATTAACTTGAGTCTGGTATTGTGATGCAAATTATTAGTCTCAAATACTTGGGAAACTGAAGCAGGAGGATTACATGAACCCACACTTTAAAAGAAAAATAAATTCACATATACTGTTACTGTGCTGTTACACATAGGTATCACTGTACTCATTGAGGTGGGTATTTGCTTTAAGGCAAAATCCACAAGAGAGATAGGAGGGGCTGGCATCTAACTATTACTTTTCTCTTCTCTTCTCTTCTCTTCTCTTCTCTTCTCTTCTCTTCTCTTCTCTTCTCTTCTCTTCTCTTCTCTTCTCTTCTCTCTTCCCTTCCCTTCTCTCTTCCCTTCCCTTCCCTTCCCTTCCCTTCCCTTCCCTTCCCTTCCCTTCCCTTCCCTTCCCTTCCCTTCCCTTCCCTTCCCTTCCCTCCCCTCCCCTCCCCTCCCCTCCCCTCCCCCTCCCCTCCCCTCCCCTCCCCCTCCCCGCCTCCCCCCGCCCCTCCCCCTCCCCCTCCCTTTTTTTAAAAAAAGAGAAGTAAGTCTTTATTTCCATCTTTCTCAAATTAAGCAGGCTGACTTGGTAGCTTTGAGGGGAGTATTCTAAGAGATTGAATCCAATAGCCTCATCTGATTCCCCCAACTCTTTCTTTGCTTCAGCCTTGGCTTGCCCACAGGGGCAACAGCCACAAGTGTGGATGGATTAGCCAGGAAGGCCTTGACCTTTTCAGCAAGTGGGAAAGTGTACTCAGTCTCCACAGACAAAGCCGGGATCTGCTCGTACCCATTGATGATGGAGTGCAGCCCAGAGGCAATAGTTGGGTACTGGATCTGCAAACAGACGCTGGCCACATTGAGGACACCTCTAGGAAGCAAGAGTGCAGGGTCTTCTGTGTGACTACTACTTTTGAGGGCATGACTCCAGTAGACTAACTTCCTCTGCAGGGTTCCACATCTTATAGATTCTACCATCTTTCAGTGACATCCTATGCTGGGGACCACACTATCAATAATGGGCTTTTGGGGAACATTAAATTTTTACAAATTTATACTTATAAACATAGATTAAAATATAGATTAAAATCACTGTGAATTTACCAGACAAATTTATTGTTTGTTTTCCTATGTCTTCAGGAAATTATTCAACCTTCAGTCTGTGTCAGGCTCTATAACATGTAAATTCTGGAGAAATGAAGAGAGTTCTAGGAGCCCAATTAACTACAATGTTTGGGAGAAACTTATTTCTGTTTATTGTTATAAATCACTTCATTGTCAATGTGGAGTTTATTTGTGGAATTTGTTTAATTAGTTTTAATGAGTTTCAAGGAAATCAAAGGGAAAATATATTTTTATATCTTAATAGCACAGCAAGCACTGTTTTGTATGTCCCTCTGTGCATGAGTGTGTCCTAAGGGATAGAGAAGCTATTACTTCAGTTTGTTTACATTAATGGGATTTGACTGTGTTACTAAAAATCAAATTCTAAGAAACTGTGATATTAGTCTTCAGTTAAAATACACTAGCAACATGAACTATAAAATTAATGATAGTTTATAACTTAAGCCAGGAAAAGAGTATTTTAATTGAACAAAATATCAGAGGACAGGCGTAGTTAAGGATCACAAAGCACACTTGTCTAATGATATTAAAATTGTCCAGTACCTTTCTCCCAAGCACTGAAGTTAGTTCTGTTTACAATAAGGAAAAAGCACTGCAAAACTACCATGCAAGTAAATCTCATGGAAGATGGCTTTTTACTTTGGAGTTTTATTTTGTAAGATTTGATAACCAGGGTGCTATTCTGTGTTCTTGAAAGTTTTTTGTTGCTGTTGTTGGTTTTGTTTGTTTTTGGTATTTTGCTTTTTGTTTTAAAATAACTTTCAATCCTCTTCATGGGATTAGTTGTAATTCTTATAGATAGCTGATATAACATATCTATAGGAGCTTGTTATATTCCAGAAATAGGCTAATGAATAAATAGATTCGTAGAAGATAGATGATAATTAGATATGTTGATTGATAGATGATAGATATAGAGATGTATTCTATATATGTAACATGTATATACAGATGTATTTTATGATACTGTGGCTGTACACATGAATACACATACCTGCGATTGAATATGTATAGATATACATGAAAGAGTAGATGTATAGGTATACATAAAAGAGAGTAAATGATCACCAAAGAGATAGATAGGGCCACAAGAGATTCACAGATGAAGATTTTCCTTCATTTGGAATTTAAAATTGAAGGTTGAGTAGGATTTAACTAGTAAAGAAAGAGGCAAATGCATTCTAGGGACGTGGAATGTCTGAGCAACTGTTTTGTGGAGGAGAGAAACCAGAGAAGTGAAGCTTGGTAAGTGTGAGGCTCTAAAGAAGGTTTGGGTGGCTGGTGTGAAGAAGCTGAGGGAGGCCCAGCCTGAGGGAGATTACAAGCCATTCTGAGAGTGCTACTTTACTGGAAGCACACTGGAACTGGAGAGAAGAAAGAAATTAAATGTCAAGAATTTGATTTTAGAAAAACTTTTTTTGTTGTTTTCTGTCTGTAAATTTGAAGAATAAATTAGGTAGGTAAATGGTATCAAGAAAACTGTTCAGGAAGGAAAGGCAGATTGGATATAAAGGGGACAGACATAGTACGAGGGTATGGCAGTCCTAACAGCATCTGTCCTTTAAATGCTGTGCTGCTCTAAACTTGACTTTTTAATTCTAAATCTTACAAAATATCATAATTTAGAGTGACAAATAAGACATATATTACTGAGCATCGTCCCTAAGGATAGAGGAGAAATTAGGGTAACTGTGTAGATGCTTTTCCTTCAAGTAGAACAGCTTGCATTTGATGATAGATGGCACGTGACTGTCTTTTTGCTGCATAGCTTCTCTACCCATACGAAAGGACGCACTAAGCAAGTTATAGCTCTTAGTATGACCCAACCCTAAAATGCTTTTATTTATTTTTTGTTAGCAAGTTATAGAAAACATTCATAGTCAACCTGACTCTGTGGTATAATTTTAAAATGGTAAAAAGAGAGCAAATGAAATGCAATTTGATTGTGATTTCATATAACAGACCTTGAAGAATATATTATAAAAACAAAGAAAAATGTAAGTTATAAAATAATTCTTTTTGAATTTAATACTTGCTAAATTAATTGAATAAGATTTTATTAGATGTAATAAAATTTTCTACTGGAGAAAAAGTCACCTCTCAATATTAATTTCTAATAATGCCTGTGTTATTAACACATAAGCATGTGTTTAATCTAAACATCTAGGCACTTTTTAAAAATTTGGCAATTTTTTGTATGTCTTTTTAATTCAGTGCTCTCACTACTAAAAATGATGAGCTTTCTCAGTGTTCCCCGAGACTTCAATCTAGAAACGGAATCTGCATCTGTGGTGGAACTTACTGCTGTAGAAAAGCTGAATCCTTACACAAGAGTTTTATCATCTAGGTTAAAGTGTAGTTCAGAAGGCAGAGTTCTTGATTAGCATGCAGTGAGCCAATAGAACTGCTGGGATAGAACTATCCCCAGAACTGCTTAAACATGGCAGTATCTTGTCTCCCAATCCCATCTTTTGGGAGATGGAGGCAAAACAATAGAGGTTCAAGTCAAAGTCAAGGTCATCCTTAGAATTCAAGGTCAGCCTGAGATATGAAACATTGTCTCAGGACACGTCTTTTTTCTTTGTTTTCCTTGTCATGAGTGACCAGTTAATGTTTAAGGTAACTTGTCTTTGGAAATTATTGAAATATATTGGATGAAGGGACACTTTTTTACTCAAGTTTTTGTTTTTCTTCCTCCCCCCCCCCACTAGCTTAGTTTTATTACAGGTGATACTACAGACAGTCTAATTGTTTTTATGCAAATCAAAGTTTTCTTTTGAGACATGAAAATCTCGTGGGTGTTAAACAGATGGAGAGTAATTAGCCACAAATGAGAAGAAGCATCAATAGTATCTTATAAAAAGGAAATTTGTTGTACTGGCCTATCACAAAGCACAAGTGTACAAACCTCTCTCCTTAAGTGCTGTCGCTGCTTCTGTGTGCACATTTTAATTCCGAGTAATTCATCTCAGAGTTGACTTCTATACTATCACCTAACATTAATTAGGAAAATTGTACCTTTCAGTGGTTTTGGATGATTTTGTCTTTGAACATAAGAGGACAACTAAGGGTGTCAATTATCTGCTTGAGTATAAATTGTCAAGTGCTGTGGACAGCTGTTGGCTGATAGCAAATCACTGCACCTGTATAAATTGACTTCAGTTTGGAGCTACCCAGGGGCCTCTGATTTGAAAGATTGAGTAACTAGTGATTAGAATCCTGACTGAGGGTTGCAAAAAGAATGCATAACAACAGGGGAAGAATTTCAGCTCCAGTAAAGAACTGTGTTGCATTCTTAATCCTGTAAGCATGCAAGGGAGCTCATGCTAGGTATAGGGAGGAGTAGGACAAGACTGAGGTGTCCTCACTTCCTTCTGTTTAACAAGTTGAACTAAGGAGGTAACAGAAATAGATATCATTAACTATGGACTTCCCATAAAAGGTGGCCCTCAAGTGGTAAGTAATGGGTCCACATGATTTTCCTAAGTAAAAAAAAAAAACCAAGAAGTAATACAGCTATGCTGTGGATAGAATTTTAAATATCGCCAAGATATTAACACCATATTTGAAGAAGTTAATGTTCCTTGTTTAAATGAAGCTTTGTGTTGGCTAGATGGCTCAGTGGGTAAAGCAGCTAGCTAGCAAGTCCAAGGAACTAAGTTTGAATCTCAGGATCCCACATATAAGCTAAGTATGCGGTAGGGCCTATAATTTCAGTTTTACAAGGTGGGATGAAGACAGGTGGATCTTGGGAGCTCCCTCACCCGCTAGTTTGCCAAAATGAATCGTTTTAGGTTTAGTGAGGGACTATAACTCAAAAAGTAAAGTGGAATACATTTCTGCATACTATACACATACAAACATATACACAACTTCACATTTTTGCAAACACACACAAGCACATAACACAAATAAAAATGTAGATACCATGCACAGAGAGAGAAAGAGTGAGGTAGGAATATGCTGCCACATAACAGGTTGTCAATATTAAACCTTTTTGTCATTGTAACCTTTGATCCTGATTCCTCCATTAAAACATTCATCTTTTTAAGAGACAAAAGACGAAATCTCACATTCCAAAGTTGTTTTCATTTATATTCCCCAACCATTAATGATGCTAAATATTTTTTTTGCATTTCTATGTCATTTGTATTTCATTTTATAAGAGCTTTCTAGTTTGTTTAATGCACTGTGTTAAAGTTAAGTTATTTATTTTCTTTATGTTTAGTTTCTTAAATACTTTTTGTATATTCTAGATATTAACTCTAAGTCAGTTGTATGATTGGTTTAAAACAATTATTCTGTAGAATTTCTCTTTCCACAAATGATATGTGTCTTTTTCAGTTCAGAATCATTTTAACTTCATGAGCTACCATTTACTGTTAGTTTTTTGACACCTGCTCATTTTACTAAGTTTCTTATACCATAATTAATACTAAACACTTTTTAAAATTTTAACATGCATTATTTTTTGCATAACAGACCTAGAGAGATGACTCAGTAATTAAGGGCATTTGCTGTTTTTCCAGAGGACCAGAGTTCTGCTCTTGATACCTGATACCCACACTAAGTGGTTTATAACTGCCTGTAAATTTAACCCCAGAAGATCCAATGGCCTTGTATTTTTATCTAAGAGCACTTGCCCATATAAGCATGCAGAAATAAACACATGCATAATTACAAAAGATAAAACAAAATCTTCAAATATTTAAAGCAATATAATATGTAGATACAAATCTTATAAGAACTATGACCTGACTATAGATTTTTTCTTTATTCCTTTCTGATAGAATAGATCCTGTATGCAGTCTCTCCTCCCTCCACTCCTCCTATTGCCCCTTCCCCCAGACACACTGATCCTCCATTTCCCTTTTAAAAAAGAGCAGGCTTCCCATGCATACTAATCAAACATGATGCAATCAAACAAGATGCAATAAGACTAGGCATAAGCAGTCATATCAAAGCAGGACTAAGCAACTCAGCAGGAGGAAAAAGTTCACAGGAGTAGGTGAGAGAGGCAGAGAGACAGACCTCTACAGTTATTGTTAGGAGCCCAACATAAACACCAAGAGAAATAAGCACAGATATTCAGAGGACCTAGCACAAACCCATGCAGGCTCCATGATTGCTGCTTCAGTCTCTGTGAGCTCCTATGAACACTGCATAGTTGATTCTGTGAGCCAGGTTTTCCTGGTGTCCTGACTTCTCTGGCTCCTAATAGCGTTCATCCCTCCCTCTCTCTTCTGTAGGATTTCTTAAGTTCAGCCTTAAGTTTGGGGGTGGGTCTCTGTACCTGTTTCCATCAGTTGCTGGATGAAGACTCTCTGGTAACATCTGAGTGTAGCATAATATCATCAGGAATTATTTTATTGAGTTATTATTGCCAATCATGTCACCTATAGGCTATTCTTCATCTGGTTCCTAGTCATCCCAGCAGGCAGTGTTGGGCATGGGCTCCCTCTCCTGGCTTGGGCCTCAAGGTATATCAGTCACTGGTTGGCCACTTCCACAAGCTCTGTCAGTCTTAGAGCTTCTGCCTATTGGGCCCTGTTCAGAAAGTCATTTTTGACGCTGCCAATGATTTCAAGTGAACTCCCCAGTTTATCTTGTATCAGACTTAGGATATGTGATTTTAGGCTGAGGACCTTGATTCATTTGTTTTTGAGTTTTGTGCAGTTTGGTAAATGTGGATCAATTCTTTTACATGCAGGTATTCAGTTTGGGCAGTGCCATTTTTTGAAGATGTTATTTATTTATTTATTTATTTGGACAGTATATTTATTTGTTTCTTTGTCAAAAATCAGGTGTCTATAGGCATGTCAACTTATACCTAGGACTTTAATTTTATCTATTTTTTTTATTTTTATATCACTAAAGTATAACCTGAGAGAGAATGAGAGAGAGAGAAGAGGGACACACACACACACACACACACAAGAACAATGTAATAGACAACCAGGAAAGAACATTAATAGTTATTTCACGCACCACAAAATAATTTTGAAGAAATTATTCCTTAGTTATTTAAAAAGACAGAAAGGCCATAAAATTAAAGTTCGTACAACTGGATCTAATGAAGATATTTTCAAGAGACAATTGTGTTAAAACAAGCAAACAAGCAAGCAAAGAAAAAACAGTGGAAACTATGGTTATCCATACTTCTCAGGTCTTTGAGTTCAAAAATAGTTTTCTATTTTAAACAGGTAGTTTTTTTTTTTTATCTATTTCTCTGCTAGTAAAGTAATATGGTTCTATTTCTTCATTGTGCTGTTCTCAAACATTTATGTCATTATACTCTTTACATATTCATCCCTTACCCATTGTGCTCCCCCTTTTGCCCCCATTTGTTATTTCCTTCTGCTCCCCAAATAGTCTTTCTGCTTTATATCATCTGTGCATTTTATTACCTTTTCTCTCCCTTCTCATGGTGGTCCCCCTTTCTATTTCATCATACCCACTCACATTCACACATACACACATAGACACACACAACACATATACACACATATACACATATGTACATCATACATACATAAATACATATATACATATACACACATACACATATACACATATATACATATGCACACATATACACATATGTACATCATAATACATAAATACATATATACATATACACACATACACATATACACATATATACATATACACACATATACACATACACATATACACATATATACATATACACATATACACATGTACACAGGTACACAAGTACACATGTACACATATACACATATAAACACATATATGCAGTCTTTTAAGTTATATGATGCCTCATTAATTTACACATCACTCTTGTTCAGGGCCCATGATAACCATTGTTCTGAGACCATTTCTATGATCTGTGTTACTAATTCTAGCACTCTGGTTATCAAATTTTCTTAGCAAGCATGTATTAATTCTGGTCATGATTTGATATTCTGATTTCATAATCCTTTACTCGTCCTCTATCTTTTTTATTGTCCTTAGGGAGTTAATTATCTTATGTTAGTTAAGTATTAAGACTGCTAAGAGGATTGACGTTTCCCAAAGTCATATAAAAATGGGATGAGTTTCTTTTATGTTCCTTGAATATGCATTTGTCTCTGAACAGAATGCAAATCTGTGGATGTTCTGGGAGCTTCAGATAGCTCTGGATTCTAAAGATCTGAGGCTCTGTGCATCTATGTTCTTGCATGTGGAATATAGCAGGGTTGCTGCTGTATAGTTAGTACAAAGTCAGTGAAAAGCAGCTTCGGATGAGCCTTTCTCATAAGTCCTTGGTGTGATTATCACCATGGCTATTGGTTGTCAGAGTAGCCTTGAGTGCCTTGAACAGTTTGTTTGAGGCAAAATGTGACAGATCTTTGGTTTAGAAAGTTTTAAAGCTTGTTCTTGGATTTGTTTATTGACAGACACTTGTATATAACATCATTTTCAGCTCCATGCTACCAAAACTATAGCTTTTCTTTTAATGACAGTTAGCATGATGAAGGTACACAAATCATTTAAAAACTATTACCAGGTTCTTATGGCCCAAGTGTATACCATCTGGTAAGGGCTTTTCAGAGAAATTATCAGTAGGGAATGTGCATGTGTGTGTGTGTGTGTGTGTGTGTGAGAGAGAGAGAGAGAGAGAGAGAGAGAGAGAGAGAGAGAGAGAGAGAGAGAGAGAGAGAGAGAGAGAGAGAGAGAGAGAGAGAGAGAGACTCTGTGTGTGTGATTTTGTACAGGGAAAGTAGTGAGGAGATAAAAATCATTTATTTTTGAGTTGGTCTATTTCTGTGAGTAGTTGTGGAGATAGCATACTGACAGCATATGAGGCAGGGTGATGCTGTGGATGGGAAGTCCTAACACTTGTGGAGACAGCATACTCAAAACACATGAGGCAGGGTGATGCTGTGGATGGGAAGTCCTAACACCTGCCATTCTCTTTAAGTGCCACTCCCCACCTGGGAGCTTTCCTCTCCTCAGTATATGCTGCAGTGTTCCAAAAACAGTCTGAAAAGAGAAGTATTTTGTTTTCTGGGAACCTCTGTGTTAACTATACTACTACTTCTTACTAACACTGCGTAAAGGAATCTTATAAAAATGGGGTTTGAGGTGAGCTTTATAACACTTGGAGGGAAACAAGCGTAATAAAATAATATTAAGAAGACACATTTTACTGGTAGATATACTAATGTAGGTTCCTATTTAAAAACACAGAATTTACATTTTTAGGGCTTGTATTTTCTTAACTTCAATAAACAAAATTAGGGAGAATTTTATCATATGAGCTTAATTGTGACAGTATTAATTATTAGCAACTTTATCAACAAACCCACGTTTATCATTTCATTCACACACATCTAAAGTAGATGCTGCTACATCTTGACTTCAGTAGTGAGAGATCTGATAAGGAGGGTGGAAATTTATGCAAGGTTAGCAAGAATAAGCAAGTTAACACAACCACAGCCCAAGGCTAGGGTTTGCTCCAGACTCAACTAGAAACACACTCAGAAAGTTTGGTAGAATTTTATTCTTGCATTCATTGGCTAGATGGACCCAGTGAATCTTAAACTATAATTTATGCAATAAACTTATTATTCTCCAAATTACAAACTAGGGTCTAACTAGTAATATTTTCTAAAAGTGTTTCTTATTTATCTTCCTTAATAATTTGACGAGTATTTTTTGAGTTGTATATTTTATAAGATGATATGGATATTAAGCATAAGTATATGATCCTGCAATACTGATCAATAGTGTATCATTTTTTAAAAAGTAATATTATTAAATATAAGAATATTTTTAGCTCAACCTTAACCCATTAGGAAATAAAGTTGAACTCTCTAAAGAGACCTATCATGATTACCCTTCGGAAGACCCAACAAGCAGCTGAAAGAATCAGATACAGATATTTGCACCCAACCAATGGACAGAAGCTGCTGATCCCTGTGGTTGAATTAGGGAAAGGCTGCAAGAAGCTGAGGAGGAGGGTGACCTTGTAAGAGGACCAGCAGCCTCAATTAACCTGTACCCAGAAGATCTCTCAAACCCTGGGACACCAACGAGGCAGCACACTCCAGCTGAAATCAGACCCCCAACACATATATAACAAAGGACTGCTGGGTTTGGGTTCAGTCAGAGAAGATGCACCTAGCCCTCTAGAGACTGGAGGCCCCAGGGAGTTTAGAGGTCTCATTGGGTGGGGAGTGGGGAGATCCTCGAGATAAGGGGTGGGGAGGAGGTATGGGATGTAGAACAGTCAGAGGGTAGACTAGGCAGGGAGAATGAAATTTGGAGTGTTTAAATAAATAAATAAATAAGTAAATAAGTAAATAACAGATTTAAAAAAATTACTAGCAAGATTTCTAACCACCTCCAGAGAGAATACATTGAGAAACCATTTCAGTAGACACAGTGAGACAGAAGGTACCCTGCAAAGCTATTCTGTCTACCGCAATACTTACACAACCCAAACTCATTGCTATGATCAATCTCCAGTCTCTGTTTCTTGAACAGCCATGAACTCAAACATACACATGCAAAGAACAAGCAAGCAAGTCAAAATTACAGGAAAGTAGAAAAATGCATTATCAGGGCCCACATAGAAGTTAGTATCAAAGTATTGAATAAAGGAAGTAAGGGTCTAATTTCCTGGGACCCCTTAAACACTCACATTTCAATGGACACATTCTTTTTTTTTAAATATATTTTATTGCATATTTTCCTCAATTTCCCTACCCACATATTACCATTTTTTATTTATTTTTTTTTTTTTGGCCCTGGCATTCCCCTGTACTGGGGCATATAAAGTTTGTGTGTCCAATGGGCCTCTCTTTCCAGTGATGGCCGACTAGGCCATCTTTTGATACATATGCAGCTAGAGTCAAGAGCTCCCGGGTACTGGTTAGTTCATAATGTTGTACCACCTATAGGGTTGCAGGTCCCTTTAGCTCCTTGGGTACTTTCTCCAGCTCCTCCATTGGGAGCCCTGTGATCCATCCACTAGCTGACTGTGAGCATCCACTTCTGTGTTTGCTAGGCCCCGGCATAGTCTCACAAGAGACAGCTATATCAGGGTCCTTTCAGCAAAATCTTGCTAGTGTATGCAATGGTGTCAGCGTTTGGAAGCTGATTATGGGATGGATCCCTGGGTATGGCTGTCTCTAGATGGTCCATCCTTTCGTCACAGCTCCAATCTTTGTTTCTGTAACTCCTTCCATGGATGTTTTGTTCCCAATTCTAAGAAGGGGTACAGTGACCCCATTTTGGTCTTCATTCTTCTTGAGTTTCATGTGCTTAGCAGATTGTATTATATATCTTGGGTATCCTTTACCTATCCTAAATCAGATAGGGGACTAATATCTAATATATATAAAGAACTCAAGAAGGTGGACTCCAGAAAATCAAATAACCCCATTAAAAATGGGGCTCAGAACTGAACAAAGAATTCTCACCTGAGGAATACCGAATGGCTGAGAAGCACCTGAAAAAATGTTCAACATTCTTAATCATTAGGGAAATGCAAATCAAAACAACCCTGAGATTCCACCTCACACCAGTCAGAATGGCTAAGATCAAAAATTCAGGTGACAGCAGATGCTGGCGAGGATGTGGAGAAAGAGGAACACTCCTCCATTGTTGGTGGGATTGCAAGCTTGTACAACCACTCTGGAAATCAGTCTGGTGGTTCCTTAGAAAATTGGACATAGAACTACTGGAGGATCCAGCAATACCTCTCCTGGGCATATATCCAGAAGATGTCCCAACCGGTAAGAAGGACACATAAGGACACATGCTCCACTATGTTCATAGCAGCCTTATTTATAATAGCCAGAAGCTGGAAAGAACCCAGATGCCCCTCAACAGAGGAATGGATACAGAAAATGTGGTACATTTACACAATGGAGTACTACTCAGCTATTAAAAAGAATGAATTTATGAAATTCCTAGGCAAATGGATGGATCTGGAGGGCATCATCCTGAGTGAGGTAACACAATCACAAAGGAACTCACACAATATGTACTCACTGATAAGTGGATATTAGCCCAAAACTTAGGATACCCAAGATATATAATACAATCTGCTAATTAATGGACACATTCTTGAGCATGCTCACTTAAGCTGTACATTTCCAATCTACCTGTGTTGAAGGCTGTTGTTTAAAAAGGAAAGAGTAAATGGATGTTGGGGTATGTCCATGGACACTCCATGGTCATTCACAGTCATAGAGCTCATACATGCAAGGTGTAAATGATGCCTCCGGAGGTGCTTGTCCCTATTGGAAAAATGCAGATGAATATGATGGGAAAGGCACCATGACCTTGTATTGACATAGGAGTTTGTACCTACAAGTCCTTGTTTGCATTAGTGGCTAAAATACTCTCGTGTTTCTAAAGCCTAACATAGTTCAGGCCTAACACAAGTAAATAAGTCAGAAAGCACAAGAAGGATTAAAAAAACAGTAGATGGGAGGGGATGAGGGAATGCAAGAAGGAGGGAAGGAAGGAGGGAGTGGGAAGGGAGGAGGATAGATGCTGGTTGGTAAGGGGGAAATATTTCAATTTTCACATTTGTATTTAGTTCAATCAATCTGATTACCTACACAGTACCATTTAGTTGGATAACTGGCTGCTAAGAAGCTGTGAAAAGCTGATGAGAATTGTGTAGGTAAATGTTCCACCATTTCAAGCCCCTTCTTTCATTGTTGTTCTGCCAGTATCACCAGGGGTTTGTCACCCATTAAACCCAAGATTGCACACTTGAGGTTCAGCATATGCTGAAACACATTGAAAAGCACTTTTGTCTTTGTACTTTCCTATTTTAGTGCAGAAGGAACTACAGGGTAGCTTTTTCTAATGGACCCTTTCAGTAGCCTGGTTGACATTACAGTGTCAGCCAATTTCTGCAGAGTAATTGCTTCCTAAAATCCTTCCTAGCTAGAGAAGGGCTCTTGTTATATACTTCAGAAATGTGTGTTAAGGAGGAGGCATGGTAGAAATTGCAGTTGCCTAACCATTGGTCGGATCTGCTATTGGAAAAGTAATCTGTGGTGATGACACTCAACCCAGGCAGTCAACCTTGAACACTGTGGAAGTAGAGACTGGAAGTACCACAGAAGACCCATACTGAACTGGACAAAATTAAGTAGATGAGGTTGCAACTGATTCTTAGTTTGTACTGATGCACTTTAAAATTTTTCAGTATTATTTGCCAACACTTTTCAAGGAACAGATATTAAAAATATTATAAATATGTTTTTTGCATGTGTTTTGAAATTGCCCAGAGGAGTCTAAGTGAAGATTAAAATGTAAACCTAAATATTTGGAAATAAAGTGTTTGGTTTCTTCTTTACAATAATGGCCACATTGTTGAATTTTCATTCCATTAGTTTTCAATTTCCAGATCTTTTATGAAATAACTATTATAAAAGTCCTTAAAATGCCCTTTATATTATAATATTCCCAGAACAAAAATTACACTTAAAACCTCCTGGAAAAGTGAAAGATACTGATATGCATGCATTTCTATGTTATTCTTTATACATTTCCTAAAGAATATTATTGTATGATTTGTGTAATCTTCTGTATGAGACTGAGAGGAAGAAAAATACTCTCACCTTATGTGCAACTAGTAACTTGGTGGACACTTTATTTTATGATCTCAACTTTTGACTGGATAAACTGACTTTTAGCTAAAATCACTTCATATGTTTTATCGGATATTTATTTTTTCAATATTTGTTTTTAAAGCAGGTGAAATATATTGAAGAACAGATGTTTAGAAGGCTGTATTAGCTTATATATATATATATTATATATATATTATATATATATTATATATATATTATATATATGTGACTTGCACAGGTGTGACCTTAAGTTTTATATTAATTTATCATGGAAGAAAATTAAATTCGGTTTCTATAATTGTTAGTCATTCAGTATTCTCCAAACTCAACACTTAAGTGACTGCTAGAAAAGCTCAAAGAAAAGAATCCTGCTTGATCATATAATTTGATGTTTTAAACTAATTTTCTAAGTCACTAGGGAAAGGACAAAAGCTACATAGGCGATGCATGGTGAGTTAAATCGGTTATGCCCCCACATACTTGTGTGTTTGAATGCTTGACCCATAGTGTCAATGAAACACTAAGACAACATTCCTTTGTAATTTCTAATATACAAGACTAGAGAGCTCAAGGGGGATGGATTACCAGTAAAGAAGCAGATTTTCCTTGTAAATAGAAGTGATTAGGGGAAAGTTCCAAACTGGAAATAGAAGTGGCAGTATAATACCTAAGTCTACCAGGTGTCTGATGGCCACTTCAGAGACATGGATGTTGGAGACACTGGAGTAGGCTGCATGAACCAAACCAACTGTCAGTTCTATTGAGATTGTGATATCCTCTGGCCACTCCCACTGCCACAGTCAATAGAGTGATGGGAAGTCAGAGAAACATCAACTCGTTCACTGCATTTATTTTGCTCATATTTGAATAATGATTGAGAAATTTTGATGAATGGCACAATCCACTTTTTACCCCTCATGCCTTATTTCTAGTATGATGTAGCATTACAGGCTTAGTAAGACAGGCTTAGTTGGTACATTAAAGAACATAATTTTGAGTCTTTTCTGAAATGTATTAGTCATTAAAGAATGTTTCAATTCCTTTTAGGATTTGATCTAGAATTTCTTTCTAATAAATTTCAAAAACATACCTTATTTTTTATTTCAATACTGTTATAATTTTGATAAGTATTTTTACTTCAGTAAGTATTTCAGAAATAACCATTCCTAGAAACTTCTGACTCATTCATTCATTTAGTATTATTCAGTAATAAGCATTACAATAATTTGTGAACACTGGACAATTTAAAGCAAGTGTGTGGATGTACATAGATGCATGAATTTTTTGGTTTTATTACTTTCTAGTGTTATCATTAATGTTGCTTCAATTATAGTCATTTTTCTGAGTCAGGCAATGGACACTGTCAGGCTCATAAATAAACATGTACTCTTTATAACTATTCTGAGTGATGGGATAGACATGCAAAGATTTTAGCATTTATGCTGGAAATGCACGGTTAACTGATAAAGCATAAAGTGGCTACATAAGTGCAAATATGGTGCAGACTACAAATGCATAAGACATTTTATCCTGTTAACTTAATTATTCTTGTTATTCAATTAACTGAAATATTTATTGAACAAATGAATAAACATCTATAGTCATTGATTATAATAAAAGCCCAAGTTATTATTTTTTCTTTTGCTTTGGAGCATCCATTAGTAACAACCAATAATTAGTTCTTTGGTTTTAAAATTGCTTTAATCATATTTCCTCTGACACCTTTATTAAAGTACAAAGAAGCCATCATAATTACTCATGAACATTTCAGACCTGTGACCAGGAGTTCTATGCCAATCAGTGCATGGTCAGTTCTTACTTTAGTGTTCTGGATGGCATTTTCTCTCATCTCTGGAGGAGGATGTGTCTCACCAGTACTAAAAAATGTTCCTCTTTCCTTTTTGCTAACTTTTATACATCTTTCATAATGCAGAGAGAGAGACAGAGAGAAAGAGAGTAGGACTCAAAGGTGTTTTCTGCCCTACCCCCATAGAACCATGGAGAATATTTCTCCCACCATGAACACAAAGGTCCTGCAGTGGTTGGTCAGCCTCTACAGAGACTGAAATAAGTTCCTGTTAGATATTTGCTGTGCCTTGCATGGCCATATGCACACTGTCGTTAAATCTCCATAGTTGTAGTAATTGTGAAAGATATTTCTGTTCTGGCTCCAGGCAAAATAAACACTTGTTGATATGATGAGAGTCATAGTAACCCACATGATATTGAATAAAAAAAGACCAGAAACATGGTAACCTCTGCTGCCCTAAACTGAAGATGCCTTTGCAAATGTGCTGAGAAATTTTATGCCCTCACAGAGCAGTTTAATTTATTATGATTTTAGAGTGTCACATTCTACTTGCTCCAAAATATGTTCACTTTTTCATCAAAATAGAAATGTTTAGGTTTCCTGATAAAACCTGTTTCCTACTCATAGAGCAGACTGATATATCTTCCCCACCATTCTTTTCCCTGTCTTTCCTGGACATCTGCCCTTTTGGGAAGACAGCTGAGAATTTTTGGCTTTCAAAATACACCTGAGTCCAATTAAGCAGCTTGGAAATATAGGAAGCTGTGGGAGTAAGAAAAACTAGCCAGAAAAAAAAAAAAAAAAAAAAAAAAACATCTGAGCTGCTATCATTAAATGAAGAATAAATACGTGTTTTGTGGGGATGATAGATGTTTAATTCACCAAGTGGTTTCAAGTCGCTTGGCTCTGTTCTGTAGCTAAAGATGATGTATGGGTTATTAAGTGGGTGAATCATTCTCTCAAGCAAAACGAAGTGCGGAAGCTTGGGTCTTGAACCAAGTTGAACAGCAACACGCCATGTGTGCCCAACAGACTGTCTAGCCTGAATTTCCTTTTAACACTGTGAAAAGCTCATTGCGTCTTAATCATTTAATGTCATGTAGCTTAACAAGCATAACACAGACTTCTGTCTGTGGAATTTTTAAGTTAGCGTTATGCCAGTAGAATATCTTTTAAATGATTTTTTGTGTGTATGTGGATATGGTGTGTGTGTGTGTGTGTGTGTGTGTGTTAGCACATGGACAGATGGACCATGGCACATGTGTAGGCACCAAAGGACAATTTACAGGAGTCAATTCTTTCCTTCCACCTGCAGAGCCAGGGTTTCTCTTGCTTCTGCTGTGGAACCGATAGTCAAAGATCACTCAGCCACAGACACACTCATTCCAATTCCTGTCTCCTATTTTTCCTATAGGATTTTTGGGACTACAGAGTCATAGCCTCATCCATATTTTCTACTTTGGAGCTAGGGATTGAACTCGGATGTGTACAGCAAGCACTTTCACCCTCTAAAACATCTCACTAGCTATATAACATTTTAAAACGAAGTCAAGTATAGTGACTAGTTATGTTTCCTGTTAATCTATAGACTGTCTTCTTTTTAAAAAATAAAAGAAGTCTTTTTATGTAATACTCTGATAACTTGATTATATGAATCAAGAAATAAAGTATGTAACTAGCTTTATACATTATTTGGACGTGGTAGGGTTTTATTAGACTGAACAGGCTCATCCATCGTGCTCATATATTTATCATCTCTGCATAAAATAAGGGTGCCAGAGGAAAAGCCATGAAGAGACAAAAGGAGCACTTCAAAGTCAAGAATCCTATTAGCTGGCAGAAGTTTATCCCCAGGTTGAATTTTGATAGGCATATAATTCTTTGAATCTCTTACCCTAAGCTTCAGTTAGAGTATGTCTTGTTGAAAGCAGAGTCTATCTATCTCTGTTTCTTGCATGAATTAATTCTAAAAGTTCTCAGAAAGCTAGTTGTACATTATTTGTTGAGCATATTCACTCTTTATACTTTGATATGAGATTCAAATAACTTGGAAGGGAAAAAAACAAAATAGCATTCCATTTCTCTACTGTTTAGTTCATTGTCCACAATGATGGTCTGGAGAGGAAGAGGCAAGGAAAGAGGTCTCCAGAGTAAGGACCATTTAAACAGAAACACTCATCTCTCAGGATGAATGAAGATCTAGAGTTTAATGTCAGGCAACATAGGAATCCAGCCTATCTTTTACCCCTTCCATGACCAACTATATTCTTCTGGAAAAGGTCCTTCAATATCTAATGCATTTCTGTAAGATATCTGCTTATTGGAGAGAAAATAAAGTTGTATATATCTTAGTTAGCTGTATTCATGATAACCAATGGCATACACTGTTCTGGTTAAATGTCAGAAAAATGTATTTTTTTACAATTCTGGTGACTGAAATTAGAGAGAGCTACTTTCACAGAGAGAGATGGAGGGAGGGAAGAAGAAGGATGAGGAAGAAGACAAAGGGGAGAAGAAAAGAAGAGAGGAGAGTAGTGCCTAGAAGAGGAGAAGGGAAGGTTTGGGGAGGAAAGAAGAAAGGAGGAGAGAAGTAGTGAGGAGAAGAAGAAGGAGAAGAAAGAGTACCTTTAGACATTGATTCCCTAGAGCTGAAGTTATATTTGTGAACTGCCTGAAGTGGATATATATTACTAGGGACTAAACTTGGTTCTTTGTGAGAGCAGTCTGTGTTCTTAACTCCAGTACCATCTCGGCAGCACAAAATGGATTATTTTTATTGAAGGTATTTTTTGCATATGTAGGTGAATTTCAATTATATAGTAGCCTTGAATGTTCTTCATTTTCCTCATAGTTTTCTAGATGTTATTTTCTGGTACTTTTGTGTTCTAGTTTTTCTTTGGATATTCTCAAATATTTAACTGCATTTCCCAATTTCCAGTCAGCCAACTTCTATCAATAGCATAAAGCAAATGACACTTGTCTCGCTTTTTAAATTAATCATCTCCACCCTGGTTTGTCACATATTCTTTATAATAATTCCTTCTAGTTAAAACCTTTTCTCTGTGGTTGTTCTAATGCTTAGTTCTGCATTTTGAGTTCTGGAAATTCCAGCTATGGAGCTTGTATAATTAAGTACACTCTGGCTTTCATTCATACTTTGCTCTCTTGCTTTAGGTTTTAAGCCTCCTGAATATATTTCTTTTACATGCTACCATTAACTTCTCTATGTGAATTTCTTAAAGGTCAATGGCTGGATTTTTGCTTTATTGATTTCATTTTGTATACATTATCCCACTGTCCTGCAGTTTGAAAAATATGAAGTCATAAGTGATAGTTTCATATGTAGAAGCTTTCTGAGTATAGCCATGAATGTGGGTCTTTTCAAAGATTGCTTTTTACTACTCTGAGTTTCTCTCCATGCACTCTGTCAGGATCACTACAATGAAAATTCATTACAATTCACACCATGTATAGGATGGCTCCTGAGGATCACTCCTCCTTAGCTCAAGCAGAGATACAAATTCAACTTACAGCTATGTGTAGAGCTCCTTAGTGGTCTTCATAAAGAAAATAAAGTTCTCCTCTTATATAATCAAAGTATTTCAGGCTTTACTTTTTTACTCTTGGTTATACATAAGGTTATGGCATTATAAACTCAACTTATCAAGGTCCTACTGCTATTCTAAAGAATCAAGTTTTAATCTGTGATTCATTCTTGGTTTCTGCTTTCACTTAGGTTTAGACTGAGGATTGTGGGTAACTTTGCAACATATGAAAACATTTAGGAATATATTTCCCCTCATTTTAGCCAACATCAGCAACTAACCTCAGTTTGGTAAGAACTTGTTCTTGTGAGGATTGGTGCTAGGATACAGACCATATTTTACTCTTAACCATTATTTTAAAACAGGTATCTCTTCTGCAAAGAACATAAAAATCAATCTTACTTATATTGAATCTGAGAGTTCATGTCATTCAATTTTGTGGTCTGTCTTCTATTATCTTATTAAACGCTTGTTATCTTTAATTTTTTTTTGCTTGGGTTAGACTCTAAAAGTTTCATGGAGCAGCTGAGCCTTAAGCTGAATCATGATGAAAGTAGAGCTGTCAGTTGGAGGCCTATAATGAGAAGAGAGAGTACCAACTATCAGAGGTTAAAATCATATGTTCATTTGGGGTCTTGCTGCTTCTTTTAATTTAACAATAGTGCATAAAATTTTACAATAAGATTTTTGTTAGATACTCTTCAGATAATGGATATTTTATGTATATTTTAAGTAAAATATTTTAGCAGCAGAAATCCAAAGTCAGATTATAATTGGAATATTATACTTTTTAAATTAAAGCAGAATTATTTTACTTTCTCTTTCCTTTTCTCTGCTCTAGCCCTTTCCAGATACCCATCTTTTAACCCCTCCCTGTCCCCTAACTCTCATTTTGATACCCTCTTTTGTCATGATTATTATTGTTGCATATGGGTACACAAATGCAACCTCCTAAGTACATTTTTATTTGTTTGTATATAGTTTAAATTAGGCTGACTACTTTGTGTCATTGAAAACAAAGTCTTTAGACTACACACATATATCATAAAGCTCATGAAATCCATGCTTTGTACTATGTAACAAGAGTAAAAATAGTAATAGAAGATGTCTTATCATAGTATTAAGAAATATGCTAAGTCTTAAATATACTAGCTTTAAAAGAAGTATGTCTTGAAGGATAAATGTCATTGTATAAAGACAATTAAAGCATTGAATATCACATATCCATTATTATATGATTGTAAAATATAATTATGCCTTGGCTTAGTTGTTCATTTTCTTCTTTTTTATGTTGTCCTGGACTTAAACCCAAGGAATGGAGTAGCCCACAGTGCATAGATCTTCTCTCATTAATTATGTAAGCTAGACAATCCCCTATAGCATGTACATAGGGCAACCTGACCTAGACAATCCATTGCCGAGACTCTCTACTTCCTTAGGTTCTTCTAGATTGTGTCAAATTAACAAAACTAGTCATCATATTCCTCAAATCTCCCCATACCATATACAAGATATTTTGGAGCCTCAATGCCCAGTACCTAAGAAAAGAGACCTTCAAATGAAATAGAGTCATCAGAGATATCGTTAGTAAGATCAGGTTATACTAGAGTAGGGTAAGTTTCTAATCTAAAGTGACTACTGACCTATAAGTAGATGGCCAAGGGAAGGTACAATATGCACAGAGAGAGTGAGTTATGGGGAAGGCAGACTGGAAATATGCAGCTACATGCATGTCAAGAAATGATAAGGATGACTGAGCAAGCAGAAGCTACAAGGCAAGCAATACAGAAGCTATACAGATTTCTGAGAGAATTTGGCTCTGTTGATTGTTTGACTTAAGGCAGTCTAGGGTTGAGAAACAAATGGTTTTGCTGTTTTACTTCAGCACTGTGTGGTATTTTGCTGTTGTTTTATTACATTGCATTTGTAGTGCAAGACCATAAATTGAAAGTATGGTGCACATTGCATTATTTAAAAAAAAACATGAACCCTCTTCTAATTTATAAGAACTTCTTCAACCCTGAGTTCTATTTTAACTTAAACAAGTCATTGTGTATATTAATATAATCAGCTTGACAGCACCCAAAATGAACTACAATTTTCAATAAAATAAAAACATACGCTCATCTGTAAACATTCACCATAGCGACATTTTAAGATGGCACATTGTATTCTAGTTTTGAAGATTTTTTAATCTATGGAAAGACAAGTAAACTAGTGTATATGCACATAGTAGGTAAATAAAAAACGGGTTAGGATGAGAAAGGCAGAAATTTTGAGGCAATACTGAAGGTTAAAATAATGACTTCAAATTTTAGCATTATTATTTGTCTGCAAAACACTGAGCCCTCAAGTCATTTAATCTCTTGACAAACCTGTGATTTTCTATTGAAATGGGTACATTAGTGCTAAAGAAGCTTGAAGAATAATTGAAAGTATGTATCTTTTCAGTTCACAACACTCTTAGCGTTTTGAATTTTGTATGCACTCAAGAAGGCACTTACCTATCAACTGCTATGTGGGCATGCAACCTAAAATACCTAAATTAATGGGATATGGTGACATCTCTAATTTTCTATAGAAGAATGTTCTGGCTTGTTAGTTTTCTTTATCATGTTTCTTTTTTTTTTCCAACTTCATGGAGTTATTTTTGGTGTTTTTTTTTTTGTTGTTGTTGTTGTTGTTGTGTTTGTTTGTTTTTGAAGGCAGGGTTTCTTTGTGTAGCCATGGCTGTCCTGGAACTCACTCTGTAGACTAGGCTGGCCTCAAACTCAGAAATCCACCTGCCTCTGCCTCCCAAGTGCTGGGATTAAAGGCATGTACCACTATGCCCCTCTCTTTGATGATTTTTTAAATTAATTTTTTAAATTTGTTTACATTTCAAATGATATCCTCCTTCTCGATTATTCCTCCACAAGCCCCCCATCCCACTTCCCTCTCTCCCTTCCCCTTTGTCTCTCTGAGGGTGCTCCTACACCATTCACCCACTCCTCCCTCACTGGTCTAGCATCCCCTTATCCTGGGGCATCAAGCCTCCTCTCCCTCTTCTTTCCCTTCCATGTATTTCCCCCCTCTACTTCCTGTGATTGCTTTGTTCCCCGTTCTATGTAGGATTGAAGTTAAGCTTAGGTATTCCTTCTTAAGCTCCATACAGTTTTCGGGATGTATTGTGGGTATTCTGAGTCTGGGGCTAAAATCCACTTATCAGTGAGTACATAGCATGTGTGTGTTCTTTTGTGTCTGGGTTACCTCACTCAGGATATTTTCTTCTTACATCTATTTGACTAAGAATTTCATGAAGTCATTGTTTTTAATAGCTGAGTAGTAGTTCATTGTGTAAATGTACGAAATTTTCTGTATCCATTCTTCTTTTAGTGACTTCTGGGTTCTTTCCAGTGGAGCGGGTGTTCTTGTTATATGTTGGAACATCTTTTGGGTATATGTCCAGGGGTGGTATAGCTGAGTCTTCATGTAGAACTATTTCCAATTTTCTAAGGCACCACCAGACTGATTCCAAAGTGCTTTTACCAGCTTGCATTCCTACCAGCAATGGATGAGTGTTTCTGTTTCTTCACATCCTTTCCAGCATCTGCTGTCACCTGAGTTTTTAATCTTACCCATTCTGACTTGTGTGAGGTGGATTCTCAGGGTAGTTTTGATTTGCATTTCCCTGATGACTAAGGATGTTGGAACATTTCTTTAGGTGCTTCTTGGCCATTCCAGATTCTTCAGTTGAGAACTCTTTGTTTATCTCTGTAATCCATTTTTAAAATAGATTTATTTGATTCTCTGAAGTCTAACTTCTTGAGTTCTTTGTAGATTTTGGATATTAGCTCTCCATGGGATGAAGAGTTTGTAAAGATTTTTTTCCCAATCTGTGGGTTGCTGCTTTGTCCTGTTGACAGTGTTTTTTGTCTTACAGAAGCTTTTTAATTTTATGAGGTCCCATTTGTCAATTGTTGATCCTAGAGCATGAACTATTAGTGTTCTGTTCAGGAAATTTTCTCCTGTGCCAATGTGTTAGAGGATCTTTCCCACTTTCTCTTCTATTAGATTCAACATATCTGGTTATATGTGGAGATCCTTCATCCACTTGGACTTGAGATTTGTACAAAGAAAGAAGAATAGATTAATTTGCATTCTTCTATGTGCTGACTGCCAGTTAAACCAGCACTATTTGTTGAAAATGATGTCTTTTATTCCACTGGATGTTTTTTGCTTCTTTGACAAAGATCAAGAGACCATAGGCATGTGGGTTTATTTCTGGTTCTTCAATTCTATTCCATTGATCTACCTGCCTGTCTCTGTATCAATACCATGTGGGTTTTTTTTATTGTTTGTTTTTGTTTGTTTTTGTTTTTGTTTTTGTTTTTATCACTATTGCTCTGTAGTACAACTTGAGGTCAGGGATTGTAATTACTCCAGAAGTTCTTTCATTGTTGAGAATGGTTTTTGCTCTCCTGGGTTTTCTGTTATTCCAAGTGAATTAGAGGATCGCTCTTTCTATCTCTCTGAAGAATTGAACTAGAATTTTGATGGGATTGCTTTGAATCTGTAGAGTGCTTTTGATAAGATGGCCATGTTTACCCTGTTTCTTTACTGTCACTACCCTCCTATTATTTCCTTATTGGGCCAGAGTACTTGATTATTCATTTAACAGTACAATCAGTTTGTAACAGTAAACCATATTTGAAAAAATAGACATTGAAGGTAATATGGGGTTGTCACTATCTTCAAGAACTTAAAGTTTTATGTGAGTAAAAGTTATTAGGATTATTCATTTACTGAAATAAATTCAGTAGGATAGCAGTAGGTCCAAATTCTGCATTTGAACTTTTTTTTTTTTAATGGCAATTCTGGAACTACTAGAACACATGTTTGCTTTGATAAAACCTGTTTTCTAAGTGATCAACAGTTAATTGAAACAGCCATTTAGGTCTGTTGATAATTCTTCATTATGGCTCTAAACACTTCCCCAAAAGCATGATTTATAATGACTGTAACTTTGAATCGCAGCTGAAAAATGCTATTTCTTTTATATAATTATAAACTACATGAGATTTTTTATATTCCATCAAGTACATTTTAGGTGTGGGGCTACCCAGTAGGACCTGGTTGACTTCCTGGGGAGTCATTTATCTAAAGACATGGACTCACTCTATCAGAAAAATAGAATGTGAAGTTGAGGAGTACAGGTGAGCATATTGGGGATGTATATAGTAGGAGCAAGGGGTAGAAGTAGGGGTGAGAGCAATTAAAATACATTGTATGCATTGTAGAATTTTCAAAGAATTCATATGCAATAACATAGCAAATAATGTTTGTTCTTTAACAAAGCAACTTTCAACAGACATTTCAATTCTGCAGTATGCTGAAAACATCATCCATAGAACACTGTTTTGTTACAAGAAAATATTTGTTTGAAATTCAAAATGTTACACAGCATTATTGGGGCTTTTGTAAGTTTAATGGAATCTTGGAAAAATCATTGGTGTTCCTGAAAGTTTGAGTTATGGTCATTAAATAGAATTATAAAGCTCATATCATTTGATTTCAGAAGAAAATTATGTTGGTTCTATATAATAACTAATATATGTTGGTTCTATGTGTAACTAATAACTTATATATTATAATAACTATAATATGGTTCTATATATAACTAATATAATAACATAATATAATTATGTTGGTTCTATATAATAACTAATATTGCTTGTAGTCAATGTAAGGTTTCTAGAAGCTTGTAGGAGGATGTGGCCACTTAGGGAAAGACCTAGGCTTGGAGTTGAGGAACTTGAAATAAAACATTATGTATCACTTTTGGTCAATGGCATCTTGAATAAAATTAAGGCTATGAAAGATCTACAGCCCCAGCTTCCTTACTTTATAAAATAATTTATAAAATAAAAATCAGAGGATAAATAAGTTTTAGACTGTATTATATTTCTAAATGATGCAATTCTACTTCTGTGATTTATTTTCAAGGCATGTTATCAAATTTTGTAGCATGCCTAAAACATTTTCATTTTTCTACAGAATGGCTTAATGGGAAATAGAAAGGCATTTTTTATTTTCAAGTAGCTATTTTGAAAATATATATGGCTAATATTTATTCCATAAAATATGAAAAGTTATATCCTAAAGTAGTCTCTGAATTCTATTCAGTTGTAAAGCACTGAATAACATAACACACAAAGTGTGCCCCTTTCATGTTTAGGTTACCACTGTGTGGAGGAAAACAAGCTAGAACAAGCAAATGTGCCGATCACACTTCTCTGGCATTTCATAGCTTACTAGGATATTTTTGAAAGTATGTTCTTATTAAAAATAAGCATGGACTGTCAAAGAAAAGTTGTGAAGTGTCATTGTATTATAAAGATTGTTTTATATACACACACAGAAATGCCATACATGCTGTTTTGAGTTTATGATAGTTTATTTATTCTAAAAGCATAAGTCAAGATTTGCTTTAAACAAAATTCTATTTCAAATTCCCAAGAAGTAATAGCTATTTAATCTATAGTGACTTTTTTGTTATTTGTGTGATGAATTTTCCTAATGTCAAGGTGTTCTGCCTATAAAGTCACCTCTTAAATAAAATGGTTGCATGGTTCATGCATGCTGATCTGTAAGAAAACATCAAAGATGGCAGAATTTTATTTCCCATATGGGTGTGCCCTATATGTGTGTATGTGTGTGTGTGTGTGTGTGTATATATATATATATATATATATATATATATATATATATATCCTTATATTGAATAAATGTTAGTGTTTGGCTATTTTTCAAAAATAAGTTAACATCTCATGCCTATATTTTGAGTTTTGTTTTGTTTTTTTACCTCAAGGGTAATGTAATATTTTTCTACTTGTAAGGGGAACCTGAGGCAGGTATCACTATTTCTCTTTAAAATGCTTTACAATGGTTTATATTGGTTTCAAAAGTAGATTTAGTTTTTAAACAGGTAAGAAGAAAATGGGAATATTCTAAATACATGGATCTGTAAATCTAAGATGGTTTAAGCTCCTGTCTTAAGAGTTACAGTCTAGCGCATATTCGTGTGAATGTGTTAATAATTGATTAAGTCAGTGTATTCCACCTACAAATGCAGGTTGTGTGTCCTGACAAACCTTATGAACCCCTAAGATTCCATGAGGTCCTTAGTCCCATGAATAGTAAGGAATATACAATGAAATTGTAGTTATTTATAAATAATTTTCATATCATTCTGACTAAAGTAACCTCTTTTAAACAGCTCTAGTTTGTATTGTCTTGTTTCAGTAATATCAGAACTCCACATGAAATTTCAAATTTTTATGTATACAAGGTACAAAAGAATATACTTGAGTTTCTTTTTCCTTTTATTTAACTTTTAAAATGATTCTTGTGAATTTTACATCATGTATCCCAATCTCATTCATCCTCTCATCCTTTGTAATTGCCCCCAACCTTCCAATGTCCTCCCCTCCCCACAAAAGAAAGAAAAGAAAAGAAAAAAGAACTTGTGGAAGCTGTTATGTGTCACATGTGTCACAGTATGCCCTTTGTCTATACTTCTTAACTTGCAAATGTTAATTGCAATAAGTCACTGGTTTGGTATTTGAAGCCTCTGGCTCTACTACACTGTCAATATTGGATCCTTACTAGGACTCCTATTGGATATCTATTGTTACCCTGAGTCTTAGAGAGCCTACAGCTCTGAATCTAGAGGAATCACCCTTTCATGAGCTTCAGTAGTTGATAGATGGTATCCATACTAGGTTGGCTTAACTCCAAAGCTTGGAATTTGTCCTGAGTGTTAGCTGAGCTGGTTAGCCACCAGTTCTCCACCACCACCAGAGCAAATACTCCAGCACTACCCTGGCTAGTTCACCCAATGCCACAGCTGCAAAGGCCAGAGCAAGCTCTCCCATTCCCATGCCCTCTGGTCTGGACCTGCTGTGCCCACTCCAGCAGGACCCGCTCTACTGTGCTGCCCAGGGGAGGTGCAGGATCTGCTCTCCCAAGTGTTGTACCTGGTAATCTGGCAAGAACAGTTCTTCTACTCTCATGGCCCTGGGGTCAGCTCTCCACCCGCTGGTGGTGGTAAGGGGTGAAGAACAAGGGGGAGAGGTCAAGGGCATCTTTCCCTTGCCCAAACCACTGCATTCCAGACAAGGAGCAAGGCCATGTTTCACATAGTGTGGGTTATCTTAAGGCCTCTCCCTTTTATTTTCTAGAAGCTTCTATTAGTTAAAAGATTTTCATGATTTCATTAACTGTTGTAACACAGGTATTCAGAGCAATACTTCACAAGAATAGTCACTAAATATACAGAACAAATCAGTGACTGAATAAATGAATGAATAGATGTGGCTAGAGTTATAAGTGCTGTGAATAATTTGCCCAAGCAACCACTTGTGTTTGTGAGGGGCAGTGCCACAAAAAGTAGATCAGTTTAAAAGGTCAGTTAAGTACAATCTTTAAAAAAAAAAAAAAGCAAGCAAATATCTCTACTGATAAATAGCTGGGTGGTAAAGGGAGCTAGCCAGAAATTCTGGAATGAACTAGGAAGAATATTTCAGGATTTATTTTTCTCTTTAAAGAAAGGCATAAGACAAACTCATAACAGCTAAGAGTGTTTTAGGCTAGGACCAGAAAATTTTTTGTAATTCTTGTGCAAAAACAGTGGGTAAAACAGTGAAGTCCAGTGTTCATAATGATCTTTAGTGAGCACTAAAGTGCTGAAAAACAGGGGCCATGGCACCCTCACTTGCACTCTGAACTTCTGATCACGGTATCTTCAGGATGAGACCAATTCGTGCGGTAGAAAATAGTACTTCCCAACATAGAAAAGTACCTTGTTTTCAGCCTGCAAAGGTAGAAAAGGTTCAGTCCAATTAGAAAGCAGTTCACTTCTGAAGCTATTAACTGACTGACCACAAAGATAATATTTTCATATTGCCATTTTGAGCCTCAGAGTAAAGTATCTTATAATCAGTATTTCAAAATCCAAATGGAGGAGTTTCTGTAAGCTTTCTCACCATGAAATGGGCAAAGCTATCATGTTCATCATGCCTTTATATTCTACTGTCCCTTGGAACAGGTGTAACTGTAAGGCTACAACAACTCACATTTATTTCTTATAGTCTAAAGGTCAGATGTTCAGAGCAGGTCTCACTGGACCAAAATCAAAGCCAGCATGATGTTCTTTTCTCTAGAGAACATGATATTTTTTAGCCTTTTTTGGCTTCTTCAGCCTGTATGAATTCCTTAGCTCATGACCTGTCTCCATCTTCAAAGGCAACCAAGAACAATCAAGTCTTTCTCACATCGTAGATTTCTGACATTGACATTTGTCCCCCAGTTCCACTTCAAAACTCCTATGACACTGGACTCAGATGATCCAGGATAGGGCAAGATGATGGATATCCATAATCCTATCTGCTACTTTAATTTGCTGTGCAATATCTCTAGACTATGGAAGACTGGAAAATAAAACAACTTGAGGAAACAGTTGTTTGCTTACCATGTGACATATTTTATTTGTGGGAATGAGGGCTTGTGTGAACATGAAAACATTTCTAGGAAGAACAATTCTACTTTCAATTATTTTCTACCAGAATTCAAAAGACCTTGTCCCTGCACTTAGTTCTGGTCAAGCCACTCTAAGCCACTCCTCTCCAGCTCAGGCTACAATTGAGCAGTTGCAAGGATCATGAGAATCAAGTGCAATTTCCAGGCCAGAGAAGCCACAGCTTCAAATTATATTCTTCCAGCTTACTCTTTGGTCCCCGTGAGAGAAATGGCTGGTCTTCATAAGAGAAAAGGACAGACAGTCCTTATATTACACAACATATTTGCAGACCCACCACTCTCAAACAGAACTTTACATACAGTATCTTTTAGTGTATGTCCTTAGTTAGAGAAAAACTGCAAACCTCAGACAAACCAGAGAGCAGGGCTTTAGACTGGAAAAGCATGGAGATACTTGAGACACTCCAAAGTTTGGAGGCGGGGGATGAAGTTAATAATGAATCCCTTAAATTCATTAGCATCTGTCCAGGTGAAATTTAATAACAGAATTTATTTGTTTCACCTCTGTGACATATTCTAAATAAGAATTAATCTCTGTAATTAACTTATAATGGAATTCCACTTTCTAATTGTTCCACTTTCTAATTGTTTGCAAATAAAACCAACTAGTTGCCTTTTTTTTTTTTTTTACTGTTTTTCTGAGGCAGCAACTGTTTCATCACATTGTTTTATGAGGCAATAATATAGTGTCTAAACAGAAAAACTCAGGGCACAAATAATTTATCCCATTGAATAACAAAGAGATTTCCATGAATAAATCAGGAAACCAAATTACTTTTCTTGTGGGCCAGGACCAAATGTGACACTTATAACTGCAATAAAAGCCATGATTAATGATGTCTGAATGTCAAAGGCCTGAATATTTGACATAAAATTATTAAATATCTAGAAACTCATAAAATAAGTTGTACCTCAAACAAGCAGTTTGAACTTCTTTTTATAAGGCTTCTAATACCCATTGCACCTGGACATTTGATTTATCTGTTTTTAAATATATCCAAAACTATATGAGTTCCCAGTATTTCTAACAAAAAAATATGAATTTTTACTACCAATCCAAGTCTAAAAATGGCTGTTTTTACTGAAGGAGTCCTTGGAGTTGTTGCTAAGAAACAAGCTTTGAAAAACAAGGACAAATCATCATGAAAATCTCTTGCTTAAAAATGAAGAAAAACTGTGTAAGCAACCATTTCTCTGAAAAACTCACATAAATACATGAGTGCTCACAGGACCAGCCCATCCCCTGCTTGGTATAGTATTAGTATGCACTACATTACTCCATAAGCCCTCTACGCTGTTTTCATATCTTTATGAAATGTTGTCTGTTAAATTTAAGAGAAATTCAGTTTTTTAAATACAAAGATCTTAGTGTGGGAATAGAGTTCACAGGCCAGTATACCATATCTAAGCCAGTGCCTACAGGAAATTACATATGGTGCTGGGAGATAGCATATCCACTTATGTGAAAAGTCACACTGGAGTCTTTGTCCATTGTAATTACTATAGATGGTCTAAAGTAAGAAAAGTCACATTTCCCAGAATCTTCTAAAATTGCATACATTAGTTCATTTTTCTTTTGGAAAATAATTGCTCACAGTGGTGCACTAGTGACAGTGAATTTTCAAAGTGGATTGAAATAATGTATAAGAGTTGTCAGCTTGAAAGATAGCATTTTTAATAGTGACAAATATTTAGATTTGAACACATTCATGATATGGGGATACAACCTCCAATCACTGACTTAAATAAAAATAATCAGAAGCAGTCCCACTTATCTGATTTTTTTTGAGACTGAAATTCAGAAGAAGGCAAATTATGACTAAGAAGACCATAATAGTGTTTAAAGGATAGATAGGAGGATGAGGCAGAAGATGGTTCGTCATAAATAACAGAGTGGAAGAACTCTTTAGAAATGGGGAAGTGTAGGGCATTCCCCGATGATGTCGGTGATCTCTTCTCATTAGCTAAGCCATATTCAACACTGACACAATTTGGAATCACAATCAAGAACTGACAAAGAGACAAAGTGAACTGTGTCAGCATCCACTGCAGATGGTTACATACAGATTGAGATCTTGTTAAAGTCCTGTCCTGTCAGTTTTCCAAGTAAATTCATATGTGCTTTGTCGTTACATAAGCACAAGATTCATTGACATCACAATCAGATATTACCATTAAGTACTTTTGATCATTTCTATGAAGACAACTGAGCAGTTTTCCTTATACTGTGTCTATTTTGTAATATCGCAAATAAAGTTTAATAAATATCACAGGTGAGTTTTGTGCTCCAGTGTCCTAACACTTGGGCTTGGTTTTCCTAAGTCTGGCTAACAAAAAGCATGTACCTTGGTACGTGTTTATTTTCTCCTTCTCTCTTTCCTTGTCCTGTCTTCTTCCTCCTTCTCCTCCTCCTCCTTCTTCCTCCTCCTTCTTCCTCCTTCTTCATCCCTCCTCCTCCTTCTCCTCTTCTTCTTCATCCCTCCTCCTCCTCCTCCTCCTCCTCCTCCTCCTCCTCTTCTTCTTCTTCTTCTTCTTCTTCTTCTTCTTCTTCTTCTTCTTCTTCTTCTTCTTCTTCTTCTTCTTCTCTCTCTCTCTCTCTCTCTCTCTCTCTCTCTCTCTCTCTCTCTCTCTCTTGGTACTGCTATAAATCAATAACTGAGGGTTTGTTCTGTATATTTTCTTTCTCTGAAGTTACTAGATATTAAAATGTCAATATTTGTTATAAAATAGATTGCATTATTAGATAGGAGTCTTTGGAAAAACAATTTAAACATCAATGTTTTGCCCCTAAGTTTAGATATCTAAAAAGAGAATAATGTAGTCTGAAGCGATTTTTGATTCTTTTAAAGATATTCTTACAAAGTAAAGACAGGACGACAAAGCGTTTTCCCTGGAACACTGTGTCCAGATCTATCTACTGTATATTATATGACTCTCTGGGGCATTCAGTGCTTTTCCAATTTTGTGAAATATTATGATTGCTTTTTCCTGAGAACTACCAGCTTTCAGAGGAGTAACTCCTAAATGTTTTCATTTGTTAGTATATGAAAAAATATTGCTTTAATATATATCTTTAAATTTTTATTTCAGAAAAGTCAAGCCAGTTGTCACAGGTATAGCATAAGAATTACATGCTGTTTTTTTGTTGTTATTTGGGTAGTGGTTAAGTCCATGGCTTGTAAATCAAGGATTTAAGAATGTCTGCATTAAAATGACTCAGCAATGATAGCCTTTGAATATCTTCTTGTCTATCATGGTCTCTAAAGAGCATCTCACAGAGACAGCTGTTATTCATGCGCTCAGGAATAAGTTATGAATGTGGGTCTGGCATTAGTGCTCTTGAGTTTCAACCTTCATCAAGCCATTATTGCAAACTGAGCAGAAGGAAGAACTTCCAGATTCTCTCTGTCAGCCCCAATACCTTTTGCAGCTCTGGAAGTCAGTTCCTCTATGTGCAGCTATATGCCCAGAATTCCCAAATACTAGGAAGATGCAACTGGATAATTTTACTTAGCCTTTTCTTACGTTTTAGTGATACAGTCTATAAGAAAAACTATACTCAGGTGAAACTGGTAAGCTATAGTAGGACCTGCTCTCTGGGAAATACAGGGCTTTCACCTACAGAGTCTCTATGAATTGTGCTTCTATGTTTATTGCCCAGTGTACAGAGTATCTACACTTTCCCACCACTGTTTCCTTCAGCCTTCCAAAACCACGTTGGTCACATTCCCTCCTGTTTTCAGAGTAACCCAGTTCCCAGGGTTGGTATTTATTTCTCACTCTACTTCTGGACATGGAAGCCAACAAACCTTTAACATTTAACTCACAGGCACTTGAAACCCTTTATCTCTCCTACAAGAACAAGTTCTAGAACAATGTCTCATGTAGGACAGTAGCATCTGCTCATTTTCGAAAATGCAGTTTGGCTACACTTAACGCTAGAAAATGAACATCTGATCTACACAATAGATAGATCTTACCCAAACCTAGGTTAATTCTTTTAAATGCTAATTTTGAGTAAATCTCTCAAGATTTGATCTGAAGTCTCTGAGTCTTTAACTCAGGTTTCCCTGAAAGAATAGACTGGCATGTGAACCAAATAATAAGTGAATGTCAAATTAATAGAAAAAAATAGAAAGATGGTTTCTTCCAAGCATTCAGGTAATTCTTTCTCTGGAAAACTGAGAAATGCCTCTCTGTATATAGATGAGAAAGAGATTTATCTATTATTTTTCCAGAACTGAAGCCTCACTGAGTGCAGCCAAGTACAAGTAAATTCCCTGCTTGTTATCACTTTAAATGATCACACTTCTACACTTTTGCTCCTTACTGACCCAGCAACCAACTACCCAACAAAAATAATAAGCAAATTGTTTATTAATTATCATTTTATTGTTAGTCCACCTGTTATAAGGATACATGTTTCACATCTTATTATAAAAATATGATCCTCTTTTCTGCACATCCTGAATGGCATCTTTTCCAGCTCCTTGTTTAAACACTACAATGTCAACACTATAATATCTGTGAAGACAAAGGATAAACTCATTAAATATGTTGCCTGCTCCACAATGCTATACTCTGCTTTGTGAGAAATAATCAATAGTTTCTGATAACAATTTTCCAAGGCTGTAGTTGTTTTGTAAACATAAGGAGTTTGCAATATGGAATCTGCTTTAGGCTATGAGGATGATATAATAATAATAATAATAATAATAATAATAATAATAATAATAATAATAACAGTATCCTATTTAATCTAGGGATATTCTCTCTAATATTCCTGATGGATGATCTAGAGATATTGAATTATGTGAATTCAAGGTTATGATTAGTTGATGAGCAACTGACTCTCTGTACTCTAGTTTCCCCCTTGATGAAGTGAGGGTATTAATGGTAACCTTCCTAATGGTGTCTGGTAAAGAGTAGCTGAAACTAATGTCTGTAAAGCTTTTAAAACTTTTCTGACATACGTTTCATGCTCAGGGAAGGTCAGCTATTATTAACATTGTTTTGACAATCAGAAAGAGCAATATCCCTCTAGGTCAAATGAAGGTGGAAGAGCTAACATGCAAAAATTAGATCAAGCTTAACCAGTGTTAGGGACGATTTACTATTTCGCGATATGCATACTTTGGGGATTCAGTAGCCAACAACATAACTGTTGGCTCTGTTTACACATAGGCATTTCTATTTTCCAGAATTAAAGGAAAAAAAATAACAATTTCAGAGAAAAAGAAGAACCTTAATCATGTCAGGGTTCAATATAAAAATAAGATGAAAAATATCTATGAATTATTTTGCTTATTCAGTTTGATTAGTCATGTAATGAACTTCAAATGTACCTAGTCCTATCTTCTGCCCAGTGCCCATTTTGTTGGCTTTGGTAACTTGGATAAACACTTACTCTTGACTCTGTGCTACTAGAGTAGGAAACAGCAAAGCTACATAATCACAGAGTGTGTTTCTGTTGTAGCCTTCAGAACTAGGCATGGATTCAGCTCTCATGCTTCATACTCCTGTCACAGTAACTTCCTCAAAACACTAAAAATTCGATCATTAATTGTAAAAGTTTTTCCTTATTATGGTGTATGTGTGTGTGTGTGTGTGTTTGAAAGATAGAGTGAATGATTTTAGATTTAGTGAAAAAGAGAAATACCCCCTAAATTGGAAATAGTACAAATGATTAAACATAATGTTAGAATTTACCCTTATAATGTTAAAAATATGCTAAATATAACTCTCAAGACTATGATCTAGAGTCACTTTCTTGCTGTATGCAACAATACTTTTCTAGAAGCATGGATTTTGATGTATTCTAAAAAATCTCCAAGAGGAGTTATTATTAGACATTGATCCAGTGAATTTGATCCAAACAATGACATCATGCTGAGAGCTGAATTTTCCTTGCTTCTCTTAAAAATATTGACTTTGCTGATGTTGCATGAAAGACAAAACATTACATTTTATCAAGTTTTTAAGAACTAGAAAACAGCTTATACTTTGGTTACGTTTAATACTATTTTATTGGATTTGTTAATATAGAATTCTGAACAAAGATTGTATTATACAACATGGTGACTACCACTTCACACACATAGTATGGGTAAAATGCTGAGAAAAAACTCACCACTGACAGTTATCATCAAGCTTTGCCTATCATGTTCTATACTCACAATAGCATAAAATACATTAAACATAACAAGCTTACACAAATTAGCTCTCCTTTTGATATAAGCAGTGTTTCAGTACAATGTTTATATTAGGGCGAAAGAAAGTTCTTAGGAAAATACTAATAATTTTAAATTGAAAAAAAATGTATAAAAGGGGTCATTAATGTTAAGTTCAGTGGTGGAGCATTTATCTAATATTTACAAGGCTGTGAGTTTGGCGCCTTATACCACCAAACAATGAAAGTAGCACAAATAATATAAGGCCAATGCCAGTTACACATTCACTAAAAGTGCTTAAGTGGATGATGGGAGCTACGACATTTGAGTCAAAGTGGGTGATCTTAAACCAACAAAGTCCTTGGCACATAACCTGTCACCTGATTTGAATTTGAAGCATTCTGTTCTCTCTCTCTCTCTCTCTCTCTCTCTCTCTCTCTCTCTCTCTCTCTCTCTCTCTCTCTCTCTCTCTCTCTCTCTCTCTCTCTCTTCGAGGCAGGGTTTCTCTGTATAGCCCTTTGCAGGCCAGGCTGACCTCAAACTCAGAAATCCCCCTGCCTCTGCCTCCCAAGTTCTGGGATTAAAGGCGTGCGCCACCACTGCCTGGCTACATTCTGTTTTCTTTAGCTGAACAAATTGTTTAGTTAGTATAGTCCACCCTTTTGAACTTGCTAAGGTTTTAATGTGGGGATCATTTATGTTTCTCGACTATCTATAATTAGAAAATTCTTGTGCCATATCTCCACTGGACTCGCACCAGCTTCTAGATTGGTATATTTACTATTTGACATATTTAAACTCCATGCCCACCCCCCCACACACACCAGAAAAAACCAAACCAAAAATGAAAATCATTCCCCCATACCATTCTGTTTATTCATGCCCCTTGCTTCCCTGAAGTAGGTCACTTTAACAGGCTGGAGTAACTGATGCTAGGGAAATTTATGGTGGGGTGAGCATGTGCAAGATATTACATGCAACACAAAACGACTTTTGAGATTGAAGCCAGTTTGATACATTAATTGTATTTTTGCTTACAGTTTACTTCTTGGTAATAGAGAATTCCTTCTTTGACCTGGGTTCAGCCATTACTGTGGCATCACCCTACATTCAATACCGCTCCTTCCTTTCCATTCTTAAGCAGCCCTATTGAATCTTTACGATGCTGGTAGCTATATGCTTCAGGGTGGTGGACTGACTTATGAAATAAGAAAAAAAAGACAAAATAAAAGTTTAAAAATTGTTGCTGAGTTCCAAGTAGCCAGTAATTTAAGGCTGAAAAGAAATTATGTTTTAAACTTTAAATGTATCTTCTAGCAGGAATACCTATATTCATACTCTTTATAGAATCATCAAATTCTTGTGAGTTATCTAAGTATATTTACCTTCACTATGTCCAAGAAATAAACTAGATGCAAAGGTACAATGCCAATGACAGTCCTTTTCTACAAAACTGCCTGTTTAAAATTCCCATCATTGACTAAAATGATGAAGCAAAAACTTGTAATTATAGATTTTTTCCTTATGTGTCATATGAATCTTTACACAGGCTCTTCTCTCCTGCTTCTGTAAGTGATTAAAGAAACCATTTTCTCCACATCCTCGCCAGCATCTGCTGTCACCTGAATTTTTGATCTTAGCCATTCTGACTGGTGTGAGGTGGAATCTCAGGGTTGTTTTGATTTGCATTTCCCTGATGATTAAGGATGTTGAACATTTTTTCAGGTGTTTCTCTGCCATTCGGTATTCCTCAGGTGAGAATTCTTTGTTCAGTTCTGAGCCCCATTTTTTAATGGGGTTATTTGACTTTCTGGAGTCTACCTTCTTGAGTTCTTTATATATATTGGATATTAGTGCCTTATCTGATTTAGGATAGGTGAAGATCCTTTCCCAATTGCAAGCTTGTACAACCACTCTGGAAATCAGTCTGGCGGTTCCTCAGAAAATTGGACATAGTACTACCGGAGGATCCAGCAATACCTCTCCTGGGCATATATCCAGAAGATGTCCCAACCGGTAAAAAGGACACATGCTCCACTATGTTCATAGCAGCCCTATTTATAATAGCCAGAAGCTGGAAAGAACCCAGATGTCCCTCAACAGAGGAATGGATACAGAAATTATGGTACATTTACACAATGGAGTACTACTCAGCTATTAAAAAGAATGAATTTATGAAATTCCTAGCCAAATGGATGGACCTGGAGGGCATCATCTTGAGTGAAATAACACAATCACAAAAGAACTCACACAATATGTATTCACTGATAAGTGGATATTAGCCCAAAACTTAGGATACCCAAGATATAAGATACAATTTGCTAAACGCATGAAACTCAAGAAGAATGAAGACCAAAGTGTGGACACTGTGCCCCTTCTTAGAATTGGGAACAAAACACCCAGGGAAGGAGTTACAGAGACAAAGTTCGTAGCTGTGATGAAAGGATGGACCATTTAGAGACTGCCGTATCCAGGGATCCATCCCATAATCAGCTTCTAAACGCTGACACCATTGCATACACTAGCAAGATTTTGCTGAAAGGACCCAAATATAGCTGTCTTTTGTGAGACTATGCAGGGGCCTAGCAAACACAGGAGTGGATGTTCACAGTCAGCTATTGGATGTATCACAGGGCTCCCAATGGAGAAGCTAGAGAAAGTACCCAAGGAGCTAAAGGGATCTGCAACCCTATTGTTGGAACAACATGATGTACTAACCAGAACCCCGGAGCTCTTGTCTCTAGCTGCATATGTATCGAAAGATGGCCTAGTCGGCCATCAATGGAAAGAGAGGCCCATTGGACTTGCACACTTTATATGCCCCAATATAGGGGAATGCCAGGGCCAAAAGAATGGGAATGGGAGGGTAGGGAAGTGGGGGGCGCTATGGGGGACTTTTGGGATAGCATTGGAAATGTAATTGAGGAAAATATGTAATAAAAATATTAAAAATCAAAAAAAAAAAGAAACCATTAATGATGTACAATAGGAACTTTCATGGAGAACTTCAAAAAGAGAGAAGAAATTACTATTGTTATAAAGGCTTTAAATATTCATTGTGAAGAATGCTCACTCCCATTGAAGATGCAGGTGATTCTATGAGCCTCCTATCACATAGACTAATGCAAACTCTATGTAATTGTTAAAACAATTAGGTTAGAAAGATTTGGGATAGTAAGTGATATTTTCCAACATTTTACATAGTCTTTCCTCCTTTACAGTCAGTGTAAGCTCCATCCTACTGAAATGTAGCTCCCAAATTTAGAGTGGGCCTTTACATCTCAGTAAGACCTCAGTAAGTGCCTCCCTGCAGGCTCCCTTATAAATAGAGACATGTGTTTCCTAGGTGATCTGACCATCAACAACGATGAAAATTAGCTAGTATTTTATGTACAAGGAAAAGAAGAAACAACGAGGAAAAATGCTCTCTTATTTGAATAAGAAAAGTTTAAAGATAATAATCAAAGCCAATTTTGCATGGACATTTTTCCAAATGAAATAGGAAAATATGGAATAAATATCAAAGATACCCATTATTCTGCCTAATCCTGACATTTACTATTCAGATAAAAGTCAATTCGCTAATACTTTAGATGCTTGGAGAAATAAACCCTTGGAAGTTTGTGCTTTTCTAAGAAAAATTCTGTGACAAACTGTTTCGTCCATTTTCTGTAGCTATGAGAAATACACTGAATAACTGGAAGAGATTTATTTGCCTCATAGATTCCGAAGCTACAAGACAAAATTGGGTGACTCCATACCTTCAGTTTGTAGTAGAGTTGTAAGAACAGAGCTAGAGTGCAGAACCTCTGTGATAAGAGATCATGAAGAAAACATCACATAGAAAGATAGGACACCAGTAGGATGGGAGCCAACGTCTCTTTTTTATAACAACCCATTCTATCAGAATCTAACTGGAGTCCTGTGAGAACTGCATTAATGCTGAGAGTGGCAGGGCAGTTACATGGCACAGGCTCCACTTCTCAAGTTCCTCCATCTCTGGATCCACGGTTCTGAAGACCAAGCTACCAGCACATATGTTTAAAAACCACATTTCATTCTTCAGATTCTTTGGTAGTTTCACATATTTATGTAAGGAATACTAGTGTTTTTCACTCTGTATCCTCCTCTGTCCTCCCCTCTCTCACAGGAGTCCTTCTTCCTATTTTCATGACTTCTTTATATGTATTGAGTTTAATACACATTTCATACATTGAGTTTAATACAAGTTGCTTGCCTTAGTATGGAAAGAGCAGCTTATTTGTGGCTACACCACTAAGAAAGTTGTTACCCCTCTTCCAGTAATCATTAATTGCTAATTAAGACTTTGGGATAGGTGGAGCTTCATGGGTACATACTCCATCCAAGACACTATGTTGTGTAGCTTTGTGCAGATAAGCACAGCCAAAATGAGTCATGAGTGGAGGGACTGTGTAGCCACACTTCAAATCCTGCGTTTTTGTTTCAGTTGGTAACAAAATCCAGATACTAACAGAAGTCAAAATGAGTTTTGTAAAGAACAAGGCGAAAATAATTGTTTTTCTTGTGCACATAACCATCTTGTTCTTTTCCTAAAAAGCCAATGCTATTAGGCATTTATATGTCTTATCTTTATTCCTGGACTGCACCAAAGCTTGTGGTATTTATGAGATAGGGATGTGATAAAAAGCCTGAACAATACAAATCAGGAAATTTCCTTGACTCCCAGTGCTCAGAAGGTATATATTAAATAGTGACAGTAGAGTAAATATGTTCATTGAAACTCACTAAACCACATGATCACCACCCGAGAATATAAACCAGAGAAAACGTATTCCTCAAGAAGGCAAAGCAAGCATTAAGGTTGTGAATGAGAATGCACTTTTGCATAATGAAAACTACCTGAGTTTTAAGATAACCCTTGAGATTATAGAGGCACTAGCAAACAATCAATTGCTCCTGGCGGTATAAAAATCAATGAGTACCCTGTTGTACTAATGCATTTAGAAAGCAATAGAAAAGCAATGGTAAAAATTACACATCTGGGTCAATTCATGAAATTCTGTCATTATTCCAACACAAAGATTTTAGAAAGTTAAAAATATTCATAAATGGTCCCAAAATCATTCATGCCATAACTAATCATTGAATAAGGAAGGAGGTTGAAAATAATGTTTGACTCGAGTGTCTACTACTTATGAGACACTGCTCTACTTAGCACCATTGAGAAATTTTCAATATGCTTAAGAAATGATATATACATAAAAAGTATAATCTTCATACACTCTTCGTTCATAGAAAATATTAGGCATACTAAGTGGGCATTGTGAATCAAATTCTGTTTAGACTGCCTCTACTGTCAGTCTCTTTGGCAAAGAATAAGACAATGAGAATCCACTTGTAGTTCTATAGATGGAAAATGACTATGACTTGATGCTGGTGTATATTCTGCTGGTGTATATCTAGTGCTCAAATTTTAGTTCTCTTTTGGTTTCTGCTTCTATCAGTCCTTTGAAATAGCTAGTAATTTACTTTTAGTGATGTTATCATTATATGATTAATCTTTAGACATTAGAATTCACTTAAGTTATACTTGTATAATTTCTCTTGGTAAAATGTCATATCTACTCGTTAGTATTTGCACATGTTCTTACATTTCAATATAATAAGTATTTTTAAATACATTGTATAATGACTTTGAATCAGTTGAAATGATAATTATTGTCCATACCAAGTTTATAAGCATTTGAAAAACAACAATTATGATAACTGCTTATGAGATACAGACTTCATTCTTGATAAAAGCTGAGCTGGAGAATAAACTCAATCCACAGTTGTTAATGTGCTTGTCCTCCAAACAGAAGCCACATAAATTTTTCCATTTAGTTATAGGACCATCTAGGCCACTTTACACTTCCACCACCAAGGCAAACCTTAAACAGTGCAAATTACAGAGCACCTGCCATTGATGAGATCCTCACAGGATTAGCTGTGTAGATGGGATGGATCAAGTCACGTCCATTTTGTTTCATTACCATAATGAATGCTAGTCCACCATGTAGTGCACTTTTTGTTTACCCTCTTCTATTAGTTACTCTATGAAGGACGTGTAAGCACTTCAAGTTGGTCCTTTTCAAGTAGCAATTTAACGTTTATATTTGGACACAGGGCTCACAAGTAAATATTCTCACGGAATTTTTCTGGTGGAGACTAGTAAGTCAATACATTGCTGTAAAATGTATGTGCCTTCTTAATAGAAATGTCCACTGCAGGAATCACAGGCATTCAGCACACAGATTTCAGGTAAAAAATTACATTTCTATCCAAAAAAGTGTTTGTATGTAAAACTATTTAATTATCCCTAGGCCTCTCAGTTGTTATCATAATTAAAATGTCCATTACTTTATAGTATATCCATAAGCTTATTCTGAGTAGCCATCAGAGGTAACCATTTTACAAACATGACTATTAGCACTAGAATTTTAAATGGTTTGCTATTCTCTTGATTTATTAATGGTGCTTTCCATTCAGGTTTTGGGACATTCAATAATAGTTTTCTATTTCTGTTTACCTATAATCACCAAAGAGCAAAGTATACCTCCTCATTAGTGAATATGCTATTAATTTGCTTTTTGCAATCAGCTCTTAGAAATTGTTTCTTTGAGGAATATTATGATGCCATTATGAAAACGACTCTCTCATGTTTTAAAACTCTCTCAAGTTTACAATTATGACATGTGTTTCCAAACAGCAAATGCAATTTGTGATGACAGAAATGTTGTTTTCCATGTAGACACATGTGCAGATCCTTCCTCTGTTTATGGCAAATTAAATAGAAAAGTTCTCATTTCGTACCTGCTCATACTTTATTTAGCTTTCTTCCATCTGCTCACAAATGCTCTTGTAAAATCATATCCCATGGCAACCCACCATGGCATTTGAAGCTCTCTGTCTCCCCAGGGAGTTTATTTCTTCTAGGGAAACTACCATACTGTTTTAAAGAAAAGCAATTCTCATTTGTTTGGAAGGGTCTCAGTTTGATAGCATTCCCCGTAGCAATTTCTATTAGATAAAGACACTGTATACACCTTCCTTTATACTCACAAAGAAGCTCTTGACTTTTCCTCAGATTAATAGTTACACTGAAATTTTAAGGAGGGCAACAAAACAGTATTTCACACGCACACAAACACACACACATATACAAACACAAATAAAAGCAAAAATAAATAAATAAAACATAAATAAAAATCAGTCTCCACTCTGCAGATTGATCAATGCCAAATAAACTTTATTAACTGAAGGAAGACTGCTCCCCTAGAGAGTTTTTTTTTTAAATAAAGGTTTATATGATTTAGAATTTTAGTAAGAAAAGAGAAATTCAAGTCCATTCATTTCATATTTATAACCACACTACATCAATTAACTTTTGAAATTCTTGCTGGGAAATTCTTGCCCTGGGAAGAATAGTATGCCAGGTCAGCCCACAGGAATCAGTTCCCATGGGGACCACAAGGCCATGCCATTTAAAGAAATCATTTCATTTCTATAATCCTCAATTTTCTAGTTCAGAAAATGGGTAAAGTCTCCTAGGGTATAATTAATATAAAACTAATATGATGTTTTATAAAAACTCTTTGTTGAAGATATAATGCATGGTAACAGTGCTTGCTTACTAAGTGAGTTTGATGCCTTGACTTTGCTAACCAGCATGTCAACCAATTCAAGTCAAATCAAATAAAAATAACAACAACAACAACAACAACAGCAACAGCAACACTACACTACAGTACACTACACAAAACCATTTTGCTAATAACAAAACACTATTTAGGACAAGCTTATTACTATACTTACATGCTGATCATTTTATTATTAAAAGTATCATCCATACACAATATAACAATGCAGTTGTAGTACAAGATACATTTTATTGACAGCCAAAAAAAAAAAACAAAAAAAAAAAAAACAGGTAAAATCACCACTGGGACTTGAATCTTAACTGAGACTGTGAACTTATTTCTGCACAATCAATTCTCTCTTGAGAGACCAAAGCACTCCACCCTACAGCATTCACCATATGAACTGAAAATTGCTTTTGCACCTTCAAATATGCAGAGCCTTGTAACCATTTTCAAACATAATTATTCTGAAAAAATGCATTAATATTCTATTATGTTAAACCTAAGTGTAAAAACTAAAATCCACATGAGCTTATGTATGTTTATTTTTTAAATATTTTATTCTCTTTTCCTTCTAGATGTAATTACTATTCCTCAAATTTAGAATAGCAAGAGTTGAAGTACTACATTAATTTTGCCACCTAACAGATTTTATTCAAATATTATTTTAATGTCTGTACAATATGTGGATCATTAATTACTAAGGTACTTTCTCAGATTTCAAGTACTATCAGATTTATTTTCTAAGATTAAATATAATGGTTTTAGAAATATTGCCCATATAGAATTTTCTTTATAATAATAAAAACCAGTAAATACAATTCAACACTTGATTGTACTCACTTACATTGAACTATGTGGAAAATTAACCATTAGTCAGTTTTTTCCTATTGACTTGATGCCCAACATAAAATTATATAATCAACTAATTTAAAGTAAACTTAATGTTAGATTTTAAAATGCTGATTCCTATGCTTTCAAAATACCATTTCGCTGATACTTTTCCATTCTTTTGGTGAATTTTTAAAAAATTCATTGCATTACTGAATCTTTAAATATTTCCCTATTTACAGTTCTAATATATAGAAATACAAATTCATACTAGTATAATAATATATTAGCCCAAATATCTTCAGAAATTCTTAAGATTCTTAGCTGTCTGAAAGAGTGCTATCAGGCTTTATAAAGTTTGATCAGCAGGTTTAATATAATTTACATTATCAACTTATAGAATTTTATTTTCAAATTTCATTTAAAGTGACACAAGTTCTCTCTCATTTTTAATAGTTATTCTATAAACAACAACAACAACAAAACTCTACCTATAATCCGTCATTCTAGAAGGTCAGTTACTTAAAATAATTCTTTTGTTTTTTCAGTGTTATTTTCCAACAAGATACTGAACAAATTGAGGACTGTGTTTTAGCTCAACTTTAAACACAATCCAGTTTAAATATTAATGGTGCGACCAATCACCATAGTCATTTGTTTATGGATGCCTTGGGCAGTGCTGAAATTTCTGAAAGGTAAAGGACAAGCTGCAAGGTGAAGGACAAGTAGGCACTGTCCCAGCATGGGCTCCTGGAACTTAGGTGAGGCATCTTGATGGCTTCACATAGCAGGTAATCCAAGGCAGGCTTGGAGTAGAGGAAGAAAACTAAAATAGAAAAGGATTAGAGAAGACTGGACGTTTTTCATCTTGGTGGAATAGGATCTTTAGAACACAGTGCAATTGTTGAGTTAAGGGAAAATCCATAAATAATTTTGTAAAATATCACCAGTAAAACATGAATATGGAACATTGCTTCCCTACACATAGCCCAAAACTGTGTACTATCTCAATACATTTTTTAAATTTATTTTTTTATAATTTTAAAGTAAATATTGCATTTACATCCCTCCTCTTATAATTCTAACCTTGCAACATCTCCCAAATTCATGTTCTCTTTTTTTTTTTTAATATGTGTGTGTGTTTGTGTAAATACAATCTTCTGACTCTCTTTAGTGTTGCTCACATATGTATGTCTTTAGAGCTGACTGGATCACCGACAGAAAATGCATCCCTGAAGAAAACTGTTTCTCCTTTTCCCAGCCTGAGTTCAAATTTCCAACACATATACAAAAAGCTACATACATGTTCCTATAAGCCCAGTCTTTGAGAGCTGCAGATGAGAGGATTACTGCTAGCATGCCAACCTATCTTCAACCTCAGTGAGACACCATCTCAAAGGTATAAGCTGGATAAAGACAGAGCAGGTCACCTGAACTCCTCTAGTCTGTGCATGCAAACGGATGCTCATACCCAGTTGTACACACAGACACACACACACACACACACACACAGACACACACACACACTAAAGTATTTTTAAAAATTATTAAAGACAATGTTTAATGTAAGCTAAATAAAAGAGATGAGCCAATAAAACAGCTGGAGTCTTTGAGTCTCTTTATAATTTGCATTATGCTCTCTAACCACAGGTCTGGCAGTATTGGGAGATGGGGCTACGGGGAGCTGTCTATATGGTGTGGCAAGGATACAGCATCCTTTACTGAAATGAATTCAGAAAGCTGCTTCAATCTTCCAGCCACACGAAGATGTAAGGAAAAGGCACAGCCCACCAATATAATATATTGACAGCCTAACCTGTCACAGTTTCACAGTTTGTTGTAATGTGTGAGTCTGATGTAACAACCCCAAGACCACAGTGCCTTGCTTGCTCTCCGAGGCTCAGTATCCATCACTATAGCACACATAGAGGCTCTGCCTCCTGATCTGTTCAATAAGATCTAAAATAGTGCCATATCTAAGGATGTCACAGTCCGCTGAGTTTCCCTTGTATGATGAGATTAGTTTGTTAAAGTCGAACATATGATTTACTTGTTCTTTGACCTACAAAATGAATAAAAGCGATTTCAGACATCTTCACATTATGTACCCCATATGCTAACATACAGAAGAGACAAATACCCAAATTCTTTGTTAGTTTTAAAAGTACTTTTTATTGGATATTTTCTTTATTTACATTTCAAATGTTATCCCCTTTCCTGGTACTCCTAAAGTCACCTATCCCATCCTCCCTCCCCCTGCTCTTATGAGAGTATTCCCCCTCCCACCCACTCACCCACTCTCATCTCCCAGCTCTGGCATTCCCATACACTGGGGCATAGAGCCTTCACAGGACCATGAACCTCTCCTCCCATTGATGACCAGCAAGGCCATCCTCTGCTACATATGTGTACTCTTTGATTGATGGTCCATTCCCTGGGAGCTCTGGGGGATCTGGTTGGTTGATATTGTTCTTCATATGAGGTTGCAAACCCCTTCAGCTCCTTCAGTCCTTTCTCTAACTCCTCCACTGGGGATCCCATGCTCAGTCGAATAGTTGGCTGCGAGCATCCACCTCTGTATTTGTCAGGCTCTGCCAGAGCCTCTCAGGAGACAGCTACATCAGGCTCAGTCTTTTTGCATAAGGAAAAGGCCAGATGCTTTGGACAGACCTGATTTTGACAGGAAGGACATCTTTATTATTGGTTACTCTTGATGATTTTTGGAAAGAAACATTTGTGTATAACAAAAGAATCTTAATTTTTAATTTTGTTATATTTCTAAGATACTTTATAATGTATTTCTTTGACTTTTTTACTGTATCTTAATAAATATGATTTTAAATTTAAAAAGAACAAAACATGCCTATATTGTTTTGTGCTGAGTGTCTCTGCTTTTCAACACCTCCAAGAAAAGTTTCCCATACTGAGCACTGAGGTGCTTTTGTTTTGTTTTGTTTTCTTTTGTTGTCTCATTTTTAGATAGGCCACTTCAAACTGAATGACTATATGTTTATAACAATTTGTATGTAACCATTCTCCAATAATTCTCTGAACATGTTTGTTCAATGGCTTCCAACTACTTTTTAAAATTGGTTCTCAAATATAAATAATCATTTAATCATTTACTCTTTCAAAGCCACTTTTCCTTCTTTCTATTTATATGTTTGTTTGTTTGTTTGTTTATGATACCGTGTCTAGCTCTGTAGTCCAGACTAGCCTGGAACTCTCACTGTTTCTCTGTTCTTCCAGCATCCCAAGTTTGGTGATCACCATCAAGTTTGGTATTTGCCAACACGTCTGGCACCAAGCTAGGTTCTGATTTTAAACATCTAATATTGTGATCATTGTACGATTCATTTCTCTCACGTTTAACACTGCTTGTAACTACTACTTTTCTTTTCTGAAATGTTGGTTAATATTTTCAAAATCAGTGTAAAAATGCAGACTGAATATGAACTCCTTTGTCTCAAGTAAAGAGAACAGGCTGTGCTATTTCAGCCTTTAATTTTGATATGGATAAAACTTCACCCTAAACCTGCCTAATCCCTGTGATACAAGTAGAGAAACAAGTAGATAATGGGAACCTCAATGATATTCAAGAGAATGATTTTTGGTTATGAATCTATATATACATGTGTACATACACACAGGTATGGCAGTCAGTTGGTTTCTAAACAGGTACATCAGCTACCAGTTTAGAAGAAGTGGTGACTATATATAGCCTTCAAACATAGACATATTTTAAATTTAAATTGTAAAATATGGTCTTTGTAAGAGTCATGATATTTTTGCAATGTCTTTTTCTGTTCATTTTAACTTATAATTTCACATTTATTTGTTTATTTTATTTTTCTATTTCAGGAAATGTACCCCAAAAGATCCGTGAGAGCTTGTTTTCTGCTGTCCTACTGTGACTAAGCAAGAGACTACCACATTTTGTAAGTCCATCTGTTTTTATCTTAAAGATGTCTTTCTGATACAGAGAACTGCTTTTCTTATTTGCAAGTAGATGAATTTTGTTTTAATTAGGTCTTAATTGGCTTTATATGTTCCAAGTTTTGATTTGCTTTAACTTTATCTGATATCAGTAATAGAGAACATTTCTTTATTACAGTTTCGTTGTATTTATTAGCCAGTTGTTTAGTGATTCTTGATAAAACCCTTATTAGCTGATGCTTGAGTTCAAAGAGATGGCACTGTCAAGAATGCTGATTTGTCCTGGGCAAACATGCTTATAATTATTAATCCTTTATTACAGTGAACAAACAAATCTCTATTTGCAGAAACAACCCTCTGAGGCTGTATTAAGGTAGCTAAATACTGTCTTTAGCAAAAAGTGATTTATTTTATTTTAATGTTCAGATTTTACATTCATGAATTAACATTCATCATCACATTGTGATAAGAATGCAGAGAGCTTACATAATCACATTGTGATATGCACTACACAGCGAATATCGTCGTGTTGTGATATCCATCATGTAACTTATATGATGATCATGTTGTGTTATGCACTACACTGATTACATCATTGAGTTGTGGTGTGTGCTATACTGCTTTGATATCTTAGACTGGAGAGCTCATTGACTCCATTGGATGCAGAGCAAACAAGCAAACCTATTGTGTGGAGGAGAGTGATGACTGACATTGAACTGAATGCTTCTGGAACGTTCAACTAATAAATCCTCTGATTATCTCACAGTTGATATTTGGTTATCCCACAGTTCCAGGAACACAGCAAAAGTCAATAAACTTTCTCCCATTTCATAAGCTGCTTTCTGATGTTGGGATAAATGAGTTTCTTTGTCTATATTTAGGTTTTTTTTTTTAACATCCCCAATACCTGGAGTCAATGTAATACATTTTATTTATTTTAATGTTTTCGCAATATTTTTGAGTTTGCATTCATTCACACTATATCCAGTAAGCAAGATAAAATTATTTTTGTAAGAACCTCTGGTGGAATCACCATGCCAGACCTAAAGCTTTACTACAGAGCAATTGTGATAAAAACTGCATGGTACTGGTATAGTGACAGACAAATAGACCAATGGAATAGAATTGAAGACCCAGAAATGAACCCACACACCTACGGTCACTTGATCTTCGACAAGGGAGCTAAAACCATCCAGTGGAAGAAAGACAGCATTTTCAACAAATGGTGCTGACACAACTAGTTGTTATCATGTAGAAGAATGCGAATCGATCCATTCCTATCTCCTTGTACTAAGGTCAAGTCTAAGTGGATCAAGGAACTTCACATAAAACCAGAGACACTGAAACTTATAGAGGAGAAAGTGGGGAAAAGCCTTGAAGATGTGGGCACAGGGGAAAAATTCTTGAATAGAACAGTAATGGCTTGTGCTGTAAGATCGAGAATTGACAAGTGGGACCTCATGAAACTGCAAAGCTTCTGCAAGGCAAAAGACACCATCAATAAGACAAAAAAACCACCAACAGATTGGGAAAGGATCTTTACCTATCCTAAATCAGATAAGGGTCTAATATTCAATATATATAAGGAACTCAAGAAGGTGGACTCCAGAAAGTCAAATAACCCCATTAAAAAATGGGGCTCAGAACTGAACAAAGAATTATCACTTGAAGAATACCAAATGGCAGAGAAGCACCTGAAAAAATGTTCAACATCCTTAATCATCAGGGAAATGCAAATCAAAACAACCCTGAGATTCCACCTCACACCAATCAGAATGGCTAAGATCAAAAATTCAGGTGACAGCAGATGCTGGCGAGGATGTGGAGAAAGAGGAACACTCCTCCATTGTTGGTGGGATTGCAAGCTTGTACAACCACTCTGGAAATCAGTCTGGCGGTTCCTCAGAAAATTGGACATAGTACTACCAGAGGATCCAGCAATACCTCTCCTGGGCATATATCCAGAAGATGTCCCAACCGGTAAGAAGGACACATGCTCCACTATGTTCATAGCAGCCCTATTTATAATAGCCAGAAGCTTGAAAGAACCCAGATGTCCCTCAACAGAGGAATGGATACAGAAATTATGGTACATTTACACAATGGAGTACTACTCAGCTACTAAAAAGAATGAATTTATGAAATTCCTAGCCAAATGGATGGACCTGGAGGGAATCATCTTGAGTGAGGTAACACAATCACAAAGGAACTCACACAATATGTATTCACTAATAAGTGGATATTAGCCCAAAACTTAGGATACCCAAGATATAAGATACAATTTGCTAAACGCATGAAACTCAAGAAGAATGAAGACCAAAATGTGGACACTGTGCCCCTTCTTAGAATTGGGAACAAAACACCCATGGAAGGAGTTACAGAGACAAAGTTTGGAGCTGTGATGAAAGGATGGACCATCTAGAGACTGCCGTATCCAGGGATCCATCCCATAATCAGCTTCTAAACGCGGACACCATTGCATACACTAGCAAGATTTTGCTGAAAGGACCCAAAGATAGCTGTCTCTTGTGAGACTATGCAGGGGCCTAGCAAACACAGGAGTGGATGTTCACAGGCAGCTATTGGATGTATCACAGGGCTCCCAATGGAGAAGCTAGAGAAAGTACCCAAGGAGCTAAAGGGATCTGCAACCCTATAGTTGGAACAACATGATGAACTAACCAGTACCCCAGAGCTCTTGTCTCTAGCTGCATATGTATTGAAAGATGGCCTAGTCGGCCATCACTGGAAAGAGAGGCCCATTGGACTTGCAAACTTTATATGCCCCAATATAGGGGAATGCCAGGGCCAAAAGAATGGGAATGGGTGGGTAGGGAAGTGGGGGGCGCTATGGGGGACTTTTGGGATAGCATTGGAAATGTAATTGAGGAAAATATGTAATAAAAAATATTAAAAATTAAAAAAAATTATTTTTGTGTAACCTCACAATAAATCAATGGAGGGTCAGTTGGATGAAAAAAGAAATCCCTAATATGTTCTAAATTCCAGGGGTCAGTAGTTCTTCCAATTGCCATTCACTGGGAAGTTTTTGCACCCCAGTGTTTGCACGGCACTAATGATGATGAGGACATCAACTTGGAAAGCAGGTTCAAAAGTCAGAATGTGCTCTGAAAACCTATGCAGTAACTTAAGGGGAACAAGTTGCTTCAAAAACATACTGGGCATATATAATAATTTTTATGGTCAAAGACCTTCAAAATTTTTCTCCCTAGATATAAATGAGAGCCTAGTGGTTTTGCTGTTTGTAATCCATACCAACTTCAATGACTACTTTTCTTTAAACAAATCACAAATATTTCCCATGAAGTGGTGTTTAATTCACACCCACATGATTAAAAATTAATAAATATTTTTAAAATATTAAAATATTAATAAAACTGGAAGAGTATTTCTAGGTTTGTAGTTTTTTCTTTTTTAAGATTTATTTTATGAATTTCTGGAGTCTACCTTCTTGAGCTCTTTATATATATATTGGATATTAATCCCCTATCTGATTTAGGATAGGTAAAGATCCTTTCCCAAACTGTTGGTGGCCTTTTTGTCTTATTGACGGTGTCTTTTGCCTTGCAGGAGCTTTGCAATTTTATAAGGTCCCATTTGTTGATTCTACATCTTACAGCACAAGCCATTGCTGTTCTATTCAGGAATTTTCCCCCTGTACCCATATCTTTGAGGCTTTTCCCTACTTTCTCCTCTAGAAGTTTCAGTGTCTCTGGTTTTATGTGGAGTTTGTTAATCCACTTAGATTTGACCTTAGTACAAGGAGATAGGAATGGATCAATTCACAATCTTCTACATGATAACTGCTAGTTGTGCCAGCACCAATTGTTAAAAAGGCTGTCTTTTCTCTACTAGATGTTTTTTGCTCCCTTGTCAAAGATCAAGTTACCATAGGTGTGTGGGTTCATTTCTGGGTCTTCAATTCTATTCCATTGGTCTACTTGTCTGTCACTATACCAGTACCATGCAGTTTTTATCACAATTGCTCTATAGTACAGCTTTAGGTCAGGCATGGTGATTCCACCAGAGGTTCTTTTATTCTTGAGAAGAGTTTTTGCTAGCCTTGTTTTTTTTTTTTTTGTTTTTTGTTTTTTGTTTTTTTTTTTTTTTTTTTAAATTCCAGATGAATTTGCAGATTGCTAGAGATTTGCAGAATTGAGTTGGAATTTTGATGGGGTAGATTGAATTGAATTGGTAGATTGCTTTTGGCAAGATAGCAATTTTTACTATATTGATCCTGCCAATCCATGAGCATGGGATATCTTTCAATCTTCTGAGATCTTCTTTAATTTCTTTCTTCAGAGACTTGAAGTTTTTATCATATAGATCTTTCACTTCCTTAGTTAGAGTCATACCAAGGTATTTTATATTATTTGTGACTATTGAGAAGGGTGTTGTTTCCCTAATTTCTTTCTCAGCCTGTTTATTCTTTGTGTAGAGAAAGGCCATTGACTTGTTTGAGTTAATTTTATATCCAGCTACTTCATTGAAGCTGTTTATCACGCTTAGGAGTTCTCTAGTGGAATTTTTAGGGTAACTTAATATATCACATCATCTGCAAAAAGTGATATTTTGACTTCTTCATTTCCAATTTGTATCCCCTTGATCTCCTTTTGTTGTCAAATTGCTCTGGCTAGGACTTCAAGTACTATGTTGAAAAGGTAGGGAGAAAGTGGGCAGCCTTGTCTAGTCCCTGATTTTAGTGGGATTGCTTCCAGCTTCTCACCATTTACTTTGATGTTGGCTACTGGTTTGCTGTAGATTGCTTTTATCATGTTTAGTATGGGCCTTGAATTCCTGATCTTTCCAAGACTTTTATCATGAATGGGTGTTGTATTTTGTCAAATGCTTTCTCCACATCTAATGAGATGATCATGTGGTTTTTGTCTTTAAGTTTGTTTATATAATGGATTACATTGATGGATTTCCATATATTAAACCATCCCTGCATCCCTGGGATGAAACGTACTTGGTCATGATGGATGATTGTTTTGATGTGTTCATTGACTCCAGAAAATCAAATAATCACATTAAAAAAATGGGGCTAGGAGCTAAACAAAGAATTCTCACCTGAGGAATACCAAATGGCTAAGAAGCAACTGAAAAAATGTTCAACATCCTTAATCATCAGGGAAATGCTAATCAAAACAACCCTGAGATTCCACCTCACACCAGTCAGTTGGCTAAGATCAAAAATTCAGGTGACAGCAGATGCTGGTGAGGATGTGGAGAAAGAGGAACACTCCTCCATTGTTGGTGGGATTGCAAGCTTGTACAATCACTCTGGAAATCAGTCTGGTTGTTCCTCAGAAAATTGGACAGGGTACTACTGGAAGATCCCGCAATACCTCTCCTGGGCATATATCCAGAAGATGTTCCTACCAGTACGAAGGACACATGCTCCACTATGTTCATAGCAGCCTCATTTATAATAGCCAGAAGCTGGAAAGAACCCAGATGAATCTCAACAGAGGAGTGGATACAGAAAATGTGGTACATTTACACAATGGAGTACTACTCAGCTATTAAAAAAATGAATTTATGAAATTCCTAGGCAAGTGGATGGACCTGTAGGGCATCATCCTGAGTGAGGTAACCCAATCACAAAAGAACTCACACAATATGTCCTCACTGATAAGTGGATATTAGCCCAGAAATTTTGAATACCCAAGATATAAGATACAATTTGCTAAACACATGAAACTCAAGAAGTACAAAGACCAAAGTTGGACACTTTGTCCCTTCTTATAATTGGGAACAAAACACCCATGGAAGGAGTTACAGAGACAGAGTTTGGAGCTGAGACGAAAGGTTAGACCATCTAGAGCCTGCCATACCCGAGGATCCATCCCTTAATCAGCCTTCAAATGCTGACAACATTGCATACACTAGCAAGATTTTGCTGAAAGGACCCTGATATAGATGTCTCTTGTGAGACTATGCCGGGGCCTAGCAAACACAGAAGTGGATGCCCACAGTCAGCTAGTGGATGGATCACAGTGCTCCCAATGGAGGAGCTGGAGAAAGTACCCAAGGAGCTAAAGGGACCTGCAACCCTAAAGGTGGAACAACAATATGAACTAACCAGTACCCCTGGAGCTCCTGTCTCTATCTGCATATGTATCAGAAGATGGCCTATTCGGACATCAGTGGAAAGAGAGGCCCATCAGTCATGCAAACTTTATCTGCCTCAGTACAGTGGGACGCCAGCGCCAAGAAGTGGGAGTGGGTGGGTGGGGGAGAGTGTGGGGGACTTTTGGGATAGCATTGGAAATGTAAATGAAATAAATACCTAATAAAAATATATATAAAAGATTTATTTTATAATAGTACAATGTAGCTGTCTTCAGGCACACCAGATGAGGGCAGCAGATCGTATTACAGATGGTTGTGAGCAGCCATGTGGTTGCTGGGAATTTAATTTAGGGACTCTGGAAGAGCAGTCAGTGCTCTGAACCACTGAGCCATCTCTCCAGCCCTGTTTGTAGATTTCTAAGTACTAAAATAACAGTCATTTCAGCACTTTGGAAGTTCCACAAGTTATAGGCTAACACAGCAAGCTCTAAGCCAACATCAGCTACATTACATGATGAGTCCTTGTCTTAAAAAATCAAACCCCAAGTGTAGGTCTTGGTGGCACTCGCCTTTAATCCCAGCATTTTGGAGGCCGATGCAGGTGAATTTCTGAGTTGGAGGCCAGCCTGGTCTACAGAGTGAGTTCCAGGACAGCCAGGGCTACACAGAGAAACCCTGTCTCAAAAAAAACCCACCATCATCATCATCGTCATCAATAATAATAATAATAATAATAATAATAATAATAATAATAATTTTAACTATATAAACTAGCATTTCATGTTCTAGTTTTAGGTCTGTTAAAAACTGCCTTTTGAATATATTGATATCTCTATATAATTGTAAAGGTATTTGGGGATAGTTGGCAAAACCTGTTTACCAAAATGGAAATGCATACCACAAACCAACACTCATTGAGAGATTACTTACTGTAGCAGAAGAGTAGAATATTTTACAGATGATGATGTACACTGAAATCAAACACAGATAATTATGCTTGGGGGTATTCTTGAACTTTGGAGTCTCCTTGTTTACAAGACAAATAATAGTTAGTAGACACATACGTCTCTTTCTCTGTCTGTTTCTCTGTTCCTCTGTGTCTCTATCTATTTCTGTCTCTCTGTCTCTGTCTCTGTCTCTATCTCAAGAAACATACTGACACATTTGAAATAGGGACTTATATTCTCAGCATAATTTTGACAAATGCCAGGAACATCTGCCACCTAAAGTTTTGCTTATTTGCCACAGGTAAACACCCTGAAACAAAATAAAAAACTCTTGCTAAAATGACCATTGATTTTCTAACTATCTGAATAGACAGAGAGAAGTTCATAGTTACTACCATTTATAGCTGTGAGCATTGAAAGAGAAAAATATAACAAAACTAAAACCACTCAATTTTCCATTTCAAAGCTTTTAAAAATTGTTTCATATTCATGAAAATACAATTTTAGGAAAATATGAATAGCATTTTCTCTTCTTTTCAACAATCTCAAATTGAAAGGATTTTTTTTTTAGTGTGACTATCTCTAATTTGTTTCCCAGAATAATTAATAACTACAACTTTCTGTTCTATTTGTCTTAATAGTCAGATAAATGAATTTACCTTTTGTCCCGCTCTGAAAGTGATATTGAAGTGTTTTATGCACCAGTGATCCTCAATACACATCAGACAGTTAACCCTGTTACAGTTTCTTATATAGCACAATATCTGAGACCACTAAAGGAAATAGTTTACCTTAAAATGAATTTGTCTTTCTAAAGTCATTATCAATATCAAAGTAGTTTTGACAAAGGAATCCATACAATTACAAAAAATAGGATACTATACAAATATGCAGGAAATATTTTAACATGTATTCTAAAATATCCATAATATCAAATGTTTTAACATTTGACCTGGTGTTGTGTTGTTGAAAAGAGATTCTGGTAATTTTTATGTGGTAGCAGAAAGTTACACACACCCACATATACCCACACACACCCACATATACCCACCCACACCCATACACCCACACCCACACACACACCCACACACCCACAACCCACACATGTGCGTGCGTGTGTGTATATATGTATATGTATATGTATATGTATATGTATATGTATATGTATATGTATATGTATATGTATATGTATATGTATATGTATATGTATATGTATATGTATATGTATATGTATATGTATATGTATATGTATATGTATATGTATATTCATTCTTCATTCTGGTTTTCTACGCTGGAATGCCTTCTTTGCTATTCTGTCTCTTGTGGATTGAGTTCTTTGTATAAGCCAGACCTTTTTATTTGTGCAGCTCAGAATACTGCTTTCAATCTCTCTGTTCTATTTTGTGGTGACTGTGAATCAAAGCACCACTGATGACAAATGGTGGCATTTGACTGTGTTCTGATGATTCCTCAGAGAAAGACAACTGTGGCCACATTTCAATCACTAAGAATGCCAAAGGCAATCTTTTCTGCTTTGCAGTGTTACAGAAAACTCTTGTTTTTTTTTTTTTTAAAGACACAAAAAGGGGAAAGTGGGCTATTTACATGGTCTTGAACATGTTATCTTTATCTGTATTCAGTTTAAAATCAAAGTGGTCATGTGTATTGCTGAAGACCTCACACCATGTTCTTGGTCAGAGAGTAGTTGGAGAATAAAGACAGCTCCCGGCATGACACACCAAATGCCTGAAGAATTTTCCTTTCATATTCCTGGATTCCACATGTGAGCAAGTCTTTCTTTACTGTGCCTGAACTGATGGCATAAAAATAGCCATTCATCTTTTCAAGTGTCTGAGGACATTGCTTATGATATTGTGTGTGAGACAGATACATGTATACATGTGTGTGCATGTGGGTATATGCATATGTGTGCGTGTGAGTATGGCAGTAAGAGGTCAAATTTGGGTGTCTTCTTCCTTTTTTCCACTTCATTACTTATAAGAATATTTTTATTTAAATTTTGGTCATGTGTGAGTGGGGTTGGGGTATGGCAGGTGGGAACAGGTATCTAGACAATGGTATAAGATGCTCTGTAACTGGAGTTACACCGAGTTGTGAGCTACCTGGTATAGGCACTGGGTATGCTGGCATAATGGGTACTTTATTGACTGTGGCACCAGTGTAGTCCCAAGATATAAGTCATTTGATTTAAAATATATGTAGTATGATGTGAACTCAACTGAAAGCTGAGTTAAACTGTGTCCAACAATATTTTCTCAGCCTTTGAAACAAACACGTTTGGTAAACTTTTCTGTGCCCGGTTTTAGGGCATCATCTGGAAGGGAGCTATTTCCTCTTTTTTATTAATTTCCCTGGTTAACTGATAATTAGGTCACTACAATTCATTGTTCTTATCTTATGAGCAATTAGTTCTGTTTTTCTCCTTCCCATCTCACCACTCATTCTCCTTATACTTGTGTTACTGCTATACCATGAGCTATGCTGTTGTTGTATGTCTACTCTTCCGCCTTCTTTAAAGCTTTATTAGGTCTACTATCCTAATTTCCTGAACTTTCCAATATTTATTGTGCCAGGTTATACAAAGTAAACAGGTTCTAGAATCCACACTCAAGAGCATGTGATATTTTTCTTTCTCACCTTGTGTTACTCATTTAATAAAATGTTTTCCAATTACTTACATCCTCCTACAATGTGCATAATTTTGTTTTTCCTCAAGCCTAAATCAGATTCCATTGTGTATACTCATGGACAGCATTTTCATTGCTCATTCATATATTGATGGACACCTAGGCTGATTCTATTCCTTAGAACTGTGAAGAGAGCATGAACAAATGTAAAAATGAAAGTGTTCTTAATAGGAGAAAATAGGGTCATTTGGGCTATGCCTAGCAGTGTATAGCTGCATCATATGTTTGTTCTAGTTTTAGTTTTTTAGAAGCCTAAGCACTTATTCACATAGCGATTAAACCAATATTGAGAAGGTGCTTCTCTTTCCCCAAATCATTCTCCAGATGTTTTTGTTGACATTTGTTTCCTTGATGAAGGTCATTCTTAACAAAGGTGAGAGAGAGTTTTAGAGTACTTAAAATCTTCACTTCTCTGATGGTTGGATTTGCTGAGAACTTTTAAAAATATTCATTAGTCATTTGTATTTCCTTTGAAAACTGTTAGAAGTGTAATGGCTTATGTATGAGCTGGAAGAGATGAGGGCTTTTTTCTGTGTTCGAGTTTTACATTTCTTTGCATCTTCTGTATATTAATCTCCTGTCTGAAGAATGGTTGGCAGGTATTCTTTCACTCTAATATATGCATATGTGTATAATTGTAAAATCACATTAAATCCTTTTATTATTTTATGGGGAAAGATTTAAAAAATATTCCTTCCATATTCTTCTCTTTTAGAGTATGCTATCCATATCCTCTCATCCTACTGTGGAATGTCACACCAAAGCAGTCTATTCTATCCTATCGTAATTTGGCCCCCATTGATGAATGGCTTCTCCTTCTGGATACATCCTCTTTCCTTACTTTATAGCTATTATTCAGCCAGTAGACTCTTAGATAACATCTATTTCTTGGTTACTATGTCTACTGCCTCAATGAAAGTGGTAGAGCCTACACCTTTTGATATTCCAGTTTCTTTATTTTGATTACATACTCAAAAAAGGAATTTTTAGATAAGAGGCATTTAAACCACCTAGGCTGGAGTTTTATAACAGAAATTTGAAGTTCTGATCATTGTAGTTTCTGGTTGATAAAATAATCATCAAAATACTATAACATAAAATCAATGACATGCATAATCTGCATATGATATTAAATAAGTTTTAGGAAAAATATTATCAGTGTTGGTACTGATAATGCTTTTGTGATTTGTGGACAAAATTCCTAATTCAAGAAATATAAAATTTTATTTATATAAATAGAAATATTATTTTCTCATGCACATGCATCAAACCTCTAAATTCTACTCATGAAGATCATGAGTAGAATCTGTAAATTCAGAGACAGCCACTCTCCTTTCAAGGCACAACCCACACTTGTTAAGATCGCAAGTTCTAGTAAATACATCTGGATATTGTATTGCAACATGGCAAGTAATTCTGACAATTTACCCTGTCGTCATTTTAACATGTGCACATTTTTAAGGTCTTAATCATAATGAGCACCATTTTATGAGTTCTCTATGATGACTAAAATTCATAGAACCACAAGAATTGGTGGTGCAAAATTGTCCCAAGTTCCCTGGGGTCACCCTACTTGCTATGGAGACTTCATGGTTTCCTTCCATAGTTTAGACACAAAGAAAAATAAGCATCATGTAAGATCCCAAGAGTGGCATTTCTTTCCATTTGTATCATGTTTATAGGGCAGAATGATGTTTTTTTATGAAATAAAATTCAGAATAATGAATGTGTTATAAAAGGTTATTGCCATATGGGTACCAAGGGAAATGGGATTAAATATTAGCACAGAATACTAAATTCCTTTCATTCTGTTTTTAAATTGTGCTTTCTCTAGCCGTGGGTCATTTTTCTTTGTGTGAAATTATTTATCCTTGTACATTGTTTAGAAAGTGAAAGGCTCTAGAGGTACAGATTTGAAATAAAAACTGTTTAAATATTATCCTAGATGTTTATCTTCTGGGTTTTTTTTTTTTTCAGAATATGCTTGGGAATAGAGATGACTATTTGGTGACTGATAGTAATGGAAACCATTCATAATTAGTAACTTAAACACTCATCTGTTTTAATTGTTTTATTCCATGTGGTATGGGTGTTGGAGACCTGCGGTGGTTCCATGTCTTCCATTTCGTCCCTCTCAGTGTGTCCAGATGCCACTGCACACCTGACTGGTAGGAATGCATGGGGTCCACAGGATCCTGCTTCAGCTGAAAGTGGATGCTGGGAAAGGGTGTTGGGGGGATCGGAGAAGGCTTTCTCTAAGTATTTTAGCAAAACAGCTCTCTTAAGTGATCTTTCCTTGTCTGCATACCTTTATTGGAGATGGTGTTGTATGCATATTCTTTATTTAGGTTGGACAAGGGCTATATAAAATCATTGGAGAATGAGAAGGAGTCCTTAGGTCAATTATAAAATCACTGGCTGTGAATTCCTCAATTGTATGGGGAGGCATTCCAGGAATCTCAAGTACTTGTTTTTCAGGTACAAGTTGAACCTGTAGGCTTGCCAAAGCCTACTTGACCTTCCTCGGGTTGTGCACAGGGGTCAGGCACCACAGATGAGATGAGAGAAGGGGAAACCATGATGCTAAAAGGAGTCCTCATTTTGCCAAGAGTTCAGAGGAACTTTCTGGACAAGTAGACTGTGACTTTAATTATCAGGATTTCCCCAAAATTAAATAGAATGTAAAATTATTTTAGTATTATAGTATTTAAACACACTTGCAGTCACTGCAAATAAAACTGTTAATTGACTCACAGGAACCCTGAAGAGTGGGGAAAAGTATTTGCCAGCCACATTTCACAGAAAATAATTGTCTTGAGAATAAATTAAAAAAAAAAGAAAGAAAGATAGAAAGAAAGAAAGGAAGAAAAAAGGAAAGATTGAGAAAATTAATGAAAATTATGAAGTAGGCTATACAGATAATTTTCAGAAGAAAGATAAAAGATTAAAATAATATGTTTTTCTTTTTAAATTACTTTTACTGTTCTACAGTCCAGTCATTATCTCCTCCCAGTCTGCCCTCCCACAGTTCCTCATCCCATTCCTCCTCCCTCCATGTCTCCAAGAGTCACCCCCACCCCCTGCAAGGCCTCCCCATTCCCTGGTATCTAAACTCTCTTGAGTGTTAGGCATGTCTTCTCCCACTGAGGCCAGACAGATAGAGTCTGCTGTATATGTGTCCGGGGTGGGGGTGAGGGACTTGCTTCAGCTTGTGTATGCTGCCTAGTTAGTGGCTCAGTGTCTGAGAGATCTCAGGAGTCCTGGCTAGTTGAGACTGTTGGTCCTCCTATGGGGGGTCACCATCCTCCTCAGCTTCTTCCAGCTTTTCCTTAATGCAACCACAGGAGTAGCTGACTTCAGTCCAGCAGATGGTTGTAAGTATCTGCATCTGTGTCAGTCAGCTGCTTGTTGGGCCTCTTGGAGGAGAGCCATGCTAGACTCCTTTCTATAAGCACACCATAGCATCAGTAATAGTATCAGGCCTTGGAGCCTCCCCTTGAGCTGGATCCCAAGTTGGGCCTGTCACAGGACCTCGTTTCCCTCAGTCTCTTCTCCATTTTTATCCCCACAATTCTTTTAGACAGGAGCAATTCTGGGTCAGAGTTTTTGACTGTGGGTTAGCAATCCCATCTTTCCACTTGATCCCCTGTTTTTCTATTGGAGGTAGACTCTACAAGTTCCCTCTCCTCATTGTAGGACATTTCATCTGAGGTCTTTCCCTTTGAGTTTTGATAGTCTCATTAAGTGCCTACTATCCTCAGCCAGGAGGGAAGTGTATGCTTTGGACCTCTTAGAAGGAGAATAAAATATTCACAGGAGCACATATGGAGATAAAGTGTAGAGCAGAGACTAAAGGAAAGGCCATCCAGAGACTGTCCCAGCTACGAATTCATCCCATATACAGTTACCAAACCCAGACACTATGTGAATGTGAAGAATTGCATTCTGAAAGGACCCTGATATGGCTGTTTACTGAGAGGTCCTGCCAGAGTTTTACAAATACAGAGATGGATGCTCGCAGGCAACCATTGCACTGAGCACAGGGTCCCTAATAGAGGAGTTAGAGAAAGGACCAAAGGAGTTGAGGGGGATTGCAACCCCACAGGAAGAACAACATCAACCAACCAGTCCCCCAAAAGCTCCCAGGGACTAAGCTACCAACAAAGGAGTACAGATGGCTCCAGCTGCATATGTTGCAGAGGATGGCCTTGCCATGTGTCAGTGGGAGGAGAGGTCCTTGGTCCTATGAAGGCTCGATAGATGTCCCAGTGTAGGGGAACTGAGGGTGGAGAGGTGGGAGTGAGTGGGTAGGTGGGTGGAGGAACATCCTCATAGAAGCAGGGGGAGGAAGGATGGGGTAGGAGGCTTGGGGGGTGTCTGGGAAAGGGGATAACATTTGAAATGTAAATAAAATATCGAATTAAAAAAAACTACTTTGAGATTTCATCTTAACTAATTCAGAATGGCTAAGATTAAGAAAACAAGACATGCTGGTCTTCCTTCTTCTTGACTTTCTTGTGTTTTGCAAATTATATAGTGGGTATTCTAAGTTTCTGGGCTAAAGCTAAGACCAAAGGATGAACCATCCAGAGACTACACCACCCGAGGATCTATACTATGATCAGCCACCAGACGCAGACACTATTGCACATGCCAGCAAGATTTTGCTGAAAGACCCTCATATAGCTGTCTCATGTGAGGCTATGCCAATGCCTGGCAAATACAGAAGTGGATGTTCACAGTCATCTATAGGATGGAACACAGTGCTCCCAATGGAGAAGCTAGAGAAAGTACCCAATGAGCTGAAGGGGTCTGCAACCCTATAGGTAGAACAACAATATGAACTAACCAGTACCCCCAGAGCTCGTGTTTCTAGCACCATATGTAGCAGAAGATGGCCTAGTCAGCTATCATTAGGAAGAGAGGCCCCTAGGTCTTGCAAACTTTATATGCCCCAGTACAGGGGATCACCAGGGCCAAGAAGTGGGAGTGGGTGAGTAGGGGAGCAGGGCAGGGGGAGGGCATAGGGAACTTTCGAATAGCATTTGAAATGTAAATAAAGAGAATATCTAATAAAAAGGAAATAAAATTTATCATCTGTAAAAAAAAAAATAAAAGAAAACACACACAGAAGACAACACACACTAACGAGGATGTAGGAGAATGGAAAATTCTTATTGTTGTTGGAGAGCAAATTGGTGCAGCCACTATGGAAACGACAGTAGATATCCCTAAAGCAATTGACCCATATAAGCTAATACTGAGCATGTACCCAAAGGACTCTTTTTCTTACCAGAGAGAAATATGGCCATTTAATGTTCATACTCCTTCTTTTCACAGTAGCTAGAGTATGGGAAACAGCCTAAATGACCTTCAACTAAGTGGATAATAAAAACATGATACTGTTATCAACAGCATTATGTAGCTATAAAGTTGCAGTAATGATCAGTGTGGCAAGATATGTCCATGAATCCCATCATGGCATGAATATTATGTGTATAACCAACCACTTTCTTGTAAGATATAAAACTCAATCCACAAGAAAGAAATATATGCCTGATACTGTATATCTGACTAAAAATGGATAGCTGAAGAACCCTCAGGGTCCAGGGAAAAACTTAGTACTCTATATTAATAAATTAATATAGTGTCAATTGTCTCCATACCCATAGGATATAGTGTACCCATAGTATAGTGTAGCTCTTATACATAATCAGAAATATTTCTTTGTGCAATGAATGGTGGCTAAACTAGAAACTCAAAACTGACCAAAATGCAAAGGATATGTATTAATGAATGCTTGGCTACAAATGAGGTATTTATATCAAATGCCCTTCCCTCTGCCAAAGGGTCCGACCATCATGGAAAAGGGAGCAGAAACGTTGTGACATTGGTTAGAGGATTCTGGTCTTAATAGGACTCATGACAACAGAGCAGATGTGGTTTCTGCACATGATCTGAACAAAATCAAGTCAATTAACATTCTAGTATGAAGTAGAGAGGGGCTCAACAACCCCCATCCCTGATTGAAGAACATTTAAGAATTGATGTCCAAGATATAAGATACAATTTGCAAAATACATGAAACTCAAGAAGAACAAAGACCAAAGTGTGGATACTTTGCCCCTTCTTAGAATTGGGAACAAAACACCCATGGAAGGAGTTACAGAGACAAAATTTGGAGCTGAGACGAAAGGATGGACCACCTAGAGACTGCCATACCCAAGGATCTATACCATAATCAGCCTCCAAACGCTGACACCATTGCATACACTAGCAAGATTTTGCTGAACGGACCCTGATATAGCTGTCTCTTGTTCGGCTATGCTGGGTTCTAGCAAAACTGAAGTGGATGCTCACAGTCAGCTATTGGATGGAACACAGGGCCCCCAATGGAGGAGATAGAGAAAGTACCCAAGGAGCTAAAGGTATCTGCAACCCTATAGGTGGAACAACAATATGAACTAACCAGTACCCCCAGAGCTCATGTCTCTAGCTGCCTATGTATCAGAAGTACATCCTAGTCGGCCATCAGTGGAGAAGCCCATTGGTCGTGCAAACTTTATATGCCTCAGTACAGGGGGACACCAGGGCCAAGAAGTGGGAGTGGGTGGGTAGGGGAGTGGTGGGGAGAGGGTCTGGGGGACTTTTAGGATAGCATTGGAAATGCAAATGAAGAAAATACCTAATTAAAAAAAAGAATCCAAAACAAAAACAAAAACAAAACCAAAATGAATTGATGTCTTCTGTGGAAGCAACAGTAAGTTTTCTGTAAGTGTTTGATCTCTAGTAAGTTGACCATATACCAATTGTTGGCCTTGAACCAGTGGATATATGGACAGCACAAATCAAACTTGGTAGTTTTTTGTTTTTAATTTTAAAAGGCCATATGCTGCTGCAAGTAAGTGGTTGGTAGTGGGAGTAAATACAGAAGGAGTAATATGTAAGAATTGAAGGTGAACATAATCGAAATCTAGTGTATGAAATTCTTAAGGTAAAAATAAAAATTACTCTGTCTTTTAAATGATCCAGTCTAATGCTGAAAGAGTATATAATGAAGTTAGGGATATTTCTCAATCAAGGTCACATGAATGAGTGTATTCACAAGAGAGAAATACACTTAACACCTCCAATGTGGTTTTCTCTTTGAGTGTATGTATGTGTATGGCAAGCACACACTGTGCAGCATGCAAGGGGATCAGATTAGGGTGATGCAGTTCATTTTCACATTGTACCTTATTCTTTTGAGACAGTATCTCTCCCTGAACATGGAGCATTAGCTATTTGGGTCACTATTAGCCAAGCAATAGCTATAGTACTGTCTCTATTACTACCAGCACTGTCTTCTAACCCACCAGGGCTAATGTTGTTGGTATGGATGAGATTAAGCTCAGACTGCTCCATGTATGCTGGGATATGAACTGTCTTCCTGGTGATACAGCAAAAACTGATCCATGTCTCCAAACTTATAATACATTTTAAGTTAATTTTTAAACTTATGCATAAAACATATGTTAATAGATAGCCATGAGATATTTTGATATGCATATATATTGCTTAATATTCAAATCACATTAAGCTTGTCAATCTTTAGCTTTCATTTTTATGTTGAATCTTTCAAAACTTTTCCCTAGCTTTCTGTAAAACACAGAACATTCTTGTTATGATCGATCATCATCTTACTGTACAATACCACACAGACTTCTCACACTAGATAACTAATGTGACTTAGTATCCAGCTGTCAACTTTCATTTTCCTTCTGCCTACTTCTCATACCCATGAACTATTATTTCACTCTCATCTTTTGTGAAAACAACTTTTTATATTGTTGGTATTTTAAAGCATCTATTTATGTCTCTGTGTGTAGGATATCAGATCCCTCAAGCTGCAGTTATAGGAGGCCGTAAGTCACCTGACATGGGTGCTGGGACTGAATATGGGTGCTCTGGAAGAGCAGCAAATGCTCTTAGATGTTGATGTGGGGAAGGTTATGTGGGACTTGACTTTCTTTTCTTGTTTTATTTCACTTAACACAATACTTGCTAATTCCATTAGTTTGACCAACAAGTGACCCACTTACCTTCTTTTCAGAGGCTGGATAATATTCTGCTGTGTGTACGTACCATTTTTTCTATGTCTTTCCATGACTTGATGCACTTCATTGTGAGTATGTATCATATTTTTGCCTTTTCTTGAGTTTATATACACTGTAGTTGTTTTCATTTCTTAGCTGTTGTTCTCAAATATGTCCAGATGTCTTTTCAAAACAGTTGCTACTTATATTTTGTTGTTTATCAAGTAGCGATCAGATTATAGCTCTAATTTATATTTGTTTGATAAAGGGTCCCACTACATAGCAAGGGATGGTCCTAAACTCATAGAAATCTCCTTGCCTCTGTCTCAAACTCTGAAGTGAAACTAATGGATTCATATGTCACCATACCAGCCAAAGATATATGCTAAGCTGACCTGAAATCCAAAATCATTCTGTCACTATCTCTTCAGCAGATTCTTCTGATATGTTCCACCATAACTAGCTCTATTTATTTTTGCCAGGAATACTTGCAAATATATTTTTTAAAGGAATTTATTCCCAGATATCTGCTAAATGTTTCATCATCCTGAGCTCATTTTTCACAATTGCTCTAGGATAGATATTCCCATTACTATATTCATTTAGAGTTGAAGGATTTGAGGTACTGAGATTAAGTCTCTCTATCTTCCTCTTTCTTTCTTTCTTTCTTTCTTTCTCTCTCTCTCTGTTTCACTCTGTCTCTCTCTCTCTGTGTCTCTCTGTCTCTGTGTCTATATCTCTGTATCTGTCTGTCTCTGTCTCTGTCTCTCTCTGTCTCTGTCTGTCTCTCTCTGTCTCTGTCTCTCTGTCTCTGTCTCTCTGTCTCTGTCTCTGTCTCTGTCTCTCTCTCTTTCTCTCTTTTTCTCTTACTTGTGCAGACCTATTTAGGCCATATTCTTGTTTCTTTAGTCTGTGAGCTCCAACTTTCTCAGAAAACCCTAAGCTCAGAGGAGAGGGATTTGATGGAGTCCTTCTACTTAGCTTAGAGATACAGATATGTAATGTGGGACTGTATCTGTCCCCATCAGCTGCCAGAGGCAGCCTCTCTGATGATAGCTGAAGACACTAATCTATGAGTATAGAAGAATATCATGAGGATTAATTTTATTAGTTTTTGGAGAAAGTTCCATGAGGTTTAGAGAAGAAAGTGTATTGATTTTTATTTACTTGGGTGAAATGTTCTGTAAATACTTCTTAGGTCCATTTGGTTAAAATGTCTACAGTATTTCTTTGTTTAGTTTTTATCTGGATAACCTGTCCATTTGTGAATGTTGGGTAGTGAACTCTCCCACTATTAATGTGTGAGGTTCAATGTGTGATTTAAGCTTTAGTATTAGTAATGTTTCTTTTACAACTGTGGGTGTACTTGCATTTGGCATATAGATGTTAAGAATAGAGAAACCATCTTGTATTTTTTTTCTTGATAAATATAGTGTCTCTTTCGATTAATTTTGTTTGGAAGTCTATTTTGTTAGGTATTAGAGTGGCGACACTAGCTTACTTTTTGAGTCAATTTGCTTGAAAAATCTTTTTCCGACTTTTACTCTGAGGTAATGTCTATATTTGATATTAAGGTTTATTTCTTGGATTCAGCAGAAGAATGGATCCTGGATTCCCATAATTTCTTTTTGTCTGTGTCTTTTTATTGGGGAAAATAGACCATTGGCATTGAGAGATAGTGCTCATTCCTGCTATTTTGTTTGTGTTGCTACTGCTGCTGCTATTGCTACTGCTGCTGCTGCTGCTGCTGCTGCTGCTGCTGCTGCTGCTGCTGCTGCTGCTGCTGCTGCTGCTGGTGTATGTGGGCTTTTCCTTTCTTTTGACTTTGTTAGTATGAGATTATTTTATGTGTTTTCATGGGTATTGTTAACCTCTTTAGGTTATTTTCCTCCTAACACTTTCTGTAGCACTGGATTTATAGATAAATATTGTTCATATTTGACTTTATCGTGGAATATTTTATTTTCTCTATCTATGATGATTGAAAATTTTGCTGGCCATAATAGTCTGAGTTGGCATCTGTTGTCTCTTAGAGTCTATTTCATATGTGCTCAGGTTCTTCTGGATTTTAGAGTGTCTGCTGAGATGTTCCATGTGTTTCTAAAAGGTCAACCCTGATATGTTACTTGTTTTCCTTTTCCTTTGCAACTTTCAATATTCTTTCTTTGTTCAATATGTTTAGTGTTTTGATTATTATGTTACAAGGAAATTTCTTTTCTGGTATAATCTATTTGGTGTTCTCTATAATTCTTTACATCTATAGGCATAACCCTCAGGTTAGAATATATTATAATTTATTTAAATCATTATCTGGAACTTTAAATTGGGTTTCTTCTTCTTCCTTTATACCTATTATCCTTAAATTTGAACTGTTACATAGTGGACTGTTTTACCTAGGTTTTTTTTTTTAAGATTTATTTATTGATTATATGTAAGTTCACATATCAGACACACCAGAAGAGGGAGTCTGATCTTGTTACAGATGGTTGTGAGCCACCATGTGGTTGCTGGGATTTGAACTCCGGACCTTTGGAAGAGCAGTCGGGTGCTCTTACCCACTGAGCCATCTCACCAGCCCTAACCTAGGTGTTTTTTGTCTGGAACTTTTTAGATTTGACCAATGGATTCATTGCTTTTATTGTATCTTCAATGCCTGAGATTCTACCTTTGGTTTCTCTTTTATTCCATAGGCAAAGCATGCCTCTGTACTATCTGCTTGAATTCCTAAATACTTTACTTCTATTGTACCCTCACTGTGTGTTTTCTTCATTGATTCTATTTCCATTTTTAGATCTTAAACATTTCCTCCAACTGGTTTTTATTTCTTTAATGTATTTATTAATTTCCTCCAATTTTTTCTGTATTACATTAAGAGATTTATTCATTTCCACTTTGAGGACCTCTATCATTTTGTATAGTTGGTTTTAAAGTCTTTTTCTTGTGCTTCCACTATATTCCACTGGACTATTCTGAATATCCTCTTAATCTGAAATCTAGGTATCTGGGTTTGGGGTGATTACAAGTTTAGATGCTGATTTCCAATTTTTTGTCTTTGCTTGATGGGTGTTTTCCTTGCTTTCAGTTTCTTCTCTGGATTTTCAGAGTATGGTGGCTGTGTGTGCCTGTTTTGCTAAACCTGCTTGACTTGCATATTCACAGAGCATTCCTGCTGGTGTTGGAATGTGGGATGTAGGGATGTGTTCAAGAATGTAAAGTTGGAGGAGAAGGTCTTTGTGATTTCTTAAGCATGGGGTCAAGGGGAAAAGGAGACTATTGCACCTTCCTATTACAGAGCTAATGATAAGACTGGGGGTGGTGGTAGTTGGATCTCAGGAGCTGTGATATGAGTCTACCTTCAGTATACTTGTTGCCCTGGGAGGAGCAGCACTTGTTTTAGCAGGGTGTGTCTGCCAGGTTTTGGGATTGGGACAAGTAATAAATTGGGGCAACAAAGTTGAAAGAAGATGTCATGAGAGATGGGAACAACAATAATGGTCAGTGAAGGCTGCCAAGGGTATCCTGTTACAGAACAGGGGATGAGACTGGTGGATTTTATCTGGAGGAAAATAGAGATAGAAGGTCTGGAGGCATCCTACCTGTTTTTTGTCAGGTATGGCCTATGGGTTAAGGGGGATTAACGGCTGGAGTTGGGTACTAGGATAGAGTGATAAGTTGGGGGATGGGGTAAGGAGAAGATGGTATGTGGGATCCCAAAAAGATATGGGAAGGGGTGAGAGAGACTTCTTCATTTGGTGGTCTCTTTCAGCACTAGAGGTAAGATGCAATGAACCTTCAGGTCTGGATTTAAGTGAATGTATAATATAGCCTTTGTATCTGGTTTTCAGTAAAATGTTCAAACAACGCCTTTGCTATATGTGAGTCAATAATGTAAAGGTTGGGAAATTGTTTTGAGACTGTTTGAACTTTGAAGAAATGTCTCTTTGGAAGGTTGGCTCTTGGAGCTGCATGAGATCTTACAGCTACATTAATCTTGGTCTAACTTAATACACTGCTGGCAAACCCAGAGTTCTTAATTTTGGTTATGGTTAGCCTGGTCAAAAGGGACTGAGATTTGTGGGGGCTGTCTGCTCTTGTGATCAGCAAGGGCAAGATAACTTTAGCAGTTGGAACCTTTTCCAGTCCCAATTAACCCTGTGTGATGTTTGAATAAAGTAACTGGAGTAAGCTAGTTGGATATTAGTCTCCCTGGAAGGCTGTTACCCTTTGCTCCTTCAGAAAATGTAGGTTTAGAATCTCGGTGACATTCTTTCTCTACTGCAGCACCCATGACCAACATCAATCAAAATCTGTCACCCAACATGGGGCCCAGTCTATGTGACAGTTAAGGGCTCCAGTTTCCAGTCCTCATGGCCATATTTCCATGATTCACCTAACACATGACAGCAAAGTACCTATGCAGAGATTAGATCCTAAACTTGATTATATTTTAGTTATTTTTCCTTTAATTCATTCTCCTACTAGAATAAGTTTGCAAAGAGAAGATTTTATTTTAGAGTAGATTTTTTAAACCACATAAACAGACTAAATAAATAAAAACCTATATAGAAAAATGTTTCTAAAATAATTATTAATATCAGAATGAGACTGTCAGTTAACAGGATTTGATCCAGCAGAGACTGTAGTCCAGAATACCAAATCTCAAATTACACAATTATGGATGACTGATAATAATTGACAGAGAACTTACAGTAATTACTTGGGAGACATTAACAAAAACTATTCTCAAAGTGAAAGATTTCAATTTATTAAAAGGACAGAATGGATTCTTCCACAGATAGAAACAGTATGACCAATCCTTGCAGACTTTTACTGATACAACTAAATTGAGAATGGCAGGTTATACACCAGGAAATATAAGTAAAGTAGTTCAAAGTCCCTACTCATCTTTTCAAAAATCAGAATTGTATGCAATTTTATGGTGATTTCCTGAACCTCTCAATATAATTATTGATGCTCAACATGCAGAAGAAATTGTCTTACATATAGAAACTACTAAGTTTATTCCTGCTAACTCAGAATTAACTATTTATGCAGTTGCGGCAGGCAATTAGATACAGATATTACCCATTGTATATAACCCATATCTAGTCTCATACTGGACAACCAGGACCACTGACACAAAGGCTATACTAAACATTCACTTAAAGCCAGTCATAAAGAGTGTAATGTAAGTATCATTACAATTAGACTTAGTGATTGGATTTGGAGTGTAAAAAAGTGGTTAGGGTATTCAGTTATCTTACTTGCTTCCATGTTCTGGTTAGCATGTGAGTTCCTAGTGAATGCCTGCTGTTCTTGGAGGCTGGGATAATGGGATTGATTTCAGCAAGGAAGTTTGGGCAATCTTTGTGTCCTATTAAGGGATGGGATCAGAGGAGGAAGGGGAGACTACAGCAAGTTTCCTGCTATAGAGATAAGGATTAGTTGGGATGGGGTGGAGGTGAGTGGTACGGAGTAGGGTTTGAGGAATTGGACAGGGTGGGGTAGTGGACCTCAGGAGCAATTGGAGAGGTATGAGTCACCAGCTGTTACCCTGGGAGGAGCTGCCCTTGTTTTAGCAGGAGGTGCCTGCAAGGGGTTGAGATCTGGAGCAAAGCTACAAGTGAGGGGAAGAATATTAGAAGGGGAAGATCTGTTTGATTCATAGGATCAGGAAGAGGGATGGACAAGGGAGGAGGGCAAGGGTGCTCTGCTGCAAAGATGAGGATGGTATCTGGGGGAGCAGAGAGAGAAGAGAAACTCCATTAAGTTTTATTTATGTTCAATATTGAACTATTTAATGATATAAGTGATGTGTACTTCAGAATATCTCTCATAGTACACAGTTGTTAAATTAAATAGACACATGTCTACATTCTGTAGATTTGATTTCCCATCTTTAGTATTGAGGCATTATTGCCAGGAAAGGGACATTCAAATTTTTCATGCCACCAAGAATTGATATTTAGCACCAGAATGATGGTGTGACCGTCTTTCTCTCACAGTCTACTCAGGTAGCAGTTACATTGCCTTCTGAGTATGCCACAAGAGAATGTGGATGGTGGGGCTCCCTCACATCCTTCCTCAATGCTCCTCTATTCGTATGAAGTAGGGTGGTTTCCTCAGCTCAGAGACTATAATATAAACTTTTCAAGAAGTGGCATTCCAAAAAAAAAAAAAAAAGCCGGGCATGGTGGCACCCGCCTTTAATCCCAGCACTCTGGAGGCAGAGGCAGAGGCAGAGGCAGAGGCAGAGGCAGAGGCAGAGGCAGAGGCAGAGGCAGAGGCAGAGGCAGAGGCAGAGGCAGAGGCAGAGGCAGAGGCAGAGGCAGAGGCAGAGGCAGAGGCAGAGGCAGAGGCAGAGGCAGAGGCAGAGGCAGAGGCAGAGGCAGAGGCAGAGGCAGAGGCAGAGGCAGAGGCAGAGGCAGAGGTCAGATTTATGAGTTCGATGCCAGCCTGGTCTACAAAGTGAGTTCCAGGACAGCCAGAGCTACATAGAGAAACCCTGTCTCGAAAAACCAAAAAAAAAGAAAAGAAAAAAAAAGGAAAGAAAAGAAAAGAAAAGAAAAGAAAAGAAAAGAAAAGTAAAGTGGCAAAGTTTTCATTTTTCATTCACAATTCCTTTCTGACAACAGGTTTAGTCTATTCAACTGACTCTCCCCCACAGCTTTGCCTGGAGCTTTCTGACTTTTTCTACTGTATTTCTCCTTCCTTATGTACCTCATTGAGTGCTCTACTATTTGGCTAATAATACCTGAGCCATTGATAATGTCATTAAGTCTCATTTGATTAATTTGGGGTTATTTCACTATCCTCCCGATTTCAATTACCTTCTTGATTGTTACAATTAGTTTACTGTATTATAAATATCCTGAACTTCTAAGTTCTTCACATTTTATTATTGTATTACTTTTTATTTTTACTTTATTTTATTTTTATCTTAAGTGTTTTATTATTAAGCTGTGTACAGAAGTGGCATTCCTAGAGAGGAGTGTTAGCAAAGAAAGTGGTAACCAATGGTATTACCAAACAAAAGATACAGAGGTATCAATTTTGGTGGCTAGATGATTTAAGCTCACTCACACCAAAAAAAATATTTCTGATTTGATATGTTATGACTTAAATTTAAGCCACCATAAAGACATCAATCTTAATCTTATTGAAATAGAATGAGGAGCTGGGCGTGAAAAATTTTAGACTGCACAAATATGACAAATTTCTCTCCAAATAGCTCAGATTACTTACGTTTACACCAACATCATTTTCTATGCCATGATCCAACAGTTCTCAGAATTATAATTTTATTTAATTATTTTTATCTTAAGTATATGGTAAAATGGTATTAGGATGTTTTTATTTCCATTAGGTTATTGATTTTGTTTTTCTTCATATTTTGTTAATTCCAGTGTTTCCATTACGTGAGGTGTATAAAAGTGTACGTGGTCATTATTGCAATTTGTTTTTATTAACTCATATTTCACTTTGAGTTCCTAAATTATTATATTATTATATTTATACAAAAGGATGCATGCATTTTAATTTTCTTTAACCATAATATAATTTATTAAAATTTATTCAGGCAGACTGAAATGATTTGAACTTATCCTCATCAAGAAAACAGAAAACACTGAACATTGTTTTGGATTGTTTTTGGTGTTTTGCTTTGTTTTTTTTTTTTTTTTTTTCTGTTTGTTTGTATCTGTCCTACTAAGACAGCTTCACAGGTAATCCCTTTCAAGAATCAATAATTACTCACTTAATCTTTGTAAATATAGCTCTTAGCTCTTAAGAAGTACCATTTTCCTTCATTGGAGTCAAAGTGTTTGAGTAAAATGATATATTTTACTATTGAGAACAAGGGTTTTCAATGTTTCTCATCTATGAAAATCATATTTTAAATGGAATACAAATATATTTATGTGGCTTTGGGTTCCTATATCATAACATATAGACTAAACTCCTTGTTTGAAATGAGCAAGCACCAGCACAAAATTGAGCTTCACGGCCTAATTATTGTGTAAATATGTAAGCCCTTGTGATATATTTATCACAATAAAAGAAACAGTAGTCCAAAATGCTTCCAAATTTCCTTGTGTCTCTTTGCTCCTGTTTTTGTATTGTGGTAAAAAACACTTAATATAAAATCTCACCTGTTGCTTTTAAACCAGCAACTATACATAATTATTACATGTTAATCTTCTGTGTAAATATAAGTTTAATCTCTAAAATAATTTGACGTTTTATTTCAGGATGACGTTAAGAAATGTAGTTGTACAATGATTATTAAATGCTTTATTTTGTTATTTGGTTTAATATTTCTCAAGAATGAAAACAAATTGTATTGGGTTTCAAGGAGGAGCCAGGTTTCATATGTCCTAGGCTGGAGTTGCTCAGTGTAACTCAGTGACCTCAAATACCTGATCTTCCTGCATCTACCTCCCAAGTGCTCAGATTATATGTCACCATTTCCAGGTAACAATATACCTCTGATGTAGTCAACTCGATGAACGTTTTGTTTTGTAAAAGATGGACAGTGATTCCCTGGAAAGCATGTTGTATAGTTTATAGACACATCATCTTAAGTGACTGTAGAGGATACAACAAGCTCAGTCAACCTAGGAGCTCATGAAGATAACTCGACACGCTTGCCATTGTGTGTACCATTAACTTTCAAAAAGTAATTCTTCATACGTTTATTTGTTAAGTTGATTTCTATTTTAGCATATAATCTCTCTTAAATGTAACTGAAAGTGAATAAGTTGTATTGACTGATACATGCTTTGTCCTAAAAGCCTATTGTTATATATTAATGGCAATATTATTGAGCCATCTATTAGATTTATAGAATTTTGAACAGACATATTTCTGAATTTTCAAATCACAAGATTACAGATGATGGTTGATTTTCAGAAGTTTAATGAGTATTCTAGTTTTCAGTAAAGAAAGCATGGAATCATTGAATTAAATTCTATCTTAGTTTCTCTAGTTAATTTTTGTAGTTTACCTATAAAAACATTTGAAACACAGTTAATGTAAAAACATATTTTGAAGTACAGAAATGCTTTCATATTAAAAAAAAAAAACAAAAAAACCTCTAACATCTATTTTGTACTTTCAGGTATTAAAATAATAATAAGAAATAAAAATATATTTTACATGAATTTAGTTAACTCTATAGTCATTTTCTGATATGTAAACTAGCCATATGTGTGTGTGTGTGTGTGTGTGTATGTGTGTTTGTTTGTTGCTGTTTTAATTTGTTTAAAGAAATTTTCATCCTACAACTTAGGTAGCCGTGGAACTTGCTATGTTACTCTGGCTGGATTCAGTCTTCTAACCACTGGCATTGTATAGGCAATTTATGATCCTAGCTCCTATTCCCGACTTGTTCTTTTGGAGTGGAAATAATTCTCTTGTTTCTGTATGCCTCCGTGTATCTGAAGAGCACATGCCAATTTAATATCCTGCTGCTTTTCAGTATTGCTCATTTTTTTCCTGCAAAAGAAATAGCAAATGGAATTATTCAATTAGTAAATAAAACATGACATATATTTTTGAGGGTATATATATATATATATATATATATATATATATATGGCTCTACAAAAATAAATATATCCTTGAGAACATGATTAAAGCCTATCAATTATGAAATGTACTGAATATTTGTTTAGTTCCTTGATAAGGCCACCAGACTATTTGGTTAAAATTCCCTTGGATTTGTGCTCAATTTGATGATTACATTATTCTACGCTGGTGTGCATCTAGTATCTAGTGGGGATACTACAAGATTAGAGTGGCAATTAGATTTGGCAGGACACAGTCAAAATAGATGATTTCAGTTGATTCCATGTGTTTCTAACTCAAATCTGCAGGAAAACTGATGGTCATGTGTGTTAGTGTACACCTGTAATCCTCACAATCAAGGAGCAGAGGCAGATGTCTTTCTGTCAGTTTGATGCTAGCCTGGTCTATATGGAGAGCTTCAGGCCAGTCAGCATTTTATAGTTAGACTTTATATCAAAAATGTCTCCTTATCTACCAAAAAATAAAAATAAAAATAAAAAATAAAAATCCCAAATGGCCACTGGAGAGCCAACGAATCTCTCTTTATACTTTGCATATTATATGTTGCCCATCTATGTCTTCTTCGTTTTTACTCTTATCAAGTACAATGGGAACACTTTTCTTTTTATGAACATATCATATTAGGACTGGAGTAGAGTTTCTGCATAAAGTACAAACATTCCTGGATTTGCTCTCCTGTGTATGGTGGTGCATGTTTATAATATAATGTATGTATAAGTCCTTCTAACACACATATCACATACATTCGTTGTTTAAAATTTTTATTTTATGAGTATGAGAGCTTTTCCTGCATGCATGTATGTTTATCAAATGAGTGCCTGGTGCCCACAGAGGTCATAAGAGAGTGCCATGTCCCCTGGAACTGGAGCTATGGATGGGAGTGAGCTACCCTGTAGTGCTAGGAAACAAAGTTTGGTGATCTGCAAGAGCAGCAAGTTCCCTTAATCACTGACCTACCACTCCAGCCTAGGGCATTATATTACAGTAATAGTTATAAAATGATTAGTTTTATTGCACTTTAATATTTTATTGTTATGTTAACTTTTGTGTACAGAAACCAGAACCAGAACCAGCCATCTTAGGATGATATTCAACTATTTCTGTTTACCATCATAATTACAAGCTGTCAATGCATACAACTGAGTTGATAATGATGGTATCAGTAGTTTGCCTAGAACCTATTAATGAATCAACCCATGGCAGACACTATAGTTCATTAATTCAAAAAATAATTCAGATTTCTCACTGGGTTTAAATATCAACTGGAGTCTTTTTCCTAGGTGGTTCTTAGTATGGGTGTTTAGGATCTTAAAACAAAGATGGATAGACCAAAAGTTGTATTCATTCATCTAAGTAATCATCTCACACAGCTCATTCTCTTCACACAGCTCATTTCCAAATAAAATATTCTGTAACTCATAGGAATAGGACATTTGCTAAGATTTATTTTTCTCATATTTCAAAATTTACTTTTCTCCAGTGCTAAGTTCTTTTTATCACATTGCATTCAAAAAAGGTAACGAGGATGGTGCGGTCATAATAGAAATGGTTTTCATGCACCAGGGCAGATTTTAGAATTGTACTGCAGCATTGTTACAAGTACATAAGAAAAATGCCTAAACTGGCATTTGCCTTTGAGAAATCCATAATAACCTGACTTCACTTCCAGTACCCAATGGTTTTATTTTTGATAATTATGTATTATTTTTGATGCACAAAAGTCTTAAGTTGCAACATTCTTTCTTCAATCAATGCTGTAATATCAATGAGAATTTGGCAAATGGAACTGGGATAAGGAAATGCATTATTGTTAAGAGCACAATATGGGTAGTTATTATGACGATTTTGTGCAATTGGATTGGCGAATATAATCCTTTTCAGCATGATCACACAGCGCTCTAATTTTTATCTTAAGTTCTACATAGAGAGAAAAATAAGACATTTTTCCCAGAGTATATATTTTTTTAAAGATCTGAAAAATCTTTTAGGCAAGAGAAAAGTTAAAAGCCTAAATCCTTACAACTATTGGATAAAAGTAAGCCTCATAAAATTATTATTTTTTTTAGCTCATAAGGGGATTGTAAATAAATTAGAATCAATATTTAAATGATAAAATACCTTAAATATAATTCTTAAATGCAAATATTGTTGCAATTCAAATTTATAGACTCTTACATATAATTGATAGAATTCTAAGTTCTATCATTTTTACTATGTCAAGAGAAAAAAAAGGGAAGTAAGATATAGAGTGCTCTTCAGTGGTGGGATGCTTTTCCTAGAATGCACAATGCCCAAATTCCATTCCTAGCTCTTCAGGGAAAGAAGAAACAAAGAAGCACATTAGAAATGGAAGTCGGTCACAGAAGTGGACGCTCACAGCTATTGAATGGATCTCAGGGCCCCCAATGGAGGAGCTAGAGAAAGCACCCAAGGAACTAAATGAAACTGCAACCCTATCGGTGGAACAACAATATGAACTAACCAGTACCCCGGAGCTCTTGTCTCTAGCTGCATATGTATCAAAAGATGGCCTAATAGGCCATCACTTGAAAGAGAGGCCCATTGGACTTGCAAACTTTATATGCCCCAGTACAGGGGAACGCCAGGGTCAAAAAGGGGGAGTGGGTAGGTAGGGGAGTGTGTGTGGGGGGGGTGAGTATGGGGGACTTTTGGGATAGCATTGGAAATGTAAATGAGGAAAATACCTAATTAAAAAATGGGAAAAAAAAAGAAATGGAAGTCGGAATGCATAGATTTGGACTATGGCAGGCTCCTCCCCATGGGCTTCTCATAGTGTCGCACGCTAGAGCAAACTGTTGCTCCTAACCATTGTCCAGCCTCAGTCCCTGTAGGCTGCTGGCCCTGAAGTGGGACACACAGTGGGGGAAAAAAAGAAATGGAAATGAGTACAAAAAGCCTTGTTAAATAGTCAATTTAGATTAAGAAATCAAACAGCAGAGTGTAGTAATTTACAGAAAAAAAAATAATAAAGATTTCGGTTCTTTATGGGCTTCATAGTAAAGTCCTTAAGTAAAACACCAGCAACTGACTGTTGCTTTACCTACTGTCTTAGTCAGGGTTTCTATTCCTGCACAAACATCATGACCAAGAAGCAAGTTGGGGAGGAAAGGGTTTATTCAGCTTACACTTCCATGCTGCTGTTCATCACCAAAGGAAGTCAGGACTGGAACTCAAGCAGGTCAGGGAGCAGGAGCTGATGCAGAGGCCATGGAGGGACGTTCTTTACTGGCTTGCCTCCCCTGGCTTGCTCAGCCTACTCTCTTATAGAACCCAAGACTACCAGCCCAGGGATGGTCCCACCCACAAGGGGCCTTTCCCCCTTGATCACTAATTGAGAAAATGCCTTACAGTTGGATCTCATGGAGGCATTTCCTCAACTGAAGCTCCTTTCTCTGTGATAACTCCAGCTGTGTCAAGTTGACACAAAAATAGCCAGTACAATTGACCCCTTGTCAACTTGACACACAAACACATCACTAGTAAGCCTCAACCCTTACATTCTTATTCATCCCCAAGATCTAAATAACTTTAAACATCCCACAGTCTTTACATATTCTTAAATTTTCAATCTCTTTAAAATATCCATCTCTTTTAAAATCCAAAGTCTTTTTACAATTAAAAGTCTCTTAACTGTGGGCTCCACTAAAACAGTTTCTTCCTTCAAGAGGGAAAATATCAGGGCGCAGTCACAATCAAAGCAAAAATCAATCTCCAACCGTCCAACGTCTGGGATCCAACTCACAATCTTCTGGGCTCCTCCAAGGGCTTGGGTCACTTCTCCAGCCATGCCCTTTGTAGCACACACGTCGTCCTCTAGGCTCCAGATGCCTGTACTCCACTACTGCTGCTGCTCTTGGTGGTCATCTCATGGTACTGGCATCTCCAAAACACTGCATGACCCCTTCAGTCCTGGGCCGTCAATTGCAACTGAGGCTGCACCTTCACCAATGGCCTTCCATGGCCTCTCACAGTGCCGAGCCTCAGCTGCTCTATGTGACCCCTTCATGCCTTCAAAACCAGTACCACCTGGGTGACCCTTACACATTACCAAGTCCCACTGCAGAAGGAGTACAACCTTGCCTATCTCTGGAACACAGCCTCTTTGTGCTTTCAGAAAACACTTCCCAGAAGATGTCACCTCAACGATGCTGGTCTCTTCTTAATCACCGCTAATTTCTTAGCTCCAGCTAACCAGCATCAATAGTCCCAGTAATGCAAAGTTTTTGCTTTAGTAGTTCTGGTATCTTGTTAATCACAGCTGATTCTTCAGCCCCAGCTAACCAGAACTACAAAATCTTCACAATCAAAACAGCAATGGCCCTGAAAAGAGTCTTTAATTTTCCCTCTGAAATTTCACAAACCAGGCCTCCATCTTCTGCACTGTTCTCAGCATTATCTTCCAAGCTCCTACACAACATCTGACAGAGCTCTTAACAACAAATGGATCTTCAAGCCCAAAGTTCCAAAGTCCTTCCACAGTCCTCCCCAAAACATGGTCAGGTTGTCACAGGAATACCCCACTCTGCTGGTACCAATTTGTCTTAGTCAGGGTTTCTATTCCTGCACAAACATCATGACCAAGAAGCAAGTTGGGGAGGAAAGGGTTTATTCAGCTTACACTTCCATGCTGCTGTTCATCACCAAAGGAAGTCAGGACTGGAACTCAAGCAGGTCAGGGAGCAGGAGCTGATGCAGAGGCCATGGAGGGACGTTCTTTACTGGCTTGCCTCCCCTGGCTTGCTCAGCCTACTCTCTTATAGAACCCAAGACTACCAGCCCAGGGATGGTCCCACCCACAAGGGGCCTTTCCCCCTTGATCACTAATTGAGAAAATGCCTTACAGTTGGATCTCATGGAGGCATTTCCTCAACTGAAGCTCCTTTCTCTGTGATAACTCCAGCTGTGTCAAGTTGACACAAAGATAGCCAGTACACCTACATTCATTACATACTTAAAATATCCCAAATTTTTCAGCTTGGCAGCCCTGTTGTATCTCATGAGCTGTAAGAAACAGTCTGTTGCTGTTATAGTAAAACTGATTTGGATAAAGTAAATTCAGAAGGTGAATCCTAGACAAAGGACCAGGAAATAGGACTGTCTGGTACTGGACTCTAACTGCCAAGCATTGCTTACTTTATAATAAGTCTCCCTTGACTTGAGGAAGTATGAAAATTCATAATTGAAATATGATATTAAAAATAGCAACTTATGAGCACTGACTTCACTTTTGAAGATGTTAGATTTGCAGTTTCTATAAACGACTAGTTTGGAAGAACATGGTATAATTGCTTGTTTTCCTAAACTTATGTAACTCTAATTATATTTATAATTAAGTTATTCCCAAGATAAAAACACCATTATCAAAAATATACAAATCATGAAATTTAACATTTTTTTCTTCAAAACTTTAAAACTTAAAATCTTTCTCTAAAAGTGAAGGTACCTAAAACATATTTGAAAAAGAACAAATGGGGATTGACATTTTATAGAAGAATAAGCACAAAATAGCTTAGAGAGAGGAAGAGGAAGAAAAGAATAACATAATTTTATTACATTCATGTGTTTTAAAATATATTATCAGAAATATTCAATTGCAAATCATTTCACTATTTCTTTAAATCTTTGTAAGATGTCAGTAAAATATATAACATTATAGTAAATACCCTATAGTCCCATGACATAATTATAATGAAATAAGTTGTGACTTCAAGTTACTATTTTAAAGGAAGAGTTCTTTATAAAGAAGTACCGGGTTATAGGGAATTTAGTAGGGAAAAAGACCACAGTCACAACATTTACTGTTCTCCTGTGAGATGAAGTATGCCTCCAAAGAGACAATGGTCATGCAAGGAGTCAGACATGCAGCAATACCTGCTCAGTCCATGACATGTACAAGTACACACCTCTTTCTCTCTCTCTCTCTCTCTCTCTCTCTCTCTCTCTCTCTCCCTTCTCTCCTTCACAAGCATACTTATGCAAAGGCACAGACACACACACTCACATGCTCAAACATGCACACACACAAAACTCACACTCGCACACAAACGCACTAAAAATAATAAAATGTAAAAAGAGCATCCATTATGCATAAACAATCAATTTTATAGCATATACATGGATATAGGCTAAGTAGAGAGAGATCTCTGCTTTAGATTGAGATAATGGAAGCAGAATGGAGAAAGCTATGGAGTTGTGCATACTCTCCAGGTGATTTGACATGCTCCTCTAGTTTGGGCCTTGAAGTTTAATATTCTACAGCGAAAAGCTACTACTAAGGGTTATTTGGGGATCTATTTTTCTGTAATACATCAATCATATTTTTCAAATTTATAATGGAAACAGTATCCTATGGTGCATCCAGTATTCAAGCCAAAGCAAGCTTTGTTCTCAAGGAATGTTTAAACGATTGATAAATGTGTCAGTACGCAGTTTAGAGATGAATTCAATAGTCTGAGCTATACTGTTCAGTTACATTTAAAATGCACAATTTTGCCATCATTCCATCTATCATATTGTTTTCTGCACCAAATCCTAATACTTGCTCTCTCTGTGCATGGTTCATCTGACCAAGCCTTTGGTACCAGTCCTTGTTCCCTTGTAACAAAGTCAAAATGTAATTTTCACTCACCTTAAAATGCTTCCTTAGAGAGCATGCGACAATTACAAGGGAGATGGCTCAGTGGGTAAAGTAGTCTTTGCACAAGCTCGAGGACCTGACTTCAGGTACTCACCACTGACGTAAGCCAGCTGTGGAAAGTAGCACTAGGGGTCGGTCAGAGTTAGATGGACCACTGGGACTCACTCACCAAATAGTGTAACAAAACTGGTGAGTCTAGGAGCAGTAAGAGATCCTTGTGTCTGAAAATGAGAGGAAGATATTCACTGTTGACCACTAACTTCTATACACACAATTATACAGCTCTTCATAGATACAAGAACACACTCATATAAGCATACACATACTCATAGATACAAGGACACACACACACATATATATATATACAATCATATATATATATATGTATATATAATATACATATATACACACACACACACACGATTACCTACACACAAGTACGTACATCTACACAAATACAAGGACACACATGCAGAAGTATATACATCTACACAGATATGAGCACACACATGGAGAAGCATATACATACACAGATAAAAGGTCACAAACACAAGCATATACATCCACACAAATATAAGGACAAATACACACAAGCATATACATCTGCATAGATACAAGGACATGTAAAATTTTAAATTCCAATTGCATAGAAAATACATCTGTTTCACTATCCCATAAAAATGATACATTAAGCTTTCCTGTATCTTTTCTACCTGAACTCCTTCTACACCATTTTAAGAAGTGGCTGTAGAAGCATCTTAAAAAAACGTCTAATCTCTTATTCTGATGTGTGTTCTAGTGAGGGGAAAAAGGAAGGGCGCTTGATGAGTGCTCGTACCCTCCTCCTGAAAACCACCTTCCATTATCTTTCCCAACAAAACTATGCAATAACAGTTGTGACAAACAATTTTGGAAAAAGCATTTCAGTGTGGAAGAAGGACTTTGAGATTTGAGAAAGGGTGCCGAATAATCGAAACAGAAGCTTGTAATGTTAGTTCTTATTTGAGCACTCCACGTGTATGGTGATGATTTGTAGCAGCGGTTTGTGCCTCATTAAAATCCAGTTTCTGCTCTGTATAAATGGATTGTGAGGCAGGATTGTGAGGTTGCCAGATATGGTTAATTTCAGGAATGATCACATAGCTCGCCTCATGAATTTGAAAATGAGATACAATTTATAAATCAGTCTACTCTTAGCACATGCTTTTTTCCCCCACTGCTATAAACCAAATCTGATGCTTTGGTTCTTTGATAGCTTTGTAGAGTGGCCTTAAAATAATCAAGTAGGTTAAATTATAGATAATATGCATATGCTTTCTGAAAGTATGTGAATCTTCTTAGGTCAAAGTGTTGCTATGTTTTTCTTTCTTTTACATTTTTTTTTAATTTCTAAGTTATTACTGACTAGATCAAAAGCTGTCTTGGAATCATTCTGGATAACTTAAGAGAGTGGGGAAGTGAATAAGAATTAGATAAGAAATGTTCATGTGTTGCTTCATTTTCCATGTGCTGATATGTTAGCAAAATATGATCTTTGGAAATGAGAAGACTATTGTGCACATGAACTCAGGCCATTGAACATATGAACTCACAGTGCCTTTTGTAGCCTGCACAAGACTGGTACAAGATCAGACCAGCAAAAATCCCAGCATTGGTGGGAGAGGTGCTCATGAATTACCCCCTCTAACTAAAAGCTATAGACAGTTGATAGTTCTGGCCAAGGAGAGAATTTTATTCAGAGATATGGCACTCTAGTAGATAGTCTTATGCCCATGCATATCTAGGCAGCACAAATTGTACATAGTAAGTTCAAATATAACTAAAACAAATATACAAAGGAGGAGGAAAAAAGGACACCAGAAATAGGAAGAAACTGGGAAAGAGGCTGTGGTTAGGGGAAGGTGAATTGATTTGATCAGAATACATGTATACTTGTATGAAATTCTCAATGAATATATAAAACATATTTTAAAACTGTAAGGCATCACAAAAGAAAGGTGATCTATAGCAGTGAAAGATAGATAAAAGAGGATTGTAGGGTGAACATGTTTACAATGTATGCAATTGTAAAAAATATTAAAATAAAAGATATACTACGTCCAGAAGCTAAGCTAATGCATCAAAACCTAGACTATCTGTACCTCTTGCTCTTGAGGGTCATTTTCTTCACTGGAGTGTAATCCCATACCTTGTTAAAAATACAGAGACTGTTGGCTACTGGAGGTAAAATGAGAAAAGGGGATTCCTCAAAGAACCACAAACTCCTTATTCTTTGGCAAGGATCTGTTATTTACAGAGACTACACAATGTGTGTATGGATAAAAGGTGGCTCTGGGGAAGGCAGCCTCCTGGGGTTCTTCTCACAATTTGGAGAGCACTAATGCATGAATAGTTTTCTGGCTCTGTTGACAAGGTAGGTAAGAATACAAGCTTGGAGCACAGTAAGTTGGCCTTGTTACATTTGCTAACCAGATGGTGCAAGGCAATTTATTAGTACAGTGTCTTTAAATGATTTCTCTATTAGTCTTTGCTAGGATGACTCCTAGAATACAGTGGAACTAGTGGGGTCATATCACCCAAATTAATAGCAATATAAACTTAATGATCTACTGTAAGTCTCTGTCTTGCTTTCTCTCTGTCTCTCTATCTGTATGTCTGCCTCTCTGTCTCTATCTCTGAGTCTCAGTGTGAAGAGTGGGTGTCAGTGTGTGTGTGTGTTCTAAGCTGAGACTTTGACTACTTGAGAAATACTTTTCCCTTTTGTCATAAAAATAACAATATATATCAATATCTATCTCTATCTATATCTATATATCTATCTATATATCTATATCTATATCTATGTCTATATATCCATATCCAGCTTTGTGCTATTTTATAGGAGTCTTCACAGTGTATTATTAGATTCTCATTCATGAGTTCCAGATTTTTTAATAGGTTATCTTTCTTAATGGGATACGATGTGTTCTTTATCCATAGAGAGATGCAGATACATTATAAACTCTACTTGTTGCTATGATGCTACATTTGGTAGAAACAACTTAGGGAAAGAAAGACTAACAGGTGATACTCCACCATTACAAGGACATCCTGGTGACTGGAGGTCAGTCTGTAGATTTCCTATCACATCTGACAAGTGTGTAGAGTGCTAAGGCTAGAATCAGAGATAACCTAAAACACTCAAGTTCCATCCCCATGGCCCTCAGTTTGCCATATATTTCCCTTGTCCACAAGGTTCCGCAGTCCACCAAAAGAAGCGTATGGAAGGACAGTTCATGTCCAAACAATAGGTATATGTTGTTGTTGTTGATGATAATGATGGTTTTGTTAGAAAGACTGTTCGTTCTCCAAAACATCTCGACTTGTAAATTCATTTCAAAGAGTGCTTACTCACTAAAAGTGGAATTTCCTTACACAAATAAATATAATCAGTGAAGAAGATTACCTGGAACAGTGATGTTTGCAGGTTCTTTTGTGTTAGTAGTACTTCTGGATTTAGTGATTGAATATGTACCATTTTTACATTTTGAAATATTTCTTTAGTTTAGCATTCTTAAATCATTACATGCAAAAGTGGCCATTAATAATAAGACTGAACTTTACCCAATAAGTTTTAGAGCTTTTTTGTTCTGAAAGCAATTTGATTATTAAATATAATACTCTCATGAGATAGCAGGACTTCTGTGATTTTTATGTTTTTGAAATTTTTATCTTTCATATTTTACTCCTACACTATTTTTACAATTACTTATAAATGACAGGATGCTATTTAATATGTTTCTTTCATGTTAGAAATTATAATAAAGGATTAATCCTTGTAATATTCGTATTTTTTTTAAAAAAAATTAAGTGGTTTTCAGGGAAAAGTTCAGCGTATGACTTAAGTATTTCTTTTATTAAAAAATCTGTTCTCAATTTTCTACCTCGGTCCTATCTCCCATCATCATTGTAAAATAAAGGAATTTATTAGCTGGCTACTTCTTCATTGAAGTGACAAAATGCCAATTACATGCAACTTTTTTAAATTTTTATTAGATATTTTCTTCATTTACATTTCAAATGCTATCCTGAAAGTCCCCTATACCCTCCCCCACCCTGTTCCCCTACCCACCCACTCCCATTTCTTGGCCCTGGCATTCCCCTGTACTGGGGCATATAAAGTTTGTGAGACCAAGGGGCCTCTCTTCCCAATGATGGCGGACTAGGCCATTTTCTGCTACATATGCAGCTAGAAACATGAGCTCTGGGGGTACTGGTTAGTTCATATTGTTGTTCCTCCTATAGGGTTGCAGACCACTTCAGCTCCTTGGGTACTTTCTCTAGCTCCTATATTGAGGGCCCTGTGTTCCATCCAATAGATGACTGTGAGCATCCACTTCTGTATTTTCCAGGCACCGGCATAGCCTCACAAGAGACAGCTATATCAGGGTCCTTTCAGCAAAATACATGCAACTTAAAGAAGAAAAGTTTTATTTGGATTTTCAGTTCAAAAGTCGCAGGGTATCCTAGTAGGGAGCTTGTCGTGGCAGGTACTTGGGACGACTTATACATTGTATCAATGGACAGGAAGGAATGAGGTGATCACTGTTGCTCAGCTTGCTTTCTTCTTTTTACTCAGGCTAGAACATAAGCCAAGGAAAGGTGCTCTCCATACTCAAGGTGGACCTCTCCTCTTCATTTTAACCATTTTATAAACACTATCATGGAAACCTCCAGAAAGGTCTTTTCTATGTTGATTCTAGTCAAATTGACAATTAATTATCCATTGATATATATATATATATATATATCAATGGATAATTAATTGTCAATATACCTATATATATATGTGTATATATGTATATATCTGGCTAGATATTTGAAATATTTGTCTATTGACCTATAATTAACTATTCTGAAACTTAAATCTTAAGTACATTCACTGTTGTGATTGTTCATGGTTTAAATCCCAAGCAAGGCCCAGAATCAGGTTCTGTTGCTCTCCTTGATGAACAATCATGAAACTGTTGCCAGCTAACAGCTTACTTAAGCCTGGGCTCTATCTACTTCCATTACTTGTTTATCCCCACATGACCCATCTGAACGATCTCTTCAGTCAGATACTTACTTACTTAGTGGCCCTAGAAGCCCCAGAATACAAGGGCAGAAGTCTCTAGTTCTTCATAAGGTTTAGATCCAGAATTTGCCTGATATAAATTTAGTTTCTTTTTAGTTAAAGAGTTTTTAATTAAAATGAGAAAATGACAAACTCACATCAAATGAATGGGATTATATTAGGATATAAATAATAATGTACAAATCATTTTATGCCACTAATCAAGCAATCTACTATAAGTATGTCACGCTTTTATCATCTATTTATCATAATGTCCATAGTTTCTATCATTAATTTATACTATTGATAGCATAGACAACATGCTACTAAAAGTAAAAATGAGTACTCTATTTGAGCATTTATGTTTTGGATTTCCACTTTACTTTGGTAATGGAAAAGTTATGACTAGCACAAAGTAGATATATAGAAAATAGAAAGTACAGAAATTGAGCAAAAATTAATTACACTAATTATTTTACAGATGAGTGTAATTAGGAAAGTTTCTAGAGTATATGAAACTGCTATTTTTATTGAGTTAGATTCAATAAATAATACATGTACTATGTGGTAATATTTTGTTTGGTGTCTACTATATAATGTACTGTGAAGAGAGGCTTTTATAGAGAAATATGTCATACAGAAAAAGTAAACAAACACACTTACCTTTGAACTAAATGTCTGCATAAATGGCCTCTCAGGGAGTCGCTACAATCCTACTACTTTCTCCCAGAAGAGTTGTATCATTCTGATGATCTTTGTCAATTTTCATTGTTTCTGAAAGTGTAAATGTTTTCTCCATACTTCAGTAATACCATATCTACTACCTTGTTTCTTAATGTTCTTCTAGAAATAATACAGTCATATTTCAACTGAGGAATCTACAGTAATAAAATATTTTAGTACACAAAATACAAAGTGTTAATATCAAAATATACCATATAATTTATCATGGAATAAAATGAAGACATGATTTTATATGACATGGGGATAATTGGCAACTCAAAAAGAAATATAAAAAAATTCTAGAGATAAACGGCTTAATTTCCTTAGAAATATAATTAACAACACTTAAAGTAATATTGTCATACCATTTACCATCCATTAGGTTGGCAGAAATTCAAGAAAACATGTCTGCAAAGGTTGGTGGAGGTAGAGAAGGAAGGATAGGGTGAAGAACTCTTGAAGGGTGGAAGGGGAAGGTAGGCAACATTTGAAATGTAAATAAATTATATAATTTTTAATTTTTTTAAAAAAGGTTTAAGGAATTTGATATGAAATTTATAAAATGTAAAGAAAATCAACAACACTTTGGTAGTACATAATAAACATATGTTGCTTAAGTGATGGATAGTTAGCCAGGTAGATCTAAAGAACTTGGTAGATTTTGTTCAGCCATGTCAGAGTGGACTAGATGTTAGCAAAAGATATTTTCCACCACCATGGTTGTTGGACCTTTTCCTGTTTGTGTCTAAACACCTTTTCCTGTACTATACATTCATAGTAGCTTGTTAGGATCCCTTTCCTGTTGACCACACAACTTGTGCTTGAAATGCAGCCCATTATGGAAGCAACATCCAAGCTATTGTTTGGTACACATGTGCCAACCTCTTTGGTCCAAAGCAGACAAGAAATTAAACACAAACCATAGCAATAGATTGTTCATTCTAAAAGTGTCAGTAACTTCTTGAATTCAATCTGTATCCCAGGCTTGCTTCAAACTCATGGCAACCTTCTTAAAACCATCTCTTGTGTGCTGGGTTTATAGGTGTGGACCAGAGATCTAGTCAAGAACCATATTACTTGTATTTACTTAAGGTATTCATTGATCTGTTTTCTGAGGCTATGCAGAAACAATAGGCTTACAGAATAAAAGTTGCTGTCATCACTTTTACTTTTTATAGACTTTCTGTAATTACTCTTTATGTTGACAAAAGAAGCCTTTGGAAGGACATTTCATGTCCAAACAATAGGTATATGTTGTTGTTGATGATGATGGTTTTGTTAGAAAGACTGTTCATTTTCCAAAACATCTTGACTTGTAAATTCATTTCAAAGATTGCTTACTCACTAAAAATAGAATTTCTTTGAAACACAAATAAATATAATCAGTGAAGAAGATCACCTGGAACAGTTATTTTTGCAGGTTCTTTTTTGTTAGGAGTACTAGGTTAGTTAGGTGATGTCAAGGCATCACCATGAAATGTGACATGATTTCACTATCAAAAATGGACAAAGAGGTCAGAGTCAATGTAAACATAATCCACATAGTATTTGTTTTGTTGTTATAAGCTTGTAATTTTTTTTACCTATAAAGCAGTAACAAATATTAGTTTATAAAATAAATATAATACAAATTACACCTAAGAGAATTTTAGTGAAACTGCAGAGGGAGTTGATGCACAATGATTTTTCTTTGTTTTCAAAATATAATAAATATAAATTTTCATATCCCTGACAACAGTTATGCTAGGACCCTGTCTGAAAGTATAGAATGATATCATTAATAGTGTCAGGAGTGGGATCCTTCTCATGGCATGTGTCCCAAGCTGGAGCAGTCATTGGGTGGCTCTTTTGCCAAATTCAGCTTCATCTTTTATCCCTGCACATCTTGAGGCAGGACAAATTTTGGGTGTAAGGTTTCATGGCTAGGTTGTCCCAATCCCTTCAATGGAAGCTTTGCTTGGTTATTGGACATGGCTGGTTCAGGATCCATATCCCCAATGCAAGGTGTCTTAGTCATAGATTCCTTGGATTTTCATTGCCCTAGGTTTCTAGCTCTTCTCCAAGATGCCCTCCACCACAATCTAGTTGTCTCTTCCAGTACTCTCTCCCTTCATCCAACTGATGGAAAGTGATGCAGAGTCCCACAGCCAAACATTAGGTAAAGCTCAGGAAATCCTGAGGAAGATGGAGAGGAAGAATTGAAGGAACCAGAGAGGTCAAGGACACCACAAGACAACCTACAGAATCAACTAACCTAGGCCCATAGGGAATCATAGAGATTGAGCTGACCTAGAACCTGGATTGACCTAGAACCTCTGCATATAAGTAACTGTTGTGCAGCTAGGGCTTCGTGTGGGACTCCAAAGTGGAAGCAAGGGCTGTCTCTGACTACATTGCCTGCCTTAGGATTCCTTTCCCTAACTGGGCTGCCTTGTCTAGATTCAAAAGTAGATGTGCCTAGTCTTACTGTATCTTGATAGCCCAAGGCTGGTTGATATCCATGGGAGGCCTCCCCTTTTCTGAGAAGAGGTGGATGGAAGGTGATAGAGAGGGACTGGGAAGAGAGGAGAGAGGAAATGCTGTTTAAAGTAATAAAGTAAAATAATCTAATCAATAAAAATATTGTCATTTTATAAACCACCATTTACTTTATATCTTTAAATGAAAACATGGTATTTCATTTTACTGCAAACATAATTTTTCAACCAAATATATATCCTCTAATAGGTTGATTTTTAACATTTAAAAATTATCAATACTTTAAAACAGAGAAGGGATCCAACCACACACCACCACATGCTTTTGGAATCCTCAAAAGCTAGTAGAGGAAGGAACAACGTTACTAATGAAGGCTTTCCTTGGTGTATTCATGGATGGTCACTGGGATGAGAATGTTGTCAGCTTTACATGAAGTTGTGCCTTTTATTTGATCACTCTGAGCTTCTTATTTAACTTTTATTAATTGGCTCTACTGGGGATTAAAAAACAAAGAAAAAATTTACTAAGAAACTAGAAGGAAAGAATGAAGGGTTCAAAGTTGTCCTCCATTAAATAGAGAATTCAAAGCCAGACTCATGAGATTCCCACCTCAAAATAAACAAATAAACAAACAAAATTATTAATAAAAATACAAAATCATATCAGACAACCTTAGTAGAGACTGATCAAATTATGATCCTACTTGGCCAATTGTTTCAAAGTCCTAAGATTCTGGGTTGGATGTTACAACATAGTATTAATTCTTGGTCTTATGTTCAGAATATATTTCTGTTGTTATATACAGTCGTGGCATTGCTCTCTATTTTTTAATTGAACATAGATGATCTGGTTGAAAGAGGATGTGGGTGGAGGGACTTGGAAGTGTGGAGGGAGGGAAAACTATTAGAAATTTAATGTGTGAATAAGAATTTAAAAATATAATTTAAAACAAAGACAATAAATCTTTTTATACAATATATTCTGATTTTGGTTTTCCTTCCCACAATCTCTCCCAGACCATTCCCACTTCTGCAATGCCTTTTCTTTCTCTCTGTCATGATACAAACTGGCCTCTAAATGATAATAAAATAAATTAGGTAATATAATCAAAATGGAATGGGATAAATAAACAGTTTTTAAAAAGTAAAAGAAAGCCAGGCAGTGGTGGTGCATGCGTTTAAACCTAGCCCTTGTGAGGCAGAGGCAGACAAATTTCTGAGTTCAAGGCCAGCCTGGTCTACAGAGTGAGTTCCAGGATAGCCAGGGCTATATAGAGAAACCCTGTCTCGAAAAGCAAAAACAAAACCAAACGAAACGAAAAAAAAACAAAAAAATTAAAAGAAAAAGCACAAGAAACATGTACAGAGCCAGAGATACATATTTGCACATACTGAAAACCCTTAAAAACAAAATTTGAAACCATAATATGTAAATAAGAGATCTGTAAGTTAAAACATTAAAAATTAAATGCTCTGACAAAGCATTGTGTGATGAGACAAAAAACAAACAAACAAAAACAAAACAAAAACAAAACCAAAAAAACAAAAAACCCCCAAACCTCCAAAATTACCGCTGAATTTGTTTTCTTTTGTCTATTTACTGCTAGGCATGAGGACTGCTTTAAGTATGGTTTGTATCCCCAGTGAGATTCTGTTGTAGAACATTAATTTTTCCTTTGTGAATGGTAATCAGAACAGCAAGTGTTCTTAACCTCTAAGCCATCTCTTTAGCCACCAAACTCCCAATTTTTATTGCTTTTTTTATTGGATATTTTCTTTATTGACATTTCAAATGTTTTCCCCTTTACTGGTTTCCCCTCTGAAAACCCCCTATTCCCTACTCCCTCACCCTGCTCACCAACCCCCCTCCCTCCCTGCTCTTGAATGTCTCTACACTGGGGCATCAATCATTTACAGGACCAAGGGCCTCTCCTCCCAGTGATTCCTAACAAGGACAGCCTCTGCTACATATGCAACTGGAGCCATGGGTCCCTCCATGTGTACTCTTTGGGTGGTGGTTCTGTTCCTGGGAACTCGGGGGGTCCTTTCTCTAGTTTCTCCATTGGGAACCCTCTGCTCAGTCCAATGGTTGGCTGAGAGCATCCACCTCTGTATTTGTCAGGCTTTGGCAGAGCCTCTCAGGAGACAGCAATATCAGGCTCCTGTCAGCATGCACTTATTGGCATCCAAACTAGTGTCTTCGTTTGGTGACTATATATGGGATGGATCCCCAGGTGGGGCAGTTTCTGGATGGCCTATCCTTCAGTCTCTGATCCACACTTTGTCTTCATATTTGCTCCCATGAGTATTTTATTCCCCCTTCTAAGAAGGACCAAAGCACCCACACTTTGGTCTTCCTTCTTTGTGAGCTTCATGTGATCTGTGAATTCTGTTTTTGTTATTCTGAACTTTTGGGCTAATATCCACTTATCAGTAAGTTCATACCCTGTGTGTTCTTTTGTGACTAGGTTTCCTTACTCAGGATGATATTTTCTAGTTCCCTCCATTTGCCTAAGAATTTCATGAAGTCATTGTTTTTAATATCTGAGTAGTATTACATGTGTAAATGTACCACATTTTCTGTATCCATTCCTCTGTTGAAGGACATCTGGGCATATTTTCTTTTTACTCTTTTTCTTTACTTTTTGTTTTTACAGGATCTCATAGTTTAGGCTGGCCCAAAACTCAGTTATAACCCAGTCTGCCCTCACACTCAAAGTAATCCTCCTGCTTCCTTCCTTTCAAGAAGACTAGGATAATGAGGCTGTTTAAAGTTTATCTGTTTTGAAAGAAATCTTTATGTGACTAATGATGCTGGTAGGAAAGCTCAAGAAATGCTGAAAAGCAATGGTCAGACCTTCCCATGTGTCACAGGTAAAGACCCATCCTCCTTCCTGAAGCTTCAGGGATGCATCACATGAGGAGCAAAGGCTTTTGCCTGTCAGAATTAACAATATTTTATACATATTTTTATTAATTCAACATTCAAGGCATAATTGCTTTAAATGGCTTCTCCTCTTTGCTTCACAGTGTATTTAAAAATTCTGCAGACTCCTGAGTCATATTTTCAGCATTGAAACTGACATTAAATCTGCTATCTGGACACACTAAAATATTCACAAAAGGTACAATGAAACAATTCTCTCCCAGAGCAGAGTACAGAAGTTGGGAAGCAGAGGGTGTCAATTTCTTTTTCATATACTGCGTGCTACAGGAGGCGCCACAAACCACAGGGCAAGGTGTGCAATCTTAAAAGCAAAGTTTGTCACTAAGAAGCCCTGTGTTTTCTGTAACAGTACAAAGAGTCATCATGTGGAAAGAAAGAACAGAAAAGACTCTCAGACAAAGACACAGGACAGACCTTAAATATTCATTACAAGTCTGCAAATTCTGTATTCTTTCCTTATGACTTTAAAGGTAATTTGTATACAAGCTATATACAGTTTGGTTTCCTAATGGCAATACTCTAAGGACTTTCTTCACATTTGAGACTAACTACTGTAACTTATCTCTGTGTGTGTGTGTGTGTGTGCGCGTATGCTTGTGTATGTGTGTGTGCTAGCATGAAGGTCAGGAGCCCACTGTGAGCATCTTCCTCAGTCACTTTCCATCTTGCACTTAGAGGCACTGTCTCGCACTGAACTTTCAACACGCTGAATTGTCAGAACTGGCTGCTGCAAGTTCCAGAGATTCTTCATTGGAAATACAGGCACATACCCTAATGCCTGGCTTCTTAAAATGGAAGCTGGAGATTGAACTCAGCATACCATGCTCCCATGGTGGGCGCTTTACTCACTGAGCCATTTCCTCAAGCCCCAAACTGTTTATCTTTAGCCACTATTAATTCTGGTTTGAAAAATATCACAGGGAGCATCTAAAATGTTCACTTAGTTCTCAAATATGTGAAAAATAATATAATACTTACCAAAACTAATGTGTTGATCAAGAAATTATGCTTTTTACCAATTTTATTTTAAATATGAAAAATATTTTTTTAAGATTTCCATGTAGCATGCTTTTTATTTTTAATTTATTTTTATTAGGTATTTTCCTCATTTACATTTTCAATGCTATCCCAAAAGTCCCCCATACCCACCCCCCAATCCCCTACCCACCCACTCCCCCTTTTTGGCCCTGGGGTTCCCCTGTACTGGTGCATATAAAGTTTGCAAGTCCAATGGGCCTCTCTTTGCAGTGATGGCCGACTAGGCCATCTGATAATACATAAGCAGCAAGAGATAAGAGCTCCGGGGTACTGGTTAGTTCATATTGTTGTTCCACCTCTAGGGTTGCAGTTCCCTTTAGCTCCTTGGGTAATTTCTCTAGCTCCTCCACTGGGGGCCTTGTGATCCATCCAATAGCTGACTGTGATCATCCACTTCTGTGTTTGCTAGGCCCCAGCATAGTCTCACAAAAGACAGCTATATCTGTGTCCTTTCAGCAAAATCTTGCTAGTGTATGCAAGGGTGTCAGCATTTGGAAGCTGATTATGGGATGGATCCCTGCATATGGCGATCACTAGATGGTCCATCCTTTCGTCACAGCTCTAAATTTTGTCTCTGTAACTCCTTCCATGGGTGTTTTGTTCCCATTTCTAAGAAGGGGCAAAGTGTCCACACTTTGATCTTCGTTCTTCTTGAACTTCATGCGTTTAGCAAATTGTATCTTATATCTTGTGTATCCTAAGTTTCTGGGCTAATATCCACTTATCAGTGAGTACATATTGTGAGAGTTCCTTTGTGATTGGGTTACCTCACTCAGGATGATGCCTTCCAGGTCCATCTATTTGCCTAGGATTTTCATAAATTCATTTTTTTAAAATAGCTGAGTAGTACTCCATTGTGTAAATGTACCACATTTTCTGTATCCATTCCTCTGTTGAGGGGCATCTGGGTTCTTTCCAGCTTCTGGCTATTATAAATAAGGCTGCTCTGAACATAGTGGAGCATGTGTCCTTCTTATCAGTTGGGACATCTTCTGGATATATGCCCAGGAGAGGTATTGCTGGATCCTCCGGTAGTACTATGTCCAATTTTCTGAGGAACCGCCAGACTGATTTCCAGAGTGGTTGTACAAGCTTGCAATCCCACCAACAATGGAGGAGTGTTCCTCTTTCTCCATATCTTCGCCAGCATCTGCTGTCACCTGAATTTTTGATCTTAGCCATTCTAACTGGAGTGAAGTGGAATCTCAGGGATGTTTTGATTTGCATTTCCCTGATGATTAAGGAAGTTGAACATTTTTCAGGTGCTTCTCAGCCATTCGGTATTCCTCAGGTGAGAATTCTTTGTTCAGCTCTGAGCCTCATCTTTTAATTGGGTTATTTGATTTTCTGGAGTCCACCTTCTTGAGTTCTTTATATATATTGGATATTTGGGATAGGTAAAGATCCTTTCCCAATCTGTTGGTGGCCTTTTTGTCTTATTGATGGTGTCTTTTGCCTTGCAGAAGCTTTGCAATTTTATGAGGTCCCATTTATCAATTCTCGATCTTACATCACAAACCATTGCTGTTCTATTCAGGAATTTTTCCCCTGTACCCATATCTTCGAGGTTTTCCCTACTTTCTCCGCTATAAGTTTCAGTGTCTCTGGTTTTATGTGGAGTTCCTTAATCCACTTAGATTTGACCTTAGTAAAAGGAGATAGAAATGGATCAATTCACATTTTTCTACATGATAACCGCCAGTTGTGCCAGCACCACTTGTTCAAAATGCTGACTTTTTTTCCACTGGATGGTTTTAGCTCCCTTGTTGAAGATCAAGTGACCATAGGTGTGTGGCTTCATCTCTGGGTCTTCAATTTTGTTACATTGGTCTACTTGTCTGTCACTATACCAATACCATGCAGTTTTTATCACAATTGCTCTGTAGTACAGCTTTAGGTCAGGCATGGTGATTCCAACAGAGGTTCTTTTATCCTTGAGAAGAGTTTTTGCTATCCTAGGTTTTTTGTTTTTCCAGATGAATCTGCTGATTGCCCTTTCTAATTCGTTGAAGAATTGAGTTGGAATTTTGATGGGGATTGCATTGAATCTGTAGATTGCTTTTGGCAAGATAGCCATTTTTACAATGTTGATCCTGCCAATCCATGAGCATGGGAGATCTTTCCATCTTCTGAGATCTTCTTTAATTTCTTTCTTCAGAGACTTGAAGTTCTTATCATACAGATCTTTCACTTCCTTGGTTAGAGTCACGCCAAGGTATTTTATATTATTTGTGACTATTGAGAAGGGTGTTGTTTCCCTAATTTCTTTCTCAGCCTGTTTATCCTTTGTGTAGAGAAAGGCCATTGACTTGTTTGAGTTAATTTTATATCCAGCTACTTCATTGAAGCTCTTTATCAGGCTTAGGAGTTCTCTGGTGGAATTTTTAGGGTCACTTAAATATACTATCATATCATCTGCAAAAAGTGATATTTTGACTTCTTCCTTTCCAATTTGTATCCCCTTGATCTCCTTTTGTTGTATAATTGCTCTGGCTAGGACTTCAAATACAATGTTGACTAGGTAGGGCTAGAGTGGACAGCCTTGTCTAGTCCCTGATTTTAGTGTGATTGCTTCCAGATTCTCACCATTTACTTTAATGTTGGCTACTGGTTTGCTGTAGATTGTTTTTATCATGTTTAGGTATGGGCCTTGAATTCCTGATCTTTCCAAGACTTTTATCATGAATGGGTGTTGGATTTTGTCAAATGCTTTCTCAGCATCTAACGAGATGATCATGTGGTTTTTTTCTTTGAGTTTGTTTATATACTGGATTACGTTGATGGATTTCTGTATATTGAACCATCCCTGCATCCCTGGAATGAAACCTACTTGGTCAAGATGGATGATTGCTTTAATGTGTTCATGGATTCGGTTAGCAAGAATTTTATTGAGGATTTTTGCATGTATATTCATAAGGGAAATTGGTCTGAAGTTCTCTATCTTTGTTGCGTCTTTTTGTGGTTTAGGTATAAGAGTAATTGTGGCTTCATAGAATGAGTTGGGTAGAGTACCTTCCGTTTCTATTTTGTGGAATAGTTTGTGAAGAACTGGAATTAGGTCTTCTTTGAAGGTCTGATAGAACTCTGCATTAAACCCATCTGGTCCTCGGCTTTTTTTGGTTGGGAGAATATTAATGACAGCTTCTATTTCTTTAGGGGATATAGGACTGTTTAGATCATTAACCTGATCTTGATTTAGCATTGGTACCTGGTATCTGTCTAGAAACTTGTCCATTTCATCCAGGTTTTCCAGTCTTGTTGCGTATAGCCTTTTGTAGAAAGATCTGAGGATCTGATGGTGTTTTGGATTTCTTCAGGATCTGTTGTAATGTTTCCCTTTTCATTTCTGATTTTGTTAATTAGGATGCTTTCCCTGTGCCCTCTAGTGAGTCTGGCTAAGGGTTTATCTATCTTGTTGATTTTCTCAAAGAACCAGCTCCTTGATTGGTTGATTCTTTCAATAGTTCTTCATGTTTCCACTTGGTTGATTTCACCCCTGTGTTTTATTATTTCCTGCCTTCTACTCCTCTTGGGTGAATTTGCTTCCTTTTGTTCTAGTGCTTTTAGGTGTGTTGTCAAGCTGCTACTGTGTGCTCTCTCTAGTTTCTTTTTGGAGACACTCAGAGCTATGAGTTTTCCTCTTAGGAATGCTTTCATTGTGTCCCATAAGTTTGGGTATGTTGTGGCTTCATTTTCATTAAACTCCTAAAAGTCCTTAATTTCTTTCTTTATTACTTCCTTGACCAAGTTATCATTGAGAAGAGTGTTGTTCAGTTTCCACGTGAATGTTGGCTTTCTTTATTTATTTTGTTATTGAAGATCAGCCTTAGTCCATGGTGATCATATAGGCTTCATGGGACAATTTCAATATTTTTGTATATGTTGAGACTTGTTTTGTGACCAATTATGTGGTCAATTTTTGAGAAGGTACCATGGGGTGCTGAGAAGAAGGTATATCCTTTTGTTTTAGGATAAAATGTTCTGTAGTTATCTGTTAAGTCCATTCGTTTCATCACTTCTGTTAGTTTCATTGTGTCCCTGTTTAGTTTCTGTTTCCATGATCTGTCCATTGATGAAAGTGTTGTGTTGAAGTCTCCCACTATTATTGTGTGAGGTACAATGTGTGCTTTGAGCTTTACTAAAGTATCTTTAATGAATGTGGCTGCCCTTGTATTTGGAGCATATATATTCAGAATTTAAATTCCTCTTGGAGGATTTTGCCTTTGATGAGTATGAAGTGCCCCTCCTTGTCTTTTTTGATTATTTTGGGTTGGAAGTCGATTTTGTTAGATGTTAAAATGTCTACTCCAGCTTGTTTCTTCGTACCATTTGCTTGGAAAATTGTTTTCCAGCCTTTCATTCTGAGGTAGTGTCTATATTTTTCTCTGAGATGAGTTTCCTGTAAGCAGCAAAATGTTGGGTTTTGTTTGTGTAGCCAGTTTTTTAGTCTATGTCTTTTTATTGGGGAGTTGAGCCCATTGATATTAAGAGATATTAAGGAAAAGTAATTGTTGCTTCCTGTTATTTTTGTTGTTAAAGTTGGCATTCTGTTCTTGTGGCTGTCTTCTTTTAGGTTTGTTGAGGGATTACCTTCTTGTTTTTTCTAGGGCTTGGTTCCCGTCCTTGTATTGGTTTTTTTTCTGTTATTATTCTTTGAAGGGTTGGATTCATGGAAAGGTAATGTGTGAATTTGGTTTTGTCATGGAATACTTTGGTTTCTCCATCTATGGTAATTGAGAGTTTGGCTGGGTGTAGTAGCCTGGGCTGGAATTTGTGTTCTCTTAGTGTCTGTATAACATCTGTCCAGGCTCTTCTGGCTTTCATAGTCTCTGGTGAAAAATCCGGTGTAATTCTGATAGGCATGCCTTTATATGTTACTTGACCTTTTTCCCTTACTGCTTTTAGTATTCTATCTTTATTTAGTGCATTTGTTGTCCTGATTATTATGTGTCAGGAGAAATTTCTTTTCTGGTCCAGTCTATTTGGAGTTCTGTAGGCTTCTTGTATGTTCATGGGCATCTCTTTCTTTAGATTTGGGAAGTTTTCTTCTATAATTTTTTGAAGATGTTTGCTGGTCCTTTAAGTTGAAAATCTTCATTCTCATCTACTCCTGTAATACGTAGGTTTGGTCTTCTCATTGTGTCCTGGATTTCCTGGATGTTTTGAGTTAGGATCTTTTTGCATTTTCCATTTTCTTTGATTGTTGTGCCGATGTTCTCTATGGAATCTTCTGCACCTGAGATTCTCTCTTCCATCTCTTGTATTCTGTTGCTGATGCTCGCATCTATGGTTCCAGATTTCTTTCCTAGGGTTTCTATCTCCAGCGTTGCCTCACTTTGGGTTTTCTTTATTGTGTCTACTTCCCTTTTTAGGTCCTGGATGGTTTTATTCAATTACATCACCTGTTTGGTTGTGTTTTCCTGCAATTCTTTAAGGGATTTTTGTGTTTCCTCTTTAATGTCTTCTACCTGTTTGGTTATGTTTTCCTGCAGTTCTTTAAGGGATTTTTGTGTTTCCTCTTTAATGTCTTCTACTTGTTTAGCAGTGTTCTCCTGTATTTCTTTAATTGAGTTATTTAAGTCCTTCTTGATGTCCTCTAATATCATCATGAGATATGCTTTTAAATCCAGGTCTAGCTTTTCAGGTGTGTTGGGGTGCCCTGGACTGGGCGAAGTGGGAGTGCTGGGTTCTGATGATGGTGCTTGGTCCTGGTTTCTCTTAGTAAGATTCTCATGTTTACCTTTCGCCATCTGGTAATCTCTGGAGTTAGTTGTTATAGTTGTCTCTGTTTAGAGATTGTTCCTCTGGTGATTTTGTTACCCTCTATGAGCAGACCTAGGAGACTAGCTCTCTCCTCTGAGTTTCAGTGGTCAGAGCAGTCTCTGCAGGCAAGGTCTCCTCTTTCAGGGAAGGTGCACAGTTATCTGGTGTTTGGACCTCCTCCTGGCCGAACATGAAGGCCCAAAACAGGATCTTTCCCAGAAGCTGTGTTGCTTTGGCCTGTCACAGAAGCGGTTGTTTCAGTAGTCCACACTCTCACCTGTGTAGACTACTTTCAGAGGAGTCTCAAAACCAAGGTGGCTCCCGCGGAACCTGAGGCAGAAGCCTCTCAGGCCGGGCGGACACCTGTGCTCTGACCAGGAAGGTGGCTGGTTGTCTGGAGCCGAAAATGGTGCCGCCTGAACAATATTTTTAATACTTCCAAAAGTAGTTATTAACTATTACTGCACTCACCTAGTATTACCTCATAAGAAACACCTAAGAACTTTCTCGTTGAAAAGCTTGAAATTGAAGAAAAATGAAGGTTCTTATTACTTTATACACTGAGAAACATAGTATATCGATTCGTCTACAGATTGGTATGAAACCAGCTTCTCATATTTGGATACTTAATTAGAATTGGTTGAGGTACTTGACTTAACATAAATACATTATATAATTCAACTTATATCTTGGGGATTTAATTCATCATTATTAAAGAGTATTATTTCCGTTTGCACTCCTTCAAAATCCTTCCACATCAACAAGTCAAATACATGTTCCTTCCACATCAAAATACAAAATCCTTCCACATCAACAAATCTCCACATCAAGATTGTAGTTGTTGTTGTTGTTGTTTTTTTAAAGACAACATTGGAAGCTAAATAGCTCAAAAACAAAGCAACAGATTAATTGTAGAATCTGGGTGTCTTAGTCCATCTTCTAGTGCTGTGAAGAGACACCACAACCACAGCACCTGTTTCTAAACCACAAATTTCTAAAGGAAATCTCTTAATTGGGGGGCTTGCTTATGGTTTCAGAGGTTAGTCCATTATCACCACGGCAGAAAGCATAGAGGCACATAGACAGATATGGTGCTAGAGATGGAGTTGAGTCTTCTACATCTGGATCCACATGCTGCATGAAGAGAGAGTGATACTGGTCCTGGCTTGAGCTTCTGAAATCTCAAAGCACAATCTCTGTGACACACTATTACTAACGAGCAGTATCTATTCTAATAAGGCCACAGCTCACAATGGTGCCACTCCCTGGTGATGAGCTTGTGGGACTACTGAATGTGATCAAGCAATCTTTTATCTTAAATCAATCCACATTCCTATGAGGACCATACTTGGGAAGTACACAGTTAGGAACACCAGCACTTTCATTAGGGATAGTGGGGGATAGTCTTCACATACTTAGCAAGTCACAGTGCAGTACTTACATGAAAGGATCATCCTAAATGGTTTAGGAGAAGCAGGGTGGAATCTCTGTAGGTATCCTGTAAAACCTACCTTGGTTTTGGTATAAGGCTATAAGAAAGTAATTTTTGAATTGAAATAAAATATGTCATCATGAACCTTTTACAACTTCTATTTCTTGAGAACATCAGATACTTTTGTAACCTTTTTATGTGAAAGTCATTCAGTTATTGGAAGAATCGTTATTATTTATATTTTATACCAGAACATGTGTTTGAGCTATAAATCAAGCTCTATGGTCTTGCATTTTATGTAGCACTTCTCATTATTAATAAAATATTTCTATATTTCACCACTATTCCTTATTTCAAGACTACTTATTCCTTATTTCATACTACTAATATGAGAAATATGATCTATAGAATATATGAATATTTTGTCATAATCTCTGTTATCTGAGGTACTGTTTTCTATTAGTTTAGTTTGAGACTTTTCAAAATTTGCTCTAAGGTGATCACTATCTACTAAAATTTGTATTGTTTATGTATGTATGTTTTTGAAACCTAATATTAGAATTAAATTATCAGTCCAAATTTAACTCCTCTGTCATAACTTTATGTTAGACTTGTCAGACTAGCATAGAAATTTGAGAAACTATGACTATTGCAAGGGCAGGAATGAAGAAGCTTTTGAATTGCCTAGTGCCTGTTTTCTTTATATAAAACTTGCAATGTAAGCAGATATGACCCCCAAAACAAAGCTAAGAAAACTTGGAATTAAGAATGGAACGTTGTAGTCCACTAAATCATCTACTGTATTATAGATTAAAAGTTACTGCTTGTGCGAAAATAAGGACATAAAGAACATAAACAGAGTAACTATACTCACGGCAACAGTAAATGAGAATTCTGAAAACTGAACAATGAGGATGCTTCCTTCCAGTCTGTGAACTGATGGAGGCATAGTTCATTCTCTCCATTTTCTCTATCTTTATGAAAATATTAAGGTCAGAGCTTATCACCAAAATTTTATTATCTTGAAGTAGTATCTATTCCACGGGATATTATAAAATACTGAATAATTCAGATTCATGAATTTCATATCATATAACACTCAGAATAAGATTCTATTGATAGGAATTGACAAAAATTAGCCACTCTTATAACTATGAACATCTGTGTTTATTTACATCACTTCAATTTTGATTTGGAAACATAAACGGAGCTTATATGTTTTTTATTTTAATTTGATTGCTAAGCTTGATGGTGTGTAAAAGCTGTGATGCTTATAAAGTTTTGCCAAAATTTTATACATTGCCAAAAGAGTTTAAAAAACATGTTTTATTTTCCCATGAGGAAAATACCTCCATCTTGTGATATTTTTAATGAGAAATCTCAACTTCAAAAGGATAGAATTTTATCAAAACTTTGGACTGGTGATAATCAAAAGCCTGGTCTTAAAGCATTCTACAGAATTGCTTATCACACTGCTAGAGAAAGAATCGAAACACATTGGGAAGTGCTTGGTAAAGCCATATGGCCTGGAAATGTCACAGTGGTACATGGGGAAGTGAGTTGAATGTGTTTCTCTGTAATATGACACAGAGTTTAGAACCACTAAACTTTCTTTTTCATATTTTGAAGCAGTCCACAGAGAACCTGGCAGCTGTTATTGCCCCTCAGTATAGGAGATGAATTTGCTGCTGTCCTTCAGTTGAACCAGCTCTTATGTGCACGCATCAAGCATGAATGGAGAATTTTTATTCTGTAAGCCCCCTTTAAAGCTGTTAAGGCCTTTGGTATCTTCAGATGGTGAGCATTTCCTGTGCCAATCCAGACTTCAACTGGAAAGAATATCTTGCTACTCTGCATAGATGAGACACCTGCAGTTTTTGGCAATGTTTCTGCATTTGCAATTTTAGGGAAGAAAGAGGTTCAGCAGGCACCATTGTGACTCACTGGTTTCTGTATCTCTGGATGTCTGTACCAGAGACTGTGCCAAACATGCGCTCCAGTCCTTTCTGCTGCCTTGAAAGTTGTCAGTCTTACTGGAGCAAGGGGCTTAGAAAATTAACTTCTTATTAGGTTTGTTTTCAAATCGAAGAATGGAACAAATTCTACAATCTAATTATTTTTTTTAATTTCTCTAAATTTTTTTCAAAAGAATACACCTCCGAGATTGATTATATCTTAGAACTTTCATTAAGAGAAAATGATTGCAATGATTTTGCTAGGTAAAGTTAAATTTGCCTACATATAACAGGAAAAAAATCTTTATAGTGAGTGATATGAAAATTATTATTATTATTATTATTTTATCTTGGATAAGGAAATTTGGGGTTGTAGGCAATCCAGGGCAGTTATGATTTCTTTATTTGAGATTTGGCCTTCAGTCTCTACTTTGCTAACTTAGCCTTTTATCCTCAGTGTTATCTTATGAACCAAGGTAGCTGCTTTCATGTAAGAGACTGGATCCTATAAGGTGAATAAAAGATAAATGAAGAAAATATTCTGTGAGTTACCTTAAGCGAGTTTCATGGACATGTTTCCTCACAGGTCCTGAACAGAACCCTAGGTCTATTACCATATGTAGGCATGAAGGGGGCTGGAAAGAAATCTTCTGATCCATGTTAAATAATGGAACTAGGAGAATAATTAGTTCCTCGGACAAAAATTAGAGGAAGACAGTACTTGGGAGGCAGAGGCAGGCTGATTTCTGAGTTCAAGGCCAGCCTAGTCTATGGAGTGAGTTCCAGGACAGCCAGGGCTATACAGAGAAACCCTGTCTCCAAAACAAAACAAAAACAAAAACAAAATTAGAGGAAGAAAATGGAAGTTATGTTAAATCATTGGAAGTGTCTTCCCCAAGGCCAAGAACGTACTGCTTGACTATATTTCATTGTTTGGTTCAGCTGATAAATCTCTTTGTTGTAGATACATGAGTAACACTTTTCATTTACTCTTTTGAAGTCTTTAATCTCATTAGAAATAAAAGGAAAGGAATCATAAAATATTTGGGGAGAGAATCTCTAAAACCTTTTGTTATTTTCTGTAATTTCTCTCTTGACCTGCTATGGTGAACATTTATTTCTCTGCAATTCAATATTTGGGTAGTATACAGACACTCAGAGATACTGGTATCTCTGTGTGGCAACTCCTTGTAATCATCCCAAGGTTCAAGCCCAAACTCCTTTTGGTAGAAACATGGAAATTTTGGTTGCTCAGAGTGGAAATGAGAGGCTGAGAACCTGCCTGCCCTGTGGGATAAGGAGGTGACAGAATCCAAGATCATGCCTTCTCTAGGCTACAAACCCTTGTGTCTTGGTCCTTTAATTCATAAAATTTCATGACCAAAATATAAATGTAAGGATAAAATTACTAGGACAATCAGAGTGAATTAACCTGAAGATGGTATGCATGAACTTAGCGTGTGAGCAAGGATCCTAGTATAATGTGTGGACACAGTATCTGAAGCTGTGTAGGTGTGAGCTCTTCCACCTGAGTTCCTGTTCTAAATGAGCAGGTAAGAAGTAGTCCACAGTTGGATTTTCAGGAGATGGACTTTATATGAATGCCACTGTGAAAGCAATTGCTTGGAAGTCTTCCTGGTTAATTATAGAAGGGAAATGAAGAAAGAAGCCAGGACATGAAGGATCCTAAGGAAGAGTCTCAAAGTTCTCACAGGAACTTTTCCTAGAAGCGCTTTCTGGCAAGAATAAGCCACAGCTCAATGTGTTCCAATGTGTTTGAATTAATTACTGGATATGCTCAGGAAGTAAATTCCCAGACACCATCGATTATTCCAGCTGTACATGGATGATGTAGACTTGAGAAAAGGACCTTTCCACAGACACACAGGTTCTGTGCTGATTGTAGGATACAAAACAAACTGTGTTCTGTGTCGGGAAAGCATTGTGTTGCATAATGGTAAAATGAAGTGACAAGTTAAAGATAGAACACATGAACAAAAACTATATAAAACTAAAACACTTCTGTGTGCTATAGTTGTGCATTTTTCTTTGGGAGTGTCACAAAATTATAAAAAGCTATTCAGTTGCAGTGGTTGATATAAAGATGAGGTGCATGAATAATGCATGCTTGGTTGCAGAGAAGGATGGAATACGGATGGACTAACTTGCACATATGCAATGATCCAACCTTCCAAGCTTTTACACGAAGTAGATGTTTATTAGGAATAAGACAAATCTTGAATGTCTCATAACAGAGTTATAAAATACTGATGGTAGAGAGTGGTGTATGCATGTGGACATGACTGCTGTCTGTAGATTGACGATAGCCAAACAATAGTTCCTAGATTTAGTAATTTTTTACTGAATCCAGGATACTCAGTGTGATTTAATGCAAAGGGAGATGTGTTTTAAGTGACAAAAAATCCAGTATAAGCCCGTGTTTACTAATGACTGCAATCTTTATGTTATTTATTCATCCATATTATAACTAGGTATCCAGCACCTAGTGAACAAGTTCATGCACAGAAAAATCAGTAAGTATGGCCGTGAATCTACCACATGTAGCATACATTAATTTCTTGTTGAAACTTGTAACTCTATTATACAAGTGTAGATTTACCAGCTCACTCTAGCTTTTTGTATTCTCTTGCTTGTTTGTATTTTTTTCTCCCACTGATGTAGTCCCTAACACCTTTAAAAGAGATATAAAATGTAGAGCACTCAACAACACTGGCAACTCATATCCCAGGACACTCTAAGGAGCAGTGTTCTAATAAGTAAAGCTCTTTCAAGTCAAATTGACCTCCTCATGACCTAATGAAGCACAGGTGACTTTTTTCAAATGAAGCCTAAATAACAGTTTGTTTAAAATATTGAGGAAATGAGTCCAATGTTACAAAAGGAAGGTGGGTAAAACATACCTAATTACAACTTTAATTTTTCAGAGTGTAAACCAAAATAGAAAAAAAAAAAGGTATGTGAAACAAGGAGAATATATAAAAGTAAAAAGGCTCGTGAGGGGCTTGAACTGTTTCTTTATGGACCAAAATGAAGCTATTTCAGTGTAATGGCAATAACACTCCGAAACTGCGGTGAAGCACTACTTTAAATGTTTCCTTTGGGTTAAGTACAGTTAGGAAAATGCTTTTCTCCCCCAAATTAAAGTGGCTTGGGACTTAAAAACAAACCTGATATACAAGTTTTCTAGTCATATGCAAAACAATTTTATGCATACAAACTAGGACACCATGAGAGAAATGATGTTGGCAATTGTTGCATGTCTGTTCATCCTTGCTCATTGTCCTTGCCTGTGTTCTGTGGGGCATCACCACAAGCCTCAAGGGCCTTTCCTGAATTCAGACATGGCAGCAATAAAGAAGAAATGTTAGACTCACTGTTTTCTGTCTCAAGTCTTATATAACATAGCATTGAAGATGAGTTTATGAACAGTATTATGTGGTTTAATCTGAAACCACATCAAAGCATATTTCATCTAACTCATGCACTTAAATAGATATTTCTCATTTTATAAAAATTTGTTTTAATTTCTCATTTGCTATCTATATGTTTGTATGTGTGCATTTGTGATTTTCTGTGCACTGGGCACATAAGGGTTCCAACAGAGGCCAGAATAGCGTGCCAGACACTCTAGAATTTGAGATAAAATCCATTATAAGCCAACATATGAGTGCCAGATACTGAATCTGGGAACAGCAGGTGCTCTGAACTGCTGACCTATCGCTATAGCCCTCTCACATAGACCTTTCTCTAATAGATTGCAAATAGCATTGTTATTGAGTAGATATTGAATATAAACCACACATTTTGTGGTTTTTGAGGTCAACTTGCTTTTCACTTTATTAGCTAAAAATCTGGAGGAATTTGATGAGCCTGTTAAAGCCCCTTAATTTGGGCTATAATATTTAATTGTATTGCCCTTTCCCCCATCCAACTCTCATACTTGTTATTGAACCTGGTATTGCACATGCTATATAAATATCCAACCAATGATCTATATCTTAAGTCCTGGGAGAATTTTAAGAGAAGAAAAGTGAAAGAAAAATGGTATTTGACATCCATTACATTTGAAAATGAGGTATTATTTAATCTTCCTATAGATAGAAAATGTGAAGTAAGTTTGAGGATGAGTTGACTCCTCTCACTGTTTTATTCTAATGTACCTATCACAACTTGGTTCTAATTCTTCTAGCTCCTTTTAATGAGACAAGAACTGGTGTGAATCTGAGTGTTTTTCTTGCTTGTAGAATTAGATTGTAGATTAGACTGCCAATTAGAGATTCTGGCTGAAGATACAGGACTCTGAATCAAAGGCAAGAAACCAAACCAAACCAAACCAAAGAAACCCAAACAAAACAATCTTCTAATCATAATAAAAAGGTGAAAAGGCTTCTAGGACATTTGTCTCCCTTCCTGCTCACTTTTAAGGCAATAATGTAGAGAGAAATATCATGAGTGTCCTAAACTTGGTATATCTGTGCCACAGCCAGAGAGCCATAGCAAACCCTTTATGTTAAAGATCTTGAGAACACAGATGGAGTCATCCAGGACAGATACCCTGGAGGAAGGTAGTATTATCATTCTTAATTGAGAGGAATATAATTCTGAAAGAAAAACACCAAAAATACATTCATAAGCCTAAGAGGTTTGGGCTAGGAATATTGATAGTATATTTTAAAATCATAGCTATGTTATCAAATATTGTCATTTGACTTTTTCATTTATATATTTATATAGATGACAGAAAGATAAGATCATTATATAGATGATGCATGGAGGATGACAGATGGAGATGTATAGATATATAAAAGACCTGCTAGATATCATAAGTCATAGATAAAGACATGATAGATATAAACCACAGGTGATAGAAAACAGAGAATAGACAGGATACACAGTTTCAAGACCGAAAATTTCATTATAGCATTGCTACAGTATCAATTTCACATGGGTACAAATGAAATTATTTTGGATTTCTAAAAGGATATGTGGGGGAAAGAAGAGATATTCTTTTATCTTTATTACTGTTAAAAAAAAAAACTCCTGTATTTTAATGATTGAGTTAATTTCTCTCTAAATCCCTCATATGTTAGAAGGATTTCTGCAGATCCAGTGGATTGTCTTCTCTCTTTTATTTTTCATGCACATTTCAGAATTGCACGGCAATTCATCATCTGGACTATGGAATTTGTTTCAAGATTAGCTCTCTTGCTTCCTAGTCATGTTCCTTCTGAATGGTACCTAAACTTTGTAAATTGGAGAGAATTACTCTAATAGAAAATATTGATAATTTTCTTAACACATTTTGAGACTTTTTAGACTATTTGGCATGAAAAACATTAGCTAGTAATTTTAAAAAACTAAACAACTAGAGGAATTTAGAGATGGCTCATTGATTAAGGGTACATCCTCATGATGTAGAAGACCCCACCCAATTCAGGTCCCAGCAATGGCAAAGCACCAACCTATCTATAGTGTCCATTGCAGGGTATCCCACATATTCTTCAGGTCTTAAAGGCACTGTAGGCACTATACATAGTCAGGTAAACTATTCGAACACTCAAAACAAAAATAAATATTTTTAGAAAAGAATACAAAGGTAGGAAATACAAAATACTTGAATAAGATCATGAGAGCATCTTTTATCAGTAAAAGCTGCTGGCATTCTGGTTTATCTACTAGATGAGCTTAGTGGACATACTTAAGTAGTTTATTCTTTACACTGCATTCCAAACTATTCTTCATTCTTAATGTGCACTTCTCGGGTTTGTTAAACATTCTGTAAAGAATATTCACATCACTGGCTAAACATTATTACCACATGCAGATGAATCAAATTTCAGCTAACAGACATTAAATTTGTTTCCATACATAAATTTCCATAATTTTATAAATGCCATTGAGATGAACATTGTGTAAAAGATGAAATTTTAAGTAGCTAAATTAGAAGGTTAAAGGGAGTGAACATCTAACAGCACCTGAAGTATGGTGCAAAATTGTTCTCCCATGACGAGCAATATTGAGACAACCTCTCCAAAGAATGATGCACATTGTCATGTAGCAGTAGCCAATCAAGGGAATACATGGCAATGAGTTAAAATATCAATCAAATGTGATTTGCTGAAGAGCTCATTAATTTTATTCAAATGCAGATGCAAGGCTGGCTTGCTTTGCATTGTTCCCTAAAAACCAGGAGCCCATCCCAATGGAGAAGCTAGAGAAAGTACCCAAGGAGCTAATGGGATCTGCAACCCTATAGTTGGAACAACATGATGAACTAACCAGTACCCCGGAGCTCTTGTCTCTAGCAGCATATGTATCGAAAGATGGCCTAGTTGGCCATCACTGGAAAGAGAGGCCCATTGGACTTGCAAACTTTATATGCCCCAATATAGGGGAATGCCAGGGCCAAAAGAATGGGAATGGGAGGGTAGGGAAGTGGGGGGCGGTATGGGGGACTTTTGGGATAGCATTGGAAATGTAATTGAGGAAAATATGTAATAAAAAAAAGTGAAAAAAAACAAAACAAAACAAAAAAAAAACCAGGAGCCCAGCAATCCCCAGGTATTGGTGGTGTTATACGATGGTCATTAGTGATTAGTAGCAAAAACTGAGAAAACCTTTTTAACAGAGTATTTGAGTGGTCATGGCAGCATACATCAGAGTTGAGCAAAAGAAGTTTTGCTGTCTGATGTGTTGTGAGATAAAGTTTTAGGGAGTTGATTAATAATGGAGGAAAAAGTAAATGATACCTCTGATGATGTTGATAAGGTGTACAAGAGAAAGAGGGCTGTTAATAGAATGTAACAACGGGGTGGGGAACACTGGGGCATACTGGCTGTGATCTCATTTTTCTTGAACACATAAGACTTGACATGTTTAATAGTAGACACCCAAGTGCAAATGTTGAGTAGCACTTGAAAACGCAAATCCAGAGCTTGGGAAAGATGTTTAGATGATGACACATACAACTAAGCCTTATGTTAATTTGTGAAAACATGCAAAGAAATCATGGAAACAAAGATAAAATTTCTCACATGTGTTTCTTTGCAAGTCTACGGATGCATAACAACACCACTGTGTTAAGGATCGCATGATAATGCTTCCTTTCATCATAGTTTATAATTCCTCAGTTTATAAAAATTGCGAGACAGTTTAGCAGTGTTTTCTCCACTTTATTTTAGGGAAATGAGAGCACATGGTGCTGAGGTATACTCACAGTCTGTCGGAAGAAAGAGATTCCAGCTGTTGGGTGTTACAATGCTTTGCACTGTAGACTTTCTGCCTGTTGTAGTCTTTAGCACTTTTAAAATTACCACTAATTAAGTTCTTTCTAATCACTAGTTATATAACTTCCAAAAAAGATTATAACATCTGGTCACTAAGATGGTTGGAAAGATTAAACCAGAAAGTGTTTTTAAACTAAGATCTAATGTTTACACAGCAGGTACTTGCCATTTAATAATTTTAAATAAATATTGGCTTTTAATAATCAGCATAATTATTCTCTGGGCTAGAATTTAAAATAATGGTTAAGTTCCTTTTATTTCTTTGTAAGTAAGGACAGATTAGACACATTGGAATGTTAAAAATGTATTATAAGATGAAAGGATGGACCATCTAGAGACTGCCATACCCGGGGATCCATCCCATAATCAGCTTCCAAACACTGACACCATTGCATACACTAGCAAGATTTTGCTGAAAGGACCCAGATATAGCTGTCTCTTGTGAGACTATGCTGGGGCCTAGCAAACACAGAAGTGGATGCTCACAGTCAGCTATTGGATGGATCACAGGGACCCCAATGGAGGAGCTAGAGAAAGTACCCAAGGAGCTAAAGGGATCTGCAATCCTATAGGTGGGACAACAATATGAACTAACCAGTACCCCTGGAGCTCGTGTCTCTAGCTGCATATGAATCAGAAGATGGCCTAGTCGGCCATCAGTGGAAAGAGAGGCCCATTGGTCGTGCAAACTTTATATACCTCAGTAGAGGGGAACAACAGGGCCAAGAAGTGGGAGTGGGTGAATGGGGGAGTGGGTTGGGGAGCGTGTGGGGGACTTTTGGGATAGCATTGGAAATGTAAATGAAATAAATACCCAATTTAAAAAACCCACATATTTAAAAAATGTTTTATAAGGGCACATAAAAGATAGTCAGATTTGACATATTTAAGGAAAGAAAGATGAAAAATTATTTCTTGGAGAGAATTGTCACTCATTCTGTGATAGTGATTGCAATAATTTAGTGGGTCAAGTCCAAAGTAAGGCTTCCCACAAATAATTCTACTGGATAATAATGGCAAGATATGCTCAATACGTTGAAATCTGCAAGATGTTAACAGGTAAACAACAAGGAGGGAAGTATTGGTGCATACCTTTAATCCCAGCATTCAGGAGCAGGTAAGGCAGAGGCAGGGCCAGGGGCAGAGGCAGGGGCAGGGGCAGGGGCAGGGGCAGGGGCAGGGGCAGGGGCAGGGGCAGGGGCAGGGGCAGGGGCAGGGGCAGGGGCAGGGGCAGGGGCAGGGGCAGGGGCAGGGGCAGGGGCAGGGGCAGGGGCAGGGGCAAGGGCAGGCTGATCTCTGAGTTGGAGTCTAGCCTGGTCTAAAGAGTGAGTTCTGGGATAGTCAGAGCTACACAGAAAAACCCTGTCTGGAAACAAACAAACAAACAAAGGAAACAAACAAACAAACAGCCAAAACAAAACAAAGCAAAAATAAAACACAAAGAGTAGTAAACTACTGTTAAAAACAAAATTGGTAGAGACAGGCAGGTAGATCAATGGAATAGAATTGAAGACCCAGAAATGAATCAAAACACCTATGTTGACTTAATCTTTGACAAAGGAGCTAAAACCATTCAGTGGAAAAAAAGACAGCATTTTCAACAAATGGTTCTGGTTCAACTGTCAGTAAGCATGTAGAAGAATGAACATCAATCCATTTTTATCTGCTGTACAAAGCTTAAGTCCAAGTGGATCAAGGACCTCCACATAAAACAAGATACACTGAAAGTAATAGAGAAAATGAGGAACAGCCTCAAATACATGGGCACAGTGGAAAATTTCCTGAACAGAACACCAATGGCTTATGCTCTAAGATCAAAAATAGACAAATGGGGCCTCATAAAATTTCAAAGCTTCTGTAAGGCAAAGGACACTGTCAATAGGACAAAACAGCAACCAAAGATTGGGAAAATATCTTTATAAAATGGATCTTTGATGAGCATACAAATATGACATATAAATCAAGAGGAAATGGAACTGTAATGAACTAGAAAAGGTACATGTTATCAGCATACTGTGTCTTTCTCAGAAAGAATGTTAAGGGTAAGCACATTGTGAGGACAGTCTGTCCAGGAAAGTTATGCTCATTAACATTCTGCCTTCCTTTAGCCCCGTTGTTTATAGCAGTGGTTCTCAACCTGTGGATGGTGACCCCATTGGCAAATATCTGTCTCTAAATAAGCATTACAAAAATTGAAAATTTGCAGTTATGAAGTAGTAACAAAAATAATTTTATCATAACAACATGAAGAACTGTATTGAAGGTCAAAGCACTAGAAATGTTGAGAACCATATAACTGGGGAACCAAGTGATTAAGATAATTTGATTATAGTTCTCTTTCTGACTTTGAATTCTCCCTAAATTTGCCATTTATTATTTCAGTCTCTCTGCTAGAGGTCCCTTCTTCTCTTTGTTGACTGTCTTAGCTATTAAGTAAGTTCCTGCATTTTAATTTTACAGTGCTGCTATAGTAGGCTTCAATTTAGGGCAATTAAAAGTTTTTGATGTCAAAATTTATGAGATTTAATGTTGAATCCCAATTCTAAATGAGGGAGAAAATGTACGGGGCTGGCAAGGTGGCTTAGAATCAAGGACATATGCTGCTCTTCAAGAGGACTGAGTTAAGTTCCTAGCATCCATGTATGGCAGCTCAAAGCTTTCCACAACTCCAGCTCTAGAAGATCTAATGCCCTCTTCTGGCTTCTGCTGGCATCTCGAATCATGTGTGCACATGTACACACACATACATGCAAGCACACACATGTGCACACACACACATGCACACACACTCATAAAGATACACACATATGAGAAAATAATAGTTTTTCAAACTAATGAAAGAAATATATGAATATACTTATGTTTTTAAATTTTTCTATTATAAAATCAAAGCTGCAAAGATTTTATTTACAGGTAAGAAAGGAAGGTGGCTGTAAAAGGAAGATCAGAGAACTCATTTACTTAAAATGTAATATTATTAATATGATGTCACAGTTCTTTCCTTTCCAGATTATAGGGGGAATTGGATAGTTGATTTTGGATTATTGTAATATGCAGAAGAAAAATATATCAACCACAATGAACTTTGAGAGAACTGTGAACATTCTTGATAGTGTCTTCAATGTAGTGTATACATAGTTATATAGCAGCATAAATTTGCATGTGCCAAAGGACCACAAACTGAAATTCTGAAATGAAGAAAATGATTAAATACAATCAATATATAATGCAGTAATGTTCTAAACCCCAAAATATTTTTAAGGACAAGAAAAATGTAATTGTCAAATTAGCAATCCCTTACACTCACTTAGATGAAATCTGAGCCCTGTAAGATGTTCATGACTTCGTGTAGAAGTGGCCTGAAAAGTCTATCCAAAGGAATCAAGAACATATACATACAACTAATCAATTAATAGTATATATATATATACAATATCATGTATACACACATATATATGTATATATAAACATGTGAGTATACATGATATATAATATACTTCTATACACATACAATTAGAATAACAAGAATATGAGAACAGATTATAGCTTTTTGTCATGTCATATGTGGATGGCAGGTGTGAAAGAATTTGTAAGATTAAGCTCATTTGTGGTGCTAAAGGAATTACTGACTCAATAGTATTATAGGACTGGCTTCTCTGTGTCCTTGCTGCTGTTAGAATTTAGAGAAATCCTCTGAGATAATGATTAACTTAGATGAATGTCACTAATCTTCATTTTAATCTATTTATAAAATTGTCAATATATCTTTAATTTGCATTTCCTTACTCTCCTCCAAGATATTCCTTTCTTCTTATGAAGTCTAGAGTCAATGTCTTCTCCCAAGAAAGTCCCCTCTGTGTTCTCTTTAGGGAACTGAGCTTTTTTCACCTTATTTTACAAAATTGGGCCACTAAGCTATAATTCAACTTACTCCTCTTATTAAAGTGTGCTGAGAGTTATGTTGCATTCACTCACGTACTTTAGGTGTGCACTGTGGTTTTATTGAGATTTTTATATTGAATTATAAACTTATTACAGTACAGATAATGAGCTCGAATTCTTAATATAAATGACAGCCACATTGAAGTGTTTATTGATTGATTTTAGAAGGAAGGGTTATAATGGTTATATTCACATTTCACATTAAAATATACTAGTATTTAATATCAAGCAATTCTAGAAGTAATATTTATAAATGGATCATATATCTTCCTTCTTTTAAAGAAAATATCAAATTAAACACCTACTATGTGAAAGAAAACACACACACACACACTCCCTTAGAACCTTTATTACATACGTTTTACAAAGAAGTAGTCTTTGCTTATTCCCTGGACTATTTGTTTAACACTATTTTAGAGTGATCAATAGTGGAAAATGGAAAAGTCTATCCAAAGGAATCCTCCATTTGGGGCACAAGGTAGATTGCTGCTTGTCCAGAAATTATGTGCCTTTTTGAGCCAAAGCCATAACCAGACACTAGGATGAGCTCAGGTTCTTCTCCTGTCGTATAAATGCAATTATCCTGCCCTGTGGCATCAAGCAGGGGCTATTGCAAGTCCAAGGTCCAGTACTGGAAAACAGTCACACTCACCCTACTCTTATGGTCCTTTTGATCCAGACTGAAGAAGCCTGTCTTCTGACTATGGAACTATAGCAGCCTGGTTTGTTGGGTAGATGCCATGATAATTACAGATCTTGGTACTATGTCTCAGTACCTTGTCACATGTATAAAGTAAACTACTATATACCCATATGCTCACATGCCACTTATCCATACTAAGATGGAAATTTTGTTCATTTGTTTGAAACAATATGACAGTAAAGAAACTCAGGAATAGGACATATATTTTATTGCCCGTGTTTTTGTTCCCCCTGGTAAGAGCACGCTCAGGGCAACCGGAATCTTCTGCGGCACAAGCTTTATTGCTTACCCCTTCAGGAGCCAGTGGAGAAGAGAGCCAGAGAGAGAGAGAGAGAGAGAGAGAGATCCATCGAATGGCGGAAACCCGTCCCTTTTATGGAGGACTGTCCTCCGCCTTGGACGTGTCGCTCCCTGATTGGCTGCAGCCCATCGGCCGGAGTTGTCGTCACGGGGAAGGCAGAGCACATGGGGTGGGAAGCTACCCCGGCACATGTGCAGCTTGCTTGTTTACTACTTAGAACACAGGTGCCAGTGCCATCAGCGCCATCTTGTAATGGCCAATGTGAGGGCGGCTCCTTACACACGTACCATTTCCATTTTTGTAGGACTATATACCTAGCTTAATTTTCACGTATTCGAAATACTTCTGTCTATGCCATGCCATACTTAATTAAACAATGAACAAAAACAGAAATTAAACTACATTAAACCTAAATTACCTAACACCTAAATTCTTCTAAGTGAATAGTAATTTTAATTTAAAGGTGTACAGATTTAGGAAGGTAAATGAGCCTCTATTTATGTTTTTTTGTCTTTTGCTTAAGCTTCTGGTTTAGCTCTCAGTGTGTAGTAATACCTAATCTATATTTCCTAAATGGCAATATTAAATTTTTGGTGGTAACATTGTTATTTTGGATACATTATAGTTACATCATTTCTATCACCTCTGCAAATGCTTAGAAAACAATTGTATTTATTCTCATTTTCTTGGTTACAATCAGTATTTCTTGATGGAAACGCTATGCTTTGTTTCACTGAGAAAGCATCCAAAGTTCAGTTCCTTTCTCATCTGATTCCAGGTAACTCCATGGCAACTATTTCTGGGTTCTGAAAAGGGAACACCATGAACAACAAGGTGATGAAGTGACTTTAGGTGGAGGAAGACTAGAAACGGACTAAGTTATCTTGGGGCATAGTTCTAAGCACCTAAGATCTATTCTTTGGAGTTTAACCTTTCCTTTCCTGCATTATTCACTTTAAGCATGCTGTAAATCTTCACTTGTTTCACAAGTACAGAGTCGTATTTGAAGAAGAGCAGAGTCTCATCCTGGGATCCTGCCTCAAAATAAGAAATGTTTAAGGACAAAAAATAAAGTCACTATAAACACAGCCATCCTCTTAACTGGCAATCTTAAGAGAAAACCATTGTGTGCTGTTGGTGATAGTATTCTGTAGCATGTCTTGTGTCTTAGGAATCACATCAATAGCAATGTTTTAAATTAAGACATCTTGATGAGTAGATGTCTTGTCCTCTAAGTCCAGAGCAAGCATTTTACTGATACACATTTTCTTAAATGAATACTGTTACTAATTTTAAGCAGTACAAATTATGTCATATTCTGTGACAACTATAAAGTATAAAGCTTTCAAAATCATCTTCATCTTGACAATTTAGGCCAGTGTTTATCAAAGCTCAGCCAACTTCAGCATCACTAAGAATGATTTATGGAAAACAAACTCTGGGCCCCAGAGATCTAATCTGTGTATCTAAGGTGTCTATTTACTGTTATCCACACTATAAAATCATCATTGACAATGAACTTCTAGGTGATGTTTATGCTACCTGTTTTAGAGCCACACTGTGAGAATGAGAGCTCTGAATTATAAGACATTTTTGCAAAAAAAAAAATAAAACCTTCAACAATAATTATAAATGTTCTAAGCAAATAGTCTTTGTTATAACACATGCAGAAGCAAGGCTCTGCAATTACTCTCTATGTCCACTAAACAAAGAGTTTCTATATCCATGGTGTGTCCAGAGAATTATGGTGACTACTATGGCTGAGAAATTAATGAAGTAGACATAAATTCTATCAACAGAGAACTTCTAGTCTGTAGGATGAGATAAACATGTGAAACAATGATTTCTGAAAGAAAAGCTGTGCCCTAAAAATAAATGTAGCTATCCTATGACATCAGTGTAAGGAAGGAGGAGTTTCTGAGAGATAAGCATAATGTGGTATTTCCAGTGATTTATAGCAGTTTCAGGGCTCCAAGACTAAGTGCTCTTGCACCCTAAAAATTATTTCATGTACATATACAAATGGTCCCATAAAACTTATGGAAATTACCAAGGTGAATTTGCTGTAAAGTAAATCTTAGAATTGCTTGACCTGGCTACGTTTAGAATATCATGATTCTATCAATGTATGATCCTACTAAAATTGTCTTATAATTTCATTTGAGATCTCAAACCAAATTTCTTGTCTGAGATCTGATTAATGGCACACTGTCAGTAATTATGGGTATCAGCAGATATGTTGTTTCTAAAATACACTATAGTTTTATCTTGTGGATTTATGTTACGTAAAATCATTAATCATAAAACAGATTTTTAATATTTAGTTTAGAAAGTGGTCACTGTCTCTTCCTCAACTTTGTTCTAAAATGCAAGCAAAGTCTAAATAAATAAGTCTATTTCTCCCTTTGAAGGCATAAGAAAAGTTTGCTTGTATTGAACAAAACAAAATGAACCTAGAGTGTTAAAGAGAAAGCATAAAAGCATTATCATTTGCATAGTTAATACAAACACAAAACTACACTGATGTTTATGTTATATGCATTTTCTGTGAAATTCTGTTATCCATCAATATGTACTTCATTCCAGAAGATGAATCAAAACACCAAAATCAAAAAGTCACTTTACCTTTACCAACTTCATAATAGATTAGTACATTTTAAAAGTATATTACTTCAGGGGTGAGCATTATTTCATCCAAATAAAACCTCTATATTCCTAGCCCGTTCCACATGACTCTTTCTGACAATATTAAGTGTCTTAGCATAAATCAAGTGTACCTAAGTACTCAGCCAGGTAAAAATTCACCTATTCACGAGCTTCCGAGTAAAATATCGTTGGTTTTCTTAAATCGGATATCAAGAATTCTTGAAATGGTCACTTAGTAGATTGTAAACTCTGTAGTCCACTGATGTTATACCACAATGAGGAGCCGACGAGTGGTTGCTTCTATTTCTTATCTTTCCGTGGAGTGTAAATATTGCAGAGCAACAATATCTTGAGCTGAAGATTAATCCAAGCTGTCGTGAATAATAGATGAAAGCACATACTTGAGCATCTCTCCTCTTCACAGTCCTCTCTGATAATTCAACTTCCAACGAGTAGGTGTCATTGGTATGTGAACTGGAAAGGGTGGGATATCTTTCGCAGCTGAAATTACATGAGCCTTGTGTCTGATTTAGTAATAGCATGTAGAAAGGGGTTTCATGTGTGTTTATTAAGAAGCTCTGCACTCTTCACCTAATTTTGCTGCATAGTTTCTGACTGCTACATGGCAAATGCAATTTCAAGTCAATTTCTTTCTACTTAACTTTATTGGATGCCAAGATCAATAAATGTTGCCTCTTGATTCAAGAAGTAACATACTGTGAGTCAAGTTCTACACCATGCTTATGGCTTTTATTACTGTTTTGTGAAATATGGCCAAACACTGTATTAGCAAATATTGTCTCATTCTGAGGTATTTCCATTAATGCAAACTATCAACAAGGTGATTAAACTACTAGTTTAATATGCATATATATGTGTGTATTTTTGTCTCATGTCTCTTTTCCATGCCATGCATTTTAGTAATTGATATTTATTACTTAGATAAAAATATGCATTAAATTAAACTTTAAGTGTTTATTTCATGTCAGTTTTATGTTTTCCTGTTATATTTTATTATCCTTTCATTTTATCATTTATCGTTTACCATCAGTTATGTGAATTTTTGATGTATCATAATTTGTCAGGATAAGTAATGTTTCATAATCATTCATAATCATTCATAATCATTCATGAGGGGACTCATGGCAACTATTATTAACATGATAGTTTGATGAATGTGCCACTTGTAAGTTTCACAGTTGGTTACAAAGACCTAGAGCTGAGCTGAGATACTTAGACAAGAGCAGGAACTGCATCATTGCCGTATTCCATTTCCCTTGTGACTAACAAAAAACTCTGCAATGAAACATGGCTTCTGAAGATTTGTAGATTTGTAGTGTAGGAGGACAATGACTGGGCACTTATTGTGTTCTGTGGCTGCACTGTTCCCTTTCTGAGAATGACCTTGTAGCCCATGACCTTTCCTTTGTTCCTTTACCCTGAGAAGTAATGAATTTCCACTGTTTCCAGTCCCACAGATACTCCACCATCCTTTTAGGATTTCTGATTATTCCCTATTTTTCAACTAAGAACCCTGCCTACGAACCATATTTAACTGAATTCTGAATACATTATCCCCTTCCCATTGGGACCCTAACTGCTACACATGTCCTCCTTATCCAAACTCCTGCCCATCTCAGATTGGTGCCTTTGTGTCAAACAATAAAAATTCTTTGTTCATCTAGCTCTACACAGATGTAGCGTTAGGTTATTAATACGTTAACTATTTTTCTCCATTAACATTATTCCCTCTATTTACTTCCTCCTCTATCCTGTGTTTCCCATGGGAAACAAAATAATAAAACTATACTGTACTTATTATAATGGAAGAATAGAAAAATTAAAATTAAAAATGAAAAATAGAATAAAAAATCAACACATGAAATTGAAAGGTCACTGTTTCACATGCTATGTGTTTATATTGCACAGAGTTTTGCAAATATAATTGCATATGTAGAAAAATGAGAGATTGCTAAGCAGTTTAAAGCCTTGCTGTGCTGCCAGCAGGCTTAAAGACAAGAGACAATGGATCTCCAAAACCAGTGTAAATTCCAGAGGGCCTGGCAGCCCACCTATAATTCAGGACTTGAAATCAGGAGACAAAGAATCCCCTAAGTAAAGTCTATAACTATGCGAGGAATATCACAGTGCTTTGGGTTTCAACAGGGTGCCCAGATTCATAAATAGGTAATGAGCAAGGAGTGGACACTCTTATTAGCTTTGGGCTCCACACACATGCATATTTATATGCATAGATACATTCAACCACAGGTGCACTTAAATACACTTTAACACATGCATTCATACACACATATACCAAACACACATACAACTGAAAAAACATTGCAGCTTTATTTATTATTAATTACACGTTTTCATGATTTATCCAGACAAAATAATACAATGAAGATTAAGCATTTTAATCTCAAGAAAGCAATGGGACTTGTGTCTGGTTTTCTGAACAAAATATTGCTGTCTTTTGTTGATTTCTCATTGTTGCTGTATGCAATTATGTGGGAAAGCTCATGACTTCCATAGGTTTTTTTCTCTATGATGGAAACTCACTTGAGCACCATAAATAGCATAACCTGCTGTCTGTTTGATAATAGAGAATTTGCAAGAACTTGAAAGTAACCAAGCCTGAAAGACTTGGATGTTTCCTGGAAAGCAGGTCTAGAGACAGGTAACAGGAAAATGTCAGGAGCCATAATAGGACAAGCTAATAACTAGCAAGTGATCTTCCTGAGATGGTCTGCTTCAAATTATGATATAATCATGATAGATTATAGACAAGGCCCTAAAGGAATTCATTTTATGAAAGCTTCCTGATATTAATATGCCTTTCCTAATATTATTAAATACACACACATATATATATATCAATAGATACTATCCCACCCTTTTGACGAGATCACTGCAGATCTATGAAGATGTACTGTCTTGTAGTGATATAGACTGTCTTGTAGCTATACAAATAGATGACTTCTTAAGTCTTTTTTTTTTTAATTTATTTATTTATTATATGTAAGTACACTGTGTAGCTGTCTTCAGACACTCCAGAAGAGGGCGACAGATCTCGTTACGGATGGTTGTGAGCCACCATGTGGTTGCTGGGATTTGAACTCTGGACCTTCGGAAGAGCAGTCGGGTGCTCTTACCCACTGAGCCATCTCGCCAGCCCCCTTCTTAAGTCTTAATAATGATCCTATAAGAATTCCTAAAATTATATCAGTGATTATTAATCTTTTTTATGGTGGAACTGCTTTTATGTCCTTTTCTGATACTCAAAACTGCAGTGAGAACTCTGCCAGTCTCCTCTGTGTCACCAGTTAATTGCTCTTAGATAATAACTACACTTTCTCCTACTCAGAGCGCATTTCAACAGGTTGTAAAATAATTAAACAAAGGTCATAAAAGGGAAGAAGTGAGTTTTTTTAGGTGTTAGGACATAAGATAAAATATTGGCTGCACTTATCTATAGAAAACTTTACTAGTAACTTAGTAATGGTTTTCACCCTTCAGTGAACCTGAGGGGCTGTGACAGGTGATTGATTGATGTTTAGCCAGATAATTACTCCTAATGGGTATGCCTGCAAACAGTCTCTGTTGTAAACTTCTATTTCCATTTATGATTTGATTTTTTTTGTGTGTGTGTAAACTTGTGGTGAACTTCTTAACACATAATTATGTATTCTGAAAGATATATAAATACTGAGGAAAAAGAGATGGGAGAAGAGAATTTTTTTCCCTTCCGTATTTAGAGAAGAATTTTTTTTCCCTTTCCCCACTTAGAAGAACTTTTCCCTTGCTTCACTTACAATCTTTCTGCTCTTCCACTTTTTCTAAATAGCTTTAATAAGAAACTTTTTACAACTTAGTAATAAATGTTATAATCACTTTTCAAAGTATTTTTTCTTCCTGTGATTTCTGACTAGCAGGCTGGAAGTTAAGTAGTTCCTTCTGAGATAGTACATAGACTATTTAATTTTTTGCTGTTCTATGAAAAGGTGCTGAGTGACAGAAACTGCAGCTTCTGGCCACGGAGGATCACAGAAGGCAGGTCAGCTACAGTAGCATAGTAACTTAGACTTAGATAAGCAAACCTTTATTATACCGCAACCTTAAGTCTCTTGTAAGACAAAGTCTTACCCTCCACTGATACTCTCCCCCCTCAGCTGCCTCATGAAAAACCAACAAAAAAGAATACCCCACAAGGGCTGGCCCCTGGCAAGAAAAAGCTCCAAGAGCAGTTTGGAAACACCTGGAATGTATTGCTTATTAACGTATTCCTTCATTTTCATAGTGTAGTCACATTTTATTGTTTACTGTAATTATAATCAGGCATTGGTTTCGCTTCCATTGTTTCTAATTACATTTGCTTCTTCAATGACCCAAGCTTGTGGGATAACTATAAAAATCATCTAGGTAACAACTCCAGATTTACAAGCACAGTTCAACTCTTTGTACAAGAATATCTGACTAAGCCTTGCTCCCTGAATGCCAAATAAGCACCACAGATTTAAAAAGTGTTCCCTGGTCAACCTGTGTTCCTCACCATATCAGCTGAACATATCATCTATCGATTAGTCAAGCCCCAATTTATAAAATCATGCTTTATAGTTCTGGATTGTATTAAATTAACCAAGAAATCTTGTAGATCCAAAATCTAGTTATATCCCATAAACTCCAGTGCTAATTTTATGAAAAAAGTTACTACCTTTACTAGTAAGTAAAGTTATTGATCTTTTAGAATTCATAATACATTATTAGACATTGCCAAACTATTCTCCAAACTATATTTTCTCTAGATTAGAAAGAGAATCCTTGTTCAATAGTCTCATGAATAGTCTTTAAAAGGGTAATCTTTCTGGTGCCAACTCACTGTGGTTTTAATTCATATTTTCTGACCATAGGAGCTGAGCATTTTCTTCATTTATTTCTCAACCATTCACTGATCATTTTTCATGCCATGTCTGAAATCACATCACTTGTGGATACTGACCCATTGTTTTGCATGGCTGCAATGGATAATTCTGAATTGTAATGCTTTCAGAAATCTCAATTTAGGATTGATTCTTACTGCTGCTTTGCCTTTCCTGTCATCACTAAATTAATATATTTCCTGAGCATTAGCCCTTTCCTGCAGATTAACAAACATATATTCTTTTGTAGCAATACTATGTAGATAAATTGATAATTTCATAGTTCCTAATAATGGAGCTATAAAATTCCTAAATTCATACAATTAATTTTGAGCCCTCTGTAATATGAAAGCTGCAATTAGGGATCTGTAAACCTTCATGTGACACAAGCTAATTGAAGTAGGATAGAAAGCAGGCTTGAAGCAGATTTACAATAAGAGAAAACATTCCTTTTAATCTGAATGCAAAACCATTATCTCATAACTAAAGTTCATAAACTGGGAATGAATAGTTTATTGTAAGTTTGAGGACAGAGGGTAAATTATTGATTTGATTTATTTATACAAAACTTCAATGCTAATGAGACACTGGCCTGATGATGTGCTTCATGACAAACAATGCTAACTTAGACAAAAGAATTATCGTTTTAAACTTTTAATGTACCCGTGAAACTAATGGCAGATAATGAACATTTAGTTAGATAAATAGTCTTAATGAAAACACATGTAATCATGCCTGTTGTTACTTCTTATTCAACATATGATATGAATTTATATTTGAACTTGTGAACTTTAGAAAGATGCTTAAAATACCATGTGATCCCTCTGTGCACCTTCCCTGCCAAAGGAGAGCTTGCCTCTAGGGAGTGCTCTGACCCCCAGGACTCAGGTGAGACCCATTATTTCTCTCCTGTGACTCTATAAGGCAGGTCCACTCGGACCTCAGAAGCAGCAGAGCAGCTTGGACAGCATCCTACTGGCCTACATCTGCACCCAGGAGTTGAGGCTGTTGGAAGCCCTATGTGCACTGTTCTTTCCAGGAGAGAGCTTGTGTTCCAGGAGTGCTGACCCAGGCTTACAGACTCACAGGAGGAACAAGTTACAGCCAGAGACAGCAAGAACATCTAACACCAGAGATTACCAGATGGTGAAAGGCAAATGCAAGAATCTTGCCAAGAGAAACCAAGACTACTTCCCATCATCAAAACCAGTACTCCCACCACAGTGAGACCTGGATACCTCAACAAAGCAGAAAAGCAAGATTCAGATTTAAAATCATATCTCATGATGCTGGTAGAGGATTTTTAAGTAGGACATTAATAACTCCCTTAAAAAATACAGGAAAACACAGCTAAACAAGTAGAAGCCATTAAAGAGGAAACACAAAAATCCCATAAGGAATTACAGGAAAACACCCCAAACAGGTGAAGGAAATGAACAAAACCATCTTGAATCTAAAAATGGAAGTAGAAACAATAAATAAATCACAAAGGAAGAGAACTCTGGAGATAGAAAACCTAGGCAAGAAATCAGGAGCATCATGAACAGAATACAAGAGATAGAAGAGAGAATTTCAGGTGCAGAAGATTCCATAGAAAACATGGACACAACAATCAAAGAAAATGCAAAATGCAAAAAGATCCTAACTCAAAACATCCAAGAAATGCAGGACACAATGAGAAGACCAAATCTAAGGATAACAGGTATAGATAAGAATGAAGAGTTTTTTCAACTTAAAGGGCCAGTAATTATGTTCAACAAAAGTATAGAAGAAAACATCCCTAACCTAAAGAGAGAGAGAGATGCCCATGAAAAACAAGAAGTATACAGAACTCCAAATAGTTTGGACCAAAAATGAAATTCCTCCTGTCACATAATAATCAAAATTTTTTAAAAAATGCACAAAACAAAGAAAGAATATTAAAAGCAGTAAAGGAAAAGGTCAAGTAATACATAAAGACAGACCTATTAGAATTACACCAGACATCTCACCAGAGACTATGAAAGCCAGAAGATCCTGAACAGATGTCATACAGACCCTAAGAGAACACAAATGCCACCCTAGATTACTAAACCCAGCAAAACTCTCAATTACCATAGATGGAGAAACCAAGATATTCCATGACAAAACCAAATTTATCCAATATTTTTCCACGAATCCAGCCCTTCAAAGGATAATAAAGAGAAAATTCCAACACAAGGAGTGAAACTATGCCCTAGAAAAAGGAAGAAGGTAATCTTTCAAAATTCATGGGCATCCACATTCATTAAAGAAACTTTATTAAAGCTCAAAGCACAAATTGTACAGCACGAAATAGTAGTGGGAGACTTCAATACTCTACTCTCATCAATGGACAGATCATGGAAACAGAAACTAAACAGAGATATAGTGAAACTAACAGAAGTCATGAAACAAATGGATTTAACTGATAGCTACACAACATTTTAATCTAAAACAAACAGGTATACCTTCTTCTCAGCACCTCATAGTACCTTCTCTGAAACTGATTATATAATTGGTCATAAAACAGGCCTCAACAGATACAAAAATATTGAAATTATCCCATGCATCCTATCAGATCACCACAGACTAAGGCTGATCTTCAATAACAACATAAATAATAGAAAGCCCACATACACATGGAAGCTGAATAACACTCTACTCAATGATAACTTGGTCAAGGAAGAAATATAGAAAGAAATTAAAGACTTTTTAGAGTTTAGTGAAAATGAAGCCACAAAATACCCAAACTTATTGGACACAGTAAAAGCAGTGCTAAGAGGAAAATCCATAGCTCTGAGTGCAACTTGACAGTACACCTAAAAGCTCTAAACAAAAGGAAGCAAATTCACTCAAGAGGAGTAGACAGCAGAAAATTATTAAATTCAGGGCTGAAATCAACAAACTGGAAACAAAAAGAACTATACAAAGAATCAACCAAACCTGTAGCTGGTTCTTTGAGAATATCAAGAAAACAGATAAACCCTTAGCCAGACTAAACAGAGGGTACAGAGACAGTATCCTAATAAACAAAATCAGAAAGGAAAAAAGAGACATAACAACAGAATCTGAGGAAATTAAAAAAAAAAATCATGAGATCCTACTAGAAAAGCTGATACTCAACAAAACTGGAAATCCAGGATGAAATGGGTACTTTTCCAGATAGATACCAGGGACCAAAGTTAAATCAGAATCAGATTAAGGATCTAAACAGCCCCTTATCCCCTAGAGAAATAGAAATAGTTATTAATAGTCCCCAACCAAAAAAAGCCAAAGACCAGATGGGTTTAGTGCAGAGTTCTATCAGACCTTCAAAGAAGACCTGATACCAATATTCCTCAAACTATTCCACAAAATAGAAACAGAAGGTACTCTACCAAATTTGTTCTATGAAGCCACAATTACTCTGTTACCTAAACAGAGACCCAACAAAGAAAGAGAACTTCAGACCATTTTCCTTTATGAATATCGATACAAAATTACTCAATAAAATTCCCGCAAACCAAATCCAAAACACATCAAAACGATCATCCATCAGGATCAAGTAGCCTTCATCCCAGGGAAGCAGAGATGGTTCAATATACAGAAATCCATCAACGTAATCCATTATATAGACAAACTCAAAGACAAAAACAACATGGTCATCTCATTAGATGCTGAGAAAGCATTTGACAAAATCCAACACCCCTTCATGATAAAAGTCTTGGAAAGATCAGGAATCCAAGGCCCATACCTTAAACATAATAAAAACAATATACAGCAATCCAGTAGCCAACATCAAACTAAATAGAGAGAAACTTGAAGCAATTCCACTAAAATTAGGGACTAGACAAGACAGCCCAGTCTCTCCCTACCTGTTCAATATAGTACTTCAAGTCCTAGCCAGATCAGTTAGACAACAAAAGGAGATCAAAGGGGTATAAATTGGAAAGGAATAAGTCAAAATATCACTATTTGCAGAAGATATAATAGTATACATATGTGACCCCAAAAATTCCACCAGTGAACTCCTAAACCTTGTAAACAACTTCAGTGAAGTAGCTGGATATAAAATTAACTCAGACAAATCAATGGCCTTTCTCTACACAAAGGCTAAACAGGCTAAGAAAGAAATTAGGGAAAGAACAGCCTTCAAAATAGTCACAAGTAATCTAAAATACCTTGGTGTGACTCTAACTAAGCAAGTGAAAGGTCTGTATGACAATAGCTTAAAGTCTCTGAAGAAAGAAATCAAACAAGATCTCAGAAGATGGAAAGATCTCCCATGCTCATGGATTGGCAAGATTAATATAGTAAGAATGGCTATCCTGATGAAAGCAATGTACAGATTCAATGCAATCCCCATAAAAATTCCAACTCAATTCTTCACAGAGTTAGAAAGGGCAATTTGCAAATTCATCTGAAATAACAAAAAACCTAGAATAGCAAAAACTATTCTCAACATTAAAAGACCCTCTGGTGGAATCACCATGCCTGACCTAATGCTTTACTACAGAGCAATTGTGATAAAAACCTGCATGGTACTGGTATAGTGACAGTCAGGTAGATCAATGAAATAGAATTGAAGTCCAAGAAATGAACCCACACCTGTGGTCACTTGATCTTTGACAAAGGAGCTAAAACCATCTAGTGGAAAAAAGACAGCATTTTCAACAAATGGTGCTGGTTTAACTGGCAGTTAGCATGTAGAAGAATGTGAATTGATCCATTCTTATCTGCTAGGACATAGCTCAACTCTAAGTAGATCAAGAACTTCCACATAAAATCAGAGACACTGAAACTTATACAGGAGAAAGTGGGGAAGAGCCTCAAACATATGAGCATGGGGGAAAATTCCCGGAACAGAAAAACAAGGGCTTGTACTGTAAGAATTAACAAATGGGACCTCATAAAATTGCAAATCTTCTGTAAGGCAAAGGACACTGTCAATAAGACAAAAAGCCAACCAACAGATTACAATAAAATCTTTACTAATCCTAAATCTGATAGAAGCTTAATATCTTTTATATACAAAGGACTCAAGAAGTTATACTCCAGAGAGCCAAATAACACTATTAAAAATTGGGTACAGCTAGGCTGTGGTGGCACACACCTATAATTCCAGGACTTGGGAGGCAGAGACAGGCAGATTTCTCAGTTCGAGGCCAGGCTGGTCTAAAAAGTGAGCTCCAGGAAAGCCAGGGCTATACAGAGAAACCCTGTCTCGAACAAAACCAACCAACCAAACAAACAAAAAACAAAAAAAAAACAAAAAAAAATGGATACAGATGTAAACAAAGAATTCTCAACTGAGGAATACCGAATGGCTGAAAATCATCTAAAAAATGTTCAACATCCTTAATCATCAGAAAATCAAAACAACTCTGAGATTCCTCCTCACACCTGTCAGAATGGCAAAGATCAAAAATTCAGGTGACAGCAGATGCTGGCGAGAATGTGGAGGAAGAAGAACACTCCTCCATTGCTGGTGGGATTGTTAGCTGGAACAACCACTCTTAAAACCATTTTGGTGGTTCCTCAGAAAATTGGACACAGTACTACTGAAGGATCCAGCAATACCACTCCTGGATATATACCTAGAAGATGCTCCAACATGTAATAAGGACACATGCTCCACTATGTTCATAGCAGCTTTATTTATAATAGCCAGAAGCTGGAAAGAACCCAGATGTCCCTCAACAGAGGAATGGATACAGAAAATGTATCCATTTACATAATGTAGTATTACTCAGCTATTAAAAACAATGAATTTATGAAATTCTTAGACAAATAGATGGATCTGGAGGATATCATCCTGAGTGAGGTAACCCAATCACAAAGAACACACATGATAAACACTCACTTATAAGTGGATATTAGCCCAGAAGCTTGGAATACCCAAGATACAGTTCACAAAACAGATGAAACTCAAGAAGAAAGAAGACCAAAGTGTGGATACTTTGATGCTTCTTAGAAGAGAGAACAAAATACCCGTGGAAGGGGTTACAGACACAAAGTGTGAAGCAGAGACTAAAGGAATAACCATCCAGAGACTGCCCAACCTGGAGATCTGTCCCATAAACAACCACCAAAACCAGACACTAATATGGATGCCAACAAGAGCTTGCCTACAGGAGCCTGATATAGCTGTCTCCTGAGAGGCTCTTCCAGTGCCTGACAAATACAGTTGTGGACACTCACAGTCATCCATTGAATGGAGCACATTGTCCCCAATGAAGGAGCTAGAGAACGTTTCTAAGGAGCTGAAAGGGTTTGCATCCCCATAGGAGGAACAACAATATGATCTAACCAGCACCCCCCAGAGCTCCCTGGGACTAAAACACCAATCAAAGTAAAAACATGGTAGGACTCATGATTCTAGCTACATATATAGCAGAGGATGGCTAGTCAGTAATCAATGGAGAAGAGTCCCTTGGTTCTATGCCCCAGTATATGGGAATATGCCAGGGCCAGGAAGCAGGATTTGGTGGTTTGATGAGCAGAGGAGGGGGGAAGGGATAGGGGATTTTCAGAGGGGAAACTAGGAAAGGGGATAACATTTGAAATGTAAATAAAGAAAGTATCTAATTAAAAAAAAATACCTTGTGATCATGTATCCTGAAAGAATACAAGAACTAGGAATGAAGAAAATAAGAGCAAAAGCAGAATAGAAGCAGAGCAGAGAGCAGCAGGGAGTGTTTTATTACAATAAGTCAGTTTTTATTGCTTTTTAAATTTATTAATATTTCAAATGTTATCCCCCTTCCTGGTTTCCCTACTTTGGGGCATGGAGCCTCCACATGACCAAGGGCCTCCCCTCACTTTGATGCCAGATAAGGCAATCCTCTGTTACATATGCAGCTGGAGTCATGGGTCCCTCCATGTGTACTCTTTGGTTGTTAGTGCTCTGAGGGAACTGGCTTGTTTGGTGTTCTTCCTATGGGGTTACAGACCCCTTCAGATCCTTCAGTCCTTGCCCTAACTCCTTCATTGGGGTCCCCACGATAGGTCTAATGGTTGCCTGCAAGAACCTGCATCTGTATTGTTCAGGCTCTAGCAGAGCCTCTCAGTAGACAGCGATCACTTTTTGGCATCAGCAATAGTTTCTGGATTTGGTGTCCGCAGATCAGATAGATCCCTAGGTGGGGTAGTCTGTGGATGGCCTTTCCTTCAGCCTTTGTTCTACTCTTTTTCCCTGCATTTCCTTTAGACAGGAGCAATTCTGGGTTAATAATTTTGAGATGAATGGGTAGCCCCAACCCTCAACCAGGGACAGTGCCTAACCTCTGGATATCATCTCTACAGTTTCTCTCTACCCTTTGTTGGGTATTTCAGCTAATGTCATCCTCACTGGGTCCTGGGAAACTCTTGCTTCCTTGGCATCTGGAACTTTCTAGTGGCTACTCCTGTTTCCCCATTCCCCACTGCTACACACTTCTGTTCAATTTCCTGACCCTTTGTATTTCTCCCCCATCTCCTCCCACACCTGATCCTGTCTCCCTTTTTCCTCCTCCTTTCTCCTTCCCAGGTCCCTCCCTCTACCTCCCAAGATTATTTTGTTCCTCCTTCTAAATAGGATTGAAGCATCTACACTTTGATCTTCCTTCTTCCTGAGCTTCATATTTTTTGCCTAATATCTGCTTATTAGTGAGTACATACCATGTCTGCTTCTGTGACTTGGTTAGCTTACTCAGGTTGATATTTTCTAGTTCCATCCATTTGTCTGTGACAGTTTTTTTTTCCTTAACAACAGAGTTTCTTACTGACAAGGACAGGGCTTTTTTCTTACAATCTTGAGGTTTCTTTCATTCAGCAATAAAAAGGTAGAAACTACTTTCTCAGAGCAATAAAAGCTGGAGCTTATTTTTCATCCAGAATGAGTGAGGTTTTTTTCTGTGCTGGTGCTTGCTTTGTAAACTTGCTTGTGGAGACTTTTACTCCAGCTACCAAATATATATTTGTAAATATAGGTATGTGTATAAGTATATAAGTTGATGAGACAGATGGTTCAGTCCAACAAAGAGGTGAATGTATGCATGAATGTGTTTAATCTATACATATTTGCTTGTATAAAAGTTTTTCTTTCTGCCAGCATGACCTTTTCCTGGTTCCCAAATTTAATTGCTCCAAGTCTCCCTTTCACCTGTTCAATGACAGGTAAAGTTTCTTTGCATGAGAGAAAGAAACACTAACAAAAAACTTTACTAAATATACCAACTGGGTGTTAAGCACCAGGTGCCTGGGGGTTCTGGCTTCAGAATAACTTAGAGTCAAGAATGGTAAATGTTATTTAATAATAAGCAATCTTTACTTTCACAAACCAAGTTTTGTGCCTTGTAAGTCACAGATGCTGCCATCCCTGCCTGCTTTTCAGAGAAAACTAGTGCTTGGGTAGGCTCCTGGCACTGTTCAGTCTATATAATGTTACATGTACATGTGTTTCAGGGGTAACCATTTGGTGTGGTTAACTAATTGATGTGATCTTCCTTGAAAAGACTATTTCTCCAATGCCCATCACTCCTTACTTAAATGTAACTCTTAGTGTAGGGTTGAGGCTTCATAGACTTGCCATGCATACATAGAAATAACATTATATGAACTGAGCAGGAGATAGATAGATAGATAGATAGATAGATAGATAGATAGATAGATAGATAGATAGATAGATTGACAGATAGATAGATATGAATTTGAGAAAGAATGGTGAGGGTGTATACAGGAAGGCTAGGAGGGAGGAAGAAAAGAAAGGGAGAAATGGTTTAATAATATAAAAATCTCAAAAAAGAAAAATTACTTTACTATAATTATTGAAATGGATATTTATATAGTCATTAAATAAATTAATGTAGTTATCAAGTTACTGTTAGATCTATTCATTACAGTTTATGAAGAATGTCATTGTGTTACCTATTTCTCAGAATCTTTTTGAAAGTTAATTAAAGTATTAGAATCATAACATGGTACTTTATGTACCCAAAGAGATCAATGGGAGCCTATTGCTACTCTTGTTTTCATCATTTTGTTTTGATAACTTTATCCATGGCAGCTGAGATACCCTAAACAACCTTCCAAAGCAAACAAATGAACCAAACTTTAGAATTTGTGCCCTGAAGAATGATTTCATTATTCACTATAAACAATAAGTATTTTAACTCAAAAAATGTTTTGTACAGTGCATGTATGCCTATGTGAAGGTACAACTGTGCAAGCATACATGCAGAGGCCCCAGGATGTCATGGAATGTCTTCTTAACATGGTTTCTACCTTACTCAGGGAGGCAGTGTCTCTTCCCTGGTGCCTGAGCTCACTGTTGAAGCTTCTTGTAGCCAGCATGCAATGTGAAATCTCATATTCCCAGTCCTGGGATTGCAGATGGGCCACCACACTTGCTTGGATTTTACGGGTGTGTGATGAATCTCTGATCTCCTGTTCTAATAGTTGTATGGCAAGCACTACATGCAGTGAGTCTTTTCCCCAGTCCCAAGTACTTTTCAGTTATTTTCGAAGCTAGTATATACAAAGTTCCAATGTATTGGGTTCAAATGGGATAAAAAACAAACAAACAAAGACAACCATCAACAACAACAAAACCCACACACTGTTGTGGGGGTTGTTTGAATCACCTCTCATTTTGCTGTTTTGTTGTTGTTTTCCTGATAAGTCAAAGAATAGACTACAAAATTCAGCTCTTCCTGGGTTTATTTTTTTCTTAACTCATTTTCTTCTAAGCACTTCCATTTCCTCTCATCCTTTCACCACCCCCCACCCCCAACACACACACACACACACACTGTAATCTCACAGTCACAGCGGAATTTTCTGTTACAGAGCCATACTGATTCATCCATGCTGAAAATTGTGCTGCAGTTGTTATCTGTACTGCCCAGGTTACGAGCCGTGGTTTATCCCCCTAATCACCAAGTAGGGCCTGGTCTATCAATCTTAACTCCTCTGAAAAGCTGTTTTGCTCATGCTTCCTTGCATATCACGCAGGCTCTAATTGCATTCAGCAACTCAGTAAACATACCGTGAAGTTGCTTCGATGTAATTAAAAAGGGTGGCACTCACATATGTCACTGGGGGCGAGGACATTTCTTTTGTGTTGGAGAGAATGCCTCACAAGAAATGTTTCAATGAAGAGAAAGTTTGATCTAAAGGATGAGAAAGTAGAGGGCAAATTACTGTGCACAGTCACATGGAGTCAATAGTAGCATTGCTTCTTCAGCAGAGAGTTCATAGCCAGAATAAAATTTCTTCCCAGAAGAAATATTGCTTTTGGGATAAAAAACAAAAATTCCCTTTTTGTTTTTTGTTTGTTTGTTGTTATTTTTATTCTTTACATTTATTACCAGAAGGCACCATGCATGCCTCCAGAGGAAGGAGGCAGCCAACAGTTCTGCTCTGCTCTGATGCCTGTGAGGTACACTGACCAGCATGTCAGGATAAGCTGAAGTTATCATTCAGATAACTTAGTGGCAGGCTCACTTGGTGTTGACCAACAGCTCTCCCACTGGACTTGCTTCATTTTTGAAGTTTAGAAAAAAAGAGAGGAAATATATAAAACTCGTGTTTTAAATATCAAAACCCAGTAGAATTCTTATTTTTCTTCAGAACAACAGTCTTTCCTTCCCTTCTCCTTCCTCCCTTCCTTCTTGCTCCATTTTTTTCCTGGAAGTTGCCTCTGTGCTTCACATACTCTACTACGAACCCACATCCCTGATACTCAGTTGCATACCATGATTTTACTTCCAATATTTGCGACATTCATTAAATAAACTGCTTTTTCAAAAATAGTCATTTGTAGGCAGTGATTGAAATAGCTGAGGACATACATGGGGGGGAAAGACCTCAGAAAATAAAATATCTATCCTACCTTTAAACACCAGCCTCCACCATCTTCCTATACTCTCATGTGGAGTAAAGGGTAGGCAAGGTATCTAGGCTGTGTGTTCCAGAGAAGCTGGCCCCTCGGAGATCCCAATGGGGGGAACATAAAAGTGAATGATAAGAACTGAATTGGAGTGAGTACTGCTCAGATTCTACTCTTCATCACTTAACTTCTATTGTCCTTCTCTTAAGCTAAAATACAAAGGCATTTCCAACACAGAGGAAAAATGACGACACCCCGGAGCTGCTATGTATAGATTAACATGGAAAAACCATTTCAACTACAGTACCACCTAGATCGTAGACTGCAGGAGTCTAGCTATTTTCCTGTTCACCAGAGTTCCCTCATGCCACTAAGTGGCCAAAATTCCCTGTAAAGACTTGAGGGAAACTTTATAGTGTCATGTGCAAAGGCAACTTGACTGAGTCTCTAGAAGTAACTAAAATGCAAGGTGATGGACATCTCTATAACAGACATTCTCTTTTTATTATTCACTTTAAATACCAATATCAACTACCCCTCACCTCCCTTCACTTCTCCTTTGAGAAAGGAATCCCCCTGTAGGTAACACTTGCCTCCTACACACACACACACACACACACACACACACACACACACACACACACACACCAAGTTCCTGTAGGGCTAGGCATATCCTATCCAAATGAGACCAGACAAGGCAGTACATTTAGGGGAATGTGATGGACAGGCAGGCAGTCAACAGATTCAGGGAGAGCTCCTGACCTGCTGTTGGGGACCGAGATGCTTATTGGCTGCATATGTCCCAAGCTTGCTTTTTGGTCTATCTAATGTTTGGCTGTGGGTCTCTGCCTCTCTTTTCATTGGCTGCTGGGTGGAATCTCTCAAATAACAGTGATGCTATGTTCCTGACTGCAACCATAACAGAGCATCATTAATGGTGTCAGGGATTGGTTCATGCCAGTGGGATGGGTCTCAACTTGGGACAGTCCCTCTGTCTCTATTCTATTTTTGTCCCGGCATATCTTGTAGGCAGGACACAAAGGTTTTGTGGGTAGGTTGCTGTCCTTATCCTAACACTGGGAGTCCTGCCTGGCTATAGGACATGCCCACTTCAGGATCAATATCTCCTATTGCTAGGAGTCTCAGCTAGAGTTGCCCAGAGAGGCCCCCTGGGGCCTTTCCCATCTCAGGTCTCTGCTACATCATAGAGATTGCCTCCTCCTCACCCTGCCCCTGGATTTCCCTTTTTTCTACCTTGCTCTCCCTACATCCCATCCCACCCTCCCCCACACAGCTACCCTCCCCATTCCCTCTCCCATTCAGTTCCCTCTCTTTACTGACTTCCAACATGTATTTTGTTTTCCCTTCTGAGAAAGAGTCTGCTATCCTCCTAGGCCATCCTTGATATTAGCCTTCCTTGTGTTTGTTAATTATGGCATGATTATCTTGTACTTTATAGCTAATATCTTCTTATAAGTGAGTACATACCTTGCATGTTATTTTGGATCTGGGTAACCTCACTCAGGATGACATTTTCTAGTCCCATCCACTTGCTTGTGACTTTCATGATGTGCTTATTTTTAATGTCTGAATAATAGTTCATTGTGTAAATAAACATTTTCCTTATCCACTTTTCAGTTGAGGGACATCCAAGTTGTTTCCAGATTCTGGGTATTAAGAATAAAGCTGCTATGAACAGTTGAGTAAATGTCCTTGTGGGATGGTAGAGCACTTTTTTGGTATATGTCAAGGAGTGGTATAGCTGGGGTTTCATGTAGAATTATCCCCAATTTTTGAGGAACTGACAGATTGATTTCCAGAGTAATTGTACAAGTTTGCACTTCCACCAGCAATGAAGGAGTGTTCCTCTTTCTCCACATCCTTGCCAGCATGTGCTGTTACTTGAGATTTTGTTTTGTTTTTGCTTTGGGTTTTGTTTTGTTTTTTATCTTAGCCATTCTGATAGATGTAAGTTGGAATCCCAGAGTTATTTTGATATGTATTTCCCTGATAATTAAGGGCACTGAACATTTCTTTAGTTGCTTCTTGGGCATTCAAGATTCCTCATTTGAGAACTCTCTGTTTAGCTTTGTACTCCATATTTTAATTGGGTTATTTGATTTGCTTGGTGGCTAATTCCTTGAATTATTTCTATATTTTATATATTAGTCCTTTGTCTGAAATAGGGGTGATGAAAATCTTTTCCCCATCTGTAGGCTGCCATTTTGGCCTAATGACAGTATCTTTTGGGTTACAGAAGATTTTCAGTTTCAAGAGGTAGCATTTTTTAATTGTTGACCTTAGTGCCTGAGCTATTTGTGTTCTGTCAAGGAAATTGTCTCTTAAACCACTGAGTTCAAGGTTATTCTATTCTTTAGATTTATTGTATCTGGTTTTACAATAAGGTCTTTAATCCATGTGGACTTGAGTTTTGTACAGGATGATAAATATGGATCTATTTGCATTCTTATACATGCAGACCTCCAGTTAGAATAGGACCATTTGTTGAAGATGCTTTTCCTTTTATATTGCATGGTTTTAGTTTTTTGGAAGAAACCAAGTGTCCATAGATATGTGGGTTTATTCCATTAAACAACCTGTCTGTATTGAAACAAATACCATGCAGTTTTTAGTGACAGAAATTTTACAAATTATTTATTTATTTTATGTATATGACCACACTGTCTCTCTTTTCAGACACACTAGTAGAGGGCATTGGATCCCATTACAAATGGTTGTGAGCCACCAGGGCTTGCTGAGAATTGAACTCAGGACCTCTGCAAGAACAGTCAGTGCTCTTAACCAAGGAGTCATCTTCTTAGCCCCATTAACAGACATTCTTAATCAGATTATTTGAAGTAGGTAGACACAACCTAATGGTACTGGCCCAGCAAGTTCTGGACCAGCAGCTCAAAAATAAAGAACACAGAAGAAGGAATCCTGGGTTTTTATTGCTTGGGTTTCTCCTCATTCTCTTCTTCCTCCTCTTCTTCCATGTCCTTTAATATAATGCCATCAAACTGTTTTTTTAATTCCTGCTAATTATAGTACAATTATATAACTACTACATCCCTTCTCTTACTCCAACCTCTTCCATGACATGCCTTAAATTGAGGACTTTCTTTGATTATTGTTACATTGTTACACACACACACACACACACACACACACACACAATATATATATTATATATATATATATATATATATATATATATATATATCCTACTGAGTCTGGTTAGTGTGACTTGTGTGTAATGTGATTTGTGATTTCAGGGCTAAGGACTTTGCATTGCATGTTCAGTCTCTCCCAGGAACTCATCATGAGAGGAGACTAATTAACCATTCAGATTATTCAGGTCTTGTTTAGGTAGCCATACCATTCTGGTGTCATGGGTATAGCTTCTTTTTCATTTCTAGGAGACCTAAATCATACAGAGACTTCCTAGTCCTCTGGCTCTACTGACACTTCTGCCTTGTTTTCCTTGATGTTCCCTGAGACTTTGGTGTAGGGATTGTGTTGGTTTAATTATTGTTGACAAATATATTTATTCCATGGATGCTGTATTCTTTTACTGATGTTAGAAGCTGCTTCATTTGGGTTTCCAACATGGACTGAAGACCAGCATCTCTGCAGAATTCCTAAAGTTATTCAGAACCAAATTGGTACTCTTGAGACTTCCAATCAAGCAGGCTAGCCATTGTCAGATCCTTGGACATTTCACATAGTGCCGGAACACTTGGATTTTAAATGCCTGTAAAACCAATATGATATGGGCACATAAGTTCTGCTACCATCTTGAGATTTATCCTACCTGCATTTATCATAACCATAGAAGTCTCTGATGGGTCTGGTAAAACAGTTGGATTGTCAGGAGGTTATTTTAAATTAGAAAAACAACAACAACAACAAACAAGTGCTACTAATATTTTATCACCCAATCTCGTATTGCATTTTTATGGATAAGGGCAAGCCTAGCACACTGTGGGTGGTACATAAGTGGTCCTGCGTTATATAAGAAAGGAGTCTGAGTACAAGTACATAAGCAGCTTTCCTTCATGGTCTCTGTGACAGTTCTGCCTCTAGCTTCCTGCATCTGTTTCTTTGCAAGTTTCCCTTGATGGTGGACTGTAACCTGGAAGCTGAATTAACCATTTCCTATCCCCAGATACTTCTCATCAGTGTTCTTATCATAGCCATGGAAAAGCAAACTAGAACAAATACCTCTTCTATGTCATTTAAATAATGGCTTCTTTTACTCAGGCCTTCCTTTTCTTCAAGTCTCGTGACTTCTTGTTGCTGATTTTATCTCTGACATTAGCACTTAGTATTTCACTTATTTTAAGCATTAGCTGTTGATGTAGGATTCCATTTTTAAAAACTGATAAACTTATACTGGCCAAATCTCCCTAAGGGCACAGTAAATTCCTTGGCCATAGAAACTGTGTCAAAGATGTTCACATTTCCTCTTACCCATTCACTCCTAGTATGCCGGGGAAACACAGCAGATAGCCAGTACATGTTTATTGGATTAAGTTGTCAGTCTGTCTATCTAGTATGTTAGGAGATGTGTTCCTGTTTCCCTGTCTTTAACTGATATTTTATCTCCCTTCCTATTTAATTGCCATCATGACAATTGCCCTTAATTAGCCTTATCTTCCCTCCTTCCTTTTTGGATTTAGTAAAAACTGGGACGGATCTCGTGGTAGAGGATCAAATACACTGTTTGCTTTGTTTTCCTTTTAAAACCTTATGCTGAGCTGCAAAGCAGAAGTCTGTTGTGTGTCAGGTGGTGGTAATGGTATGGTCTTCAGTGTTAGTAACTACAGTGCAGGATTCAGGAGGCAGAGGTAAGCAATGTGTTGGTGTTTCCAAAACCAAAGGCTTAGAAGTCAGAACACAGAAGAAACACAGACATCTAGATATTCTTAGGAAACTGTGTCCAGGCAACAGTGAGCAAATCAGGACAGTTTCATCAATAATTATATTACAAAGTTTACACAGGGTTCAGTTTATACATCTCGAGTGTGTGGTATTGTAAGAATACCTGTTTGCTGAAAGACTATAGTGTGACCATTTTCTGTCTATTGTTAGTACACAGCTGCTGGGTATATGGCTCCTCTTTTACTCTCTGGGGTTAATGATTGTGTAATCTGCCTAGACTCCCATAGGAGAACTGCAATCCCCAGAATTCCCTGAGCCTTCAATTGTTACATGAAATGTTTGCCCCCAGAGGCTTCATCCTTTGACTGGAAAGTATTTCAGGCATTACCTGAGGAATGGCACAGGTAAACATGCATCACAGACACAAGCTGGTGAAAGTTCCAGCCTTCCAATTCAGACAAATGAAGTGCTGAAATGCATATTTTTCTGTCCCAATAACAATTATAAAATTTTATCTCAGTCTTTGCAATTCTTAATATAAGCTGTGATAAACGTTTATTAATTTTTCTTAACTCTAAACATTTGATTGAAAAGATTTAGCAGACAGCATCTCGTGTGAAAAACATTCTAAGATATAATTTTTTCCTGAAATTCAATTTGTAATCTAAATTTCAGGATAAAAGATAGCAAATTGAAGTAGCTCAACCATGTAAGTCAAATTAGCTTCAATTTTAAATCTTAGTTTAAAAAAAATTCACAATAAACAAATGATCTCCCTACATCCATAATGAGGTGCAGGATTAAGACAGACACTTTGTTAACTCAAGCTAAAAATCTCCTGTAACTTTAATGGAATATTTAGAGGAAAGTACTAAAGTCTAACTTTATCTGGAAAATTGCCTTGGCTGTTGCTAGAAGCTTCTATGGAGTAAACACTGGTAATATGATTTTCTTAAAGAAGTTTATAATTTACATTTTAGTATTTGTCACAGACTATTAGATTTATAGACTTCCATTTCCAACCTCCTCTTAATTAAGACTGTCCTGGATAAAGGGATTAGCAATTGCTTTTAAAGTAAGGATTTCTCCTTCATAGTTACAGGTCATAGATGTGACTCTTAAACCACAGCAATGCTTAACCAACATCAATTTAACTTCAAATGGATTATTTTTTAAGACAGTTTCTTGCTCTGTACCAAGCAGGCCTCTGTGCTCCTTCCTCCCTTTCCTCCTGAGTGATAGAAATAAGGCCAGAAGGTTTGGAAGAGGCTAGCCCTTGCATAATCCCTTCACTCAATCTTCAGTAGCTTACCAACTTTCTTTGCAAGCTGAGACTGGCAATAAGCAGAATCCAATGGTATTTTGCTACCTGCCTCCATTAAAAAAGTATTCTACAGAAATATGCATTCCTCATCGGATTATCCTAAGCTTTCTTTAGTGCTAGACTAGATGGTTCTGAAGATTCTTTGCTGTACAGGACTCATGGATGTCTTAACATAGGTCCATCTCTGATAGGTCCATCTCTAATGCTCATAACAGCCCTGATGAATCCAAATCCATAAACGAGTCTCAGGTTAACTATGCTTTTGAAAATTTGTTCATATTGACTAGACAGAGAGCAGGTGAGTGAAGCGCGTGAAGGTCACTAACTTGGTAAAAGGAATCCACGCCAGGTTCATATTTGAAAATACACAGAAGTGTTTATTTCAGTGTAAATGTTTAGATTAGAAACAGCTTGTATTTTGGCAGTCTTTCCATGAGTCCTTTTACACTATTGTCAATGACAGGAGCTATCTCTGCTACACTTCTTCTCTGTCGTGAGTTTAATCAAACTGTAAGGTCATGTTGAAAATGACACTATTGATATGAAATATGAAGATAGCTGGAGGTGGGTCACAGTGACCAACAAAGATCATCTCCTGGGAACTGTTTTCAAAACTTGGTTCTGTTTGCACTTTGAAGAGTAGAAGTTCTGATATATTTTCCCCCCAAATCATTTTATCCTCCCAAGAGGACATGGAGTCCCTAGCAGAAATGAATAAGTCTACTCCAGAGAGCACAGGAGTTGCCCCTAAGCAGGAATGAGTGCTGCCTGCCTGGTAGTTTTTGTGCTTTTGAGAACAGGTTGCAGCTGGCTTAGCTTACCTGTTTCCCCATTCTGCTCTTCTCCTGCTTGCCCTCTGTCCCTCATCCACATCTGTGACCAGGCACTTTCCTCTCAGTCCCTAATTCCTTCCTCTTTTCTTGCTCCATCCCTCTCCTGCCTTCCTCTCTTTATCTCCTTTCTTTTCACCTTCTTCCCCTCTCCTCTCTCTCTCCCCCTCTTCCTTTTCCATCTTCCTATCCCTGCTTCTTCTCTCCCTTTCTCCTTCCTTTCATCTCTTCCCACTCCTTTTTTCTCTTTTCCTCTTTCCTTTTACCCATGTCCCCCTCTCCCCTCTGTTTCCTTTCTCTTCGCATCTCATCTAAAGCTCTTCACTCCTGACAGCTCCTTTGACCTAAGCAGATTACTGTAGCTGCATGAAGGGCACACACGCAGCTAGCCCAGCCTTTCAAGGAAGAGATTTGTATCCAAATCGGACACTAAGCTTCTCAGCCTTCTGCTTATTTACCTTGTCAGCAGGATGCATGTCTCTGGGTGCTCCACAGACTCCTAGGGATCTGGGTAGAAACAAAAGCCCATGTCAGTCGCTGCAAATGTGGGAGTCTGTGCCATTAAAAGGAGCAGTTGTTAATAAGGGCCCGTGAGACCTGGGTTTCCTTGGTTTCCATGACAGTTATTAGGTACGGTAGAAATTGAATTGTCTCCCATGATGCTCTTAGGGGAGGGGGATGCATGAGTGACAAAGCAGTGCAGTTATGACTTGCAGTAAATCATCCTTCTGAGAATGTAATACTCCTTGGGTTATTGCTCTTACATATTTTTACAGTTTTCCTTTCAGTGTGTTTGGCCACTGCTGTACAGTGTCTCAAACACTATTTTCCTCCTTTTTTTATTTAGATCCAAGTTTGGCAAAGCAAGGATATGAACAGTTCTGCAGGAGGGTTTCTCAGGGCGAGTGAAGCCATAAGGCATCCAATCAGGGTTTGGCCACCTGCAGCCCAGCCAATATGCCCTTCCACCAGATTTCTGTAATCCCAGCCCGGGAGACAGCCAGCAATGGGAGAAGTTCAATGGGCAGAAACAAAGAGAAGAACAAGGAAGTTGAGGTAAGAGAAGGTTTGATTTGACACAATAAGAGAGCCCACCCCAGCCAGCTACGCACTGTCTGTACAACGGGATGCAGAGCGCTGAAGAGCAGCAGGCTCCTAGCTCTCTTTGGGCGCTAGGTGACCGTTAGCGAATCATTTTGTGTGTGACTAAGGAGCTTATAAAATTTAACCTCTATTTTCTCAATGAAGCAACGAGTCAAATCTATAAAGATACTGGCTGCTTGATAGATGTAAAACTTCTGCCTCTTTTGCAGAACTCTACAGAATCTCCTTTCTCATTTGTGCGGCACAACTAGGAGGTCCTGGCTTGGTTGCGGGTACTACTGTTGTTCATTTTTGGAATTGTTGATGCTAATTCTGTTCAATGTCTAGCTGGAGGGTTTGAAAATAACTTTCTTCACAAAGCAGCAGATCTTTCTGGGCTAAGAAAGCTCTCATATCTAATGCACATTGAATTGGTGTTTAGGGATCCAATGTTCTCCATTCCTTATGACTTGTGTATGGGATTTTTGACGTGATGTCTGCTCATTTGCATTTTATTCAAGAAAGAATTGTTTAAAACTTAACACAGTTTATAATATTCTCTATAATACATCCAGGATGTATCCTGGGGAGGTGGGGGGAATTGGCAGCCCTTCCTTCAAGGTTAAGATGCTTGAAAAATCAGATGCTAGGAGCTTATTTTAAAAAAAGGTTTTTTAAAAGAGACTGAGCAGAGTCAAGGGTATCTCATGAAATTATTATAGGTACAGTCATGAGTGGAGTTAATGGAGAATGACAAGTGGGCAGAGCATGCTATAAAACTGTGAGCACCTGGGAGGCTGAGGCTGGAAGTTTCTGAGTTTAAAGTTATCCTGGGCTTCAGGGGAAAATGCTGTCTAGTAAACAAATGAAAGGAAAAAGGGAGGCCAAGGTCTGTAACCCACTAGGCTATTTTAAATGATTCACGGATTCCATGTGCATATCTTACCTCCAGATCAATATCAGATTTTTATTGTTGTTGATGTTATTATTATTATTATTATTTCCTCCAAGGATAGTTGCTGAGGACAAAGGAGACCACAAACACAAATAAAACAATATAGCAAAAAAAAAAAAAAATAGGATGCCTGTGTAAGGAATAAAATAAGCTTCATTATATCTTTGAATGCAAAGTGCATTTACAAACCCTGCCCATGATAACTGACCTGGTTTTAAATGTGACAATCAAAAGCATGGATGCCATCAGAACTTACAGCAAAATTCTGGGCTTCTCTGAGTAATTCATTGTAGATGATGCTTTCCTTTTGGTAGCTTCCTCACCAAATGCAAATCATGTGTCCTTGAAATTGAAGCATGTTTGTTAAAGTAATGTATCAGTCTACCCTGACTTGAAAATATTTTTGGTGATATGACTTCCTATGATTTGATGATGTGATTTTTGGGTTCCAGTGCTGTTTCCTCAGACTTGGGGAATGGAGAAAAGGAAGGAGAGACAGCGATTAATTCCAAAAATATGAGAAGTGAAAAACAAGATTTACAAATGTGGCTTGTTGCTGTTGAGAATGGAAGTCAATGAATGCATGTGAGCTGAACTGAAGAAAACTTTGTGTAATGATGGGCAGCAACTTTGCTTGGAATTCAGAATGACCTAAGATGGAAAGTCTGAGGCATGGGCAGGATGATTGTTATGGGTTTAAGGACATCTGGCCTATACAGTGAGTTCCAGGCCCACATGGCTAGAGTGTCAAAACAGTACAGGTTCAGTTCCTAGACTCCATCAGAAGTCCATTGTTGATTTCTTCTTGGTATGAGTTAGGATAACTGGCATGACTTCTATGGCCTTTAAAAATCAAGTGTTTTCCTTTCTATATAATAAATGTAAGTGCATTTATTCTACCTCATGGTCACAATCTCCATGCACATCTCTTCACATCTACATCTCCCATCCGACCAACCTCTATCTGAGATCACCTGTCTCTCCCCAGGGAAAAATCATCTTTCCATTGTGATTGAATGTAATGGGTCTACCTGAATACTGGCTGAATACCAAGCCAATAAAGACAGCCAGGAATTAAAGCAGTGGAAAGAGATTTGTGATGTGCAGTCCATAAAGGAATCACTATTGGAAATAATTTGGGAAGTGCTATTCTCTAACAAAGATAGGATTTTTAATGAGGAAAACTATGTATCTTCATACAAGGAAGACCTGTCAAATGGAGCAACGGGCACATCCCAAGCATCTCCATTTGTGGTCATAACCATGTATTTAAAAATGGTGGACATTAATGCCCCTGGACTGATTATTTATTATCATAGTTCGAAAATGTAATACTGAGTCACCTAAAAACTCAAGTAAAGTAGCTGATTTCTTCTAGTGTATTTTGACTTTCCTCAGACAGCCTCAGTTAAAGCATGGAAAGAAAGTTAAAACACCCTAGAAAGTTAAACCACCTGTCCGGAATGTGTTAATAGTATTTAGAAATTAGGCTCAGTAAGCAGTTTGAAAGGAAAATGATGAGAGGAGAAAATGAAATTTTAAAGGGAAATAGTCTTAAGTGTTGGGTTGAGATGCCCCTTTGGATTTCAAATGCATCTTGTTTCTCAATACAATGAAGTTAGACGTTTCTGTTTAAAAACATGTTTAAGTTTTCTTTTAAGTGTAGAGGCCATGAATTGCTTCATTTGATAAACTAAATAGCCTTAAAGGATCACAAATGCCATTGAAGTTGGATAATTTAAACTATCTTCATCCTGCACATTAAAAAGTAAGATTATTACTACACAATGATTTCTGCATGTTTAAATGGTGGCTCCTGCTCATTGAGGGTGAAAGGCCAAAGAACAGTTCCTGATTGTTGACCACTGATGAATATCCTTCAGAGTTCCCTAAACTCATTCTACTCACTTTAAAGTTAGTCCTGGTATCCATCTGCATATTAAACAACTGATATCATTTCAGAACTAGGAATTTGCTTAAGTGTAAGTCAACTTAATCTTCCTTCCACAAAATACTCAGAGAGTCTGGAATCCCTAATCAATCCATCAATCAATCACTATTTAATTAGATATCAGAATTTTGGTTTTATTTTGATTATTTTGGTCTTATTACTGATGCTAGACTCTTGCTTTGTTTTGTGGCAGAAAATATAAAATGAATGTTGAAATGGTTTGTTTATTAACTCTTACAATTCAGGAGACCAAGGTTGTAAAAACTAATTAACAGAATAATATTCACGAATTCTAAATTAAAATTCTATAGTGAACTTATATTTTGATGGATATTACATGATATAAAGGTCCAAGTTTTGTCTGTTTGGTTAACAACACTGGGCCTACAAAAGCAAAATAATATTTTTCTAATTTTAGTCAGGTTTGTGTTACGTGTGTATGAATGCTGTCATCTTCCAGAGGCTAAAGTCCTAGGATACTGGGTTGTTTAAAAGTGTGCCATAATTGAACCTAGTAGGTTGTTTTCAAAAAATAAGAGAAAAGAGGATTTGAATTTGGGAAGGTGTAAAAGGGGTATAGGACTTAGAGAAGGAAAGTGAGGGTGAGTCTTATTAAGTTACACTGTATGAATGTACAGAATTCTCATGGAGCAGAAAAATATGTAGTAATTTGAAAATAAAAATCTTATATAATATATAACAATCAATAAAAGATAAATATAATAAATAAAAATTATATGGTAAGAGAAGAGCAGTGTCTCACATTTGCATTCTGGGCACCTGATTTTCTTAGTACAACCAAGGTTGTATTAGCACATGCAGCATGACTACCATCACAGATCCTCTCTTATAAAGTAGATACATATGGATTACAGAATCATAGGCTCAATATAACACATTTTGTGAACTTCACTAATTTATATCTGGATATACAGATGAATATGTAAAAATTAGCAGAAAAAAAGCTTGTATGTAAGTTCCAGAGAATTCTAGAAGGGAAGCCAATCACAAGACTCCCTTAGCAACCCATGATTACTAAGTGGCTTGCTTAGGAGATAATTTGTTTATGCCTTAAGGAAATCAAGACCTTGGAGGACCCAGCAGGGAAGGTAGCTTGCTGAAGGAATACACATATCCACATTTAGATTGCTTTGATTGATGTTAGAGGTTGATGCTTTAAGTTATCTTCTGTTACATTGTCAGTAAATGACTTTGTTTCTATTAATCTATACATTCCTTCTTATACTAAGGTTATTTATTAAGCTTTATTATTATTACCAATTTTTTAAGATTTTCATACATGAATATGATATATTTTCATCATACCCATTTCTCTCTCTTTCTCCAGCCCCTCCTAAGTCCCTTAAACATAACCTTTTAAATTAGTGCCCACTTCTTTTATAATTATTAATATATATAAAATATGTGTTACATTTATAGGTAATTAAATATATAGATATAAATGTAATATTTATATTATATACGTAGATTAAATATAAATATATTAATTTATATATACATATAAAGTATATATACCATAGTAAGTACACATATAAATTATAAATACATATATATGTATATATATGTGTGTGTATATATATATATGTATATATATATATATATGTATAGTTATATTCTAGTAAGTGCTGACCATATATATACATGTATGTAGGCCTGACCACTCAGGTGTGGAGACACTTAAGCATGAACAACCTATCAGGAGGCTCAACCCTGATTGATGAAAACTAATTCTCTGTCTGTTGGAAGCCAACTGCTTGTAGATTTTCTCCTTAGGCTCAGATCTCTTGAACCCTTTCCCCTCCAAGCTGAAGTGTTTACTGCTATGGTTCTGTTCAGGCAACCATTTTGTCAAGAGTTTACAGGTTCAGCATCTACATCTATATGGTGTCTAGGATTTACTATTTTGCAGCAGTCCTCCTCCTGGACCTCTGATTCTTAACATCTTTCCATGCCCTCTTAAATTTTAATTAGTTGTTATAAATCTGGCTTCTAGTACAACTGTTTCTCACAAGGATTTTATTTGTCAAATGTTTAACTGAAATTTTCTTCTCTATATCTAGAGATTAAGATTGTATAAACTTCAGTGTTTATTGGTATGTAGCAAAGCTTTAGGATATTTCCTTTATAATTCATAACTCTATGGAACTTATAGGCTCATATCCCTAGGACTCAGTCTGTCAGACAAGGATGCTCAGCATGGTCACACTGAGGCTACTGCTACCTGATTCACTGTCTCTTCATGCTCATATGCCCCTGAGTAGAAGATTTATTCAGGAACTGCTAATCGGTATCTTGTGTATATATGTGTCATGTGGTCAAAAGTTTACAAGTTGCAACTAGTATTTATTTCATTAAAATTTAGAAAATATGGTAACTATGGTAAGTAATAATGCATACTAGACTTACGAGTCAGGACTTTGGGATGATAGCAAAGCAAAACTAGAATCTTTATCAAATAGAACTTTAAAAATTAGCTAGATTTTATTTTTTAAAAATGAAAAAATATTGCTCCTCTTGAATAGAAGTCTAAAGTTCCACTAGATGCCATCAAAAATGAGTTTATTTTTTCCTGCTATCACTCCTATTACCATTCATAGGCTTGGTTTGCTTATCACATAACTAAGGACAATTATTTGAGAGGCTATGTGGTATAGAAAAAAACAAAACAAAACAAAACAGGTTTCCTTATCACAATAGCTGATGGAAGTCTGTCATCAATCTTGCTAGGAAGCTGCTTTCGGGATAATTTATAATGGAATTGTGTGGTCAAAGACAGGTGGGTGTCTTTTCACAGGTGTTGGCTTTGGCCACATGGGGGTGCATCTGATTGGCCAGTCCAGAGCTGCTTTTTAGTTCTGCAAATATTGAGAATCAAGGGTGTTTTTTTTTTTTTCTCACCTGCAATTCCTAACATGTTCACAATGGGCAGGATAGCCCAGACAGAAGCCTTGGAGCCCTCTAACTGATCACCTACCCCATAATATAGAAAGAAAACATTCTTCCCTTGATTACAGTAGAAGATAAGGAAAGATGAGATTGGACAGCAGGGAGACAGCAGGAGATCTTTTCTCCTTGTTCAGTAGTCCTACTCTGACAAGAATGCATTGATGTGCTTTCCTCTGGGTACCCAGGCAATCTTTCTACTAAAAGGCCAGGCAGGCTCAGTGGGACTACAGGAAGTAGTGAAGACTCACCTTAATTGGGCATGTGCTGATTTTGCTATGCTTCATCATGTGTTTCTCATAGTAACAGCAGAAGCTAGAGAGGCAGCTTCTGCCTTTCTCAGCCCTGAGGTTTGGGATGAGCCTCGATATTTTTAAACCAAGCATTATATTCCAATATTGTGGGGTGGTATCTGGTTTACTCATGGATACATAAGCCCACTAAAAGAATGACAAACTTTGGACTTTTAATGACTTTGATGTCAAGGAGGTCCGGTTTTTAAAACTTACTTTCATTCTGGAATAGACTTCCTGTCTTCTGATGGATGTCCTATGTGCAGAATTAAGCTTTGGTTCTGAATGATGTGAGGAAGTCCAAGGAAGATTTCGGTGCTAAAGATAAAGGGAATGAGGAGAGCGAGAGGGAGGGGAAGAAGGGAGAGGTAAGAAGGTTGTTCTGTGTTGCATCACTTGAGGTAGTGGTTTCCTGAAAGTAATCCTTGTCCAAAAGTACACCTCTCCAGGGAATGACTCAAATATATCTTTTATTTTCATCATTTTTTAAAGTTGGTGTTACTTGCTTGTAACACAAAGGTCCATGAACAAGTTTACCAAAATACAATTGCAGTCATTTTCTGCTTTGTAATACATAGGGTAAATAATTTGGTAACAGCTGGCATCTGGGTGAAATTTTCACAAACATTAATTTATGAATGGTGTATGCTGCAAGCCCATTTTACCAGAGAGTTTGGGTTAAGGTTCTGTTGTTACCAAATGGAGTACATGTTCAGCCAACGTGAGCATGACACTGTAGGGAGACTGCCAAGGGGTAGAGAGGCTAATTCTCTCTCACAGTTCTCTAGATGAACACTTTCTCACTACTACCCTAGTCCAAATTGAGTATTAGCGTCTCATGTGCTTAGGATGAATTCTGCTGTGTATGCTAATTGTATTAAAATAAGTTTTAAATGATGAAAACCAACCAATTTCCATATTATTTGCCTTCTGTGATGAAATTAGCATAATAAACACTATTTTTCTTGTTTAAAACAGATGCTGTTGGTAATTACATTAATAAGGAAGACTGGATAACATTTTATGACTATCAAATGAGAGTGATTAGTTATTATTGATGTACCCTGGTCAGTAGTTTTGAAAGTGTCGTCTCAACTGGCAGGTAGGTTACTTGGACACTTCCCTAGTATGAGTCTTAAAACGTCTCAGGATAAAGCCACAGCCTACTTAATGAGACATCAAGTGGTCACTGTGTGAAAGATGGTTGAACAAAAACCTTTAAGCAGAAGCGCCTTGGCACCTGGGGAGAGCAGGTGCAGCTGCTGCTATGGATGTTTTATTAATAAGAGTTTCAAGAGCCTGCTGATTAGATAACACTCACCTCAGTGCTTTTCGACACAGAGAAAGCACAGACAATGCCAATCTAGATTTAGAATCCTTCCATTGAGCCGCCAGTGAAGGGGAGGCACCCGTAGTCTGAGCATTGCCTTCCCACAGCTCATGCGTTGGAATAGCACACTGAGCTACTTGCCAGACTTTATATCCTCCAGGTGAGGATGAGAAAGGACATCTATCCGGATCCCCATTCTTCCTGTCCCTGCATTCTGGTAAATAACTGAAAGAGGCGTGACAGGAAGATGGTGCTGCTGATAAGATGTTGCTCTTAAAGAAGTTAAAGGAGACTGAAGAAAAGGACTAAGTACTCCTGGATGCTGGGTGACAAGCTTCTTGTTTTCTCCTTGATTGTCCCATTCATCAAATCCTGCAAATCTGTAACAAAAGCAAGAATAACAACAGCAGTGGGGTCTTTCCACCCAGCCAGCACCAGTGGATGCAATCTTTCTGGAAAAAGCAAGTCTTCAGGATGACTGCTTTGGATGTCAACATGAACAAAGGGGGAATTTTTTTAGGCGGGGTGGGCGTGGGGGGAACTGGCACCAGGAAGCCACTGGGCAGCAATGCTGCAGGGCTCTGAAAGTGAGGCATTTATGAGAATCAGAAAGCAAACATTTTCAAATTGAGGTACTAGACATGTGCTTACACATATTTAGATGTATAAATGGTATAAATCATTCTTATCTGAAAACCTAAACAGATCTATGCCAGAACAAAATCTCTGTGGTAGTATATGGCCATTAATGCTCATGATTGAAGATGGTCTTACAAACTTAGGTCTGTAACAGAGTTTTACTTTCTAACTTCACTCAAGATTAATTATCATAAATGTAAATAATATCTGATAGATTTGCTGTCATGATATTACAACACGATAACTATTTGAACTCCAGCAGTAAGTGTCGTTAGAACCCTCAGATGTGTATATTTGCTAACTATACAAGTCAAATTAGAGTTTCTTCATGATTGGTAAGATACCATCTTTGTTGTTATTAGCCATGTGCTCACTGAAAGCCTTATCTGTCACTGTCATTGTACCTTACCGTGTGACTCAGGTGTTCTGCTAAGGAGCCCAAAGAGAGTTGAAGAGCACCTTCATGCTCATGTTACATGATTGCATGTGCTGAAAGGCAGCAGGGTGAAACAATTCAAAAGACTCATCTAGAAGAAGACTACCTGCAAGGCTTCTACAAGTGTATACCTCTATGCAAGTGTATACCTCTATGCTTTCATTTCCACAGATTTAAATAGTGACAAATATACTTCTATGCAAGTGTATACCTCTATGCTTTCATTTCCACAGATTTAGTGACAAATATACCTCTATGCAAGTGTATACCTCTATGCTTTCATTTCCACAGATTTAAATAGTGACAAATATACCTCTATGCAAGTGTATACCTCTATGCTTTCATTTCCACAGATTTAAATAGTGACAAATATGAGGACTACTTTATAAAATTAAGAAAAGTATACTATCCAGATGACTCATGGAGAAAACTCATGACATGAGTTTGATCACTGGAACCCGTGGTGGAACCCATTGATCTTTGAGCTCCACATGTGCATCATAGCATATACACATTTGGAAGCACACACACACACATGTTCAGAAATAATAAATAATACTTTTAAATACAAATATGAAAACTAAACTGAATAGTTATTTCTAAAGAACTGAGAGGCCATATTTTGAGAAAACAAATGATTAATTTTGGAAAAAATAGAAGTGTAAGTAGTTATTTAATTTGATTATATTTTATCCACTTGTTATTTAATTCATAATAAATAATGACCTATTCATTAATATTTTCTATTTTGATAAATAAATATTTAAGATTAAATGGCTCTATATTTTGTGATTTTTAAATTAGGGTGATAAAAGTGAGTGATAATAAAAAAGACTACTTCTTTGATATTTGAAGTTTGCTAAACTGACATCTGCTTGAGCAGACCATGTATGATTACCTTTGAAAAAGGAAATCCATTCTTATGGATTTTCTTTGCTGACTTGACATCATTCTCATACCCACAGAACCAAGAGTTTCCTAGAAGGAAGAACATTCATAGACAAGGATACTACCATTCACTTCAGTTGCATGTACTTTCTTCAAAATGTTCTTTACTTATGATAACATTGTTCATCTCTCCCTTAAATGTTCTGCTTCGTAAACATCTACTACTTGGACTGTTCTTTTTAACTATCTTCATATCTACTTTATAAATGTTCTTGATTGGCTTTTTATGATTTCTTTACATTTTATTTAAAATATATATTGTATATAAATGTAAAATGATGACACCAAATTAGAAAATCTTGTGGAGAGCTTATGAATAAAATTATTTTTGTGAACTTCAAGAATGATAAAACTTGTTTTGTAGTTGTGAGGGTTAGTTTACTCAACTTTACACAATGTAAAATCATCTGAGGAGAGTCTCTACGAGGAATTATCCAGCCTTGGTTTGCTAAGAACCGAGCCAGGGCTATGGAATGCTTGTATGCATGTGGGAAGACCTAGCATACTGTGAGAAGCAAGAATCTCTGAGTTTGAATTTCTCAAGAGATGAGAAATTAGAAAGTGAAAGGAATATTGTCATATATGCATTTATACTCCATGCTCATGACTATGGATGTAATAATCTGCATCAAATTCCTGCCTTGACTTCTCCATGATGATGGACTATAACCTGGATTTGAAAGTTCAATAAACCCTTTCTCTTCTAAGTTGCATTTTGTCAGGATATTTTATCATAGCAACAGAAATTAGGGTAATAAAGCACAATTAAATTCATATTAACAAACAGTATAGTTTGGAACAGAATTAAAACAATCTGTATTTTCCTAAGGTACTGGCTTTGTTCAATTTGGCAGGAATTGCTCTGTGAGAAGTTCTCTATCCATTTTTCTTTTTCTCACTTCTCATTGTTTTGTATTTTGATGGATATCAGTTTTCATAGTATCAATTAAAGAGCTTCATAGTGCAGGAAATTGAAGGTAGGGTCTCAGGCATACTAGGCAAGTGCTCTACCACTGATCCATAATTCCAGTTCTCATTTTAAATGCTTTCAAAGGGTAGAAATGCCTAAGAAAAGGACACTGCAGTAAATATGATTGGGAAAAGCTGAATATAAGATACTTGGGGTCCTATTTCCCTAGACTAGATTACACTATCGATGAAGTCATAGGCATAGTCCCTTGTTACCTTTTTTATGTCAGAGAGGCAAATGACCACTTTCTCAGCTACCTTTTGTTGTGGAAATGCTGGAATTGAACTGGTCCTGAACATGGATGCAGCAAGTGTTAGACGCTAATCAGTTTTTTTTTCTCCAACTGTGTTTGTCAGATGCATTCATGGCAATAATCGTTCATGAGTTATCTCTCTGACTGACTTGCTAAATAAGTGCATTGAAGGAAACTGGAGCTTTTTTGTGATTCTGACCCTAGTAATAATAAAATTTTATTTTGTATTTCACATGTTTATCATTTTCTTCTATTACTGTACTTAATAATTACTGAGTTTATTATGTATATTCTGCTATAGAGGAATTTTAATTCAGCAACATGGCAAAATGATAACATCCAAGACCTTCTAGGTCTAGGTAATCTTGCTGGAAAGCAAACATGCTCTGGCTTAATGTACTTCTGGTATTATCAACTTAAAATATACTTCATGCCTATAAATCACTGTAAGATGATCCTTTTTCTACTTTGACATTCTTTGAGGCTGCTAGAATCTAGGCCATTAAAATTTCTCATACTATAACTGTTTAACAAAAGTGAGATCTTAGTATAGTATTGTTAAGATTTGTGTAGCACTTTAATGTCTTTGAAGGGCTTTATGAGGTATCATCACCATCGTTTCTAATTTTTTATGTGTGTCTCTGTGTGTGCATTATACAAGTGTATGTGTGTGTGTGTGTGTGTGTGTGTGTGTGTGTTTAAATTAGAGATCAACACTGTTTTATTTGAATTTTGGGACAGAGTCCCTTACTAACCTTGAGCTAGGCTGCAGTTCCTATATGATGAGGATCAGAGATAGTTTGGTTTGAATGAGAACAAACCCTCTTAGACTCATCTGTTTGAAAGCTTATCACATGGGAATGGAAATGTTTGAGAAGGATTAGCAGGTATGGCTTACTGAAGAAACCCTATCAGTATGAGAGAGCTTTGAGGTTTCAAAAGCCTATGTCAGTCCTATGGATCAGAAATGTGACGCCCTCAGCTACTACTCCATTGCCTTGCATGTCTTCTAGCCACAATAATCATAAGCTAAACCTCTAAATCCTTAAGCAAGCCCTTAATTAAACATTTTCTCCTATAAATTGTCTTAGTCATGGTGTATCTTCACAGAAATAGAATAGTAACTAAGACTGCTGTCTACCTATCTTTGCCACTTCAGTGTTGGGATTATAAAAGCACACAATCACACCCACTGGGTTCTAGGAGTTTCACTCAAATTCGTGTGCTTACACACCAAATATTTTAAAGTAGGCATCTTCCAAGCCATCTAAATACTGCTGATAGGTTTGTGTACTTATTCCCATGAGCTCATCTTAAATCTTGAGATGCTTACCACATTAGAGACCCTCCTTTTGGGAGAAATTGAAGGTGAATAATTCTATATTTATGCCTAGCATGTATAGGCTTCCATGTGCATTGTGTTTGAAAACATAAGCTTTCTCTCAGCTTTTCTCTCCATTTGTATCTTATCTTATGCATTCCTTTAGATAAAAATCCTTGGCTATTTTTAACTGTTACAAGTGATCCTTGCCACATTTTTTTACAACTGACAATGGTTAAGCTTTTGTTCAGCCCTGACGATTTATTCTCAATTTTCTCAACTTTCTCAAGAATCTTTTTGAGGTCCTTTCAACTCCTGTGGTGTCTTTCAGATCTCTGTTAATGGTAGTTACTCCAGAAACAACAGAACAACTATATAGTCACATGTATAATTAATCATTAAAAAAATGGCCTTTTTGATTTTGAAGCAGTGAGGTTCCAAAATTTGCAATTGGCTACATAGACATCTGAAACACCCCAAACCAAGTGTAAGTTCACTCCAAGAACTGGTATGCTTGTGATCCAAAAAGTCCCAGTTCTTGTTTTATTTTATATTTTATTTTACTTTTTAAAAATTTTATTGAACAGAAGAACTAAATGTGTCATCTTGGGCATCAAAACAGGAAGCATTCCCTGTCACTCAGGCTTCCTATTCTATTCAAATCCTCAAATCAATAGATTAGAACCACCACTTTCAATATCTAATAATATCGGAGGAGTAGGCAGGGAAGATAATATGCTACATTTAGTTTACTACCACATTATTTATCTCATCTCGAAATGGGGATACCCACAGAGAGATATCTGACCAAGCACCCAAGCATGCAGTGACTAAGTCAATAGCATCTACATTCACAGAGGTTCCTTCAGCATCTGCATGTGTTCTGCTCCAAAATCAAGATGTGCATGTTTGTTTTATAGAACCATCACTTTTTCCTACACTATATTTGTTATAATTATTGTTGCTTTGTAAGAAATAACTTCAGATCTTGGTGCCTTTGAATAAGGAACCCTATGTCTATGATTATAGCATGAGAGTAATGAAGGAATAACAGAACCAAGGATAATATCTCTGTTCCATATAGATTTGGCCCTCATCCAGAAAGTCTCAATCATCTGATAGTTTGTTTGTTCATCTATATAGTACAGTGGTTAGAAAAAAAAGCCAATGAGAGGACTGTCACATGTATTATCTATACAGATTTGGTTTGTGTCACATGACTTCCCCATAACATGATTATATTAGGGTAAAAATAACTGCTTCATAGAGTTTTAGACTTCAAGGATGAGTGTTGTAATAACAAAGACTGTATTAGTTATGTTTCTACTGATGTGAACAAATGCATGGCAAGAGGCAACTTAAAAGAGGCTTACAGTTTTAGGATATACAGTCTATCATGCCATACAGTTGAAGGATGAGACAGATGGTCACACTGTCTCAACAATAATAAAGAAAAGGCATGAAGTGGATCTAGTCTATAGAACCTCGGAGTATACTCCCCAGCAATTCTATTGTAATCCTAATATGAGTTAATACCTCCAAGAGGAACCACAACCCTCCCAACAAAGCACCACAGACTGGAGCCCCAGTGTCCTAAGTCTATAGGGACATTTTACATTTAACCTGCAATCAAGGCTGGGCTGCATCAGCTCCTATGATCAGAAGTATAGAACTTCTTAGAAGTATAGAACTTTCACTACTGGGTAAAATAGTTACAAGGCTACCATATCAAAAGAGAAGGGGCATAGACACTACCTCCTGAAGAAAGTAATAATAAATAGTTTAGGATCATGTTTCAGGTTACCAGATGTAGGTTCTTTCATTTTCTAGGTCACGGATTTTAGTTCTAACAATCTATGATACTGTCTCTAAAGATACCTAATAGCAGGCAAAGCCATGGTGTAAGCCAGAGGGCATGTTCAAAGCCACAGCATTACCCTACTTTTCTTCAAATGTGCTATTCAGATGATAATTTTCAGCATTCTAGAGCTTCTGGAGGAAAATTGACTTCTACTTAAAGTTATTTATCTATTCACCATATATTTCTTTTTGTCAATAAAAGCCACACTTAGGGGTGAGGACACCATTGAACAAAGAGAGACATGTGCTTTTGCTCACAAAACTTAGGATTTTTTAATAATGTTTATCAAAATCCTTATTTGCTATTTCCACCACAATGTCCTTGATTTTTTTTTTTTTTTTTTGGTTTTTCGAGACAGGGTTTCTCTGTGTAGCCCTGGCTGTCCTGGAACTCACTTTGTAGACCAGGCTGGCCTCGAACTCAGAAATCCGCCTGCCTCTGCCTCCCAAGTGCTGGGATTAAAGGCGTGCGCCACCACGCCTGGCGTCCTTGATTTTTTAATGCAAAAATTTATTTTTAACATTGGTTACTTTGTGTGATATGGTGTATTCATTTCAACAATCACTCAGATTTGTGGTTAGCCCTCAAAATCGAAGCTCATAGATGTGTCTTCTTTTTTCCATGAAACTTTTTTTGACAGTGGGAAATTATACAAGATAAGGCAAACATCCTTAAAAAGTTCTTTTCCATTATGATTGTCCCTCTTGTTTTCTTACAAGCTGGGCAGCTATTTAATGGCCCTTCCTATAGAGCACACACTTAACCATTCATAAGAGCTAATTGGGCCCCACAGATGATATATGTATGAATGCACTCCACTAAGATTATTTAAACATGATATATACCTAAATAACCACCTTTGAAATTATGTTGTTATTGAGAACAGGTGATTATGACACAATAGAAAGTAATATATAGTCTCCCTTAAATATATGTTGATGATTTGTGTTCTAGAGCTGACTCTTCTCGACAAATTTGTGCAGCTGGCCTTGGTAATCTCTGGAGTTCAGTTTAGATTTTATGCCTACCCCTACACTATATTTGAAGGCATCTGACATTCTATTTTAATACCATATTTACATATAGAAATCATTTTTGCCATTCACTGATTAGTTAATTTCAGCTGCTAATTTAACTTTACAATTCTAAGAGTTGCACTGATCATAACAATTTAATTCTTCTAAATTGAGCCTTTTGAGAATTCTATATCTGACGGAAAACTTAAACACTTAAGACACCTTAGAATCATAAAAAGAATTCTAGTACATCAGCGCATTATGCACTTTGGATTTTTAAAATTGAATTATCTTAAAAGCAATCTGGAATGTTCTTTTGGCAGGGATCTTTACTTGGGCTCACTCACAGTCCTCTATTTTCATCTATGTTTTTAATAGACACACAAAAGGCATTGCTTATTGTTTTAATTTCGGTTCTGTTTTAATTGTAATGAAAGAATCAATTTAAAAGGAGGCAATGTTTTGACCTATGGTTTCAGAGGTTCTACTCCACAGTCAGTTGTCTCTGTTGTGGTGAGTCAGAAAACTGAGGAAAGAGAAGATAATGAAGAAGAGTCATGTCATCTCTTTGTTAGCTGAAGTTTTCTTTCACTTTGATTCATCTCTGTCATCAGTTTATTGGATATTGTCACCTATATTTGTAGATATTTCCCACTTAGTTGTATCTGAAAAACCATCGACATACAATGAATGAATCATTAGTATTAACCTCTGAGTTGTCTTCTCAATCTAATTAAATTGGCAATCAAAGTTAAACGTCAACTTTCTTTAGAATATAGTATTGCATTTAAAAGTCTCCATAAAGTTATATGACATCATAGAAAGATCAGATCTTTCTATCTGGCTCCTTGGTCTTTAAATTTAGTAACCCAGTAATGTATATTATCATGGAGACACTTAAATATGGGTGAAGAATCTGGGTTACAGAAATATGACTCAGTGGTAAACATCATGAACTGTTCTCACAAAGGACCCAAGTTCAGTTCCCAGCATCCACATTGAGTGGATTACAAACACCAGTAACTATAGCTCCAGAGGCTTCTGAAGCTTTGAGACTCTGAAAGCAACTGTTTATGTCCCTGCACAGACATGTACACAGACATAAGATTAAGAAAAGTAACAACCAAGATCTGTGATGTATCTTTATTTGCCATATTCTCTCATTTCCCGGACTTCTACTTACATTTCTAATATTCTTGCTTCTGTTTTTCTGCCCCAGATATTAGACCACCCATTTGACCTTACTTCTTGGATGTGCAAACCTCAGATCCCTGCTACATTCTCAGATCTGCCCACTTCCTTTGTTCATTACCATTTACAGTCTCTTATGTTGTAAAAAATTGACTAATAGAGCTAAACTGAGTGGCAAGTCTAAACCAATGAACTTGAACTAGTTTTCTGTGAAGCACTACAATTTAATTATATACAACATAGCTATCCCCTTGCTATTCAGTATGTTTGTTGTGGATAATAACCACACATTTTTCTTTAGTTAATGCAATGTAAGCCATTTCAGGCCAGAAGATTCTTGAAAAGTTTTCATTTATGTGCATGCTTATCTTCCATGTCCTTCACATAGATGATTCTCCCTACTTGTCAGTTTAATCTGAGCAATACTGCTGCACCCTAACTCACTCCTTAGGTTTCCTTTCATTATCATTAAGGATCAGTACATGAAATTACCTACCATATCAGCCAGGGTTATTAGGAGCAACACAGGAGATAGAATGTGCATGTATTGTTAAAGGGGACTTCTTCAATTGGCCTCCTCAATGGGTACTGTGTAGTCTAGCTCTATAGCTGCTCAGGCTAGGAATTTGGATGCTTCAGAAATCCCAATCTTGTCCTGAAGGCTTGTCAGTTTCCTGGAGAGTTGCTGGAATGCATTTCACACGGCAAAGCTGAAACAATTGGACTGTGATGTCAGTGGAAGGTGGCATCGACAGTGACAGATGTACTCGCTCAGGAAGAAGGCAGCAAGACTGCTATTTCCTTAGATTCCTTCATATCTCACAAGGTGCCATGCATTTACAGTATGGGTCTCTCTCTTCCAGTTCTCTAGAATTTCTCTAGATAAATGTCCAGAGGTCAATGACTTGGATGATTCTAAACCCTGCAACATGAGAGTAAATTTCACCCATTTTGTATAAGTTTGACTAAAACGAGCTCCTCTCAAGGAAGTATTTTGTCTCTCCTCTATTTGATTCACGTTGGCCAGAGTACTTTTCCTTCATGGAAGATCCACTGTGAATATTTGGAAAGTGAGGAGAGATCCTATTTGGAAATAGTTAGATGATCCTCGCACTCTAGTCTGACTGTTCTTGCCAGGGGTCTCGTGTTTAGTTTTAATGCCTGAATTTTAAAAAACACAATTTTAAACTGAAGTGTTACATAAAATGAAAGGCAAGTTGGTGATATAAAAATGATCATTCAAAATATATCAGTTTTCCAAAAAATAGGATACTTTTGAACTGTACATTTTTTTTATTAACTAACTTTCTTCTTTGACAGTTTCATACTTATATTATTACTCTTCCCTGTTACTCTCTCTTATCTTGGAATCATCACTAAAGTACCACACCACCTCAGGCTTTTCATGACTTTGGGTTTTGTTTTGGGAGCCATTTAATTAATCAGGGTCATCTATTGTGTGACTGTGTGATTGAAACTATCCACTAGGATCCTGGTAGGGGCCGCAATGAGAAGCAAAGCCTCCCCTTCCCTTGAGTAGGAGCAAATGATTAAACAGTGGGCTTCTTCTCGATCTGGTCATGGTTGTTGGTGGACATGTTCTCTTACAGATTTAGTCTAGAGATCTACAGCTGCTGCACTTTGGTGGTTGAAATGGCTCCATCTTTTTCAGTAAAATAATCTTATTATCTACTTCTGTTGTGCAAATGCTAGAATGGCAGGAGGTTGTTTAATTTTGAGGTCTTGTCACACACCTCTGGAAAACAGGAGGCATCCTGCCTCTGGCACTAGAGCTTTATGGTTTAATAAACCACCACCTTTAGGAAAGGCTTTTCCAATTGAGCTGGTTATCTCCTTTAAAACTTATGTATGTACATCCTAAAGCATGTATTGTGGATTAAAGATGTTTACTACTTTGAGTAGCATCATTTCCTATGCTATTGCATATTTCTAAGCCACATAGCTTTGTTGAATCATAAATGCATTGATTAATAAGCTGCATTCCACCAAGTTTAACAAAAACAGAATCAAAGGAACATATTGTACATGGCATATATTTCTGTTTCATGTCATTTATTTTGATCTGTTCTCCATCCAGATGGACTGCAGCATATGCTACATATATCACCAGAGATAAAGGAAGGATGAACTTGCAGTCTAAGAAAAATCATTTTTGCCTTTGCACTAAATCTAATTTAATTTTCTGTAAAAGTAGAAACCATGTTAAAGTATATATTACTGTGGTTCTGTCATGTACCGACTTTATTGGCAACAATCAATATCCCCAAGAGCATATTTTCTAAAATATATCACCACACTGACAGAGCTCTTCTTGGACACATCTGAGAACATCACCATTCTAACAGAAATTTGCCTTAACTCGAAAACAAATGCTAGAGGGAACACGCAGAGCTTCATGATGCTGCTCTTACGGTTTTCTTACTTGAAATGGTACTCTTCAATATTGAGCTTAGCACAAATATGAATATGCAAATAGAGTATACCAGCTGTGCATGTGAACAGGAGGAATGTGTTCCACTCTCACTGGCAGCATGTGAGCTACATTCTTTTCTCAGAAATGTCTTCCACCCCATTCTTCTTAAGAAAAGCACATAAGCTCTTTAGAGGATATTGCAGAATGATCTCCTGTGAGTCTATTTCAAAATAACTCAATAAGAAAACTTCCAAAAAGTATCTATGGCTATTTGCATGACCAAACCACTTGTCCTTTGCTAGCTGTGAAAGCTGGGATATATCTGGGACCTCTAAGTCCCCTGGAGCCACACTGTTTTTCTGTCCTGCCCTTTTTAGGACAGGAGCACAACTAAGCTGACTCACCTCATTAATGCATTCCAAGCTGGTCTTCCTTTACAGCCCTAAGTTGGATCGGGGTCAGATGGAAGAGGAGTGTGCAGAAGGAGGGGATGGTTACTATGGCTGTCAGTGTGTATAGCCCATACTTGTCTTGCATGCAGTTAGTATTGTGTGCCCAACTGCAAAGGAAGCTGGCAGGTTGTAGGAAAGCAGAACTCATTTCTTCTGTGCTCAACATAATGAAGACTCAACAAATGTTCCTCCTTGAAAGGATGCTATTCATATATGCTCTTGGCATGAAAGGCAAGAACTAAATGCTCAAAGTATTGTTTGATGACAGTAATCCATGAAAATCATTCCCATTTTTTTAATTATAGGAAAATAAGTAATATTTCTTACTTGTTTATAACAAGTAGTAAATTAAGTATCCAAATCCTGACTTCACAAATGGCACATAAAGACACTTGAGTCTAAATTTTTCTTTCATTTTATTTATTAATTTAGTTATGGTTATGTAATATATATGTTAAATACCTTCTACCAAAACTTTTTTTGCCTGGATGTACAGCACATAGATAATGAAGAGACTGTTGTGAAGGAAGCATTTTCATCCAGAAAAAAATCCAAGGCTCCTTAGTTCACCCTCTCACTAAAAAAATTCTGTGTCCACTGAGATAGTTTCCTTGTTAGTCGGTTGAAAGTCATTGGAAAACATTCATGGATGTTTCTTATGAGTGCTCAAATATTAACCCATTAACTAAGCATAAACTTAAACAAAAAGGTAGATTACTTGGATAGTAATTTTCTGGCATATACTTAGCATCAATAAAAAGAATGGATAATCTAAGAAGGCACGTTTAGATTAGACTAAGTTTTAATTGAATGTGCTTTGATTAAAAAGTTTGAAGCTTTATAATGTGAATGGGTCTCCAATGATTGAACAGCCTACATACAGCAAACAGCCTAGCAAACCCAGATGACAGAGATTTACCCGGAGCTTGCTTTTGAAGTTCACATATGATACTCTTGGGTCTAGAGCTGGAAGCAGAGTTTAGCTATGTCAGGACCCTAACTCATGTAAGCTAATTCTTATAAGTCTTTCTCATAGAAAAGTATAGATATAGAACTAGGTGCAGATGTTTAGTAAGTAGGTAATCAGTAAGGGCAATAGACCCATTCTGTTCTGTTCCTCTGATAAGTTTGAGTACTACAGCCATAAAATTCTTTTTGTTGTTATCCTGGTTTTTTTTTCTTTACACTATCCAAAGTTTTTGTTTTAGTTTTAGTTTTTTTGGGTTTTTTTGTTTGTTTGGTTTTTGTTTTTAGTTTTTTGGAGACAGGGTTTCTCTGTGTAGCCCTGGCTGTCCTGGAACTCACTCTGTAGACCAGGCTGGCCTCAAACTCAGAAATTCACCTGCCTCTGCCTCCTAAGTGCTGGGATTAAGAGCATGCACCACCATGTCCGGCTTCTACTAACCAAAGTTATGGGGACTTGAGAAAAAAATTTTAGGACTGTAGACAAAGAATGAGAACAGGAATGCCATTGATTAGTACAGGCCAAGCACTGCTTCTCTTCTGCCTCTATTGGGAGAATATATTATATATTATGTATGCAAATTAATTTTCTTCAACCCCTTTAAAAGAAAAATGACCACAGGAATCATTCTGCCAGGAGAGACGCAGGATCTATAATAGATCATTCACTTCTCTATTTTTATTTATTTTTTTATTAAATTGTTTTATTTATTTACATTCCAAATTTTGACCCAGTTCTCAGTCCTCTCCCCCAGAGTTGTTCACCTTTTTCCCCCTCCCATTTGCTTCTGAGAAGTTACTCCCCCACCCACTCACCCCCATGTCATCCCATCCTCAGCATCCCCCTTCCCCATGGCATCAGTTTTTACAGAATTAGGTGCATCCTCTCCCACTGAGGCCAAACAAGGCAGTCCTGTGCTACATATGTGCCGTGGGCCACGGTATGCTCTTCAGTTGGTGATTTAGTCTTCAGGAGCTCTGAGGGGTCTTGGGTTAGTTGATACTCTTGTTCTTTCTATGGGGTTGCCATACCCTTCAGGTCCTTCAATCCTTTATCCAACTCTTCCATAGAGATCCCTGACCACAGTGTAGTGGTTGCATGTTAGTGTCTGCATCTATCTCAGTCAGCTGCCAGTAGAGCCTCTCAGAGAACAGCTGTGCTAGGCTCCTATATGGGAGCATGTCATGCATATCATGGGATCAGTAATAGTGTCATGGTTTGTTGCCTGCTTATGGGATAGATCCCAAGTTGAGTGGGTCACTAGTTGTTCTTTTCTTCAGTCTGTGTTTCATGTTTTGTCCATGAATTTCTTTTAAACAGGAAAAATTCTGGGTCAAAAATTTTAAAAATGGGTGGGTGGCCTTGTCTCTCCACTGGGAACCTGTCTATCTACTGGAGGTAGTCTCTTCTGGAACTATCTCACCACTGTTGGGCATTTTGGCAAAGGTCATCCTCTTCTCTTCTTCATTTGTTGTGCTCCCCTTTTCCCTGTTGATCTCTATCAAAGCCAATCTTAACTGTTGATAGGCTAACTTGGTAACAGATAATCAGACAATATCACTTCTTTGGTTTAAGTAACTTGATTACTTCCCATGGCCAAATCTCATTTGCTTGTTGTAGTCTGTGAGGTCCTGCAGAAATTCAGTCCCCAAAATATTTCCCTTTCCAGGCCTGCTGGGCTTTTCATTTGAATTGCTGCAGGCACAATGATCTGTTCATTGCTGTGTGAATGCATAACTATGCTGCCATATTTTCCCTTTGCCTTCAATGTTCATTTCATGTTCTCTAGTGTTTGGTTTTGTAGACTTCATTAAAAAGAGAACTCATATCTAAAGTATTTGTTATTGCATAGAAGAATAAGCCTTCTTATGGGGTCAGGGCCTTTGTTTTACATGACAGCTGTTATGCTACCATATCAGTATTTAACTGCCTTTGCTTCATGCTTCTTTGCCTCCAGCTGGAGCTTTAAAATAGATAAAATCTGAGTTAAAAACTCTGCTGGAACATTGGGGAAATTATTCCCTAAAACCAAATTTTCTTACCTGTACAACAGCACAAACAGAAATATGATGAAGACCAAACACTTTAATCTATAAAATTGTTTACATTAGTCTGTGGTATGTAGAAAGATATTTAAAATAATAGCTTCAATTCATTTATGTATTGACTCTTCAAAATTATTGAGTAGCTGGTGAGTGACACAAGTTTTATAATTTACCATTGTTGCTCTTTCCATGATTGACTTCTCAATCATTTCTCAGTTCTAAGTAGCTATTTCAAGAAGTGTCACATACGTGTGTTCATTGATATAACTACTTGATCATTAGGTTCAAACACTTGGAAATTGGATGCTTGTTTCTAATCCTATTTATTGGGTACAAATTTACAGCTTATAGTTCTGTTTCATACCATAAAGTTGTTTCTCTTAATAGTAGAGAATTTAAATAACCTAATTAAAATGAAATATTGTCTCTCTTGCATGCAAAATAACTGTTTATAAAGACAATATATTATGAAATTACATTGAATGCACCAACTTACAAATGTTCAAATTGTGTATTTTTGTCATAATGTGATAGAGCAAATTTTAATATAATTAGAGTAAATTTTACCTTGAAATATTAATAAGCGCAATGATTTGAAAAAATATTATTTGAATATATATATATATATACAATTATATAGCTATTGATAATATTTAGTCTTTAATACTAAATATGGTAGTTTGAATGAGATTCCACAACCTCCCCAAGGTCTTAGACATTTGAACACTTAATCACCAAATGATGGCACTCTTTGGGAGGTTTAACCGCTATGACCTTGTTATAAGAAGTGTGTCACTGGAGCCTGGCTTTGATAATTTAAGGACTCATATCATTTTCAGTGAGTCCTCTTGGCTTCATGATTCTAGTTTTAGATGTGAACCCTTGGTTTCCTGCTCCTGACAGATTCTAATCTTCTGGAACTGTAAACTAAGACACATTCTTTCTTCTTTACACTATCTTGGTCATGGTGTTTTAGCACAGCAATAGAAAACTAAATAATATACTAAGTGTACTTAAAATGTATGGTTTTATCTAATTCTATCTACTTTCTTTGAGTTTCTGATGGATCATAACTTTCACTCAAGATTGTGATAAGGACAACTCAGAGTATGTTCTTTCTGTAATAAAAGTATTATGCACATCATCTGACATCAAATACAGGGTTTTAGGATTTATTATGCTCAATGTGACATATATTATTAGAACAAGAAGTTTTCTAGGAGTTCCCTGATGCTGAGTTTTTCAGATTCAGAAATCTATCCAACTGGGAAGAGTTGATATAAATCAACTTGGTTTTACTGTGTATTTTCAGAAAGTTTATAAAAATAATAATGCAGATGCAAGTGTCATGCCATCATATGTCACTAATTCTGATAAAATACCACTATCTGGAGTCAGGAATGAGCTAGCACTGAGACCTCTATTTACAACTAACTTTTCATTACATTTAAATTTTTGTTTGGTGGGTGGATGTGTAGAATTCAGAGGACAATATAGGAACTAGTTTTCTCCCTCCACCATTTGGATCCTGCAGATGGAACCTATGTTACCAGGATTGTTGATAAACATATTCATCTATGGAGCCACTAACAACTAGATGTTGCATTTTGGAGCTCTCTCAAAATTTTCTTCTTTCTTTAACTTAAAATATAGAGAAACATTCCAATTTCAAGAAAGCCTTGTTCTGTATTGATCAAATTTAATTCTATTGGACATTTCTCTACAGGGAATTTTCTCATCTATACATGAGGATACTTATGATAATAATCCTCCCATGCAAAGTACATTCAAGAATTCATAGTGAGGCCATGTAAAAGTGCCAAGAACAGAGTATTTCTGTACCTTGGTGATATATTCCCTAATGAAAGATCAGTGTCACTCTTGGAGTGCTTAGAAAAATGTCGCCATCCAGTTGTCTTCTTCCAGTTTGGGAGTCCATACGGTGTTAAGGCTGCAAACCATTCACTATCATTCTAAGTACCATCACAGAGCTGCCCAACAGTTCTGAGACCTGGAAAGTTTTCAAATACCTCAAAATTATTGTTGGTTTCTTTTATGTTTGTGTGTGGTGTGTGATTATGTGAATATGGGTACATGTGCATGTAGGTTCCTGTAAATGTTTTTGTACATGCATGTAAAGGCCAGAGGTCAAATATGGGAGTGTTTCTCTGTCTAACAGTCTTTTACAGACAAGTTATCTAGTTTCTATAGACACTGCTAGAAAACTTATGGGAGTCTCCAGTCTCTATTTTTCTGGCTTTGAGATTATAAGTGTATGTCATTGTACATGATATTTATTTCTTTGTTTGTTTGTTTATTTTGATTATTCACTTTACACCCAATTCATTCACTCTCTCCTGGTCATTCCCCAACAATCCTTCCCCTACCCCCTTCTCTTCTGAGCAGGTGAGGGCTCTCCTGTTTATACCCAGACAAGGTAGCCCAACTAGAAGAATATATCTCACATACAGGCAACAGCTTTTGGGATATCCCCAGTTCCAATTGTTTGGGACCCACATGAAGGCCAGGGTGCACATCTACTACATAAGTACAGGGAGGCCTAGGTCCAGCCTGAGAGCCCCAAGGGTCCAGGTTAGTTGACTCTTGGTATTCATATCTTCTTCAGGGTCTGCAATCCTTCCTCCTATTCTCCCATAAGAGTCCCCAAGCTCCATCAACTGTTTGGCTGTGGATGTCTGTATCTGTCTGAGTCAGCTGCTGAGTGGAGCCTCTAAGAGGACAACATGCTACTGTCTGCAACGATAATAGAGTGTCATTGATGGTGTTAGGAACTGATGCTTGCCCATGGGATGGGACTCAAGTTGGGCCAGTTATTGGTTGGCCATTCCCTCAGTCTCTGTTCCATCCATCATGCCTGCATTTCTTGTAAGATAAAGTTTGGTTTGAAAATTTTGTGGGTGGATTTGTATCCCTATCACTCTACTGGCATTCCTTCGTGGGTACAGGAGGTGGCCTCTTCAGGTTCTGTTTCCCAACTGTAACAAGCCACAGCAAAATCACCCACGTTGATTCTTGGGTGCCTAACTTATCCCAGGTCTCTGTCTCTTCCTGGAGATGTTCCTACTTTCTCACCGTATCAGTTGCAGGTTTCCATTCATTTTCATGGCTATGTAGATATCTCTACTGTGCTTCCACATACCTGATCCTGAATGCCCTTTCCACTTTCTTATCCCACCTCCCTCTCAGATCCTTCCCTCTGTCTGTCTCTTATGACTACTTATTCCCCCTTCCAAGTGAGACTCAAACATCCTTCTGTATAGCATGGTACCTGTATTTTATGGCTAATATCCACTTATAACTGAGTGCATACCATGCATGTCCTTTTGGGACTGGGTTATCTCACTCAGGATGATATCCTTAAGTTACATCCATTTGCCTAAAAAAAATTCATGATGCCTTTGTTTTTAATAGATTAGTAGTATTATATTGTATACATTACCACATTTTCTTTATCCGTTCTTCACTTGAGAAACATCTAGGATGTTTTCAATTTCTGGCTATTAAGAATAAAGCTGCACCCACAACACCCTCCACAGGATCTTAAGACTTCTGGTGAGTGGAGCACAGCTTCTGCTCCAATCCAATTGCGCACGGGACCTGAGACTGCATTAGTTAAGGAAGCAGAAACCGGCCTGAGTAGGGCCACAGGCCTCATCCAGCCGGATCAGCACCAGGGTAGCTGGAGCGCAGGGTTGCGTGACACCGCCAGCTACCCAAGACCCCCACTGCAGGATTTTGGGACGGCTGGTGAGTGGAACACAGCTTCTGCTCCAGTCCAATCACACGGGACCTGAGACTGCTCTGGTTGGGGAGAGAGAAATCCGGCCTACATAGGGCCACAAGCCTCTTCCGGTCAGAAAAGCACCGGGGCAGCTGGGGCGCAGGGTCGGCTGACACTCGCCAGCTACCCACAACACCTTCCACAGGATCTTAAGACTTTTGGTGAGTGGAGCACAGCTTCTGCTCCAATCCAATTGCTCGCGGAACCTGAGACTGCATTAGTTAGGGAAGCAGAAACCGGCCTGAGTAGGGCCACAGGCCTCATCCGGCCGGATCAGCACAGGGGTAGCTTGAGCGCAGGGTCGCCTGACACCCGCCAGCTACCCACGACCCTCGCCACAGGATTTTGAGACTGCTGGTGAGTGGAACACAGCTTCTGCTCCAGTCCAATCACGCGGGACCTGAGACTGCTTTGGTTGGGGAGGCAGAAATCCGGCCTACGTAGAGCCACAAGCCTCTTCCGGTCAGAAAAGCACCGGAGTAGCTAGGGAGTAGGTTCGGCTGACACTCGCCAGCTACCCACAACACCCACCACAAGATCTTAAGACTTCTGGTGAGTGGAACACAGCTTCTGCTCCAATCCAATTGCACGCGGGACCAGAGACTGCATTAGTTAGGGAAGCAGAAAACTGGCCTGAGTAGGACCACAGGCCTCTTCCGGCTGGACCAGCACCGGGGTACCGTCAGCTACCCATGCCGCCGCAGGATTTGGAGACTGCTGGTGAGTGGAACACAGTTTCTGCTCCAATCTTTAAACAGTGACAACGATAACAACTAACCCCAGAGATTACCAGATGGCAAAAGGTAAACGTAATAATCTTACTAACAGAAACCAAGACCACTCACCATCATCAGAACCCAGCACCCCCACTTCGCCCAGTCCAGGGCACCCAAACACACCGGAAAAGCTAGACACGGATCTAAAAGCATATCTCCTGATGATGGTAGAGGACTTCAAGAAGGACTTTAATAACACACTTAAGAAATACAGGAGAACACTGCTAAACAGGTAGAAGACAATAAAGAGGAAGCACAAAAATCCCTTAAAGAATTGCAGGAGAACACTGCTAAAGAATTACAAATCCTTAAAGAAAAACAGGATAACCTAATCAAACAGGTAGAAGTCCTTAATGAAAAACAGGAAAACACATCCAAACGGATGATGGAAATGAACAAAACCATACTAGACCTAAAAAGGGAAGTAGACACAATAAAGAAAACCCAAAATGAGGCAACACTGGAGATAGAAACCCTAGGAAAGAAATCTGGAACCATAGATACCAGAATCAGCAACAGAATACAAGAGATGGAAGAGAGAATCTCAGGTGCAGAAGATTCCATAGAGAACATCGGCACAACAATCAAGGAAAATGTAAAATGCAAAAAGATCCTAACTCAAAACATCCAAGAAATACAGGACACAATGAGAAGACAAAACCTACGGATAATAGGAGTGGATGAGAATGAAGATTTTCAACTCAAAGGACCAGCAAACATCTTCAACAAAATTATAGAAAAAAACTTCCCAAATCTAAAGAAAGAGATGCCCATGAACATACAAGAAGCCTACAGAACTCCAAATAGACTGGACCAGAAAAGAAATACCTCCCGACACATAATAATCAGAACAACAAATGCACTAAATAAAGATAGAATACTAAAAGGAGTAAGAGAAAAAGGCCAAGGAACATATAAAGGCAAGCCTATCAGAATTACACCAGATTTTTCACCAGAGACTATGAAAGCCAGAAGATCCTGGACGGATGTTATACAGACACTAAAAGAACACAAATTCCAGCCCAGGCTACTATACCCAGCCAAACTCTCAATTAACATAGATGGAGAAACCAAAGTATTCCAAGACAAAACCAAATTCACACATTATCTCTCCACGAATCCAGCCCTTCAAAGGATAATAACAGAAAAAAACCAATACAAGGACAGGAACCAAGCCCTAGAAACAACAAGAAGGTAATCCCTCAACAAACCTAAAAGAAGACAGCCACAAGAACAAAATGCCAACTTTAACAACAAAATAACAAGAAACAACAATTACTTTTCCTTAATATCTCTTAATATCAATGGACTCAACTCCCCGATAAAAAGACATAGACTAACAAACTGGCTACACAAACAAGACCCAACATTTTGCTGCTTACAGGAAACTCATCTCAGAGAAAAGGATAGACACTACCTCAGAATGAAAGGCTGGAAAACAATTTTCCAAGCAAATGGCATGAAGAAACAAGCTGGAGTAGCCATTCTAATATCTGATAAGATTGACTTCCAACCCAAAGTCATTAAAAAAGACAGGGAGGGACTTCATACTCATCAAAGGTAAAATCCTCCAAGAGGAACTATCAATCCTGAATATCTATGCTCCAAATACAAAGGCAGCCACATTCATTATAGAAACTTTAGTAAATCTCAAAGCACACATTGCACCTCATACAATAATAGTGGGAGACTTCAACACACCACTTTCACCAATGGACACATCATGGAAACAGAAACTAAACAGGGTCACAGAGAAACTAAGAGAAATTATGAATCAAATGGATCTGGCAGATATCTACAGAACATTCTATCCTAAAACAAAAGGATATACCTTCTTCTCAGCACCTCATGGTACCTTCTCCAAAATTGACCACATAATTGGTCACAAAACAGGCCTCAACAGATACAAAAATATTGAAATTGTCCCATGCATCCTATCAGATCACCATGGACTAAGGCTGATCTTCAATAACAAAATAAATAATAAAAAGCCAACCTTCACGTGGAAACTGAACAACACTCTTCTCAATGATACCTTGGTCAAGGAAGGAATAAAGAAAGAAATTAAGGACTTTTTAGAGTTCAATGAAAATGAAGCCACAACATACCCAAACTTATGGGACGCAATGAAAGCATTTCTAAGAGGAAAACTCATAGCTCTAAGTGCCTCCAAAAGGAAACTAGAGAGAGCACACATTAGCAGCTTGACAACACACCTAAAAGCACTAGAACAAAAGGAAGCAAATTCACCCAAGAGGAGTAGACGGCAGGAAATAATCAAACTCAGGGGTGAAATCAACCAATTGGAAACAAGAAAAACTATTCAAAGAATCAACCAATCAAGGAGCTGGTTCTTTGAGAAAATCAACAAGATAGATAAACCCTTAGCCAGACTCACTAGAGGGCACAGGGAAAGCATCCTAATTAACAAAATCAGAAATGAAAAAGGAGACATAACAACAGATCCTGAAGACATCCAAAACACCATCAGATCCTTCTACCAAAGGCTATACTCAACAAAACTGGAGAACCTGGATGAAATGGAGAAGTTCCTAGACAGATACCAGGTACCAAAGTTGAATCAAGATCAGGTTAATGATCTAAACAGCCCTATATCCCCCAAAGAAATAGAAGCAGTCATTAATAGTCTCCCAACTAAAAAAAGCCCAGGACCAGATGGGTTTAGTGCAGAGTTCTATCAAACCTTCAAAGAAGATCTAATCCCAGTTCTTCACAAACTATTCCACAAAATAGAAACAGAAGGTACTCTACCCAACTCATTCTATGAAGCCACAATTACTCTGATACCTAAACCACAAAAAGACCCAACAAAGATAGAAAACTTCAGACCAATATCCCTTATGAATATTGATGCAAAAATCCTCAATAAAGTTCTTGCTAACCGAATCCAAGAACACATCAAAACAATCATCCATCCTGACCAAGTAGGTTTCATCCCAGGGATGCAGGGATGGTTCAATATACGGAAATCCATCAACGTAATCCAGTATATAAACAAACTCAAAGACAAAAACCACATGGTCATCTCGTTAGATGCGGAAAAAGCATTTGACAAGATCCAACACCCATTCATGATAAAAGTCTTGGAAAGATCAGGAATTCAAGGCCCATACTTAAACATGACAAAAGCAATCTACAGCAAACCAGTAGCCAACATCAAAGTAAATGGTGAGAAGCTTGAAGCAATCCCTCTAAAATCAGGGACTAGACAAGGCTGTCCACTTTCTCCATACCTATTCAACATTGTACTTGAAGTCCTAGCCAGAGCAATTCGACAACAAAAGGAGATCAAAGGGATACAAATTGGAAAAGATGAAGTCAAAATATCACTTTTTGCAGATGATATGATAGTATATATAAGTGACCCTAAAAATTCCACCAGAGAACTCCTAAGCCTGATAAACAGCTTCGGTGAAGTAGCTGGATATAAAATTAACTCAAACAAATCAATGGCCTTTCTCTACACAAAGAATAAACAGGCTGAGAAAGAAATTAGGGAAACAACACCCCTCTCAATAGTCACAAATAATATAAAATATCTTGGCGTGACTCTAACTAAGGAAGTGAAAGATCTGTATAATAAAAACTTCAAGTATCTGAAGGAAGAAATTATAGAAGATCTCAGAAGATGGAAAGATCTCCCATGCTCATGGATTGGCAGGATCAACATTGTAAAAATGGCTATCTTGCCAAAAGCAATCTACAGATTCAATGCAATCCCCATCAAAATTCCAAATCAATTCTTCAACGAATTAGAAAGTGCAATCTGCAAATTCATCTGGAATAACAAAAAACCTAGGATAGCAAAAACTCTTCTCAAGGATAAAAGAACCTCTGGTGGAATCACCATGCCGGACCTAAAGCTCTACTACAGAGCAATTGTGATAAAAACTGCATGGTACTGGTATAGTGACAGACAAATAGACCAATGGAATAGAATTGAAGACCCAGAAATGAACCCACACACCTATGGTCACTTGATCTTCGACAAGGGAGCTAAAAACATCCAGTGGAAGAAAGACAGCATTTTCAACAAATGGTGCTGGCACAACTGGTTGTTAACTTGTAGAAGAATGCGAATGGATCCATTCCTATCTCCTTGTACTAAGGTCAAGTCTAAGTGGATCAAGGAACTTCACATAAAACCAGAGACACTGAAACTTATAGAGGAGAAAGTGGGGAAAAGCCTTGAAGATATGGGCACAGGGGAAAAATTCCTGAATAGAACAGTAATGGCTTGTGCTGTAAGATCGAGAATTGACAAGTGGGACCTCATGAAACTACAAAGCTTCTGCAAGGCTAAAGACACCATCAATAAGACAAAAAAACCACCAACAGATTGGGAAAGGATCTTCACCTATCCTAAATCAGATAAGGGACTAATATCCAATATATATAACGAACTCAAGAAGGTGGACTCCAGAAAGTCAAATAACCCCATTAAAAAATGGGGCTCAGAACTGAACAAAGAATTCTCACCTGAGGAATACCGAATGGCAGAGAAACACCTGAAAAAATGTTCAACATCCTTAATCATCAGGGAAATGCAAATCAAAACAACCCTGAGATTCCACCTCACACCAGTCAGAATGGCTAAGATCAAAAATTCAGGTGACAGCGGATGCTGGCGAGGATGTGGAGAAAGAGGAACACTCCTCCATTGTTGGTGGGATTGCAAGCTTATACAACCACTCTGGAAATCAGTTTGGCGGTTCCTCAGAAAATTGGACATAGTACTACTGGAGGATCCAGCAATACCTCTCCTGGGCATATATCCAGAAGATGTCCCAACCGGTAAAAAGGACACATGCTCCACTATGTTCATAGCAGCCCTATTTATAATAGCCAGAAGCTGGAAAGAACCCAGATGTCCCTCAACAGAGGAATGGATACAGAAATTATGGTACATTTACACAATGGAGTACTACTCAGCTATTAAAAAGAATGAATTTATGAAATTCCTAGCCAAATGGATGGACCTGGAGGGCATCATCTTGAGTGAAATAACACAATCACAAAAGAACTCACACAATATGTATTCACTGATAAGTGGATATTAGCCCAAAACTTAGGATACCCAAGATATAAGATACAATTTGCTAAACGCATGAAACTCAAGAAGAATGAAGACCAAAGTGTGGACACTGTGCACCTTCTTAGAATTGGGAACAAAACACCCAGGGAAGGAGTTACAGAGACAAAGTTCGTAGCTGTGATGAAAGGATGGACCATTTAGAGACTGCAGTATCCAGGGATCCATCCCATAATCAGCTTCTAAACGCTGACACCATTGCATACACTCAGCAAGATTTTGCTGAAAGGACCCAAATATAGCTGTCTCTTTTGAGACGATGCCGGGGCCTAGCAAACACAGGAGTGGATGTTCACAGTCAGCTATTGGATGTATCACAGGGCTCCCAATGGATAAGCTAGAGAAAGTACCCAAGGAGCTAAAGGGATCTGCAACCCTATTGTTGGAACAACATGATGTACTAACCAGAACCCCGGAGCTCTTGTCTCTAGCTGCATATGTATCGAAAGATGGCCTAGTAGGCCATCAATGGAAAGAGAGGCCCATTGGACTTGCAAACTTTATATGCCCCAATATAGGGGAATGCCAGGGCCAAAAAATGGGAATGGGTGGGTAGGGAAGTGGGGGACGCTATGGGGGACTTTTGGGATAGCATTGGAAATGTAATTGAGGAAAATATGTAATAAAAATATTAAAAATCAAAAAAAAAAAGAATAAAGCTGCTATGAACATAGTTGAGGAATTGTCTTTGCGGAATGGTGGAACACCTTTTGGATATGTGCCCAGGAGTGGTATAGCTGTGTCTTGAGGTAGAACTGTTCCGAGTTTTCGGAGAAACTGCCAAATTGATTTCCAAAGTGGTTGTATAAGTTTGCACTTCCACCAACAATGAGGAAGTGTTCCATTTGCTCCACATCCTCTGTTCATGGCTTTTTAATGTGGTTTATGGAAACCAAACTTGGGTCCATATGCTTGCAGAACAAATACTTTACTGTTAAAGCTATAAAACTATGTGGCATGCTTTGGGCATCAGGTTAACATCAGCACAATCTCAACTTAGTATAGATCATGATTTCAATAACATTCATGAGTCCCAAGAGAAGCTCTGGGGTGCCTGAATGTGCTCTTCATTATTTGAGAAGTCATGAATGCAGTGAGTGTTACATGGTAACTTCAAGAAGATTGAAATCAAACTGGAAGTACTGCCCAGTGGTTTACAGTAAAGGATTCTTGGAGAATAGTAGCAAATGATGAGATGCAAATGTAGATCCTTATTAGACCTGATTTACATGCTTATAAAATTGTTGTTTTCTCCATATATAAAGTATAAAGTAGCATTTTGGTATTGTCTTAGCACAAAGTTGACAAACTGGGTTTTGATTGGTAATGATACCACTTCTTAACTCCTTAAAGTCACTTATGCTTGAGGCATACTATAAATCTTCCAAATATCAACATCGAGAAGATGGAGCCCATTTAACAACCTCTCCTCATAAGACAACTTAATATAATATAGAATATATACACAGTTGCTGATATTCACTCTTTATTAAATGAATGGTGATAAAACTTATTTTTAAAACTGTTTAAAAAAACACCAACTACATGTGCTGTTATCCCTGAAATTAAACAGCAGACCTTCTCAGCTCTTGTTAATTATAAGAAAAATCATAAATAAACCCATAATTCAAAGAAGACTTTGCTAAGTGTCACATAATCATTTATAATAACATGACATGTAGGTATTAGGCAAAATGTATAAGAGCAAATGTGACTACTGTGGAAAAAGCTAACAAATAACAACTTAGGAGAAGTAGGATATTGTCTTGTATTAGCCCTTTGTATCAGTCTTCTGTTTATTGACCCAGGATAACAAAATGTCTGGTGGCTTATAATGACAATTTATAAATGGCTCTCAAATTTATGAGAGTTTGGTGGGCTCAGTTCAGTTGAACAGTTAATATATTGGGTCTTATGCATATTTCAGTCTGGTTGTATCTAGAGTTGGAATTCTACCAACGTTTGACCAGGCTGTATTTCCAAGTGCTTCCTGGTTCACACACCTTCAGCTGTTTCTCTCAATGGGCAAAATCTCATCCCTAGAACCTCTCTGTATGATTTAGACACCTTTGTGTAATAGTAGCAAGGTACCATTGGCTCTTTGTAGCAAGTAATTGGCTTCTAAGAGAAAGGAAATAGACTCTCAACAGTCTTCTGAAGTTTGCCCTGCTTCAACACTACATAACTCTTGTAGTCAGTGAAATTACAAGTTCAATCTTGACTCAAGGTGGGAGTGTCTGTGAGAAGGAATATCAGGAAATATGATTTGCATTGAGACTATCTTTTGATACTAGCAGCTACAAATCTCTGGAAGTCTCTGTAGAATTTTATGTTTGGCTACTGATCTCTAAAGCATTCTGTAATACGGCTTTTTCTTTCAGTGATCCAGTAAAGATTCTTCTATAATTTGTAATTTACCACAACCAATAAAATATATTTTAACTAAACAGCATTGCTTTTTCTTTCCCTATAGCAGCATGATTTTATTTAGTCACAAGTATGGGCTATTGAAAAAGACAAATTGTAGAAATTTTTCTTTCAACTTATAAAGCTACCAGTATCTCCCAGAAACAGAAGTGATGTCACTTCCATTGATGAACTACTCTGCTGTTATTTCCTCTGCACAATCGATATCCACAATGCCCTCAACCACACACAGCCTCAGAATGCTGGGCCATCACCTTTGATAGGGTTATAAAGTCAGTAATAACTTATAGCTTCATTTAAGTGGGATTTGATGAGGGTGAGATTTTATATCTCAATTAGATCCTTATTCCTTAAAAGCACAATGGTTTCATTCTAACCCAGCACTGTGAAGTGCAAGGTTCTGTGGAAAATCACAGTACTGTCTGGAAAAACCATTTGAATGGAAGTAAATGCAGATATTTCTTTTTCTTTCTTCTTCTTCTTTCTTTTTACAAAAAACAAAAACAAAAAACAAAAAACAAAAAAAAAAAACCCAAAACCCTTAAATATCCAAGATCTATTGTTCAGAGTGTTCATCTCCTATGGTTCAAGCCAGATGTCATGTCTTTGTATGAAACTCATTAAATTTTCACCAAAGGAGCAAAGGAGATTTCTAAGCTCTAAATAATTTAAAATTACTTTTAAATGATTGTTCTCCAAAACTTATTAAAGGGGTTTTAGAAAATAAAATCTTAGCACAAAAATGTTCTTTAATATTCTGAAGCACAGTAGCAAAAGGCTGTAGTAGAAATGTCTCACAGGGCCCCCAATGGAGGAGCTAGAGAAAGTACCCAAGGAGCAAAAGGGATCTGCAACCTTATAGGTGGAACAACAATATGAACTAACCAGTACCCCCCCCCACACACCGCCCCCAGAGCTCGTGTCTCTAGCTCCATATGTATCAGAAGATGGCCTAGTCGGCCATCAGTAAAAAGAGAGGTCCATTGGATCTTTCAAAATTTATATGCCCAGTATAGGGGAATGCCAGGGCCAAGAAGTGGGAGTGGGGGGGGGGGGGAGTGGGGGGGAGGGTATGGGGGACTTTTGGGATAGCATTGAAAATGTAAATGAAGAAAATACCTAATTTTTTAAAAAGTGTCTCAACCATTGCAGGGTACTACCTGCCTTGGTGCTTATTTCCAAGAAAAACTGGAAATCACTGAGCTTGCAAAAATCATACGTGGCAACATAGAGTCATGATTAGAACTAGCTAGCACTGGGTAGTGCTAGGAAAAGTGCCAATGAGGATCACTACCTGGGTGATGACTGTGGGTCTTCCCAGAGCAAGTCAGATTCACAGTGCATGATGAATAAGGTGGGGAGAGGGCATCAACTCAAAGGTTCAAGGTTTGAGTTCAAAGTAGATTAGTCATAAGAAATGGCTTACAGCAATGCAATGAGCATCAGGGAGAGTCTTTTCCTTAACAAGGAATGCTGAAAGAAAGTGTATCTTCAATGGAAACAGGTGCCCATCACTGGATCTAGCATATACTTAAATAAATGGCCTCGTATTACACTTATTTTGTTGGTGAAAGGGTGTTAATAAGTGTCTTTAAGAAAACAATGAAAAAGCAATAAATAAAAAGAAAAATGAAGTGAAGCCAAGCTCTTGACAACAAAGTGGAGTATTCTGTTACTGCAAGCAAACTTGGTGTCAGTGGACACATACTACCATTACTATCAGGTCTTAGGCTTGCTTGATTTCTCTTAGACCAAATAGCTGCTGCCTCTACTAACTTTCCATTACAAGCAATACACTCATAAAAAAATTGAAAGCAAATAAGCTATACTAGTATGATTAATAAAGAATTTAGTAAATGACTTAGAATTCAATATTAGTTTGATTAAACCACTATGCTATTTTACCAAAGGAACAAAACATGTCCGGTCTACAATATTTTTGCTAGTAACTTCAAAAATAAAAGTATCTTAGGAGCATATGCAGAGTCTGTTATTTACCCCTAAACCACTGTTTTCCAATTAAAAGTTGTTCTAAAAGTAGTTAAAAAAAAAGTCCCACTGAGTTTTTCTACTTAGGAGAAAAAATAAAAATCATTTTCTGAAGTTTCTAACATTACAGATGTAATTCAAATAAATCTGCCAGGACAGGGAGAATATGCTAGCAGCAGGGTTTCCTGTTGGATGGACACTCAAGCCTATGTGAACAAATCTCTCTGGCTAAGTGAGACGGTGTTAACCGTTGGAATTTTTGCTAGGTGACTATTCAGAGTCTCTTTGAAAAATATATAGCTATCACACTTACGAGTTTTGTTGTCCTTTGAGGAAGACACACTTTCTAGCGGCCATTGTTAAACTACACGGTACAAACACAGCTTGGCTTTGCTTCTGTGGATACTCACTGTAGAGAGATGTCCCTGCCCCACAACTACCTGCTCACTTTCTGCCAAACGACTTGCATAACTCAACACCTGAGTTATACTATTCACTAAAAATAAAGTTGTCTTATTTATTTAACATTAGATGTGAAATTTTATATCTACTGTGGTCTACTGATATTTTCTGCTTTTTTGTTTATGTAAATCCTCTCTCTAGTATTACATCTGTTCCTGAAGGAAACCATTCACCAAGTGACAAGCCTATTACTAGTTTAGCATAGGAAGAAAACTTGCTGTCTGGTCTGTCCTCAACTGGTATTCTGGCCACAGCACTGAATCCCTTCTTGGCTAGTTCAGCAGTGACTTTAGTGACAGTTTCTGAAATACTAAGCCATTTTGAATTGTGTTAGTCATGTCAAGATGATCAGATGAGTTTAGGGAACCTAGCTTAAGACCTTGATTTGTTCAGAGTTAATTTTAACATTTTGGAATTTTGGATTTGTAGAAACATTATCTAGACAATAGAATGTTTTGATGATAGACCCACCACACACACTCTTCTGGTGTTAATATTTTGCATAATTCTAGTTTTATAAATATAATTTTATCAAAACTAAAATATAAACATTAGTTTGTTATTATGAGCAGATTGCTTATATATGTATTTATTTATTCATTGTTTGTACATCACCTAATTTTCAGACATATTAATTTTCTTCTCCAATGCAGCATTCCTCACTGGATTTTCGTACATGATATTCTTGTGTTTGCCTATGATAGTTCTTCAGCTTTTGACTCAATGTCCAAAGAGTTTATTATTTATAAGTCCCACATATTTTGTACTAAGTGAAAGTTGATTGTTGTTGGCATGGCAGTATAGGAATGACTAGAATACTCCTTTGCTAGAAAGTCTCTATTGTTAAAGAAAAAAATTCTAGCCATGACATAAATGGTTATGTATAACAAAAAATGAAGAATATGTGGTGGTAAGTACCCCAATGTAGCTGGAAAGATGAAATGAGGTATTGGAGGAACAGGAGTGAGACTTCTGTAGACAACTAGTGTTGGTAAGTGCAAAGAAACTACATGTAAATAGGGCAGGGACTAGATACAGAGGATTGTTACTGGCAAAACCAATCTGTGGGATTATCAATAGGTTATTTGAAAGCACAGAGATCAGGGAATATCAGATTGGGCAAGCCTCATAGTTATGCTAAAAAGGCATGTTCATTTCACAGACCATTAAAGCCATTGTGTATTATTTCCTTCGGACTAGAGCCTGCTGATTTCTTGTCCTGTGGTATGTGACAGACCCTGTGAGATGATCATCATACCATTCTGTATAGTCATTTCCTTTTCATTCAGAATGCTGTTTCTTAGATAGCATGTTGATTTAATATTTAAAAATGATTAGGAAGATCTTTGGAATTAATGCTATCATTCCTAAGTATTTTATAACTCATCTATTCTCAAAAGTAATTTTGGTATGTCAGTTTAAAAACAAACAAACTTAATAACCCTACCTTTACTGTCTGAATTAACTAATGTCATATGTCAGAAATATAATGGATACAGAGAGGAACCAAAACAACATAGGAACACAAAATTCTGCTAAAATCAGAATCTTTTTCTGCATGCAGATAGAAGTGAATCTTCTTATAAAAAGATTGGTAATTAAACTTTGAAACATTATAACAGTCATTTGAAATTTCCAGCCAAAGTATCAAATTAAGCAATTTTATGGTGAATTTATTCAAGGTGCCAAGAGCAAAATTATCCATTTTAAAGCATGGGCTTAGCGGTTTTGTGTCTGTAAAAAGTTAGCATAATTTGAGATCTCACCACTCAGTGTGTGGTCAACATCACCTGGGAAGGATTGGAGCAGTGAATACAATTGTAACAATATCCTCAGGTGCCTGTGCCGCACATACACACCCAAGTTTCAAAAGCATTAATTTAAATTAAATTTAAATTAACACTAGATTTCTTTCTTCCTTTCATGTTTTATTGAAAAAAACATAATAGCCATGAAATCAGGAATAACGCTTTTTCTGGAAGGTGGAAAACCAATTCAAGACAAAATGTCTTAGAACACTAAAGTTATAAGAAGGAAATAACATTGTATCTAATTATCAATCTTTTAAAATTTGCATTTTATTTTTACCTGAATGTAGGCAAGGAACAAATGGGAAAATTACTCTTAAGTATCTTTAAATGTCACCTCATTAAACTTCTCTCTTTCTGATTATGTGTTTTTTAATGACTGAATGAACCTTATTACATCAGCCTACCAAAAAAGTTTTTGATATGGAATTTTAAATGCCAGGCTCTGTAGCCTAACACTGAAGTGTGTGGGCATATGTTAAACCAAAACATGATTTGTTTCTCTAAGAATATAAATTTCATGAGGGTGGCTTAATCATTGCATTCTGATATCTATGTGATTACAAGATACATTTTAGTAAATGAAAGAGATGATTTACATTTCAAAGGATCCATGTCCTTTTAAACTTTGTGCAGCTTATTGCACACAAACTATTATTAAATTTGAATCATTTCTGCCATCAAGAAATGATCATGTAAGTGTGGGACACTGCCTTTCTCATGTCTCGTTCATAATTAGTAGCATACTGGTAGTTGTTGAAGATAGTACACAGCTCAGTGTCTAAAATTGTTCAAATCTTTACCACCCCTGCATGAAATGGATGCCATGTCTAGGTGAAAGCAATTGAGTCTTAATCACTTTTCAATCATGTGCTGAATGAATGGTGTCATTAATCCCAGCCACACTCTGAATCTTTTACATTATATTACTCCATACCAATGGCTCAGCCAACAGAAACACATACCTTTTATGTAAGAGTTCTTTCAGAGGAATATGACTGATGGTGTCAGAGAAAATTTAGTACTCATCTGAAAAATTGAGGTGGAAGTTAGCTGGTAACTGGAGGCAGGAGGTAGGTGCTCAAAAGTGTAGTTACATTATATATACTGAACAGATTATATTTGAGAAATCTATATATTCTCATATGTATGAGTATACATACAAATTCAGAATATATATATATACTCTCATGTATATATACAAATACTGAATATATGTATATTATCATATATACATGTATATATATACATACATACACATATATACATACAGCTATGCATGTAATAACAATTGAATTGATAATATAGACAATAAATTTGAAGGAGATTGAGGAGGGGTATATGTGAGAGTTTGGAGAATGGAAAAGCAGAATATGTAATTAAAATAATAAACAAGAATGGATAGTTGCAAAGTGAAGAGGTCAGAGTTGGAGCATAAAACACAAGCAGATGGATGACCATCTTTGTATTTCCCCAGGATGTCATGTTCTCCTTTCACCCTGTGCCTATGTCTTCTCTTTTCTTTAGAATTTCTAAATGTCTTTTAAATCTTATACAAATGAATCATTTTATATTCTTCATTTCGCTCATTTCGTTTTGCTTGAATCCAATTTTTAAAAAAATCTCATCCCTGCTCACCTGCCATGTCTATGTCCCCAAGAAACATTTCAACAGGATTCTCCTTCCATTTAGTGATTTTCATTTGAGCCATTAGACCAATCAAACTTGGCAGTGTGCAGTCATAGAAGACAAAGGAAATAGCTGACAGGGGCTCCTGTCTTTTGTAGACCATTACTGTTTTTGCTTTCTCAAAGCAGATTACAGTCACATAGCTATTCAGATGATATGGAAATTAAATCTAGTCACAGTATTTGAGCTCAAAACTAATTGCTACATAAGCTATTAGTGGAGGATGTTTTATTAGTACAAGTATGCCAATGCTAACACTTTATGCAAATTCTCTTTGTTGTACAGTGAACCTGTTGATAAATATAACCCATATTGTGCTTTTAATGGCAGCTTCATCTTTTATTATGTGCTTAACTTTTATGCATTTTAATTGTTAATTTGTTGAATAATCCCTTATAACTAAAACTGTATAGCAGGACAATGAAGACAGTAATGTAAAGTTACTACCGTTAAGTCCAGAGTAAATGGTAAAATAATGACACGAGGAAAATTATACCCAGATAGAGACTCCCCATGTCCATTGATTAGTGTTTTTTATGATGCACATCATTACACAGGATAAAGAAAGGCAGTAAAGGCCAGGGTAATGGTTCAATGGTAAAATGCTTGATATACAATCATGAGACCAGAGCTTGGATTGCCAGCACCTATTTAAAAGGCAAGTATGGCTGTGTCCATGCTAGAGTCTATTAAAGATAGAAACACTGCTGGGATGTAGTGGGTATCCAGCTTAGGTAAAATAATTCTAAATTCCAGTTCAATGAGAGATTTATTCTCAAGAGAACAATTTGGAGACTAAGAGAAAAGGACACCTAATGTCCTCATCTGGTCTCTGCACTTCACACATGTCTGGAACACACCATGTATGTGCATGTACACCCACACCCTAGACATACCTACATACCCAAAGAACATGAAAGTTGTAAAGAATGTGTAAAGAAAATCTCATGGATAAAATTTGCAGCATTAAACAGCATTCATCCTTGAGTTATGAGACGGAAAGATAGTTTGCACCAGGAAGGTCAAATTCAAATATGTATTTCTCAGAACCTCTTGCTCATACATGGAACACCAAGCCTTCTTCACAAAGTCTTAAGGCAGCTAAAGAGCAAAGTAATCTCTGTTGCTATTAATAATTATTTCCTTGGGTTTTAGAAACGTTCTGTACTTTATAGTGTTAAATTATATCACAAATCTGATATGCAGAAACACAGGTAGGAAGTTGCTTCATAGAAGCATAACTTGTATACATCAGTGTGTATTCAGAATGGTTACCTGGAGACAGCCTGCTTATGTAAGCATCATTCTAACAGATGTTAAGCTACAGCATGTTGAAGGTCTAAGGAGCTACACGCAGGAATCATCATATTTCCTACATGCTTCCTATGCTTGCTCTAGGTCTCTATGTTCTACATTTTTATTTCCCTGGTCTTTCCATAAAACCACAAGATGAAAGCTGAAGATGCTCCATCTCGCTTTAGAGTTACTTTGGTTTTCTTTTCTCTTTGCATTTCTGATTTTTTTCTCTTACTCTCTATTTCTCAGTTCCTAGAGATCAATTTGCCTCCCTTGGAGCTGTCATTTCTGGGACATCTCCAGGTCTACCAATTACTCAAAAGATACTATCTACCCACACACTGGCTTCTCTTAATTGGATGACATTTACATTTCTTGTTTTTGACATTGGCCTTTCTATGCCTCATCAGGAAGATTCTTGTTTACTTCCTTTAGGCATGTATGTGGAATTCTTCTCTTACAAATTTAGTCTAGAATTAGTGCCTTGCTTATATCTGTTTATTAAGAGTTCAGGCAAGATAAGGTTAACGATGACAGATTAAAAGCAGTTGTCTATAATAAAGGCATTTAAGACAAAATTATAGGTCTGGTTAAGATAAGTATAAATAGAATTGACTACTTGCAGACCTAATGATCCCCTTTCCCTTCTTTTATTCTTCTTTTAAAATTTTGTCTCCATTGTGAAGAATTGTCTTTATTCCATCTAATGTTGTCTCCATTGGAATCTATGACCTGTTCAGAACACCATCAAGGAGAGCAACATGATATATTTGTCTGCTTTTATTTCTGTATTTATTTACCTTACTACATGTGCTGTTTCTATATGTCTAGACACTGTTGGGTCATCAGGGAAATGTATGTTAAGGTGTCCTTGAGTGTGCCAGGGTTATTCTAGGTGAAAGTCTATCCTGCACTTCCTCATCCCCAAGGTTTATTGTTTCTGACTTTCATCATTTTCATTCTTCAACCCACTGGAAAAATCACATTTAAAAGTGTTCATCAACCTGATGTACTTGTGGAAGTCACTTATATTTGTAAGTGGATGCTTGACTGTACCATTCAGTGTAGATATTTCACCTCATTCATTTCCATGATACAATGCTACTCTGTGTTATAAAATCTCTACAGTATTATCTATAAAGTTTCCTCATAATTTTCTCTTTCATATGTTCCAGGTCTTTCTCTCCTACACACACTTGTAACCGCCATAAAGATTCTAATACCTTGTTCCCATAGCTCTTTCCTAGACTAGGATCCACTCAAAGCTTTACACTTCTTTGCATGTGTCATCTCTACTTATATACTTACCAACTAGTGACATAATCCTTGTCTCTAACTTGTGCTCTTTTCTTAATCATAAGTTTTATGTTTGTGAACAATCAAATGTTGCATTAGAGTCTTAAAATAGTCAACATAAATTCTTAAAAAGACTGAGCCTGATTACAATGCATGAGGTTGTCCTGTATCATACCTCTAGAAGTTTGTACCCTACAAGGAAAAAGTTCATGATAATGTCTCACCTGACAATTGCAATGTTTCAAACTATTGAAAAAAGAAGTGCTTTATATAATGACAGGCTAGACTGTTGACTGTTTCATTTAAATACCATTGTATTTATTGATAGCATATATATATATATATTATTATTAGCTGTATCTTATTTTAATTATTACTTATAAACTCTTATGTGTACATATATATGTACATATATATATATATATATATATATATATATGTGTGTGTGTGTGTGTGTGTGTGTGTGTGTGTGTGTGTGTGTGTGTGAATAGGTGTGTACAGTATTGGAGTCAATTTGGTCCTTCTACAATGTGGGACACTGAGATCAAACATCTAGGTTTGTAATGTATTTTATTGGAATGCACAGGATGGTAAGGAACTAATAATTAGAATGGCAAGAAGACAAAGGTTTCAGGAAGAAGGGGTGGTGATGAGCTGAAGGCAGAAAGATCCACATTATGGAATTTTATATCATACACTTAGGATTTTGGAAGCAGACAATAGAAATAGATATTTAAATCTGTATGGTCTTTTTAAGAAACAGTAACTCCATAATAGCTTTAGTCCGCAGCTATGAAATCAAAAACTATAGTTATGAACTAAAGGTAACTCAGAAGGCATAAGTAAAACTAAACTGCAAAAACCAGTTGGCTTCTGGAAAATATAAATCACTAACAATTTCTTCTATCTACTACAACATACTACAAGTTTAGTGACTTATGCTACCACATGGTTATTATTACTTTCGATTTCTAAAGGTCTGAAAACTAAAATTGAACACATGCTTAGTGTTCAACAAATAAATGCAAGTAGTAAATCATCATGTCATGTGAGTCTGGGGTCCTGAAATACTGACTAGAGGTGGTGAGGGAACAAAGAAAGGACATACAGACACATGCACAGAAAAGCTGAGATTGGTGGGGGTGTGCTCACTCTGATAAATAGCATCTACTACTACCAGCACCCCAAGCCCTGGGGTATTTTGGTAACAGATCTCTGTAGGATCGTAGTCTTGGTCATAGTAGGAAGCTGCCATTGCTAGTCTTTGCACACACTAGTCCTTCACTTTCATTGACACCCCCCAAGGAAAGTTTTGACAACCTTCTTGCTCCTGACATATATGCAAAATTGCTTTGCCAATTTTCCATGAGTCCAAGGCCTTTGTAAATAATACAAATTCACTCAGTACTTCATTCACTCAGGGTTTTCTTGTCTCCCTCCAGTCACTACATATTCTATGTGCTATTTTCATTGTGTCATAAGCTTATATGGAAGGCAAAGGCTGCATCTGCTTAACAAATGCTTTAACTTTGTAGGTGTAGCATACATTTAGAAATAAACTCGGATTTGCCTTATAGTCTTATACAATTAGATAATATTTCCTTGTGGTCCTCAAGGCAACTTCTCAACAAAACATTTCAGCAATATTTAAGAGGCATTTTACAAGCAACACAACTTTACCACATGGAAAATACATCATGGGAAACGTAACCATTTTCAGATTGCTAAGGATGGTTGAGGTATCTCTGTATCATTGAAATAATAGTTTCATGAGGACTATGCAAGATTAATGAAAACTAGGTTAATCATCATTGATTGCTCAGTTGTGCTTACCACATTCTGGGGCATTTGTGAAACATAAAATAAACATCATCCTTTTTAGAAACCAATGGAAGGATTTTAGGTAGGCATTTATACAACCTAAATTGCATTAGCAATGGGAAGTGATTGTGTACTGGATTAATGGAGTCCAGAAACTCCCTTAGATGTTACCAAACTTTTTAAAAAATAATTGTATTATGCATATTTGAGGTATATAATACCACAATATGGATGCATATAGGCAGTGAGATGGCTGTGTTGATCTAAGTAGATGATCTTATCTGAAATCTCACATAGGTGTTTTCTAATGGCAAAGGCAACTTAAAGTCTACTTATTTAATGAAATTCACCTATAAATGTATTACCTGTAGTCCTTATGTTGGAAAGTAAGCACCCAAACTCATTCATTCTACACACTATAAGTAGAATTCATTATTGTATACTCATATGTATTTGACTAACATTAGCCATGCCCACGAGAGCCACTATTTTACAGTATCTAAGAATGGAGGCTCCTGGTTTTCTTTTTATTGATAGTATCCTTAAATCAAGCCATATAGTTTGAAAATTAGATGAGAAAAATGGGTGCAGATATGAAGTTCATATAAAAAAGAATAGTATGGAAACTAAACCAGGGTTAGGGCTGTGGGGATATAGGGTAAATTTTGGAAAGATATATGAGGGAGTTATTCAAACATCCAGTAAGAAGCTGTGCATAATTGATATGTATCTATATCAACACACAAAATAATTTAGGTGAGAGGAAGAATATTTTGTGGCTAGCCCTAGCCATATAACAAGACCCTTCTCCAATAAATCAAAACAAAAATAAATAATTTTGAAACTCCAATAAGGACAATTTGAGCTTGGAATTGATAGAATACAGAACATTAAAACTTCAACCAAGCTAACCATTCAAACCACTTTAAGGTAATGTCCCTCAACATAAAATGTACATAAATGTACTTCAGGATGCTGAGAGAAAATAATGAGGATTGTTGTTGTTGTTTTTCTTCTTTTCAATAATATTCTATATGCCCAGAGTGATGTGGAAAATATATTTATTGAATTTTAAAGTGTGAATAAATGTTCACATTCATTTTTTATGAATATCCTTGAAGCAAAACAACTTTGAGATACAGGCTTTAATATGAATCATGCATTGCTCAATACTACCCGGAATCTGGTGTTTCTTTTCACTTTCTCTAAATGTACTGGAAATTAAGAATAAATGGATTTTCATAGTTTCTGTAAGTTTATTATTTATGTTTTTAACATAGGAATAGGGAAGCTATTGGATATAGATTTGGTACTCAGAGCTAGAAAGGTGACTGAAAAAAAACAGGTTTTTCTCTACAGTCCCAGACTCCATGACAATGACATATTTTCTAGATTAAAAACTGTCAATTCAAGTCACTTAAAAGCGGAGGATTAACAATGTCTTTCTGGTATATGCCTATGATACCTCTTCTTTTCTTCTTAATATTTGTATTGTTACAGAGACAGGCAGGTAGGTAGATCAATAGAATAGAATTGAAGACCCAGAAATGAACCCATACACCTACAGTCACTTGATCTTTGATAAAGAAGCTAAAAGCATCAAGTGGAAAACTGGCAGCATTTTCAACATATGGTACTGGTTCAACTGGTGGTCAGTATGTAGAAGTCTGCAAATTCATCCATTCTTATCTCCTTGTACAAAGGTCAAGTCTAAGTGGATCAAGAACCTCCACATAAAACCAGATACACTGAAAGTAATAGAAGAAAATGTGGGGAAGAACCTTGAACACATGGGCACAGGAGATAATTTCCTGAACAGAACATCATTGATTTATTCTCTAATATCAACAATCAAAAAATGGGATCTCATAAAATTGCAAAGCTTCTGTAAGGAAAAGGGTACTGTTAATAGGACAAAATGGCAACCAGAATATTATAAGATTGTTACGAGTCCTACATCTAATAGAGGGCTAATATATAATATATACAAAGAACTCAATAAGGCAGTCTTCTGAGAACCAAATAACCCTATTAAAAATAGGGTACAGAGCTAAGCAAAGAATTGTCAACTGAAGAATATTGAATGTCCAAGAAGCACTTAAAAATGTTCAACATTCTTAGTCATCAGGGAACTCAAAAGATGCTCCAACATATAACAAGGACACTTGCTCCACTATGTTCATAGTAGCCTTGTTTATAATATCCAGAAGTACGAAAGAACCCAGATGTCCTTCAACAGAGGAATGGATACAGAAAATGTGATGCAATTACACAATGGAGTACTACTCAGTTATTAAAAACAATGACTTCATGAAATTCTTAGGCAAATGGATAGAACTAGAAAATATCATCCTGAGTGAGGTAATCAAATCACAAAAGAACACACATGGCATGAACTCACTGATAAGTGGATACTAACCCAAAAGCTCAGAATATCCAAGGTACAACTCACAGACCACATGAAGCTCAAGAAGAAGGAAGACCAAAGTGTTTGGATGCTTTGGCCCTTCTTACAAAGAGGGACAAAATACTCACAGGAGCAAATATGGAAACAAAGTGTGGATCAGAGACTGAAGGAAAGGTCATCCAGAGATAGCCCCACATGGGGATCCATCTCATATACAGATACCAAACATAGACACTATTGCTGATGCCAAGAAGTGCTTGCTGACAGGAGCCTGATATAGCTGTTTCCTGAGAGGCTCTGTCAGAGCCTGGCAAATACAGAGGTGGATGCGCACAACCAACCATTGGGCTGAGCACAGGGTCCTGAATGAAGGAGTTAGAGAATGGACTGAAGGAGCTAAAGGGGTTTGCAATCCTATAGTCAGGATAACAGTACCAACTATCCAGAATCCCCAGAGTTCTTAGGGACTAAACCACCAATCAAAGAGTGCACATGGAGCAACCCATGGCTCCAGCTGCATATGTAGCAGAAGATGGGCTTGTTGAGCATCAATGGGAGGAGAGACCCTTGGTCCTGTGAAAGCTTGATAACCCAGTGTAGGGGAATGCCAGGGCAGGGAGGCAGGAGGCAGTGGATGGGTGGGGGAGCACCCTCATAGAAGTACAGGGTGGGGGATGGAATAGGGAGGTTGCAGAGGGGAAAATGTGAAAAGGGATAACATTTGAAATGCAAATAAATAAGTTATCCAATTAAAAACCCTCAAGATTATTCAATAATAAGCAGGAGTACTAAAGAGAAATGTAATTTTTAATTGAATACATATGTAAAATATTGACTTGCTTATAATAAACTAGCTTATGGAGCTAATGAAATAAAAAAGAAATGATGAAAATTTGCAATTGTGGTATTTCTGAAACCAAGATCAACAATTTAAAATGTTTAGGGCTCTTTTTTCTAATTTATCTATTTACAAACTAATTTATAAATATTATGATTGATAATTTTTTCAAAACCATTTGAAAATTCTTTCATGTGTACCTACTTACTTAATAAACCCCAACCAGATTGAAATATATCATAAAGGTAATAGGCTTATTATAAAATAACTCTAATTTCAGAGAACAGTAGGAGTTTTAGTTCTTATTATTTCCTAGTTAAATCTATTTCAGTGATCTCCAATTAGGAACTTCAGTAATTCCCAATGTTTCATGACAAAGAACTCTACATGGGAAGGGTCTGAATCTAGGCACCAAGCAAGAGTCCAGAAAAAACGAATGAAAAAATGAATTATATTAAGTATGTAAAAATGCTATGTTACTTTCTTGAGACAATTGAGAATAGATGCTATAATAGGAATTTAAGGAACACCTTACACACCTGACACTCAATACTTATTATATTGCCCAGATGTGTGTGAAAATACAATTTGTATCACACCAGTACCTATAGGGCTATACAAAAATAGATTGGTTTGTGGAAATGGAAGGATGAATCAGAAACCTTTACTTGGAATGGATATGTTCCCCAGATGTCAGTAGCAAATTCACAAAGATGAGTATTTTCACTTGGCAGCTATGCTAACCATATTAATTTTTTATGACTTGAATTAGCCAAACCGTCATGCTATCTGTAAATACATGCTGTTTTGTCCAAAATAGAAATAGCACTAAATTTCTGGTCAAACAATATGTGTTTCTAATAGAATCATTGCCTGAAATGAGTGTGATTTTGATCAAATTACATACTACCGTTGTTTTCCTTGATCATTCAATCACTGGACATGGAGTACATCCAGAAAGCTGATTTTGTCAGTGGAGGTGGCTTTTGCAAAGATGGGGAGACTGACAACTGACCATTTCACTGTAACTCAGCACTCCATTTTCTGAATGGAAAAACCTCTTTTCTACTGCCTGAAGCCAAGAAATGGTGCATAATTCTGAAATGTTAGGTAGATATTCTCTGATGATGGCAATATGTGAATTCTAAGATGCCATGTACAATCTAACACTTTATAAATTGTGTATATAGGCCAGGCAGTGGTGGCACACACCTTTAATCCCAGCACTTGGGAGTCAGAGGCAGGCAGATTTCTGAGTTCAAGGCCAGCCTGGTCTACAGAGTGAGTTCCAGGACAGCCTGAGCTACACACTGAAATCCTGTCTCAAAAAACAAAACAATGAAACAAAAAAACAACAAAAATTGTGTATACAATAATCTTTTTTAAATCAAAATTTTGTTTGTTATCCATGTTCAGCAACTAACTGCTTTACAAAAATAGCAAAATAATAGAATATTATAATGGAGTAAATATACTTTTCTTTAAATTTTACACAAACTATATAGAGGGGAGTATACTGCAAACATACATTTATATTACTTTGTACATTCTAGAGCAAGCACAAGGACAGAGGCTTCATGATCATGATACAATTTAAAGACACAAGATCCATGTATCCTTGAATAGCTCTCTATGGATTTTGTTCATCTAAATTCCAATTCCCTTCCTTCCAAAAACAATAGTCGTTTCTTTCTAAGAGAGATGTATTTTCTGTTAGAAAACTTTTATAGGAGACGGTGCTTTGCTGTGTTCTAGCTGAGAGGTACTTAACTAAAGCTAATCCAGCAAGATGATGCATTTGGATTAAAATTTGACCTTTTGGAATAAATGACAAGAGTAAGAATCAAAAAAAAAAAAAAGAATCAAATACCCGGGGCTGGTTTTATTCTGCTGGACAGTGTCAGAGTTTCCCCTGCCCTGACCTACTTGGAAATGAGCTATTTAATTTTTCCTTTGACTCTATAAGCTTTGTAATATTATTTCAATGCATGTTATTATTATTATTTTAGTTAGGTAGTTTACTTTCAATGGCTTACAAAGATACTGTTATGTAATGATATTTAAACAAATATAAATGTCCTATGACTTGATGTGTGAGGCAAGAATGCTAAAAAGATGAGTGTATTCATTTTTTTTCTCTAAAGGAAAGATTTGTTATCAATAATGTTGTTTCACGCATAAATAGGCAAAAGTTTTTATTAAAATATTATTTTCTCCCTTATACTATCCTCCTCTATCTTTCCCAGGTACTCTGCTTCTAACCCTTTCATGTCTTCCTTCACTTTCAAGTCAATAACCTCTGTTTTGATTACTGTTTTAATATACACATATGTATGGATATATAAACAAATATATAAACAGAACCTGCTGAGTCTGTTTTTCCTGTTTGTGTATATATCTTATATGGCTGAATTTTTTATCAAACAGAGTCTTATCTAAAAGAGAATGGATTGCTTCTAGTATACCTTTATGCAAAGGGGAAAAATGAAACAAGGACCTTGTTTGCAGCACTATTTGGAGGGTTAAATTTTCCCATCAGAGTGTGCTCTACGATCAGTGCACATTAACAGAAGTGGCATTGTCAAAGAAAATTAAACAGTAACATTGAAAATGGAAAAGAAACATCCCGCCACCTTCAAACACTAACTTTTAATTCTTTGTCCCCCTAGAATAATTCGCGTATTTCGTCAGCTCTAGTTCACAAGGGCTCTGGCTTGTCAACATATGTAACATAAAGTCAATCAGCTGCCAGAGAGGCTTACAGAAGAATTCTCCTTATCATGCAGAAGGAAGTCTTAGCAGCAACTGCAGTGAGTCTGAGCACCTGTGTCCTTATCAGGAACACTGAATGTGAACAAGAGCAGAAAAGCCTATGGCTAACTTATCTGCTTCACTGTTTACTCTGAGTGTGCTTGCTGAAAGATTTCCAAGCAATCCCTCAGGGCTTGGGATGTGTGTCCAGGGAAATAAGCATGTAGAATCTATAATTTCAAGCAGGTTGGAAAATGAACGTATGTTATTTGAAGGAAGACTCATAAAGCAATAGAAATGATATGTGTTCCCTTTTTGTTTCATTACATTTTTTATTGAGGTGTGCCACATTTATCCATCCCTACCTCACAGTAAATTGCTCATTTGACTTGTAACTCAAAACAAACAAGAAGTATACTTAGCTTGTAGACACTCTATTTCAGTAACACTCTTGAATGCCACTTCTGTTGAATCAAGTCAACAGTTTAACAGTTATTTTAAAATATCTTTTTTTCCCATATTTTTTAGTGGGTATTTCAATTACAATTCCAATGCTATCCTAAAAGTCCCCCACATGCTCCCCCACCCACTCCCCTACCCACCCACTCCTACTTCTTGGCCCTGGCATTCTCCTGTACTGAGGCATAAAAAGTTTGCACAACCAATGGGCCTTTCTTTCCACTGATGGCCGACTAGGCCATCTTCTGATTCATATGCAGCTAGAGACACAAGCTCCAGGGGGGTATTGGTTAGTTCATATTGTTGTTCCACCTATAGAATTGCAGATCCCTTCAGCTTCTTGGGTACTTTCCCTAGCTCCTCCATTGGGAGCCCTGTGATCCATCCAATAGCTGACTGTGAGCATCCACTTCTGTGTTTGCTAGGCCCCGGCATAGTCTCACAAGAGACAGCCATATCTGGGTCCTTTTAGCAAAATCTTGCTAGTGTATGCAATGGTGTCAGCGTTTGGAAGCTGATTATAGGATGGATCCCCAGATATGGCAGTTTCTAGATGGTCCATCTTTTCGTCTCAGCTCCAAACTTTTAAAATATCTTATAATATGTACACTGCCAAAAGCCATCAAGCACTTACATAAATCATGAATCCCTTAGTCAATGTTACCTCCATGTCTTCGGTAGTTGATTGTTTGCTTTCACGGAGGACGAAACAGATATACTTGGATTTTGTTCTTGAGAGACAAACCAGAAAACTTAGGCAATGTTTCGGAAAAAACAGTGGTAAATGGAGATCAACCAATTGGGCAGAATTTGGGACGGTATAGTAAATGCTTTGTATGTAGTGAGGGAGACCCCAAATTACAGCAAGCAAGAGGACCAGAGTTTTAGAAACAGGAAGCGTTATCTAGAATGTAAAATTGTATCCACAGTTGGTGTTTAACATGCATCCTTTCTTTCTAGTGTGAATAGAGGAGCTTCCCAACTGATGCCACATCTGTCTCGTTTATCACTGCAGCGGCGCTTGTTCTCTTGGTGCCTTTTCCTCTCCTAGTCAAATTGAATTCCTATTTCAGTGCTAGAGCTTTATAATGCCTTTCTCAAAAGCTACAGTTACTACCAGCTTAGCTTTTCTCTTGCCCCTTTAAGGGTTCCTTGTCCATGGGCCTGTGTAACCGCAAGCACAGGCGTGTATGTGTGCATTGGGGGTTGGGGTGGGTGCTTAGGGCTTCACAACACACAGTTCAGTGAAGAATCCTTGGCAATCATTCATATTGCTCTGGGTTTGATTTGGTTTGGTTTTTCGTTTGTTTGTTTGTTTGTTTGTTTGTTTTTTCCACAGTTTGGGGGTTTTTTTGGTCTTTTTTTTTTATTTGGTTCTCTTTTGGGTTTGGGGTTTTGCAGCCCCCACCCTTTCTGGTACTAAAAATTTACTCCTTCATGATTAAATGTAAAGCCTCATTACTGCTAGGCAAGCTCTTTACCATTGATCATTATCCCAATCTTTTCCTTTGTCTCTTTTATATTATTTTTGAGACTGTTTTCACTAAGTTAGTCTATCCTATACAGACACTTGACCAAAGAAGAACTTCCTACTTCAGGAATGTGAGATAAATTTGTACCATCAGATTATTCTTATTTCAGATTATGTAACAAGCAGAGATGTTAAATTTTTTTCTCGGAGTTACACAGTTAGTCCAGACTGTGAGACTATAGTATTAGGCAGCTAAATTTACATAAAGTAGTTTTTAAGTTGCTGAATCTATTTTGTCTGTATTTAGAATAGAAATCCCAAAAGGAGAAAGTATCAGACACTGCACCAGGATACCTCCTCAAAGTCCCTAATATAATACTTAGCAAGATAAGTAGAAGCAAGTATGAAAACAAACGTTAATTGTTTCTCACAAACTTTTAACCTAACTCCATGTTCCTCCTGCTGTGATGGTCTCCTGCTTTCACCCCACTGATGGTAAAGGGGGTTTTCTTTAAAAGATCGGTGTACTTCATTTTAATCTTGTTACTTTGGCAATGCAGATTCACTTTTTAATATATAGTACACAATTTATTTCAGATTTTCCTAGATAATAAGTATAAATATTTCAAAAAAATAAAAGGATTTTAAAACTATATATAATATAATCCTTCGTGAATGGAGGGCACGTTTCAACCTTTGATGTTGCATTCAATGTATTTCCTGGAAGGCCTTAGAGACCCCATAGGAGGGAACAAATACATGGGACACATGTGTATAAGTAGCCAACCCAAGTGCATTCATATCTAACAGACAAAGCCAGCTGTATTTATGTGTAATGAGGTATTTGTCTTGTTTTCAATGAGTGCATTTAGAGATATTTATAGGAACTTAGAACAGAAGTCATAAACAATTTGTGTAAACAGCCTGGATTCTTTGTCTTTGATCCAGAGTCTATAACAGAATCCAATGGAGTGGGTGGATTGAGCAACAGACAATGATTTCTCAATGTTAGGCTGGATGCTCAGGGTTAAGGAACCAACAGATCTGACTTTTGAGGAGGCCCTCATCCTCACCGGCAGATGGTTACCTTTAGATGTTTCCTCACTTGCTAAAGGGCTGAGAGGGGAACAACCTATGCCATGTTCCCCCATCTCAACAGTACTCCTATTCATTAGGAATATCCTTTCCTGAACTAATTGCCGCTATAATGCTATTACAGTACAGAGATTAACAGAGACACTCAGGGGAACACAAAATTCTGTTCCTGTAACTTAATGACTTTTTCTTTTACATTGGATTCTCTCTTCAAATATATGCTTCCATGGGATGTTACTCAGGACTGACGGATCAATGTGCTGTGTTGCCAGGGTCAAGAAGTGGGAATGGGTGGGTAGGGGAGTGGCGGGGGTGGGAGGAGGGTCTGGGGGACTTTTGGGATAGCATTTGAAATGTAAATGAAGAAAATACCTAATTAAAAAAAATAGAGGTCATGAATTTGAGAAACCAAACCAAAACAAACCAAAACAAACCAAAACAAACCAAACCAAACCAAACCAAAACAAAAAGAGGACGTGGGCATTACTGCAGTGTCTCCCTGAGAAATGTTGGTAGAAGCCATTATTTAACTGAATAAAACTTGGATCATCTATTGTCCTGGCTACTATTTTATCTTGTACAAAATAGTTAAAGTCTCATATATATATATATATATATATATATATATATATATATATACATTTATACATATATACATATATACATATATAAAATATGAATTAGTGTATATGCATACATTTGCATTTGTATCTATCTATTTCAGTCTTTGGTAATGTGGTGAGAAATAAAATGAGACCATAGATGGTATTAGCATATAGTATGTGTATATGTGAGATATATATATATATATATATATATATATACATATACATATATATATATATATATCAAAGATATATGTCTATATATTCATGAATATATGTATATTATCATGAAACTATCAGTAGCAGGATGACTTCAGGAAGCAATAAGGGAAAAGACAAATAGACAAAGAAAAATGGAAATGAGCAAAGCAGATGAGCCATTTAAAATGAGCATGTAGTATGAGAAAGACTACTGAAAACTATCTACATAGTCTTGCAGTAAAGAAGTGACCATGAAAATGGACTCAGTGGATGCCTGTGAAAAGCTTTTTCTATAGTAAACTAACATACAGGAATGCATGGCACAATTAGAGACATTCAGATCATAATTTCTCCTAGTATAAGCATGATGTTTTTTGATAGTAACAAAAACACCTAAGACAAATAAAGCAGAGACATCAAGAAAAGTTCCCACAGGGTGCCCTCCTGTGCTGACTCTGCAACTATGCCCAGTATTGGACTCAGACAAGTGAGGTTTATAGGAGCATCACATATAGGGAGAATTTTTATATCTTTGGGCATCTCTGTTTATACTTGTATGATCTTTGGGGATGGGACATATGCACTTCAGATATTGTCTTACTCTGTACCAACCCTAGTCAAAAACACACTAAGTGTACATGAAGATATAACATCTCCACCCACAAGAAAACATGACTAGCTTCATTTATAAGTAGTATCCAGTGAGACAAAGTTAAACGCATCAGCTACTGTTTGTTCTCATTTTAGATATATCTTCTACATTAAAGGAATGAATTGATCGTTTTTAAACCACTCATCTATGTGTATTTATTAAACCCCAAAGGGACAAAGGGACAAAGGGACATGAACAAAAGCTAGGATTTGGGCTCCATAGTGTGTAATTTCTTTCCCCAAGGCTGATCTGGCCAACACCACCACAAAAGACTAATCCCTCCATTACCAGAATGAACACAAAGCTCACTATTGGCATCTTTATCAATTAGGACCATCCAGTCATGTCAGTGGACATCTTCTACCAATAAAGAGAAAATTATTGTTCTCACTGAAATATATAGACTGTGCTGTGTATACACATTTGCACTCAATGCTCCTAATACTTTCATTATTATAATTTATGGAGATGCTAAACCATCATTTTCTTTCACACCACATTTCCCAGAATCAACTATTAACTATTCATTACACTTTAATGAATTGTGCCAATAAAGTCTTACTCACAGAATCATCTGGTTTTATCCATTCTCTCCATCATTTTAAAGCAGGTGATCTAATAGGCTGATGTAATTTTCTATTGAAACTTAATTACTATGCAGCTTAAAGACTATATTCTTTAAAAGTGACATTAATTTTGCATGGCAAATAGAAGATTTTTAGTAATGAGTAATGATCAGGTTAGCACATCATTACTTTCCGTAGCCATATATGAATATAAGAATTCATATATGGATGTACAAATCTGGGGATGAAGAGAGAAATAGAAATCACATTGTTCACTGAATAACGCTGTTATAGTATTTGTATATCTATGCCCAAGAATTTAGATACAAGTGGTTGGAATTTCTTACTTCCTGTTTTGAGACAGCCATCTGGTTATTGTATGCTTTTCCAGAGGTTGAAAACACAAACATGTTATTGCACTTGGTGGAATTACTGGCCTTACTTGTAGAAGCAGAGTAATCACAATCATGATTGTAAACTAGGAGAATGTGTTGAAGAATCCAGAATTAGTTTGTAATGCCAAAATTTAATGGACTTTTTTTGTGACTCTAATTAAAATGTGTATTATCCATTAATGATTCATATTATTTTAGGAATGAAGACAATAGATTACCCACAAGCAGCTCAAATCAGAGAGCGTCTGTGATTTGTTATAATAGACAGGACACCATGACAATCCCACCAGCTTTGCATATGCCCAGTGTATGTCTAGCTGTACAGATATATGTACATGTGTTTTGTAAGTTTTCCCCTCTTTAAGCCTTATTACTTAAGTCTTCATATTGATATTTGACTGTGTTTCAGTATAGTCATAGCTGTAATAGAGATATAGTAAACATATAGTAGAGATATAGTGACATAAGAGCTTCTGTCACTAGAGACAGACAGGAGACAGTCTAGACTTCAAACCTTATTTGTAGGGAAACAGTAAGAATTATTTCACATATATTAATGATATTTACAGTTTGTTATTCAAGAAGAAGCAGTTTGTACTTGATTGGCAGTTCAAGTGTATAGATCTGGCTGTTTAAGATTAAGGATGAATCATGTCTAGTCCATAGTATAGTTGTCTCCTTTGAATGGTACATGAGTATTGCTCTCTTAAAAACAGAGCAGCTGTGATGATTCACTGGAGAATCTTGCAAGATCTGGTGTCTTAATGTTCTCTCATGGAAGGGAATAGCATGTCCAGGAGGCTCATGAGACTCTTACGAGACCATTAAAAGTCCCTCCTAAGACCCTGTCCATCGTTGAGATTGAATGAGACTGGGATGGAATTGCTGCAAGGGATCGCTATTGACTAGTTGTCAGGGGGACGTCCAGTAGCATGGATGCCTGTGAGCAGTCCATTTTCCAGTAAACTCTGCTATTACTCACTGGCTCATCAAGCTGGAAGAATTGTTTCTGTCAGAGTCATCCTGATCACTCAAGATCAGCTGGTTTATATCTTATGCTTTGTCACATATTTTCAGAGTCAGTCTGAATCTGCCCACACAGAGCCATCACAAACACAAGGGTAGCATCTGATCCTAGAGTTTTCAGCTCTAGCTCCACAGTGCCCAGGAAGTACTGTGGGTAGCTAACCACTACCTCTTCCTAGGAGACATACACTCTTTACTTCTGGTTTCTCTCTGTGACATCATAAGGTAAGTATTAGTCAGGCATGAATTGTTCAAGGTTCTCTAGAGAAAATGACACTATATGTATCTATATCTATATCCAGACTGATTTATTTTATTTGGTAATTGGCTGCAACATTTAAAAGGCTGGCATGTTTAAAAGCTGATGAAAATAGAATAGTTAGCTATGAGCAAAGAGAAGAACTTCAGCTTGAATATCAAACAGTTTCTTCTTGAAGAAGGCAAGTCATTGTTCTTGTCTGGCCATCAACTATTTAGATGGAGCTCATTCACGGTGGAGAGTGGGCCTTCCTAATTGCCTGCTCTATAACAAAATGTCAAATTTATTTCTCCTGGTTCTAATACGAACCATTCATGTGAATGCCTCATTTTTTCTTTGATGGCCATCCTTTCATTGAGTCCCTATAACATTGGGAATATGGCAATGTCTGTCACTTTTTCCTATAAATATTTAAATTATTGGTGTCTGGTGCCCTCCTCTGAACTTCTGGGAGATGATACCCTTCAAACAATCCCTTTTAGCCTAGGAGGTGTCCATTGACACCTGGAGTTTCTGCATACTTTAGAATTCTTTGTTTTGCTTTCTTAGTTACACAAATCTATTTAATAAGTTTTCCATGTCAAATTTTCCATATTAAAATAGTTTGTGTGGCTTATAAGAATGAGACAAAACCTTGGTTGATAATGTGGTAGGTTTTATTTACAAAAGAATGATTAAATCATTCTGGCCAAAGTTGAATGACTAGTACAAAATTAATGCTGTGGAATGTAAGAAGCATGTAATTTTGATGTACACAACTGAAGGTAAAGATTAGAGATTTACCCTAGATGGTTCTTTTCCTCTGTGTATGTCATAGTTCATTTAATCTCTGCAGGAGCTCTGTGAGCCAAGTAATGCCTCACTATTGGGGAATAAGCCATATTTAGAAGAGTTTAATAGAGATAGCAAGTGAGTGGTCCTACTAATTTTATCTCATAATTGTCTAATCTCATAACTTACAACATAATTTTAAGTTTTAAGGCCAATACAACTAGGTATAAAAGAAATTGCAAGACTTGATGAGAAAACTGTTTAACTTAGCATTAATCTTAAAAACCATTTTATGTTGTTCTTTCTCAGTATTGTACAAACAAATGTACAAAACAAAAACCTAAGCCGTTATGGATCAGTTTCTTAGACAGATTTGTCCTCATCTGTTGCGGTAAATATTAAAAAACGAAACCGGCATCTCCCCGCACTTATGCCTCTGCCCAGGTGGCCTGGCCAGCCATGCACTGGTAGGCATTGGCAGGCAATGGCCCTTCTGTTTTTATCTCATGGAGACTCTAACTCAGAACTCCACAATTTCTCCATCCAGCTCTCTAGGTTCCCAATTGCAAGATTGTTAGCATGCAAACCCCATGCTTCAAATCCACCACGGTCTTTGTGGTACACATTTGGCAAAACCACACTTTGCCACCGTACCTTTCTCTCTTGAACCCACACAAGCCACTGTGTGAAAGAAAATGAAACACAAACTTAGTTCAGAAACAATGGTAACTTAATCTCTGGGTACAACAACTAAGACCTAATCTTGTAAGCCTTATTAAAATGTGATTGGTCCAGTGATGAATCCTTGTGGATCCACCATGATACCAGGAAACTCTAGCAGCTACATCTTACTCATATGCTGCCTGCTTTCCAAAGGCACCTAACTCTCTCCTGTTTCCTCTCTTTCTCCATCCAACTCAGAAGTCCTGCCTACTTACTCCTGTATTGGCTCCTATATTCATTAGGAGATTTGTTCACAAGAACAGCACCAGTCCCATCCACAACACTCATTAAACAAAAATACATAAATGACAGGTCAGATTCCTACATACAAAACTCAGTCTTAGAAGCATGCATTTAAATTCATTCCAATTATTGTATTTTACCCGATGCTTTGCAAACTACTAGCTTATAACTGGGGAAGCATTAGGAAAACCATAAAATGCTAGACACATTACTTATTTGTTAAGGTTGTGTGACAAACATCATGGCGTAGATAATTTAAAAGAGGAATGTATTTCCTCAAAATTAAGGAATAAAATTTTATGATCATGGTATCAAGAGTCGAGGGTTTGTTTTTTCTGAGTTCTCTCTGCCTGGTGACAGATTGCTGCTTTCTCTTTGTTCCCACATAAACTATGAACAATATTAACTAGATTAGGAACCACCCAAAGGATCTCATTTTAATTTTACTGTATCTTTAAAGAGTCTGTCACCAATTATTGGAAAACTAATAATACTATTTAAATATTCATTGAGGAAAAGGACAACTCAATGAGAAGTGATATATGGTAAAGACAATTCCCTTGAATAGTGTGTACTGAGGACTATTATATAAGAGACCTCCTATCTATCATGGATACTTTACTTTTGTGAATGAGGATATAGACAATTGAGTTTTTTTTAAAAAAACTGAACAATCTATGCATACCATATTCAAATGCCAAATTGTTAATCCAAAGGTAGACAATCATATACAGAGAAGAAAACAGACTGTTGATCACATCTGTTTGCCCTTTACAGCTTTTGTCCCATTCTCACTTCTAAAAACTGAGTAGGAGATTTTTCTACATCATTTCTCAATTTATTAGAATTTATTAGTTTCAGAGACAAACGATTATTGGCTTTATAACTGAATCCCTTTTCTCATGAGTATGTGCATATATGAGTCACTGTTTGCATGTGTTAACACACTCTGTGTTCACACAAAAATACCCAACTTGCTCTCATCTTCCATCTTAGAATCCTTAACCGATACAGTTTAATTGTATCCATTTCTTGAAAGCAAATTACATAGTATTTGTTTCACTTTTGTTATGTACTACACACCAATGTTACTCTCATGGCTAATCAACCAGTCTGTTCATCTTAGTACTGAGATATTTATTTTTTAGTTTTGTTTTGAACCCTGAAAATGAAATTTTGGATTGAGAATTCATGCATAAAAAATCTTCTATTCAATTTTCAGAAGTGAGAATAGGACAAAAGATGTAAAAGGGGGAATGGGTATGATCAATATATACATAACATATATACAATATATAATTAATAGGTGCTGGTAAAATACTTAAAATCTAGTCACTTTGAAAATTTAGCGAGAAGGTTAGCTATGATTTAAAATTTGTATAACTTTGTTCACTCCCCACTTTTTCTTCCATGTACTTGTTGGCTGACTGCAGATTTGTAAAATCCTGCTCTATGAAGTTTAGTTTCAGCTCTAACCATGTTTGCCATTTGTTTACTCGGATAGTTCAAATGGTTCAGTTAAAATTGAAATTCTTCCCAGCTGCAGGGCCTGAATTAGGAATCTGGTTGGGCCTGTGTTATTTCCAGTCATCTGAAACACATGATCTAGCAGCTGGAACTTAAATGCTGTAAGGGACAGATGCTAACCTCATCATATTCTACATGTTGAAAGCATGAAGTCTCATGAGATTGAGGGAGTGAAAAGGAGGGCACAGAGGAAGAGGGATAGGGTTGCAGTCACAGTGATAGTCCTTTACCAACCTAAGATTTCAAACTGGAATCTTTGGAAGTGAGTAACAAAATATCACCTCAATGGTTTCCATTCAACATTGACAATTCTCTCACCAGCTTTTAACCTATTGCTTGCTATGGTAGATTGGTCTAGTCTAGAATTTTGTCTACTTTAATATTTGTCTGATTTAGTATTTCCTGGGCTGTCTGTTTATCCTGATTCTTGTCCAGATTTTTGGGTTGCACACTGCAACTTTTCAAAACCATACAACCTCCTAAAAGGAACATGTTTTGGTTTCAGAAAAATCCATACTAAACAGCAAATGGATCCCTATTGTCATGTACCTCAGCATAGAAACCCTTAAAAAGTATTTGTAGAGTATAGAATAATTAAAATGTTACTAAAGTTTTATGATAGTACAATTGATAAGCAATTCTTTGTATTTACTAAAAATAGCATGCATATATGCCTCTTATAATTTTTTATAAATTCCATAAATATGCACATATGTTACCATTGGACAATTATATATTTAATATATATATACATTAATCAAAAGAATATTATATATAGTTATTGGAAGGCATATATATTTATATAGAGATAGATAGATAGAGTCAATGAAAGGAATGTATTAGATATACAGGTATTTAAGGTATGAATGTTTATGTATATATACAATTATATATACAGATACTTACAATTATATATAGATATATATATATAAACATTTATGTATACATTCATTTGAAATGTAGTGTTCATTAGAATGCTCTTAGCAGACTGTAACTGGAAATAACATAATAACAACTTAATGGACAATTACATATTAAATTTATATAATGCCAGATTTAAAAATCACTACAACTTCCCACAAAAATATGGGTGAATTTCACAAGTTGTGAAGTGAAGTAATCCAGGAATTAATTTGTGTCAACTTTATGATCCTTTCCTATGAAGCTCAAACACAGACAAAATGAATGTATAAATATTTTAAAGATTAATGGTTACCTTTATGAGTGATATTAACTGGTTGTTCTACACCTTGACTAAGAGTAGTAAAGTACACACTTAAAATTACATGCATACACGTATACATTTAGTAAAATAGACAGTTAAAATGTTTTCTACTTCATGTACATGATATCTTAATATTAAAGTATTTAAAAATATATTTACATACAGCTTGTTTTGAATTCTTATACTAAACACAAAAAGGATGAAACATAGCAGGAGACTGTTTCATTTTTAATATATTTTATTTATTTTTTATTAATTACTTATTCATTTATTTACATCCCAAATATTTGCCCCTGCTGGTCCTCCTTGCAGAGTTCTTCCCCTCTTCCCCCTCTACTTTGCCGCTGAGAGGGTGTCCCCACTCCAGGTATCCCTTCAATCTGGAGCATAAAGTCTCTATGGGTTTAGGTGTATCCTCTCCCACTGAGGCCAGACAGGGCAGCCCTCTGCTGCATTTGTGCCAGGGACCTTGGACCAGCCCATGTATGCCCTTTGGTTGAGGGCTTGGTCGCTCCCAGCTCCCAGTAGTCCATGTTAGTTCACACTGGATGGGGTTGCCATCTCCTTCAGTTTCATTAATCCTTCTACTAACTCTTCCATGGAGTTCCCCAATCTCCTCCTTCATGCTTGTTTGTGAGTATCTGCATCTGTCTCAGTCATTTCTCTCAAATAACCCATTGTCCTCTGATAGAGCTTCTCAGAGTGTCTGCAAATACAACATAGCTTCAGTAATAGTATCTGGAATTGGTGCCCTCCCTTGGGATAGTTCCCAAGTTGGGCCAGTCACTGGTCAGCCCAATTTGGGATCTATTATTTAGGGGGAAGAAACTTTGGGAGAGTCTTGATAAATTTTTATCCTCTAACTTTTTTCTTTTATTATAAATTTAATTTTGTTAGAATGGATTATTATTGTAAAATTAATTTCCTGCCTATATGTTTTGATTAGAAAATAGATGGTATATTACTCACTAATAATTTACTTATATTTACCAAAGACACAGTTTTTCTGATGATATTTATTTAGTCTAGTAAATTTTCTCCTTAAAATTCTAAGTTACATATCTCATTCTTACATTCTGCTCCAGTGTACAGTTTCTGTGGTCATACAAGAACTGTTCATTGTTTCTTGATCTTCCCTCTGAGTTTCTTTAAACTGAAACAGAAACAGCCCTTTTGTGTAGAAATTCTGAATCTGTATCCTTTCACATGAATATTTATGTATGTATTTGTTGAATTCAAGATGAAACATCTCAATGGGTTGAGAGAACTCTTTCCTTTCCTTTAAAACTTTTGCTAGATATAGCTGTCTCTTGTGAGACTATGCCGGGGCCTAGCAAACACAGAAGTAGATGTTCACAGTCTGCTATTGGATGGATCACAGGGCTCCCATTGGAGGAGCTAGAGAAAGTACCCAAGGAGCTAAAGGGATCTGCAACCCTATAGGTGGAACAACATTGTGAACTAATCAGTACCCCGGAGCTCTTGACTCTAGCTGCATATGTATCAAAAGATGGCCTAGTCCGCCATCACTGGAAAGAGAGGCCCATTGGACACGCAAACTTTATATTCCCCAGTACAGGGGAACGCCAGGGCCAAAAGAATGGGAATGGGTGGGTAGGGAAGTCGGGGAGGGTATGGGGGCCTTTTGGGATAGCATTGGAAATGTAATTGAGGAAAATACGTAATAAAAAATATTAAAAAAATTAAAAAAAAACTTTTTGCAACACTGCTAACAAAGGGTTGATTGAGGGCATTTCTGTGTGGCAGTTCACAGAGCACCATGCTCTCTCTCTCTCTCTCTCTCTCTCTCTCTCTCTCTCTCTCTCTCTCTCTCTCTCTCTCTCTCTCCTCTCTCTCTCTTTTTCCTTCTCTCTTAAATGGTATTTGCCCTGTGGAAAATGTTATCAGAGCAGTAGAAAAATCACTATAAAAATGTCTGTCTTCAACTACTCTTAACCCTTCTGGACAATGTTTTTAAGTTTATCAGGAGCTGTAGTCCTGCTTGGAGATAATAAATTAACTGTGAAAGTTCTCTAGAGACCAAGACCAGAGGAATCAAGCAGAGTCTTAGGACTTAAAAAATTATATTAAATCTAGAATCCCATCTGAATCAGATCAATCCTTGTCTACTCAAATGTATGAGTCCAAAATAATCTGAGAAATAAGCATGAAGGGATCACTAAGCTAATAAAGTTTTATTGGAATGTGTGTATGGTAATATAAAAATTAACTTACTTTTACTTGAGTGGTTATTAATTAATTAGAAACATAGGAAAGGAGAGAAATTGGTCAAGAGCCTGGATATTGGAGTAAAATTTTCAGGATTGAGATAGACCATTGGTGTCTATTGGTTAATGCCTTTGCTTAGACTTCTCATCTTTGATCCTAACTTCCTTGTAGCATCATCAAAATGATAGGGGACCCAGCTTTTAATCAGTACAGATATCCAAAAGACAATGGATTATAAGATGAAAATATAATGTTGGTTAATAGTTTTGGGTGTCAGTGCATGGTCAATATGTTCCTTTGTTTTGGAACTTTAGTAAGAGAATACATCAGAAGAAAGGTTCATGGCACCCAGGAAAGGGGATATAAAGGACTAGGGTCCCCTCAGTATCTCCTTCCAGGACTTCTCCTTTGTGACTTAAGTTCCTTCAACTAGTTGTCTCTTCCTAAAGTTCTACCATGCCTCAGTAATTACATGGTCTAGCAAGGAAGCCTTCAACACATGAAGCCTGTAACCAGAGCCATAGTGACCAAATTAACCTGTTTGTTATATTAAAATTTCCTTACTTTTTTTTCACATGTATGGGTGCTTTGCATGAACTTATGGTTTTTTGCACCACACACACACATGTGTCTTGGATCTACAGAATCAAGAAGATGATGTCAAATCATTTGGAGCTGCAGTTACAGACATATGTGACCACCACGTGGGTGCTGGAGATTTAACCTGGGTCCTCTGGGAGAAAGGCCCATGTTCCTGTTAGCCATACCTCCAGGCTCCTGTTTATGTTCTCATGGAAACCCCTAGCAGCCACAACTCATATTGCCTTTGAATGTGTCATTGGTTCTTTTCTCTTGGTGTTGTTTCTTCTGTGAAACTCTCAAGCCAGAAGCCCTGGAGTATAGTCCTAGACTTCTGGGATTCTTTAACGAAACTTTGGATATACATCTGATTCTGCCCCTCAGGTCATGAATTCTCTTCCCTTATGGTGTTTATTCTTACATCTGTATGTCCAAAGCCCAACTATTTTTGAGAGCTTAGCTAAAAGCACTGGTTCATTTGATTACTCTCTAAAACTCGGTGTTAAATTTTTTTCCACTTCTGAACTTGCAATGTATGATGTTCTTTTACAGCATCTAAGTGTTTTCCATTCTGTGTTATAGCTTCTTAAATATGACATTTCATCTGCTAGACTTCCAGTGTGGAGATGTACCAATCTTTCTATACTGCATACAGCAAGCAAAGTTTTGGTGCACAGAAGATGAATAAATACCCATTATATGGATTAACCTTGTTTAAATACAATTTAAAAGAAAATACAATGATTTCAAATCTATTTGTAATAATTATTATTGTCAAAACAAAGAATGCATCTAAAACTAAGTGATATAAAATATATCAGCTATATGAACCAAATTTTATTAAATTTAATTGTCTTATTTATTCTCACCTCATTCATGTCTATAATATTGACCATCCATATATCTCTATTTATCTATCTGTCTGTAACTATCTATTTAGCTATCTAAACAAAAATTTATCTTACTATTGCCATCTATTGCAAAAGACAAATTAGATGTTGACAGTATTAATTTTTGTGTAATATGATAGAGAAGTTTTGAATTTTTTTTGCCTACCACGCCCTTCCTGCCAATATGCACTCTAGTCTGTTGGAGCTGTAAGCTAAAACAAATTCTCTTTTATAAATTACTTCAGAGACAAAAAAGTGATTAATACAGTTATTTTCAATTTTCTAGAAATACCAGCCACAACATAAAATTCCAGCAAAATAAATTTGCCAGTCTTAGCTAATTGTCTTACTATACATGATGGCTCATTTTTAAAAACTTTGTGTTTATGTTTGCATAAACATTTTTGAGAGTGTGTATAACCACATTTGCAAGCAGATACATATTGCAGCAAGAGGTTAGCATCAAAGTATCTTTCCTTTACCATTGTCCCATCTTATTCTGTTTGTTTGAGACTGCATCTCTCAGTGAACCTGAAGTTCCAAGTTTGTATAGACTTGCTGGCCAGTGAGTGTCTGGGGTTTTCCTGTACTTCTTTGCTAGAGCTAGGATTCCAGGGACATTCCACCATGCCCAGCTTTTTGTGTAGATTCTTCCCTCCTGCACTCAGGATCTCATACTTGCAGAACAGGTTCTTAGCCCACCATGCCATCTCATTAGACTCTTTAACTCTAATTCTAATACAGTGTTTGTCAAAATGTGGTTCATGGCCCCTTTGGCAAACATTTATCTCCAAACATATTTGCATTAAAATTCATGATAGTATCAAAATTACAGTTAGGAATTAGCAACAAAAATCAATTTATTTTGGTTGAGAGATCACCACAAAATGAAGAACTGTATTCAAATGTTGCAATACCAGGGATGCTCAGAACCACTGTTCTAATGGATCAACTTTACAATTATAAAAGTTTAGAATTACAGCATAAACAATTATATTAAAATTAAGGTGACGTAGAAACTTAGAAGCTGTATTTCTGCCTTCAAATAGTTAAATTTAGATTAAGTAGATTAAATAGATTGACTAGATCTAAGAGATCTGCCCTTGATAGTGATTTTAGGGTTGTTGTACTGAGACAGGAGAGGAAAAGCTGCTTTCTTCCTTCTCTATTGTAAGCACAATAACTAGTTGTTAAACATGGGAAATCTTAGCGTGAATGAACAATACATAATATCTAATAAGAAATCATAAATGAATTACTGACTATTTCCATACAGAAAAATTTGTAAATCTATTCTTAAGTTTGATATAAACATGCTGAATTTAAAAGCACATAGAAATAAAAAGAAAAAAAACACAAGGATTTGAAAAACAATGGAGTGATACATATTTTGAAATTTTTCTGTAAATGATGAATTTGGAAAATGTGCTTCATGATAGTGCACACATGAAGGAAAAATGAAGAATGTCTTGATCATTTGAAGAAGCAATTTTATCATCTCATTAATTAAAAATGTGTTTAATAATCTTCCAAAATTTGTTTCTGAGGAATTATATTAAGTATTAACTCAATGGTGATGGAGTACTATATATCACTTCTATGTACTTTTCGAATACAGCATCTTTTCTTGAACACTGAAAGGTACAAATACAAGACATATGTTTTCTTGCAGAAGGTTTTGATTCTTGAACAAAAATAATTTATCTGTATAGTTTTCTAGGATAAAATTGTACCATTTACTTAGTTAAGTTTGACATTATCAATGATTTCTTTTCTTCTTTATAATATTCTTAAAAATGTTTGTTGAAGGAAAATATATTTAGTTTGTCATAGATCTACTGAAAGAAACAACTCTATAACAATAAAATGGAAATAGGAGTTGTTTGCTCAGTTGGGGAGTATCTACTAATTTGTGTCATTTCTTACTTAAGGTCAAATTAATTGCTGATGTAAAGTTGCTTTATTTAGCTGAACTATTGTAACATAATAAGAGATTGGGGGGGGGGAGAGAGAGAGAGAGAGAGAGAGAGAGAGAGAGAGAGAGAGAGATTCAAAATTCCAATCATGTAAAATGAAACAGTGTTAATTTAACACCTATGTGATTAAGAACTGCAAATTACAGCAGCTATGTGTGACTGCCAGATGGTGCATTTAAATGTGTTCCACAGTCTGCATATCCTGGGGAGTCAAATGGTCAGGGGAATCTGGATAAAACATTGTGGATCTGTGTGATCCATTTTACAACACACAAGAGATGTTTTCGTCCTTTCTGTTTATTATGTAACACTGACATAAAATGCCAATCGCACAATGTTCACTTCAGTTTTATTGTAAAGAGGTACAGTATGTTTTTAGATTTTTTTCCTTAAAAATTTCCAAGTATTTTCCTCAACTGTACATTAATTATATTAAATTAGAATAAGACACATGCCAATTTTCTCTGGGAGCTTAATCTTGGTTTTCCTGAGAATTAAACTATGTTGATGAATTATGAATTGGTATTTTTCCTTACCACATTATCATTGTATCCAATGTATTAATAATAGTCTGAGAAATATATTCATAACTATAATGATCTCTGAATTTTGTTCGTCCTGTCTATCCCATTACTAAAAATGATTAACAAGTTTTATTTTGTCCTCTTACACTCTGCAGTTGCCATGAGAGGTTCTGGTAATGGTCTAGTTATGTTTGCTTATCTCTTCACATTGATTGTCCATTTCCTTAAAAATTACCACACACTGCTCTTAAAAAGAGGATGAAGACATGTAATGAACACTGTCTTGTACATTTGCCTAATTTCTTTTAAGCTGATTATTTAAATCATTCCTCACTCAGATGGGTATCTCATTGTGGCTCCCTGAGAGGACATTAAGCAGTCTACATACGGAAGGGTAAAAATAAATACTTCTAAATGTATCAGGGTGTTGGCCATTTCCATATGCGCTATGCATAGCAACACACTTTGCTTGCCTCTTCTTATTTAAGCTTCTTATCTGGTATTTTAAGTTGTTCTTGCCTTAGTTTGCACTATGTAGAACAAGGTATTTCAGAACTGGGTCTATGGAAAAAAGCACTCTGCTATAGTTTAATTTTAAATATGTAGGGTTTCAAGTTATATATCTTTAAAAATTTTATATTAAAAGTTTACAACCTTTGATTTTCAGATTTTAGCCACCTTGGTTAACACATAAACTATTTTTTTAATTATATGTTTGTGAATTTTGTACAATGTGTTTTGATCATGTTCATGCCTGCTCCAGCCCCTCTCAGACTCATGCCCCTTCAATACTCATCCAATCTTGTTTTCTTCCTTCCTTCCTTCCTTCCTTCCTTCCTTCCTTCCTTCCTTCCTTCCTTCCTTCCTTCCTTCCTTCCTTCCCTCCTTCCTTCCTTCCCTCCTTCCTTCTTTCCTTCCTTCCTTTACCTCCTTCCTTTCTTTCATTCTTTTCTTCTTTCTTCTTATATCTGTCAAGTCCTATTTGTGCTGCCCATAAAATTTTGGATGTGTAGCACCACAGTTGACTTAATAATAGAAATATTCTTATAAAGAAAACCAACTCTCACCTGCTATTTATTGCCAGCCATACTTGACAAAGGGTGGAGCTTAGTGCCCCTCAAGTTTCCCTGCTGGCATTTGGTCTGACTTGACCTTGCACAGATCTTGTGCATTCTGTCACAAGTACTGTGAGTTCTTGTGTACAACCGCCCTACTGGATCCAAAAATTACTCCTTATCTTATGTTCATTCACAGACTCTAGCCTTTACACCTTTTCTGCTCCTCTTTTTCTATGATTTCTGATACTTGAGAGGAAGATGGTACAGTATGTACATTCCATTTAAGGATAGAAATTCTGCAGTTTTTCATCCTTTAAATTTGGACTAGTTGTGAGTTTCTGTGCTAATCACCAATCTACTACAAATAGAAGCCTCTCATATTTGGGTTGAAAAACATAGAGGATCTAGGGCTACAGTGGATATTTCTCAACATAATAATGGCAATATACAGTTCCCCCTCTCCCAAAATCTGGGTAGACAGCTATAGACTCTACATTGAAAAAAATAAACTTTTATGTGTTTGAGATTTCATTAGGCTTTTGTATAGTTCAGATGGCAGTACCCAAGAATCTTGTTTATAGAAATTGAAGGTATAGAGACAAGGTTATCCTTAAGACTTATATTAGGTGCTACAAATATGGATTAATGGTAGTTCTTCCTCAAAATCACACATAACTACAAAAAACATCACACAGATGAACCAAAAGCTGATCTCATTCCTATGAACACAAAGACCATAGGGAATGTAAGCCACCAGCTCAGAATTTGGACAGCTCAGTGATAGCAGCCTTCCAAAGACACACAGTAAGAAGCAACAGAGAGCACAGAGTAGTAATTTTATCTCAGAACAACTTTTTTTTGTGTGTGTGATATTTATATATTTAATTTTATTACCATGTCAGATATGGTTTACATTAATTTTCTTTTTTTTCACTTCTTTTTTTATTAGATATTTTCTTCATTTACATTTCAAATGTTATCCACAAATTCCCCTACACCCTCCCTCTGCCCTGCTCTCCAACTCACCCACTCCCGTTTCCTGGTCCTGGCATTCTCCTGTATTGGGGCATATGATCTTCACAAGACTAAGGGCCTCTCCTCCCATTGATGGCCAATAAGGCCATCCTCTGCTACATATGCAACTTGAGACATAGTTCTGTGGAGTACTGGTTAGTTCATATTGTTGATCCTCCTACAGGGTTGAGGACCCCTTTAGCTCCTTGGTTACTGTCTTTAGCTCCTTCTTTAGGGGACCTGTGTTCCATCCAATAGATGACTGTGAGAATCCACTTCTGTATTTGCCAGGCACTGCCATAGCCTCACAAGAGAGAGCTATATCAGGGTCCTGTCATCCTTAATCATCAGGGAAATGCAAATCAAAACAACCCTAAGATTCTACCTCACAGAAGTCAGAATGGCTAAGATCAAAAATTCAGGTGACAACAGATGCTGGTGAGGATAAGGAGAAAGAGGAACACTCCTCCATTGCTGGTGGGATTGCAAGCTGGTACAACTACTCTGGGAATCAGTCTGGCGGTTCCTCAGAAAATTGGACATAGTACTTCCGGCAGATCCAGCAATACCTCTCCTGGGAATATACCCAGAATATTCTCCAACTTGTAATAAGGACACATGCTCCACTATGTTTATAGCAGCCTTATTTATAATAGCCAGAAGCTGGAAAGAACCCAGTTGTCCATCAACAGAGGAATGGATACAGAAAATGTGGTACATTTACACAATGGAGTACTACTCAGCAATGAAAAACAATGAATTTATGGAATTCTTAGTCAAATGGATGTATCTGGAGGATATCATCCTGAGTGAGGTAACCCAATCACAAAAGAACACACATGATATGCACTCACTGATAAGTGGATAGTAGCCCAGAAACTTAGACTACCCAAAATACAACTTACAAAACACATAAAACTCATGAAGAAGGAAGACCAAAATGTGGATACTTTGTTCCTTCTTAGAATGGGGAACAAAATACCAATGGAAGAAGTTACAGAGACAAAGTTCAGAGCTGAGACAGTAGAAAGGACCATCCAGAAACTGCCCTACCTGGGGATCCATCCCATATACAACCACCAAACCCAGACAATATTGCATATACCAGCAAGATTTTGCTGTCAGAACAACTCTTAAGCTTTGTAACACACAGTCTGCAGTCTTCAAGAATCTGCAACCTGTAGTACAGCATAGTAATGGCAGAATTATTAATAAGTATAAAGGAAGATATGGCATGAAAGATGGAAAGGAAGAAATTTACACAAGGAAAGGAACAGGGAATCTTCAAAAAATGTTACACACACACACACACACACACACACACACACACCATCCTGCATCTCTAACCCTTGAGAAAAGTTTTATACAATTAATGTTGTGAAGAGGTGACTCAGTACATATCGTATCAATGTATGCATTATTAAAATTAAGCCTTTCTTGCCAGCTGGTGTTTACAGAAGGAAGGGAAGTAGATCACAGCCTAGAGCATCTACTAATCCCTAAATGATGAAAGAGCCACAAAGAGCCTCTGTCTTTTGGATGCTTTCTCTGTAAGATTCTACATGGGGTAACTTATGTGATCATCTTGTTTTATTTTAAATCTTCTGAAAAAAAATCTAAAGAGCCTGTGATATATAATTCATTATCCTCATTTTAACTCAAAGTAGTGCAATCATGAAGATTTAATTGCTAGCTTAGATTACATACTATTCAGGGGGAGGAGCTGCATTCAAACAGGAAGGTGTCCTCTTTGCTCTTGAGTAGGTTCGCTGCTTGCTTGTAGACTGCTGCATTCAATGCACTAAAAAAGACATAGTGATAAAATGCTAGGTGCAACCGAGTAACTGTCCAAATGTTCCTGGAAACTCTGGATTACTAAAGCATTGTAGTAACCTTTGTTCCTGAGTTAATTCTCTGGGCAACCACAGTTTGGGCTCTTCTCTGTGTACTTTATAAGTGTCAGCTCTGTAAATGAAGGCTACTTAAAATCAATCTTCTTAAATTTTCATGAATTTCATTAACTCTACTTTTAATATAAACAAATGTAAGAAATACAATAAATTATAAAGAAATATACACATAAACTTTACAATTTCAGTTATTGTAATTTTACTCCTATACCATTTTATATTAAAATATTTTGTTAATAAAAATTGAGGTATAATATTTAAAGTTTTTTATCTCCCTTCAGTGAATTGTTCATTTGCCTTGGTTTTCTTTCTATGGCTATTGAGCTTTTTTTACTGAAAGAGTTACTCTTATATTCTCTAAGAGTCTTATTTATCCTCTCAGCCACTTTTGTCAGGTCAAAGCTCTTTCCCATAGATTTTAAATAGATCTTAATCAAACAAATGTTTGAACATTTGCTTTCAAATAATATCAACTCATGAGACCCCTGCTAGTTAAAGGCACTTCCACATTCCTGCTTACAAGCTTAAGGCAAAATCCGTATCATCTCATGGATTGAGAATCAGTATAGCTCCCCAACTAAGAAGAAAACAGCCCTTTGTTTTAGAAATGGTTGCAACCTTACTAGATTATAACACTCTACAGGAGAAAAACCAAAACCAACCTTGTGTCTGAAACAGCTTAATTTTTTTCATGAGTTCATGTCATCCGAATAGAACAGTATTAAGTCAAAATTTATACAGACATCAGCTCATAAGCATCACACAGACAGAAAAATATATAGATAAATTAAGAAAAATTATTTTCATAGAGAAATTACTGTAAATATATTATATTTCCTTTTTGTTTCTTATTATTGATTTAGAATTACCAGTTAGTCCACACATAACCAAAGCTAATGTATACAACAAATAAGAAAAAAATGCATGAGTAGCAAACAAAATAACTCAAGGTATAGCCTTTAAAAATTTACCTATAGAACCATTTCTGTGACAGGTTAAAGGCATAAAAACATCAACCTTTTAACATGTTTCTGAGATCCTAGCAATATAATAGCTATGACTCTTCAGGAAATAGTGGTTAATTCTCTGGTATTTGGATCCATGTCCTGTAAGTGCCTTCATCACTTATGCCTGAGACTTCTCCTCTCATGGTTTCACTCAGCTGTTAATTGATACCCACAAACTGTGGGAATCACTTGAGAGACTGAGGGAATCCCACACAAATTGTATGGGTGGTTCTTGCTTCCTGTCTGTTCTGATCAGCTCTACAGTATACAAACTATTCCACACTAAGCAGAAACACAGACCAATCATCTTGCCTGGCCATCAACATTCAGCCAGCCTCCCTGCACTGTTTTCTAGAAGTTCAACACACATTTTTACAGATTTCTTGATAAGACCCAATTAATTGTCATAGTGGTGTGGGGTGTTTCTATCCTCCACAAACCATTCTTTACTTAAAATAATAATAATTTCAACATCCTGTTTCTTCAAGAGAAAGACCTTTGAGTTGAGCCAGAGGTCTTACATCGTAAAGTTGGATCAATTCCTATGGGTTCTACTGCTTGTTAAAGGATTCTATAACAAGCCTCCTTTCCATAAATACTGTTCAATGAATCATATATTCAATTTTATTAATAGTCTTTATTGTTAAATTAGCTATATCTTTATAGAAAAAACTGAAACAACAATATAGACATGATTCCTGTGTACCAGTTTTTATCACTTCCCCTCTTACTCTTACTAAAATCTATCAAATTAGCATGTTATCTTTATTACCAGTGAGGAGACTGCTAGAGACTTAGTTTGACCTGAAGACTGAAGCTTGTTTGGGTTCCTGTGATTCTTGCCTAACATCTACTTTCTGGTCCTGCCTCTCAGCTCAGATATCATGCTACTTCCCCCCCCCCCCCCGTGGTTCTGTGGGTTCCTCCACTTTGTGAGAATTTCCTGGTATTCCTAGGTTTTTGTGACCTTGATGGGTCTGTGGAGGTGGATGCTTCTTTCTAGAACTTTATATTTTACCAGGTTTAAGTTGAAATCATGAGGTAGGAGAAGGAGGGTCACAGAAAGGCTGTTTTCATTACAACCTCATAAAAAAAGTTTTGGTTCCTTCTTAATTTTAATTTCTTTTACTCTTCATTTCCCTCCATCTTGTTTTCTTATATGCTAATGTTTATATAAGATAAATGTGTATTTATTTTATTTGGATAAGGTAGGTTGCTGCTTTAATCCTATCCCAAAATTTAACTTTAAGTATTGAAGAAACTTAATATGGATTACAGTGTCCTGACTGCCTCTGCAGGTTTAGCTGGAATTCTTTTCCTACACAGCCTATTTTTCCAACCTCCTTCTCCTTCCTGCACCTATTTAAAAGAAAAAAAAATGATTTAAATGTACACTCTCACCTATTCCAGATTGGTGAACATACTCACTATACAGTCAGGGCCACCATCCTGACTTTAAAACACACAGTGTATCAACCTAAACACTCTGCAGTAGTAGCTTGGGGAGTCCAGGGTATTGCAGAGCATATGATCTGTCTCCACAGAACAACAGAAACACAGAGAGAAACAAAAATAGTAGAAGCTGTGTAATAGACCATGTAACAAAATAAAACTTCCAAATCTGTTAATTGGTGATTTAACTTTATGTGTTTTTTTTTTCATTTCTCCCAAACTATTGGATGGTATTACCTCCTACCTTTTCATTCCTAAGAAACATTAACAAACCAAAATGGAAAAAAATGCTTTATTTATATTAAAATTATGTTGTGTTTATAAGATATCTTGGAAAAATCTAGTAATTTGTATTACACTTGCAGAGGTTCTTGATTTAATGAAGTTGGCTTTTTACTTTTCAATTGCATTTTTTATTGCCTTGTACTTGTGTGTGTGTGTGAATGTATGTGAGTGTGTGTGTGTATATATTTGTCTGTCAGTGCAACAGGACGAACAACATTGTTGTTCTGCTCTATTCCTTGTCACATTCCTCTCCTGAGGCTGAGGTCTCTCACAGAACCTAGCTCTTGCCTAGCACTCCCTACAAACCCATAAAGCTCTAGGGTTACAGATGTTAGAGAGCTTTCTCCAGCTTTGATGTGAGTGTTATAGGTCTGGGGTCATACAGAGATTCACCAGTCTGACAATTAATAAAGTTTATTTATTGACAATTAATACTTTTTATTCATATTAGAGGCAAAGGGGAGGCAGGATGAGAGAGCTTTACAGAAGAGAGATTGGGAAGGTGGACAACATTTGAAATGTAAATAAAATAATTAATAACAATAAAAGTAATAACAGTAACATTTTTATTAGAAATAAGAGACAATTGGAAAATTAAGGCAAGGCCACTACTCAGGCAGACAGATCTATTGTAAGCTGTGCTAAAGAGCTGGGAAAAATAATTATAACTTTAATGGAATAATATAATTTTCCTCCCAGTATTCCAGCCTCCTAGTGTACGTGGCACAAGGCCACCATTAGGTCCTACCAGGTCCACAGCCAGAACTCCAGATTGCCTAGTGAAGCCCACAGTCACCTCAGTATAGGTTTGTAAAGACCAAGAATGCAAAGTTACAGTTTATTCTCATGCAAACAGAAGGTCCTCTATGCAAAGCTAGTTTGTTTTCAGAAGCAGAAAACAGCAGGGAAGAGTTTAACCTTTTTTAAGGTCTAGTTTTGCCTTATATTTCTCTTAAGAACAGTTATTTTAATCTTTTAAACATAAAGTCAGCCCTCAGCATAATGTTATCCATCACATTCTCCCCTTGAGTTATAACTAGAGTCAATTTCTTGACTCTGTGCTGGTTACCTCTTCATATAGGGACTTAATTAACATCATCTTAATAATTCCCAATTGTGAACTGATATATCTGGTTAAGGCATTAATGAAGCAGAAGCCAACCTTCATCAGCAGGAACAGGAGAGGTAAGGCCTCTGCAATGGCTAACAGAAGAGGTACTAGTCTTGAAGTACCCATTTACTTCCTCCCCTAGGACCATTTCTGTCTCTCTGAGGTATTTTTGAATTTCAGAAAAATTATCCCTGTTAATTCCTGAGTAGTTGACATAGAAGCAGCAAGTTTCCCCAAGGACATGCAGTAACCTTGTTCTGTATAAAGCAGATCAAACAACCTACCATGTTGTAAGACTTCCTCAGATAATGAGTCAACCTGTTCTTCTACTTTAGGAAGAGATTTTTCTAATGCAAATAAATTATGAGTTATTTGATGTCCTAATGTTTGTACTTAACATCAACCATACCTGTGCCTATTGCCTCAAGAGCAGATACAGCTGTTCCCAATTCTAGGAAATGCATGTTTCTCTCTACCCTAGCTGGTTAGAAAGATTTAAAATACAAGTGTTCTCTTTCTACAAGACCATCATGAAGACTTTTATTGCACTTGCCAGGGTGTTCTTGATTTAATGTCTTCAGTTGTAAAAATGGTCCTTTGATTTTTAAATTGAATTTTTATCATCTTATAATTGTATTTGTGTGTATATACACATATGTGCCACACACACAGGATATATATATATATATATGTGTGTGTGTGTGTGTGTATATATATATATATTCAGAGATGGTTTTTACTACAATGAGAGCATCTTTTTGTTTATACTTAGAAAATAAACAAAAAAAATTTAAAATTTGAGGTTATGACTATAATAGTAGTCAATGCTTTACCAAATCCCAACTGATAGCTTGCCAGAACTCTATTGATTAATGTGTTAAAACTCTGAATCTTTGAAATCTTAACATCATAAATTTTTTTAAGTTTTAGTAGCAGTAGTAGCAGTAGCAGCAATAGCAGTAGTAGCAGTAGTAGCAGTAGTAGTATAGTAGTAGTAGTATAGTAGTAGTAGTAGTATAGTAGTAGTAGTATAGTAGTAGTAGTAGTAGTATAGTAGTAGTAGTATAGTAGTAGTAGTAGTAGTATAGTAGTATAGTAGTAGTAGTAGTATAGTAGTAGTAGTAGTAGTATAGTAGTAGTAGTAGTATAGTAGTAGTAGTAGTAGTAGTAGTAGTATAGTAGTAGTAGTAGTATAGTAGTAGTAGTAGTAGTAGTAGTATAGTAGTAGTAGTAGTGGTGGTGGTGGCAGTTGTAGTAATAGTAATAGAGTAGTATTTTCTCAGACCCTCATAACTTACATAAACCTCAAATATTTTGCCATTCAATCATTTATTATGAAACACAAGAGATGTTATTGAGAGTGGTTATGGCAAAACAAGTTCATCTAGACATAAAAATAGTAAAAGTCACATGGAAACCTGTTTTGTGAGTTTGACTTTCTTACTAGGAAAGTTAATAGCATGAGAAAAAGCAAGGCCTGGATTTTCATATATGAAATGGATTGCTCAGACAGTTGCTGCTAAACAAATAAAGCTTCAGTTAGCTATCAACACCATCAGAAATCTGAGAAGGATGAATCTAAGCAGAAAGTATAAACCAAATGGACTCTGTATCAGTACAATGACAATGACCTCCTGGATGCCTAGATGACTGCCATAGGCTCCTCTGGAGAATCTCAGCAATCTCCTTGGAGACAGAATGGCTTCAGATTCCAGTGGCCACGCTGCAGAGCATGACTGCCACACAGGGCAGCATCAGTCCTCAGCTGCCAGATACAAAAGATCTGAGCAGTTTTTATGGTTATAACTATAATTATAATTCTTGAATTGAAGCTCTTTTAGTAGCAAAATGAAACATCAAATCATAATGCAGCCCATTGAGAGACTGTGAATCTTATTTGTATGTTTTTATAGTGTGTCAATACAGAATATCACAATTTTTATGACTTAGTTTGTCCAACGAGGTAAAGCTTAACAAAGTTTAACAAAGACAAAGAGGCCAGATATAAAATTTTAAGTCAGTTTCAGTTGACCTGAATAGACATTGGTAAGAAATATCCCATAGACTTTTTAAAACTGCCTGGACATTGTCTTGCTGCATCAGAAGATAGAAATGTCTCAGTTTTGCTGCACATAGCTATGGCCCTTAGTCCTTAGCTCCTCATCTCCTTCCCTTTATCCCTTTTCATTAAGTTCACCATGTTTCTAGAGCCTCTCTTATTCTCTATCAAGAATAATGCAGCATGCTGACATCTTGGTCAGTCCAAAACTCTGGTCAGATCTTATTTTATGACATCACACCTCTGCTGATATTTATTTATTTATTTATTTATTTATTTATTTATTTATTTATTTATTTTACACTCCAAATTTTTTTCCCCTCCAGGCCCACGCTCTGACTGTTCCACATTCCATACCTCCTTCCCACCTCCCTGCCTCCAGGAGGATAAGACCCCCACTAGACCACTGAACTCCCTGGGGCCTCCATCTCTTGAGGGTTAGGTACATGTTCTCTGACCAAACCCAGACCCAGAAGCCCTCTGCTGTATATATTTTGGGGGCCTCATATCAGCTGGTGTATGCTGTCTGTTTGGTGGTCCAGTGTTTGAGAAATCTCAGGGTCCAGGTTAATTGAGACTGCTGGTCCTCCTACAGGGTCACCCTCCTCCTCAGCGTCTTCCAGCTTTTCCTTAATTCAACCACAGGAGTCAGCAGCTTCTGTCCATTGATTGTGTGCAAACATCTGCATCTCACTCTTTCAGCTGCTTGTTGGGTCTTCTCAAGTTCATCATGATAGGTCCCATCTTGTGGGTGCTCCATAGCTTGAGTAATAGTGTCAGGCCTTAGGACCTCCCCTTGAGCTGGATCCCACTTTGAGCTTGTTGCTGGACCTTCTTTTCCTCAGGGTCCTCTCCATTTCCATCCCTGCCCTCTGCTGGTCTATAAGCCAGGAGTTGACCTGCACTGACTCTTTATTTTTAATTTTTAATATTTTTTTATTATGTATTTTCCTCAATTACATTTCCAATGCTATCCCAAAAGTCCCCCATACCCTCCCCCCCCCACTTCCCTACCCACCCATTCCCATTTTTTTGGCCCTGGCTTCCCCTGGCCTCGTCGGCCATCACTGGAAAGAGAGGCCCATTGGACATGCACTGACTCTTTTGAAGCAGCTTCTTTTACAGAGCTTTGCTATTTGGCTCTGCTTCTGGCATCATTTTCCAAATTAGCCTTTTTAAATAAATTTCTCAGGCTAGTCCTCTGGGCCCTGAGTGTGGCTATTCTATTAGCTCAACTATGTATCTAGCCATAGATGCTTCTAGTAATTTGGCAAAATTACTAGAAGCATCTTTGCATGTATCAAACCACTGACATTTGCAGACTCGATGAATTTAGAGAACATTCAAAGACAAACATTTTGGTTTAACCCATGGCATTATACTGAGATAAAGCTGACATCCTGAAGACATGTAACTGATACATATTTTTATAAAGAGCATAGATTACTGAACACGTTAAACAGAACCTTATTTATGTTGCCTTGACTGAGAAATAAAAATTACTACAGTTCTAATCATCATAGCCTTTTCAGTGTTGTTTCCCATTTTTATAAGCCTTATTTTATGATTTTTTTTCCTCTAGCCTATTATTCTTATTCTTAGACTAGAATCACCACACAAAAATCCATCCTAGTCCAAAATATTTTGGAAGCTCATTGATACAAAAAAAAAAAAAGAAAAGAAAAAGGAAAAAAGAAAAAAATATATATCTGAACCATCCCTGGAAGAACAGTATCAATCAATGAGACCCTCCAAAGCTCACATGGACTAAACCACCAACCAAAGAGTACACATGGAGGGACCCATAACTCCAGCTGCATCTGCAACAGAGGATGGCCTTGTCAGACATCAATGGGAGGGGAGCCCCCTCAGTCCAGTGGAGATTCAATGACTCAGGGTAGGGGAATTCTAGGGCATTGAGGCAGGAGTGGGTGGGCAGGTAGGGGAACATCATCTTAGAGGTGGGGGAGGGGGAGAGGATGGAGGTTTGCTGAGGGGAAACTGGGAAATAACCAATAAAAAAAAAATCCATTAAAAGAAAATACAAGAGTTGAGTCCAAGTTATACATACAATATTCTGTAGTGAAATAAGATTTCCTATATAAATTTTAATTAACTGTTAGTTACAGATTTTACAGATCTTTAACCATACCAAATAAAGTTACAAACCTTGAGGTGAAGAAATTTTATATAGTCTTACAGATCTTGAGATAAGATTAATACTTTAGCAAATGTTTTGGAGTTAAACCGAAACCAAAGGTGCATGAGATTGACATGGTTTCTTGGCAATTGGGAATTAAGGAATACCAAAAAGTCACAGCAAGCAACAAACCTCACACAAGGGAGAAACACAGAATGGTGGCTGCCTTTGAGTAAAAATAAAAATAGCAGCAGGCTAGTCAGAGCAGCAGGGATTGTTTAGGGTCTTCAAAGCATCTGTACAGAATGGTTGAAAATAGTGCTTGCCTTTTAACCCTGAGCCATGGAAGTGGGATTTCCAAGCCTTAGGTTTGGGAACTGTTCAGGGGCAGGGTGATTTTCCAAGTGGCCTGTTACCATAGATCTCTCCCTCTTTTGCTTGCTATTGATAACTAATCATAGCTCAGGATAGAGAGTGATGTTATTGTTAGACTACTTTCTGCTTTCTGTGTGTGTCAAAGTCCCTGGGACAAGCCTGATCTTCACCATCGGGTGTAATTGGTGATTATAGGCCTGTGATTCCATAGGTGGGGGAAGGGGGACTGATAATCCTGTAATAACAATCCATTAAAGGCCTGATTAGAAATCTCTTGAATATGCTGTTAAAGAAATCTTGACAAAATGATAATACAGGGAGCAATTAGCAGGATTGGGGAAAGAATAAAGAGAATTAAGAAAGGCAGCATCCATTCAGGGGCATAAAACTGTTTCTTACATTTTTTTTATTTTTTTGGAGACATATCTGGAGTTCTTGGATATTGTCTTTTATTATATCTGATTGGTTGACATAGAAATGGCATTCATCCCTGAGGAAGAGGCAAAGGCCACTTTTCTTTGTTGTTTGTAGATCTAGTCCTTGCTGGTTTTGTATAACTGTGGTAGACAGTGAGTTAATTTGTCCCTAGGCGGTAAGACTGATTTGGTCCACCAGTTGGGGGTCTTGTCTGAAGATGAGAACCACCAAGGGTTCATCACAGAGTATTACTCCTAATTTAGGAAAGAGGAACACCAGGGAACAAGTCTTAGACCATCCAGCAGGTAAACAATGGTAAATCAGAGTCACACAAAAGATGGAGCTGTTATGAACATTTGGGCATAGGTGCCTGGTAGTAGTGCTAAGAGTTAGGGTATTATTACAATTTAAAGAATCCAGTGTGCCCATAAAGTAAGTTCTGGGAGTTAAAGCAGCCTGCAATACTAAAGAGAAAAATGTGTGACATATAAGGTACAGTAGTGATATTCTGACCATTTAATGAGCAGTGTGGTTAGAGAGTTCAGTAGACCAATAAGCTAGGCTACAAGTGTTGGTTGTGAGTTTGACCTCAGAGGGACATAAAATGGACACTCTCCAAAGTGGCCAGGCAGAGTATTATTTAATAAGTGATATGTGCAGGTTAGGGTCCGAAACAAGAGATGGAGCTAGCATGAGGACAGAGAGAAAGGATTGCTGTTATCCAAGAGTGGCGACGGTAGGGAGATAAGAGCCTTTGATGAATGTTGAAGCACATCATCTATTTCTTTCTGTACCTAGATGTTGAGAGACTGGGGTGTATCCATGTATCCTCTTTGTATTTTGATCATTCCCTCTGGATGCTTGCTGAGCTGGTCATAATACAGTTCTCCAGTGACATCCTCCTCTCATCTGGTGTCCATTGATTTTAATGCAGAGATGGAAAAAACTCCCTTCTGTATGTAGAGATTAGAGGGTGGGTTAGTGTTGGTCAAAAGTGGGATCCCATGTCTGCTCAGGCTGCTGGGTGAGGCAGACGCAGGAAGTTTGACTTTGAGCATCCAAGGCTGCTTCTGGGCAGTCTTCCTGTTATGAGAAGCCACAGGACACCACTCCTAGAGTGGTGTAGGTGCAGTCTGAGGTTTCCGTGGAATCTGCCGGAGTTGGCTGTGGTCCCTGGGCCTGCACGGAGGCCAAGGACGACCCGTTTCTCAGGCTCTTGGACAATCCAGGCACCTTTGTATGATGTGGAAGAGCTGAGCCTGGGGGCAGAAGGGAAAAGGGCAGGAGGCGGCCTCTAGCTGGTTACTGCAGAATGAGAGTCCTCTGTCTTGCTCTGTCTGCAGCTTGGGTTGGCTGGCAGCAGTGCCTGGAATGCATGAAGCCTTCCAGTGGGAAGTTAGATAGCTCAATAGGGGAAGACCTGCTCCATTGCTCCAGCACAGAAGAGGCAGTCCATGTTTTTAAGGTGTTTATTGTAGAAAGGCAGAGAGAGAGAGAGAGAGAGAGAGAGAGAGAGAGAGAGAGAGAGAGAGAGAGAAGAGAAGAGAAGAGAAGAGAAGAGAAGAGAAGAGAAGAGAAGAGAAGAGAAGAGAAGAGAAGAGAAGAGAAGAGAAGAGAAGAGAAGAGAAGAGAAGAGAAGAGAAGAGAAGAGAAGAGAAGAGAAGAGAAGAGAAGAGAAGAAGAAGTAGAGGCTGACCAAGGCCACATGGAGAGAGGGGAGAAGGGAAGGGGAGCAGGAAGGGGGAGAGGCAAGAGTAAGAGCAAGAGGGTAAGAGAGAAAAGAGGGGCAAAACACCCCCTTTTATATTGGGACCGGCCAACCTGGCTATTGCCAGGTAACTGTGGGAGTGGAGTCCAGACTGAATACCAGGAGCTTGGAGCATTGCCTATGTGACTGATGGCCACTCACTCTCTATGAGAGCAGGGTTTGTGTGTGTGTGTGTGGGGGGGTGGGAGGCCTGGGCAGGGAGCGGCTGTGAGAAACTGTAGCTGTAACAGGAGCCAGGGGCTCAGGGGGTGTGGCCAAACACCTGACATCCCTTGCAGGCAGAAGTCACCTACTGGGTCACCTGGTTCAAAGCCTGTGCTCAACTGGGGACCAGACTGCCTGTGCACAGTTCATTACCCCACAGGTTAGGACAGTCCAGATTTGTTTCCTTGTAGTGGCAGGACCAATATGGGCAATCTCCGTAAGTTTCTGGCCACATTTTATAATAATATTTCTTTTGGTCACAGAGAAAGCAGGTATTGAGATAAATCCTGGTGATGGAAATGTGGATGAGGGAGTTATAGGGAAATGAATCAGCCTTTGACAGTTGTGATGGTTTGTATATCCTTGGACCAGGGAGTGGCACCATCTGGAGGTGTGGTCTTGTTGGAATAGGTGTGACCTGGTTGGAATGGGTGTGTCACTGTAGGTGTAGGCATAAGATCCTTACCCTAGTTGCCTGGAAGTCAATCCTCCACTAGCAGCCTTTGGATGAAGACATAGAACTCTCAGCTCCTCCTGCACCATGCTTGCCTGGATACTGCCATGCTCCCTCTTTGATGATAATGGACTGAACCTCTGAACCTGTAAGCCAGCCCCAATTAAATGTTTTTTATAAGACTTGCCTTGGTCATGGTGTCTGTTCACAGCAGTAAAACCCTAACTAAGACAATAGTCTAATATAGACCATTTCCTAACCCTATTATGACAGGCTCTTGGTTAAAGGTGTGGATTTATTGTATAGTGAACATCCATATGCAAGAGCTGTCCTCCACAGGTATATAGGAAGAAATAGAAGGAGAAACAGAATGTTTGGATATAAGATCCAAAGATGGCTGCTTCCCATGTGGCTGTCTCCATCCTAATAAGGACAGAAGCTAAGATGTAAGCAAAGCACATGTTGCTTGTATGCTAAAATGGTACCACTCACGTGATTCCTGTAAGATTATCTATGCATAGCTCTTTAACTAGCAATCACCCTAAGGTAGGGGTTTTAAGTTAATCCTAAACAATCTGTAAAATACAGATTTTCCAGGTTTTAAAACCATGTCCAATATACTTAACAAATCTTGAGGTACAGAAACTTTGTGTAATAGTCCAACCTTTTGCTCTTCTTTCTCTGTCAAATGGTGAGATGGCTCATCTGACACAGGGCAAAGACTTTGGATGAAACCTTTAAATAAGCACACTTGGATCTAGTGAGAGGGGGAAAACCATAACCAAACCCCATAGCCAACTTTTCACTGAAGTAGAGCAGCATATTACCCATACCTAAAAGATATCCAAATCTCTTCACAACTAAATCCAGCAAGCTGAGAACAAAGATGTAGAGATAGGAAGAAAAGTGAGCTGTAGCTACAGCGGTAGCTGGATGATGGAGCTGAGAGATGAATCAGCCAGTGAGGAATGTGTGTAGTCTGTAGCTGGCCTACTCCTCTCTCTCTGCCCCTGCTTTGCCAGATTTCCACACCCTCAACAAACGTACAGATCTACCATCAGCAACTTAAAAAGACAGAACATTCACAAAATGTGCTGTCGGTTGGTAGAGAACAGACAAAACAAACAAGGCTCAGAACAGAGATAAAAGGAAACTTGAATATAGGGAATCTCTTTTCATTTCCTTAATCATTTGCAGTACTTGTAAAAGTCCTGAATAGTATTGGGATCTGGAATGTCTTGTGGCCATTCGGATTAGTTATTGGAATATTAATGCCAGATTTTATTGCAAAAGTGAATAAATTTGGGGTGCCTCCCTTAGGGCATGTGCTAGATGGACAGGGTGGAGGTTTTCTAAAAAGCATCACAAGGGGGAATGGGAAGTTATGAATGGTATCATCCCCAAGGATGAGAGGGAGGGAGGGAGAGAGAGAGAGAGAGAGAGAGAGAGAGAGAGAGAGAGAGAGAGAGAGAGAGAGATCTGAAGAAAAGGTTGTGCTCAAACTCAATTCATTCGGGTCAGGACTAATAGCCTGAAGAGACTTGGTACCAGAGCTTTTAATGAAGCCAGAAAGCAAAAAAAAAAATAGGAGCTCAGTAATGAGGCCTCATCCACAGGAAAGGGTCAAGAGTATGAGAAGAGTTCTGAATGCTCAGCTGCCACTTCCTCTAACTCATAAAAGCCTCTACACAATCCTACGTGGAAACTTATAAAGTTGCAGCTAGTAGATGGGGTGCCAAGTAATAGGTGAGGCTTCCATTGGTGGACTGGAGATGAACTCCCATTGGTCCTGATAAGGCTCTGTCCCACCTAAGAGGGAGCACAGGCACCAGGACAGTCTATCTGTGTCACAGCACCAAAAAAAATTGGGAGCCAAGTTATATCGCAGGAATCTCACCATGTAACAAACCTCACACAAGAGATTTTGTAGGTACGGTTCTGATGCTAAGGTCATGTTTCCCAGTTACTTTTTGATCTGTCAGTAAAGAAAGCCATGGGCCAATTGCTGGGTGCCAATTGCTGGGTGGAAGGTAAGGGAGGTGCTTCTGGGTGCCTGGAGGAAAAGGGAAACATAAGGAAGGAGAGATAAGAGTTCTGCCCTGCTTCTGATGGACAAGGGCTGAAGAGCCACATGAGATCTGAAAACAGAGTAACCACCCAGGCTGCTCTTACAGGCAGGTGGTCAGAGGTGTCTAGCAGGGACTAGATGGGACTAGCCAATAGAGTTTAGGGCAGGTGGGAGGTACAGAGCAAGGAGTAACGATAAGGGCACATTTTCCAGGCAGGAGTTAGTAGTGTACAGCAATTGTGCCAAGAAGACAAGTTGAAATTAACAACTGTATAAGCTTACAATCACACCAACAATGGAGGAGTGTTCTACTTTCTCCACATCCTCCCCAGCATCTGCTGTCTCCTGAGATTTTGATGTTAGCCATTCTGACTGGAGTGAGGTGGAATCTTAGGGTTGTTTTGATTTGCACTTCTTAGCCATTAGACTAAGGATATTGAACAACTCTTTAGGTGTTTTCCTACATTTGATATTTCTCAGTTGAGAATTCTTTGTTTAGCTCATTTTTAATAGGGTTATTTGATTCTCTGGAGTCTAATTTCTTGAGTTGCTTGTATATATTGGATATTAGTCCTCTATCAGATGAAGGATTGGTAAAGATCTTTTCCCAATCTGTTGATTGCTGTTTTGTCCTATTGACAGTGCCCTTTACTTACGGAAGCTTTGTAATTTTATGAGGTCCCATGTGTCTATTTTTGATCTTAGAGCATAAGCCATGGGTGTTCTATACAGGAAAATTTCTCCTGTGCTCTTGTGTTTGAGGCTCTTTTCCACTTTCTCTTCTGGAAAACAGTCTGGTGGTTCCTCAGAAAATTGGACATAGTATTACCCGAGGATCCAGCTATACCACTCCTGGGCATATACCCAAAAAATACTCCAACATATAACAAGGACACATGCTGCCCTAAGTTCATAGCAGCCTTATTTATAATAGCCAGAAGCAGAAAAGACCCCAGATGTCCTTCGACAGAGGAATGGATACAGAAAATGTGATACATTTCCACAATGGAGTACTACTCAACTATTAAAATAAATGACTTCATGAAAGTTTTAGGCAAATGAATGGAACTAGAAAATGTCATCCTGAGTGAGGTAACCCAGTCACAAAAGAACACACATGGTATGCACTCACTGATAAGTGGATATTAGCCCAAAAGCTCAGAATACCCAAAATCCAATTCACAGTCTATATGAAGTTCAAGAAGAAGGGAGACCAAAGTGTGGATTCTTTGGTCCTTCTAAGAAGGGGGAACAAAATACTCCTGGGAGCAAATATGGAGACAAAGTATGGAGCAGAATGAAACATTTTGTTCTCTTTTCCTCTTCTTTACCTGTCACCAATCTGTTGATTGCTGTTTTGTCCTATTGACAGTGCCCACCTGATGTGGAACAGCGATTTTAAAGGAGACTTTTAAAGAGGCATATGTATAACTCAAAGGTGAATCTGCCCTATGTTTACATGAAAAATGACATGTAATAAACATCAACACTTCAGGTGTGTTTTTTTGTATAAAAAATAAAATAAAATAATAAAGAGGCATGCTTGTGTCCAGAAGAGGGAAACCTTAGCCAATCCGACAGCCAGATTTTCACTGAAGTGGAATAGCATAAAGCAATTTAATATTGCCATACCTAAAAGACACCTGAATTTCTGCAAAACTTTATCCAGTGAATAAGGTGGAGTAAGCTGAGAACAAAGAAGCTTTAGAGAAAAGAAATTGAGCCAGGAAATAGATAGGGATGCTACAGGAGAAAGCTTACAGATGCAGCAACCAGAGAGGCATGTGTGTGTGTGTGTGTGTGTGGGGGGGGTACATGTCACAGTTGGCCTATTCCATAAAAAAAGAAGGTTCAACACCAACCACAATCTATCCAACTCCAAACAAACAGACAATATTCTAAAAAAACAAATGACAGCCAGCAGAGTCCTGGTGGTCCCTCAGATTTGGTAATAGGCACTGTATCCACAAGTCTCATGAAGGTGATAAAAAAGGCTCCGTGTACCTCCTGAGGCTTTCTGAAATCTAAGCATTGAAAACCTGTCAGTGATTCCATCTACATGCTGGGTCTCTCTGTTCCCAGTATACCAGAAGTCTCCAGGGTCCCAAGGCCAGCTAGAAAAAGAAGGTAGTTCTTGCTGAATACCCAAATCCTAGATGAGCCCCCAAAAGTTGTAGGTCTGAGTTCGTTCAGAGATTCACCAGTCTGATTATTAATAAATTTTAACAAAAAGAGACTTTTATTCAGATACTGGTGCCAGATCTACACCTGATACTCAGAGTCCTGAATTTAGTGACTGTCTAAAAAGCAAACAAACAAAAATCTTCCCTTTTACCTGACATTTTATTAAGTGCATGTGCTGATGAATGGAGAATTAAAATATTTATTGCTATTTATAAACATATTCTCTCAAATACTTTTTTTCTGAAAACATTCATAACAGTCATGTTATTTCCTTCAGTTTTAAAACCCTTGTCTTCAGCGGAGGCACTACTAGGTAAAGAAAGACTATTTTAAAAGGTTTGTCTTAATTGATTGATTATATAAAAGTGATTGTTGCCTTCATTAAATTATATTTCCTTGCAATTTTGTCAAAATGTTTGTAGAAATAAAATTTTCCACAATTAAAACCAATTTTGGTGCTGCTTAAAGAGGCTGTAAAAGTCACTTCTAATTGTCAGGTTTATAAATTTGGATACCGTTTCTTCCTAAGTAAAAAAAAAGAGAAGAGTTCCATACGCTGTTTTATAAAATTTGAAAAACATCTGTTAAAGATGGTTCCTGTAAGTAACAAATCAAAGGCAGAGCCCATTTGCCTGGAGTTCTGAACACTAAACAACCTCAGGGCTGCTTTTTAAGCCTGCTTGTCCCCTGCAGGGCAAATGTTAAATGAACACCCAGCTCCTGCTGGGGTTAAAGCCAGTAGTCTAGTCAATTAACATTTAAGCCTGAGATAAGCTGAATTGTGCACTTCAGTTCTGATGACAGTAACAATGCGGGGAAATAGAAAATGTCACAAGGGAAGACCTCAGAGTGACAGTGTCCACCAGCAGAGGCGGTGATGTTAAGACAGCTTTGTGTCTGATTGTAAGTGGCTCTTCTGGATAAAAGTCTATTTCTTCTACACTCTGCCTATTTATCAAAATCACCCTCAATACTGAATAGCACTGGTAAGCACTTCTGAGCTAGACTCCATGAGTCCCGGTCCTGGGGATGGATCTCAGATCCTTGTATATGCTAGTTAGACACTCTACATCCTAATTACATCTCCAGCTGCAGTACCATGGTTTTAAGTGCAATTTGTGAGTATTTCCTCCTAGAGTGGTAGAGGAATTGTGAGAAATGTGTGCAAAGAAAACTGACTACAGGAATTTCAAGGAAGTGGGGCTTAAACACTCAAATAAAACTATAGGATCCTAGCAAGTACTGTTCTCTGTAACAACTAAAAATGTAGGACATCAGCTTTTTATAAATTAAAACTCAAACCTAAAATTCCACTTCTGATGAAATGTAAAAAGCAAGCAAGCAACTATAACAGTTGAAAATGCAGACTTATTAATCCCTCATGCTGACTTCTTATGCTATATCTGAGTTTCCCTCCATGTGGCTGTGATAATTGCAGTTTAAGGGAGAACACATTGATTTGACTTCTATTCAAGGGTCCAGCCCATTTTTGCAGAGAAGTCAAGATAATACTTGAAGCAGTTCATCACAGTACATCTACAGTCCAGAGCAGAGAGAAAGGAGGCAATGAATTCATGTTTGCACACAACTCAGTGTCTCCACTCTTAGTATCTGGGATCACATTCCTTCCCAGAGAATGGTGTTACCCACTATAGAAAGGATTCCCCACCTCAACCAATGCAATCAAGAATATCCCCTTTGGGCTCAGGGGCCCCTTTTTCAGGTGATTCCAGAGTGTGTCACGACAAAACTGTCACAGGATATGCTTGCAAGGAAAATTCAAAACATTGAGGCTATAAAGCCTTGTAACAAGCGTTGTCTAGTTGAGTAGAGTGAACAACATCCAACAGCATTCTACAACTTCATAATAAAATGAAATACTTACTGTGTTACTATCTCTTCATAAACTCTGTATGAAGAGATTGAGTACAACAAAAATCATAATAGAGTATTTGACATCATCGACATCAGGGTTAAAGACAGAGGCAGAAAGGAAATCCTCAAACTGCTTATTTATTCATAAACAGCAATAAACAGATAAATGGCGAAATGGGATAGCACTCAGTCTCACACACACACACACACACACACACACACACACACACACAAGCTTCCAATCTGGTGGTCGTAGCCTAGCTCGATGGCAGCCCTCAGGTAATGCTCTAGACTTCTTCCTGATGCTTTTTGGATCTGCTGGAGATGGACTGAAGTACAGGCTTGTTTCTTCTGACAGCAGGCATCTGCGTGGATTGTCTCTCAGCATAATGCTTCTTTCTTTCTCCATTGGGCCCCAGGGTGAGTGAGTTCCTGTGCCAGACCAGGGGTCTTTAAACTAAACTCAGCCAGTTACAACTAGGGCATTTCACAGATTACTTCATGAGCTGTCCTTATCTTACACACACACACACACACACACACACACACACACACACACACACACACACGCACACAGGCTATGGCTTGGTTTCCATAGTTATCTGGGGCCTCAGGTCCTCCAGAGTTGTCCAGGGCTATGAGTAGTGAGTGCTGCCTTGCTGGCAGCTTGGAAGCCAGTGTACCAAGGAGAATTTTGCGACTTGGATCTACGTGTGTGTGTGTGTGTGTGTATACATATATATTCAGATATATGTGTATATATGTATACATATATACACATATATACACATAAGTATATGTGTATATATATACATATATACACATATATACATATATATAATTATATATAAATTCTAAAATTAATTCTAAAAATAAATTCTAAAATTCTAAAAATAAATTCTAAATAAAATTCTAAAATTAAATAAATTCTAAAAATAAATAAATAAAAAATTCTAAATAAAATTCTAAAATAATATTCTAAAATAAATTAAATAAAATAAAATTCTATAAATAAATTAAATAAAATTAAATACAATTCTATAAATAAATTAAATAAAATAAAATTCTAAAATAAATTCTAAAATTCTAAAAATAAATTCTAAATAAAATTCTAAAAATAAATAAATTCTAAAAATAAATAAATAAATAAATTCTAAATAAAATTCTAAAAATAAATTCTAAAATTCTAAAATTATATATATAATTTTAGAAGAAAGAGTCTCTTAAATTATCCAAGTGTGTCTTTCTATTTACATAGTTCATCATTTTTGTCAGAGAAACCCTAATTCCCATGAGTTTTTCTGCACTGACCATGAAATAATTTCTTACACTTTCAACATTACATTTTGCTTTGCAGGGAATCTAGACATAAATGAAAGCCAGTGGATAATCTTGAAAACACTTCTCATGGTGTCAGTTTGTTTTGCTCTCTGTGCTTTGCTTGACTCGGCTAAATAAGAATGAGTGGTAACTGAGTTCCATGTGAGTAAGTAGAGAGAGCAGAAGGTAATAGCCAGGAAAACTTATCAGAAGAGGCAAGCCTAAGACCCATGGCCTTGTGAACTTCGAATAGACTTTCATTCCTGCACTGGGTTTTCATTCATACGTGTCTTCTGTAAGCAGGTAGATCTCTGAGTTCAAGGCCAGCCAGGTCTGCAGAGAGAGTTCCAGGACAGCCAGAGTCACACAGAAAAAAGAAGAAAAGAAAAGAAAAGAAAAGAAAAGAAAAGAAAAGAAAAGAAAAGAAAAGAAAAGAAAAGAAAAGAATAGAAAAGAAAAAAGAAAAGAAGAAAAAAAAAGAAAAACTCTGTCTGACAACATAACAAAACAAGTAAACAAAACAACAGCAAAAACCAAAACACGGACACCTGCAAGTCTTTGGGTGGCACTTACTTGGCAGATGTTTCTTCCTTAGACACAAATGAGGAACAATTTTTTGCCTATCAATATATGTATACAGTCTCTCCTTCTTACTAAGTGAAAGAATTTCAAGTTTTTACCTGCACAATTGACTTTTTAATATCTCATTATTTCCCCGTCTCATTGCATGTCAATATGGCTATTACCTAAAGTCTTCGAATGGTCATGGAAGCAGATGTATTTTGCTATTTTTTTTATTAAATCACAACTTATTTGAAAAATTATATAGATAGATAGTTATGGACTGTTTTTTTTTAAGCTAACACTTTTAACTCTTATTAATTTGAAATTTTCATACATTGTTTTGATGCCTGCCAGTCCTCTCCTCAAACTCTTCTTATAGTCATTCCTCTTTCCACTCATATGACTTTTTGTTCTCATGCTTGAGACCTGAAATTTAGTCTAATTTGTGGCGCCTATATATTCTTGGGTTTGTGACCATGCACTGGATCATGGTGGCTCTGTCAGGGGCCAGAACCTTGAAGAACACCTGTTCTCCCTCTCCCAGCAGCTACAGTCCAATGGTCCCTCAGCTAGGGGTGGGACTTAGTGTCCACTTCCTGTCTCTATTTGCGACTTGGTTTACGTTGACTTTGCACAGGTTTGGTGCATGCAGTCACAAGTACTGTGAGTTCAGGTGTGCACCTGCCCTGTTATTACCAGAAAGTGTAGTTTCCCTGTTAGTCATCCATTGCCCTTTGTTTCTTACAATCACAGCATCCCATCTTCTGCAATGATTTGTAGGCCTTGGGACTTAATAATGATTTTAGTCTTTAGGAAGAGGGTCTGTGATGCAGATAGTCTATTTAGGGCTGAGTATGCTTTAGTCTCCTCTTCTTTGTCCCTTCGGAGGTTATGGGTCACTTTGTTATTCACCATCTACCACAGAAGGATTGAAATAAATGTGCTTGGATGAAAAGGTTCTCTGTCTCTGTCTCTGTCTTCTCCTCCAGCATTCTCTCTCATTCCTTCTGAGTGAAATGCTGTGCTCCCGAGGCCTTCAGGATGGGGCTCTTTCAGTGCTAGACTAAGTTGTTACCACTCAGAGAAAACTTACCTCCTAAAACTGGCTTCTATCCCATGAAGGATTGCTCAACTGGAGGTGTTAGAAGTGGGATTTGCTCACATTATTATACATTAAGCTCCCCATGAAAGACTGACGGCATGATCTGCAAGAAGTCCAGCTGATGGCACCTAAAGTCTCCAAAACTCTTACTGATTACTTCAATTGTCCCTTGTTAGAGAGACGGTTCACTGGGCACTTTGGAAGCTTACTATCTGGAAAACAGTAGAATCTGGAATACCTGAGAGGATGTATAAGGAGAATAAGTCACAAAGCAGAGGGTAGAGAGGATGAACCTTCAAATTAAGGCCACAGGCACCGGGGATAAGCATTGTCTGGAAATTATTCACAGGCATAGATCCAAGGTTGGCGAAATACACCCTTGTGTGCCTTGCCCCGCCTTCGGCCTGTTTGCTGCAAGTATTTTTATTAGAACATGTTGTTCATATAATGTTCATGCCTGTTTTGTGCTAAAGCAATAAACATTAGATCGTATAAATGAGATCGTGCTGAAAATGTGTACAGTTGCTAATGTTCACACTTCTACAAGTATTTGTTGTTCTCGGCATGAAAGAGAGCCCAGTGAAATGACTGAAATTTGTGCAATTAGTTTCCCCTTTTCATTTACATTTGTGGTGCTGAGGATTGAATTCAAGGCCTATGTATGCTGATCAAGCATTCTATTGGAGATCTATGACTCTTCCTTTAAATACTGAGTATTCAAGCTGAAGATTTTAATCATTGTGAGAGTAATTGCCTAGCATAAATGAGAACGTGGGTTTGATCTCCAGTGTGAGAAATTATTAAATTACCATGTATAATTGTTCACACACAATTCAGTGACTCCGAAAAAAATGAAGTATTAATTCAGGTATGGATGAGTGAAATCAACCTATACAAAATGCCTGCTATGTTCAGAAAATTATGATTTCTCTTTAACTAGATTAAGAATGAGTGAACTTGTGGAGATTCAATTAGAAAGCTTTGTTTTTGAGGACACTATAATGAGAAAACTATGTGTTGATATTTAATATTCAGATTGAATGACCTATCTGGAGGCTCATCCTTGGAGCAGACTTTCTCTAAGCCCCAAGTCATAAAGTTCAGTCCTAAAACACCCATACATATAAGCAGCATTAAATAAGTTCAGGAAGTCTGATTCATAAATTTATATAATAATTAAATTATATAATATAATAAATCATATAATTTAGTCATATAATTATATAAATTATGTAATAATCTAATTTATAAGTATATATACATATTATATATATATACATATATATATATATATATATATATATATACACACACACTCACACACACATATACATATGAGGCCATAAGTTTTGGAAGCACAGGAGAAATAGGGAAGCTAATAGTGAGGAGGAATGATGTACATACAATATTCACGATATATGTAGACTATTCATATATAATATTCTAAAAACATAAATTAATTTATAAAACTATGACTGAGCAGAGTAGATGGTAAAATTTTCTCCTAGTATATTACATGAGGTAGTGTTTCACTACTGTGCCTTGGTTTCAAACTCAACAACCACAATAAAACTCTGATTTGCATATATTTATATGCAGGTACTCTGTTTGTCTACTGCCTGACTTTAAAAGGTCTGAACTAATTCAATCTAGAGCAATGAGTTTTATTTTATGTGAACTTATAACTATTTAGTACTTCAAGAATCAGGGGCCAGAGGTTAGTAAGTAATGTAATGTATTTGGTCATATTATTTGATTTTTTAAAACTTGAATCTGTACAAAACTTCTGGTTGCTTAATGAAAGAAAACCGAGACTTAGCTAGCATTATGCTGCAAAGCCTGCCCCCTCTCCCCACTGTACAATTGTAGTCCTTGAAGACAGGAAACCTTTTCAGTCTTAGACCTGGTACTCATGCTCTTTCCCTTGACATTATTCTGTAGTGTTTCATAGTAATTATGGCACAAGTGTGCATTTAGCATGCCGTTAAATATCATTTATATTTACCACAGTGGGATGTAATTCATGAGCATACATTGACAGAAATGCTTCTGTTTGTGCACATGAAAGATACTGCTAGCTTCTGAAGTCAGAAACCTGGGGTGCGGTGAGGGATCATTAGTATCTTGCATGCAGATACTTACTGTTTCTGTTACTTTGGGTAGCTTTTCCTGAACACAACTTACTTACATTATTCAGAAACTTAAATTAAATTAGCTTAATTCAAGTTTGGCTGTTTAGAGAAGTGTATTATACTCCACTATACCAATTACCAATATGAAAAATAATTTTAAGTCTAGCATACCCATAAGAAATTACATTATTGGTATAATTATAGTGTAAAACGATAAAATAAGCTGGGCAGTGGTGTTGCATGCCTCTAATCCCAGCATGCAGGAAAAGAAGTGGGTGAATCTCTGAGTTCGAGGCCAGACTGGTCCACAGCGTGAGTTTCAGGGCAGCCAGGACTACATAGAGAAACCCTCAAAAATCAAAAAAAGAAAAAGTACAACACTGATTTTTCTTTTTCTAGTGTTTTATTACAGCCGACTGACATAAACTTTATTGATCCATTGATTTTGTGTTCTATATAAACTATTATATTTTTACTTAGCATGGGTTAAAATCTAAGCAATAGTTATATCAATAAAATATAAATGATATAATAAAGATATATAAGCACAAAGTATACAAAACATGCTCATTAGAGATTATTTATGATAATTAAGCAGATATCTTCCAGTCTTCTAATTTTATTAATGAAAGTCTCATGTTCTGATAATCTCTAATGGTCATCAATATGACACTATTGAAGTAGACAACTCTCCACATGTGTCAATTGACTCTAGATAGTCACTGGAAGAAACCCATTTCCCAAGTGCAAGCATTGGAGAATGGTGACCTCTCATCTCCCATGACTTAGTGTGGTGATTCGCTGCAGATTCCTTCCTGTTCTGCAGCCTGTACGTCTGGCCGCTTCATTAGTCTGTTCTGCAGCCTGTACGTCTGACCGCTTCATTAGTCTGTTCTGCCAGGTTTGTCTGTGGCTAGTTGTTAGGTGATAGGTAAATGATATCTACTGATTTCTTCTTTAAAGGATGTCTTGGTTTTGACGTTATAGTTCGAAACATAAGTCTCTGTCTTCTTGTTTGCACAGTTGTTAATTACCAAACTCTTTGAATTGTATCCTTTACATGGATAAATCCGAGGTATATGAGTTAAATCTTAATAATAAAGTTGTTACTCGATACAAAGGAAAAATTCCTACAATTCTATTGTCCTCAAATTGCCATAACCTATTTTATATTTTTATCTCCTCAGAAATGAAGCACAACAATTTCCATTTACTGGCTATATCTACATGGCCCCAAACTCATTTTAGCGTCTTCACTATGAAATGAACTAAGAAGTTTATTTGTAATTCTCCATGAAAATATGACTAGTATGCTATTGTTAATCAGCTTGCAAATCTCTGAAGATATGAGCTAGTGTAATAAATCTCTTTCTCAATCTCATCTCTATGCTTTCATTCTCTAGAAATGTTAATATATGCAATAAACATTTCACAGGTCACAGGTGCGTGATAAATTCCATTAACTTGAGCCTAGTATCTATAGCAAGATGAATTTTCATTTTAGTATTTTCAGAAGATGGTTATAGAGTTTCACATTGGGCGGTGATTAAAATCTTTTGTGGAAGCATGAGATCAAATGGGGTTTCAACTTTTTCAACCTGTTTTTCTTCAACTGTACAGCTAAGTTAATACAGATCTCTTTATGTCTTCTATGTTTGTATGCCAGTACACGAGGGTTATTTGAACAAGCATCTTGAGAGCACCATGTGACGTGTAGCTGAGTGGGTTGAGACTACTAGAGAAGTGTGATAACTGTACCCCAATAGAAACATTTAAATAATTACCTTATTCTCATATCTCCTACTTCCTTCTGTAGGTGTTGAGATATATCAAGTGAGCTATGTGTTAGAGGGTCTTGTATTTCCTTCTCTCTGGTGTTATTCTGAACTAGTTAACCTTGGTAAACTTATGTAAGAATCAAGTTCCTTAGTAACTGACATAGTTCTTCTGTCTTACTTACTGTAAAATAGTTAGGAGCTAATAGATCAAAGTGGCTGTGGCAGACTGACCAAAATAAATAAGAAACTAGCACCTTCATTTATTTCATCGAGTTTACTTGCCTGCACACTAATTCTATCATATGCCATTAGAATTTTATTGGATTGGAAATAAAATCTAAAAGTTAAGTTTATTTTAGAGTTTTTTAAACTGTGCAAATATATAGTTTATTGATGTAAAATTATATCTCTCTGCTATGATTTATGTATTTTGTTTTGATGGGAAATTAACAAATAATAGAGATAATTAGATAGTCAAATTCTCCTTATATATTTTGCTTCAATACATTATTGCTTTTGTATTGTAAACAATTATTACTTTTACAACTCATTCCTTATCTATGTATATGTTACTCTTTGTTAAGCAAAAGCTTTGAAATAATACTACAACTAATATGTTAACACATAATAATGAAAATGCATAATATACAATAATGATTTAAACACATACAAAAAAACTTCTACTACAACAAAAATTGTTTCTATATTGTTAAAGACAATTTGGTGTTTAAAATTTAGGGAATAAAGATATTACAGTATAAGCATATAATAAAAAACAGAAAATGACAATATATAAAAATAAAATTCAACTGAAAAACTTAGTTTACATTGTAGCATGTACTAAGTATGATATGATGAAAGTAATGCAAACATTTAAAAGAACTATTAAGTGATTCCTATCAGATCATAGAAAATACATTATATTGAAAAAAATGTTAATGTTTTGAACTTAGTATCTAAAGATAAAAGATATCACATAGATCATAAGCAGGGGTTAAACCCAATGGTAATAGTTGGGATTTGTAAAAGAGGCAAAAATAATCTTTATCAACATATGTATTGGTTTCAGTCAAAGCATTAACACTAAATAAAGGTGTACTGGTTATTTGAGAGGAAAGAAAGAAAAGATAGAGGGAGAGAAGACTGAGACAATATAGAATTGTTTATTTTATGTGACACCAAGATCAACTCTTAGATAACATCTGTATAAAAGTCAAAATACAACATAGCCCTTAACTGGTCCCTGTTAAATACATAGGCTTGTTTAGAATCTTGCCAGTGTCTGGGTGGTTTTCAATTTAAAGTTGAACTTCCTATTGTCACTCTGGATACAAACCTAGCCTGGGTTTCAAACAACACTCCAGCCTGCTTCCGTGTAGCAAAAGTAGGAGAGGTATAGTCAATGGCATAGAGTGTAGGCCTTGTTTCACTTGTATATAATCACCTTTAAATACATAAAGCTTTTTGTATATAAAAAAGAAAGAGAGAAAGAAATGAAGGCAATGAAAGCTAGGGAGATGGCATAGTGGTTAAAGCGCTTTCTGTTCTTTAAAAAAAGGAGGATTTGTTTTACAGCTTTCAAATTGGGAGACTCACAGCTGCTTAATTCCAACTCCAGAGGCTGCACCCATCTCTTCCAGCCTGCATGGATACCGACAGATATTCACATACACATACAAAGTCACCCACATATAAATTTAAAAAATATTTATTGTAAATAAATTTTAAGGTATTCAGACACCTCTTTTTTCTCTTCTGTACCTTATTAATTCCACGGTAGTCCTATTTTCCTCTTCAGGGTGAGCAGTATGGTAGGTAGTCTCTGCAAGGTAAAGAGCCTAGGCACTTCTCAGACACTCCTTCAGCACCCCATCTATAAGTACAAGGAAATGCTTTGCACTGTGTGAGGAGAGGTTGAGAGAAAAGATGAGTAAGTTTCAGGAAGAAGAATTCATTCAATGGCCTTTTTAAATTGACCTACCACTATATCATTTATTATATAAATTTATCTGTTCATAGTACCAGGAACTTCACCCTTCTTACCTAAGATACATATGGTCATTATGAATTATTAAGCTGTGTATTCTATCAGATTGTGTTATGTACACATTTTTCACATAGTTTAGAAGATCCAATAATGGACCTTTATTTGTATAGTAACAGGTTAAATGGACAAGGTTAGTAATGTTGGTATAAAAATGCATGTGATCACCTGGTTTTTAGGAATTGAAAGAGATGGAGAAGGAGACACTGATTCAGAGATCTTCATAACAGACATGGTGCACAAAATATTTGGACATTTTCCAAGCATGGCAGGGCAGATGTAGCTACAAACACAGAGCGTCTGTGTCAGCAAGCATAAGATCTACACAAGTTCAAACTGGACCAAATTCCAGCCTAGCCAAGGGGAAGTGGGCATAACACCTCAACCCCAGACAAAAAGTGATTTGCAAATCATAGCTTCAGGAAGACAGAAAATCAGTTTTCTTCACTGGGTATATCAATCACAATATAAGGTAGGCTCCTTCCTCAGGAGTAATTGGCCAATACAAATCAGATTCCATAGGTTTTAGTGACTTGAATCTTTTATTTTTATTTAAGAGATAGAGGGAACATAAAGAAAGGGGTTATTGGATGGAGAGAAATATAATAAAATATACTGTATCAATTTCTCAAAGAATAAAAAAATAAAATTTGGTAATTACTTAAGCTTTTCAATAACTCATAGTTCGTGTCACACAGAGATAAGCCAGCAACATAGACTCACTTTCTAAATCTGGTTTGAATAACACCAATCACTGGGTTAACATGTTCAATGTTTGGGGTTTGACAGTTATATAGCAGAGCTATTGCTATGTTTGTGTTCAGCAAACATTGTTTGAATGAACTCTTCTTTCCTTGCCATGATATAACCACTGATATAGATTCAAGAAAATGTATGCAAAATAATCATGAGACTAAATTTAATTCATGTCTGGGTAAGTCATGTATTGTTTTGAAGGCTTAGGTCTTTTCTTATAAGAAAAAGATCTGAACAATCATTGAGAGAGCAGATAATCTGCTGTAGATTCATTAGATAGCTCAGAGGATCATTAGGTATGCTGATGAATGATCATGTTGCATGCTTATAGACAGTTGTTGAAAAGAACTGAAAATTGTAATATCCTTGTACATATAATAATTTTATGCTATTATTTTGATTCAGAATTAAAGTACAATGTCCACTCTGCCCCAGTTTCTTTATCTGTAGCATTAGAAACACCTAGTTTTCCCAGTGGGTGATTGCAATTATCAAAGAATCAATGTCAGGAATTGATACTTCAGTAATAATAATTTTATGGACACTTTAGAAGTCCCTTCCTAATAGGTTTGAAATAGTTGGTCTAGAAAATGAAATATGATTTTATTAATTTAAATTAAATAAAATATAGGAAAAGTCTGTTGTAAAGCACAATACAATTATTTTTATTTACCCAGCTTGAGACATTGGTTTGTTTTTTTTTTTGATCAATGTGAAATAAAATTTAAGATCATATGTAATCATGTACTGCATGACTGGATGACTATTGCATGGCTACATTTTCTATTAAAATTGACGCAAAATATTCAGAATGAGGTGGTTCAGAATTACATAAAACATCCTAGTACATATACACATGATCCTGAAAAACATTCTGGAAAAAAAAGAAAGCATAAATTCCTTCAAAGAAGAATCCCAAGGAGTGGGATCTAGTTCTATGATCAATCAATCAATCAATCAATCAATCAGAACTTGGCACTGAGTGATTGGCCTTTCCTAAAATGTGTGTACTGCTTAGGGCAGCATCTCATAAGTACAGATTTCCACTGAAGATGCTGATTATTCACTCTCCATCTCCTTGCCTAGCCTCTCCTGAGTCCTGGCTTTCTATTTGACAACACTGCTGGCTTTATACTTCTCCTTTTGCTAAAGTTACATCTTCTCCTTTAGGGTAGAGGATCCCAATGTAAGGTGTTTTCCCATTCCCTTTACAGACATTTTAAGAGCCTATGTTTTGATATACATGACATAAAAGTATACTATACTATATACTATAGTATACTATAGTATAGTATACTATAAAAGTTTGTAGAACACAGTGTTATGTAGATTAAAAATTATTTTCATAATCTTATATTCATAACTGAATGTTGATTTTTAAAAGTACAGCATATTTTAAATATTGATCAGTTTTTCAGCTACCATGGTAAATATTGTGTTCATCTACTTTTGCTTAAATAAGTCACATAGGCATTTAGGAGTCATAACCAACTGAATTATCTCTACTGGTGTTCTATAGGTATATCCTGCAATTAGCAGAATTATAGTTATCAAGACTGAACTACACTAAAAAATAAAGTCAGCATACACCTTGAGTGTGAACACATGCACACATACAAGAATGCTCCCACACGAGTGTGCAGATGTGAACACACTTACATACACACACTCACATATACACCTGTAGGATTATATAATGAATGTATTCAAAACCAGAAATGACTGTGCTTACACAAAAGTTAAGTAAGTACTCTGAGCATTTTTTATCAAACTTGTCAAGTAAATTTACAAGATTAGATGATTTCTCAGAAATGACAAGAATTTGAAATGCATGGCTCTGGAGTCTAGATTGAAGAACTGACTGCTATTAGGGGTCATTTTATAAATGGATGCTCTTGTAAATAGGCTATCTAGAGTAAGAGAAGATGAGTATTTGGAAAGTTCAAATAGAGGAAGAGGAAGAGGAAGGGCAAAAGAGCATCGTCAGCCAAATGAAAGAGACTTGCTTTGGAAAAGAGCAATCAACCCTGAAGCCATAATACGGTAATGATACGAAACTTTCAATAGATGTAGAGAACTGAGCTGTAAGTATGCCTTAAAATTAAGATCTATGATGTTTAGAGAGTGGCATATTTTAATATATGTCTTTGTTTATTATATTTAGTAATAGATAGAGTTGTAGAAACAGAGTCAACCATGATCTTGATAGGAAACATGTGTCCTGAAATTGGAGGTATTCTGGGACCAGTACCAGAATTTCCTAGCTTATTGCTTTGTTTAGGGGGGGAGGCATTAAAGCTGCAACAGATGACTTCAACAAATGTATGCAAATTGCATGATTACAGAAATTTTGTCTCAGAGATGGTTCTCATTAAGAGAACGGACAGCAATCAGCAAATGCATAGCACTTCATCTCTTCGAGTTGATATATTCACTCTTCTACTGACACTTCAGGTGCTCTGTGAGCCACTGATAATACTATGTGATCAGCTGTCTGTCATTGTGCTATCAAACCACTAGAAAAGATGTTTGTTGTTTTCTTGATGCTTAATTGTATTTTAAAATAAGCATTCTTTAATGGTAATCTAGACAGAGTACAGCTGCTGGAACAAATTGAGAGATCCCTGTGAGACCTAAAAGTATGCTTCACCCTGACCACAGTAATCTCTTTCGATATTGTATGGAGTATCACCTGGCATGTCTAACAATGTTTCTTATTGTGCTTCTGCTCTTCCACATGTCTTTCATTATTCTTTCTGGAAGAGATAGGAGATAATATGAAAAGTACTAATGAGTGAGGTCTCTCTCCAACTAGCAGCTTTCCTGGGCACCTGACAGTTTTGTAGCAGAATTGCTCACTGAAATGATATAGTACAATTCTACTTTTCACAAGGCTGGGAGTTGATAACGATTCCAAAGAGCAGGAAGCCAAGCACTTGAGGTAGTTCTACGTTGGTGTCATTTACTTGGCAGTTCCTGAAGCATGGGTTTTGGTAGCTGGGATTAAAGGGGAGCAATGGATGTTTTGGATACTCTCATAAATTTACCAGTGAGTCTGGATATCTGAAATAGGACACAGTGATTGCTCCACTGGGAAGAGAAATGCCAGTACCCTCTGTAAATCTTTACTGCCCAAGCTTTCACAGCCCATTTTTCACTCTTTGCTGTTCTATAACAATTTTAACTCTGAAAAAATATCCCCAGGGTTGAAAACTTATTATAACTCTCTGTGTGCAGTAGGTATGCTGCACCGAATTCTCTAAGGAGCTGTGGGAAAAGAAAAGGCTGGCCCTATCCCTGCAGGAGTAAATCTAATGTTAGCCACAAGGAAATGAAAAGATTATATGTATAAGACAGGTAACAAAATACTAATAAAGGTACCTGCTTTTATAAAGGAGACAGAGTAAGAAGTTTGACATCAGGTTTGGCATATTGTAATTCTTTAAGAGTAGGTCATAAGCTGATCTTACCCCTGCTAACTAGTACTTCAATATCTGCTTGGTAGATGATTCATTCCTATTACTTCAGTGAATCTTGTCATTCTCCCCCAAGATAGCCTAATTATCAGGTGAAAAAAAGTAAGATAAAATTTTAGAAGCATTCTTGCTTTACAAAGGTCACTTGGCCACTTTATCATCAAATCTGGATTTGAACCTCTGTTGACCATTTCCCTTTCTATAACATTTGGATAGTGTATATCACTTAATATCAACGAAGTTGAACTGTGCATTTAGGAGTTTCTGGGGGAAATGTGCATAAAATTATGGAATAACTAAAGGATAGCAAATATTGTACTATTTGTTTTGTGGGAGTCAGCCCAGGATAGACCGTAAAGACTTGAAATTTCTCATCATTGGGAAGAGAGGCCTCTTGGTCTTGCAAACTTTATATGCCCCAGTACAGGGGAACACCAGGGCCAAGAAGTGGGAGTGAGTGGGAAGGGAAGAAGGGTGGGGGGAGGGTATAGGGGACTTTCAGGATAGCATTTGAAATGTAAATGAAGAAAATATCTAATAAAAAATTGGAGAAAAAGGAAATTTCCCAAACTGATCAATTACTGCTATCTTGAAACACTGAATATTAACTGAAATATTTGTCAAGTCACAATATTAATATTTACTACTGAGAGGCCAAACCTACTCCATCTTGGGACCAGCCTCCATCTTAGAGAGAGAGAGAGAGACAAACAGACAGACAGACAGAGAGACAGAGTTTAAGAAGAAAAAATGCCTGATAACTTGACCTGTAACTTCCACATACCAGGAAGGACCCAATGGCTTGTCCTTGGCCAGAGTTACTGCCTAGCTACTTCTTAGCAATAGTTAATCAAAGATTAGTCTGATTGTTTCAGGTGTACTTTCAGACTATTTGTGATTGTATGCCATCTTGCTTCAGAGAACCTACCTTTTGGCTTACAATAGACATTCAGTTAGTTACTTGCCAGGCTGGACAAGCTCTTACTTCCATTTTCTATAAAACCTCATCCTAATGATAGTTGAGGCTGCTTCACCAAACTGTCTTGCAGATCAGCAGTAAGCCCAAACTCAAGTTTACAGTAACCAGACCCTAATGTAATTACATAAAAAAACGGCTTCTTGGTGGTCTCTTGGGTTCACAAACACTTCCTGGTACAAATGTGCATCATTGATCCACAGATACACACATTCATAATATTTCTTGAAATGGAAACATGATTTCTTTGGAAAGTCAGTTATGTCAAATGTTTTGCTGAGGAACACAGGTAAAGGATGTTTTGCTAAAGCAGACACATAAGAGGATGCATGCTGTTCAGAAAGACTATAAATATGACCCCACGTTCATGGGGAGCTCGAGCATTGGTTTGATTTGTTCTGCCTCACTGTTATTCTCTGACAACAGGCCCATATTGGTTTACCTAACATTGCATTGCTGAGCTCTCCCTGTGGTGATGCCATAGAAAGAAACTAGCCAAAGAACTTCTCATGAGGTTCACCTGACTTCTTGTAACTGCCATGGCAACCTTAGGCTGGTTGGCAAGCCTTGCAGTTTCTTCTGGATTGAACTGCCCTTGCTGGTTCCTGTGTGGTGACTGCCAGGAAGTCTAGACTACAGATCCTGGTTCATGTGTGGTATCTGCTAACAGGCCTGGACTGCAGCTGCTGATTTGTATTTGGTGTTTGCTACTAGACTGAGCTGCTGATATCCTGACAAAGAAGATTGGGCTTGCCCCCCCCAAAAAAATATTTCTAAACAGGTCTACTTCCCCCATACTCTAATAACTTTGTTCTTCCACTACCTCTCGTGGGGGATGCACTAGAGGAGAAGTTGAATGCTTATTAAAGTATGTTGAAAAAATTTATGCCTACAATATCAAATAAATATTTCATAAGAAGTATGATGTCTATATTCCTCTAATGACTAGCACATATAAAACACAGGAATTCTTAATGATATATGCTGCTAAACTAAACATAAGTCAGACAATTGTAATTGAGCATCTTTAATTCATCAACAGTAAAGTTGATTCTGATATCCACAGCAATTCTTGATTGACTCTGTACAAGCAGTAAATGGCAATCATGTCAAAAGTGTCTCACTGAATAGATTTATATCAAGAGTAATTAAACTAGATTAAAGAAAAATCTTTAATCTTTCTTTATCATTTTTTGCCTTGAGCATATTGGCAGCAAAGGATGAATTTGTAAATGTGTTTATGTCAGAAATTGTGTGGTCATTGCATTTCTTAAGACAGAGCATGATTGACTGAAAAATCAGAATTGACTCTGTATGAAAACACAGGTATAGGACCATTTATAAATAAAAGCTGTGCTCTGAGTGTTAATATATAATACCCACTGTTTGCCAGTTGTTCCTCATACAGTGTGTCATTGAGTGTTGAGTAGAGTGCTCACTATTCCTTGAGTCACACATAATCTCTAAGCATTGGGTTCAAAGGAATATGATCTCAGGGAGCTCATATGCACACGGGAGCAAATAGCAATAAAAATCAACATTGAAACGCCTGTAAGTAAAATCTCAGCCAAGGGACTATATATAAATAATGTGGGAAAGCACAGAGGCTATGTGGGAGGGCTATCACTAAAGGATTTTGATATCAGATGTTAAGACTGAAACAAATGTCAAGGCTGAAGATTGGTTAGTCAAACAGCCTGACCTGTAAACATCCCTGGCTTAAAATAAAATAAAATGACACACACACACACACACACACACACACACACACACAGAGAGAGAGAGAGAGAGAGAGAGAGAGAGAGAGAGAGAGAGAGAGGATACTTTGAATTTGTCCTGTTTGAGCTGCTTACATTTGTCATGGTTACACATCATTGCAGTGATAAAATATCCTTATAAAAGTCATGCAATGTAGAAATGGTTTATTTTGGCTCATAGTTTCAGAGGGATACAGTTGGCCAAGGCAGGAAAGACAGAGCCTCATTCATGGAAGGCATGGTGGTACGCAGCTGGTCACACTTCGTTTATATTCAATAATCAAGGTGTAATGAATATATGTTTCACTCATTTTTCCTTTTTTTATACTATAGAGGTTCCAAGTCCAAAGAATGCCACCACTCACAATTAGCAAACATTCCAATTTCAATTAAGCTAATCAAGATAATCCCTCACAAGCTTCCTAGAGCCCTAACTTCTTGGTTGTTCTTGATCTCAAGTTAACTTCTGAGATTCACCACTACATGTTTCAAATGAAAAACTCAATGTTGAGCATAAATCTAGAGATCAGAACAATGGTCCTGGGCATGGACATGTTGAAAATAAACAACTTTCTGATGTTCTTTAAAGCAACAAAACTGATAACAGCTTAGAACTAAGCCTAAATAAAGTTGTCTGAGATTAGAATCCTGAACTATTCTAGAGTTCAAACTGGAAAATAAAATAGAGCTAGTGGAAGTGATAAAAATAACAAGAAGAAATTAAAGATAAATGACAAGAGCACTGTGTCACAGAGACCAAGTGAAGGATGTATTTTGAAAGGAAAAATTGAGTTTTACAATGTGTCACTGGTATCAGAAAAGATGGCAAGCTAGTTTAAATCTAACTGTGTAATCATTAGTGGCCAAGACAAAAGGAGTTTTAATAAACTGAAGAAGTGGCTTTAAAAAAAAAAAGAGTTGGATGATTAAGTGAGGTGAAAGGGAATAATTTGAGCAACAGGTAAATGAAAAAAAAAGTTGGTTGGAATAGACAATCAGTGAGATGGAGTGGCTTCTGGAGGTGGGTGGCTTACTTCATTATTAAAAGCAAAGCAGGTTTGTGTTTAAATTGGAATCATTAAGTAGACAGGAAAATGGTGGTGGAGGACTAAAGGGAACTAAAATCTGCTAGGGGGGTAAAGGTATGTGGAGAAAAATTCTTAGTTGCTGTGGAGAGAACTGGCAGAGGTGAGCTTACATTGGAGCTGAGATGGTTCATCTTAAAGTGAAGAAATAGATGCTAGAGATGTAGTTGAAGTTCACTGGGTACAGGGAAGGATGAGTGTATATCTATCTATCTATCTATCTATCTATCTATCTATCTATCTATTTATCTATCTATTTTTCTATATACATTGCTTTTCTGCTATCAGGAACAGTCAAGTTATTATCTACTACATGGATGGGGAGAAAGCATCAGAGATGTGGGGATAGAATATTCACTGAAACTCTTGACTCCACTGGCAGTAAGAGGTCTTCATTTAAATGGAGATCTGAGAGTATGCTTGTCTATTATTTTATCAACTTGGTTAGGAAGGATATTTCTGGGTGGCCACCAAGCTGAAAGAACTAACTTAAATGATTTTCTAGTCAGAAAGAGTTATGAGAATTCAAGGATTATGAGAATCACTTTAAAAGATACTTGCAGGCATGGAGTCTTAGTTATAAATGGAAAAATATACTAAGGGAAGTCAAACAAGGAGTAGAAAATGATAGTGAATTCACTAATTGTATATTCAAATTAAGCTAAAGAATATTTGACATGATCTACTTAAGGGAATGAGCTGGAAAGGTAGGAAGAATTGGTCAGTAAGTATGACTAAGCATGTGATATTGTCACTGATATAACTAAGTTATAATGCAACTCTAAGAAGATTGACCATGAATGGACAATGAAAGCTGATCAAGAGATTTATAAGTAATAGTGTTGGAACATTTCCAGGAATAACCTGGAAAATTATATTTATATAAAATGTATCATATATAATTGTATATCAATTATACATAATTTATATATAATATATAAATTATAATTTATATATAATATATAATATATAATTAATGTATATAAAATTATATATATAATTCTTGATGATTTAAGCATATATATGCTAAAATCATCAAGAATTATCCAGTGGTATTGAACAATAAGGTAAGAGTGTGAATATTCAAGAAATGGAAAGAAGAGGAACAAGGGTGAGTTGACTATAATTTTATTGACACAGATAATAGAGTTTATTGACAAAAAATCATAGTGAGGTATTTTAAAGAGTATAGATTTAAAATTAATTAGAAACATCTTTAAAGAGTCTAAATGACTCCTGAAACCCAGCTCTATGATACAATGACTATAAGACATCATTATACACAGGCATAAGAGACTGATAATTTTGTTTAAGTCTTGTTTTCAACTACTTCCAAAAATTATTTTTCATAAGTTATCAGAGGGCTCAAGGGGTCAGTGTCAGAAAAATTGACATGCCAATTATTCTTTACTCAATTTAGAGCTGAAGAGAGGGAACCAAAACACAAACCTAGAGAAGTTACAAAATCTAGAGAAAAAAAAAAGTGGCATGGATAGACTGTTGAATGAAAACAACCAAGAAAATCCTCCATTTAATTAATGGGTTAAAAAACAAAAAACAAAAACAAAACAAAAAAAAAACCAAAAAACAAAAAGATTCCCAAGGAATTGGGAATATTGTTCTATTCTTAAAAAACAATAAGAATGTCTTGTTTTTGGCTATCAACAGACTAGGTAATTAAAGCACAAAGAAGGAAATGAGGTTGTAAAACTACATGAAAGAGTATATATTTTGATGGTCTTAAAAAAGTGAACTGATGCCATTATGATACCCAGTCTATTCTGTAGAGTCCAAACCAAACACAGATCCACTGAATTCTGTGGTTGTTCTCATCACTCCTGCTGCTATTGTTATAGACAATTGAATGCTAACAATCTCTAACTTGTATAGAACAAGGGATCAACTTTTACTCTTCTCCACACAGTATGTGCTGGGTATAAATTTAAGGTCACATGGCATGAACAAAGAAAATTATGAAAGCACACTCAGAGAGAAATGTTTAGACATCTTTTAGTTATAAATAAGTTATTCTCTCATACAATACATCCCAACTGCAATTTCCCCTCCTTCCACTCCTCCTAGCTACCTTCCATCTCTCCTCTTTAGCCAGAGCCACTCCACCTCCATTTCCTCTTTAGAAATGTTCAGACCTCCAAGAGCCAAAAAGGGCAAAATAATATTCAGTAAGACAAGGTAGAAGCCCTGATGTTGAGTCTGGACTAAGAAACTCAATAGGGGGAAGAGAGTCCCATAAGCAAGCAAAAGAGTCAGAGAAACACCTGCTCCCACTGTTAAGAGTTTCACAAAACCCCCAAAATAGCAGCCATGCATATATGCAAAGGACCTGGTACAGACCCATGCAGGCCCTGTGCTTTCTGCTTCAGTCTCTGTCAACCCATATGCACCCTGAATTATTAATTCATTAGGCCGTGTTCTCATGATGTCCTCTATCCCCTCTGACTCCTAGAATTTACCCTCCCCCTCTTCCTCAATGTTCCTTGGTTTCTAGGGTGAGGGAACTAATGGAGACCTCCAATTTAGACTCTCCAAATAATGTCTAGCTATGGGTCTCTGCACTCATTCCCATTGGGGCCAGAGGAGTCATCTGATGATGACTGGACAAGGCACCAAACTATGAGTGAAGCAGAATAACATTAGAAATCAATCCATTATCCAGTCTCCAGTTCCTGGCCCTCTGAGCAGTGAAGTAATTGGGTTCCCTTTCATTGGGTAGCCCTCAAGTTAAACCAAGCATTGGTTGGCCACTCTCACAAGCTGTGTGCCACTATTGCTCCAGCACATCTTGCAGGCAGAACAGGTTTTGGGTCAAAGCTTTTGGGTCTGAGCCAGTTTCTCTTTCCATAGTCTGCAGAGTACCTTTCAGCACCAAAGAGATTGTAAAGGGTAGAGGTGAAAGCTCCATGCAGGCCCCAGCTAGGCCTCTCTGTGATCAAGCACCTGTGTGGACATTTTCCTCAGCAATCTGTCTCTATTGTCAGTTTTTAGGTAGCAACCCTTTGTCGTAGCAACGGCCTCGCTTGTGTCAGAATCTCCACGGGAACCCCTCAGTCATCAACTCAACTGAACACAACCCAATCCCATCATTAAAATCCTTTCCTGGCTATAACAGATGGCCAGGTCAGATCTCATAGCCTTAATTACTAGTAACCCTCACTAGGGCCACTCTCATCGATTTCAGGTGGTTTCCACGGCACTAAGTTTTCACACTGCCCCCAAGTGCTCCTCAGTTCTAGCTGTCTCTCCCCTCACTTTCTTTCCATGCTCCTCCAACTTAATTTTTCTTGGTCCTGGGTTCCACCCAATGTGTTATAAATGGTTTAGAAATGTATGTGTAGAGACAGCAAAATTGAAGTTTCATCAGTGCTGCTCGCAGAATACTGAGGGAGTCACTTCTGCTGGTAACTGGATTTCCCATTTTCAATTGTGAGGGGTCATGTTCACCACATGGTTGAGCCATGGTAGCAAAGTGAAGAATCATGGATAATTCCTGAGGGCAGCAAGGACAGTGTGCATTAGCTCTGTCTAAGTGATGGGTCAGGCACTCACGGAACATGCCCACTGGCAACACAAGCAATAAAAGCCTCTACTTACTGTTCAGGAAATTCAGAAGCTGAAGTAATGTTTTACCTGCTTCAATCTTCCAGAGGAACTCTGATCGGAATAGGTCACCCTCTTTTATTTCAGTCTGACTTTTGAGGAACTTAAGACCAACTGCCACAACAGTTAAACATAGGGAACTATGTTCAGCCTTTCTTCTGGTTCAGCTGGCCGTGAGTCTTAGGTAGTCGCCTCCAGAGCAAAATGCAGCACTTACTATCTGCCGGCACCTCTGCATGAAACTCGTTCACCAAGCAGCTGGAAAGTGCAGGTGTCCCAAGGAAGGGGTGAAATGATTCATCCCTGTTCAGAGTTGGGGAAGGAGTGGGAACTGGTACTTTGAAAGTAAAAACTATATATAATGCAACTAAGAAATCCCAAGTTGGACTAATTGCATAGGTTTAGTCTGTGAAACTGCTGCAAAATTTAGTACCAAAAACATTCCAAGCATTGTTTAACATGTATGTGTGCCTTGTTCATGTACATATTTGCATTTGTGTATGTGGGAGCATGTGACTGTACATATGTGTCATCATGTTTAGTCTTCTAGAGACAGGCAAGCAAGGTTATGTCTTTTCTTTGCTGATCATTATGCTATGGGTTTTATGGATGCTTTTTTGAATCTATATGACTTTATTTTAAGCATTGTGGCTCACATTTTTCCTCTTAAAACCTAATGTCTCTGTTTAGACAATTAAGCAGAGCACGGTGTGATGGATCAGTGCCCTACTGAGGATGTTACAGTGATATAGAGGGAGAGTGTCAGGCCAATAGCCTTGGAGGAAGATTCCTTCTTGCAGGTAGCTGGATAGTGAAGAGAGACGAAAGTTAGACTGCAGTTTCTCATAAGAAATGACATTATTTTGTACCTGGCTTCCAGCAGCCTTTATAATTCTGAATTACTATCTCATGCTGCTTCATTTGCTGTGATCACAGAAAGGAAATGAGGAGAAGGAAAAAAAATCTAATCGAGGCACCAAGATTTAGAATTAATCCAATTTATTGAGGAGCACAACTTGTGTTTCTGTGCTTATTCACCAGTGATGGAATCCTGGGTAGGTAAAGATTCTTGTCTGCTGCTGTGCAGGTTCTGATGGCATGGGTTCTCTGATGCTTCACATATAGTGACATGGTGGCTCACTTTTTCATGCTTTAATGATACCTAGGTGACTTTTAGATGAAAAAAATTCAACGTGACCTAAAAGAAAAAGTGTTTACTCATTCATCTCAGCAACTCTGAGTCACATCAAACTCCCAGTGACAAAAAGAACTATGGCCTAGGATCCTGGAAAAGGAGAGCTCACAGCAAATGGAAGGAGGGAGAGACTGTCCCAGGAGGAGTGGGGGACCCAGTGGAGGCAGAATAACCATGCCAGAGCCTATCACATTATGGCTGGAGAGGAGCAGACAGATTCTCACACTAGAATGAGACCCCTTTCCATTCCTTTGCCAGGGTTGGTCCCTTTCTGTGTCCCTCTCCTTTACTTCATCCTCTTCCATCATGTTTTAAAAGTCATCTTCTTCCTCGATGAAATTATTTCTTTCCTATATTTTGGTCATACAGAGTTCAGAGTTTTTCACACTGCTCTCTTCTCCAACTTCCTTGCTGTCCCAACATCTCTTTTCATCTTTATGAATATATGAATATAGACAGAATTCAGAAAAACATATTGATCTCTCTATTCCCTCACTTAACCCAATCTACCTTTTTAAAGCCTCACAAAATTAAAACTTAGGACTATCCCACTCCATATCCTTGGAATATGTGTATATTGTTCATTTGAGGTATACATCATAGTAACAGAAACAATAATTAATTGCATATACAGATGTTTGTTGGGTATATTCGCTGTGAGTTTTTAAGGCTGTTTTTGCTTTGTTTAGTTTTGTTTGTCAAGAACCTGTTCCTTAACGTGTTTGCAGGTCAGTTTTAGATGTAACAATTAACTACTCACAAACTGGAGAGAATATTCAAGTTTTTATGAGCATTAGTCAGATTCCCTTTCAGTGTGTTGACAGCCAGTTGCTCTTGGGTATCTTGTGTTTCTGCATGTGCTATGATAAGAAACACCGACTTTGTTTATAAATTACTTTAAAAAATATTTTTAAAGATTTGTCTTATTTTTAATTCCATGCATGCATGCACCCTTGTGTGTGTGTGTGGGGGGGGGGGGGTTGGGGCAGGTGCACTGGAGTGCAGGTACACTCACCAGAAGAGAGAAGAGGCTGTCAGATGTCCTATATCTAGAGCTACAGGTAGTGCTGAAGTGCAAACTGGGGACTGAAGTTGGGTCCTCTACAGAAACGGTAGAACTTATCTGCTAAGCCATCTCTCTAGCCAGCATTCTTAACTTTCTTTACAAATGTATCTTAGTAAAAGATAGAAGTAGAGAATAGAGGACATGAGGCAATATGCTTTACCATCTTCATGATAAAGAAAATGGTTTGCCCATGACAAAGTTCAAACAGTCTTACCATCTCTTATAAAAGATATGGTTTCCCTAAACTCTACACTTTTGTCACTTTATTTTGGCAACCATACATGATAACACCACCTAGCCCTCCTTTCAGTGCCTGGTGGGGATGCAGATTGAAGGATCAAATGCAAATCCCCTGGTTACTGCTATTTTTATGAATACTAATGCCATTTGCATCTAAAAGTCTCGTATATTCTGTTAGTGTCTATGATACTCTTGACGTTCTTAGTAGCTGCAGAATCACAATCATGTAAGCCCTGGGACCTTTCCTGATTGTGACATACTATATTTTTAAATATCTTTTCTTTTGTGATCTTTGTTTTTTATAGTTAATATAACACACAAATTAGTAACTCTAAATGCAATCCTACTTATTAGAATTATATATTTCTTTATGTTTTTTTATATACACTGCCTTGTATTTGAGGTGATTATGACAGTTTTGACTTCACAATAGCAACTATAGTATCACTGACTGACAAAGCACTTCCTAGGGATTTGTTTTTAATCAACATATTGGAGCCCTAGCAGGCCAGCTGATGCAATTGTAACAAACATGAGAGAGGATGACTCTTTTAGTTCAAACAGATCATATATATATATATATATATATATATATATATATGCTATATTGCTATATATATGCTATAATGCTATATATATATATATGCTATAATGATATATATATATATCATTATAGCATAACTAAAATAATTTCGGGAACCAATCAAATGAATGAAGACTTGATGGAGTGACTTAAATAATGGAAACCCAAAATGCTCAAATCGCCAACTAGCCTAGTGGGTGTGTTGGGAAGCAGGGGTGGAGATAGGGGACTGTGAGCATAACATTTGAAATGTAAATGAAGAAAATATCTAATAAAAATGCCTTAATAAAAAAAAATAGACGTTTCATTAAAGAATTCTTCAGCCACTAGAGAACTAGGTAGAAAGTGCCATTCATGATTTGATTCCTTTCCCTTTGAAAGCTTGATATGTGGACATATCTGAGCAGATTAAGTAATCCTGGTGTCTCACTGTTAAATGTTCTGCATACTAACTTGTCATACTACTGCTGTGATTTAACTATCACCATCAAAGTTCATGTCGAGGGCAGAGGAAATGGCTCAGTGAGTAAAAGTATTTGGTGCACAAATATAAGGGCCTCGTTTCAGATTTTCAAAACCCATTTAAATCCAGATATAATAGAATACATCTCCTGGCCAAGTAATTGAAACATGAGAAGGAAGTGGCATATAGGAGAATTGTTCTTGGAAATCACAGGGTAGCTAGCTTTTCATATGCAGTAGTGAACAAGAGACTGTCTCAAACAAGCTTGAAAGAAAAGAACAGAAATCATGGATCAACCTCTGATTTCCAAACAACATGACATGCCTCCCCCCCCCCATACAGACATACACACACAGACACCCACAGATACACCCACAGCCACACAGACAGACAGACAGACAGACAGACAGACACACACACACACACACACACACACACACACACACACACTAAAAGCATTTTAGAACTTAAAACCCTCTTTTGAAGTATCAAGTAAGTCTAGGTGGGACCTTTAATAGCAATTGTGTCATGAGAGCTCATTCTGTTGCAAATAGATTGACTTTATTACAGGTCAATAGATTCATCCATGGGTTATGGTAGGAGTATGTAAAGCACACACTCTGGATGCTTGTCCTTGCTATTCTCCATGGAACTCTGTCCTATCATTAGCCAGAAAGGAGAGCCTCTTTTGAGGCCAAGATGATACCTATGTCATGATCTTAGATTTCTTGAACCATGAAAGTATAAACCATTTTTCTTATAAACAATTTAGTCATAGCAAACCAAAGAGGACCAAAGAACTGGGGTTTCTTTTCTGTTAGTTTTGTATTTAAAATCAGCACTAAGGTGCTGGAGTGACTCATTAAAATTAATAAGTAAATGCCCTGCAGATTAATTCAATGAGTATGGGATACAAAATGGGATGCACTCATTTACCACAGTTACTTGTAGAAAAAGAAAAGCTCATTATATGTCATGCATTGCCTCCAAGAAAATGAACATCAAAGAATCAACACCAGAGAGGAGATAGTAAAACTCAGGTCTGTGTGTTGTCATGATCTCTACCGTCAACTGTTTTGTCTCCATTTGTATTAATCTTTAGAAGAGAGAAGCAGTCTATGCCCTGATACTTTATAGTGATGCTCATTCAGATTTCAGTTCCTGTTGGGGAAGAAATGCAGTGTATTATGGGATCATTTTGGAAAGCACCTGCTTGCTGTATACTGTGGTCACTGCTTTTCCCCCATATTGTTTATTTTCATTTACTGTGAGCCCAGTGTCTATACATTCTATAGGTAGAAGTGATCATTTATGAAACATATTTTAGAAAAATAATAATGCATATGTATGACTCCTAGAAATCTCTGTTTAACTTCAGTAAAGGAAACAACACAAAACAAAGTGTGGGTAGTTTGAGATCTGCATTCTGTACTCTGAAGCTAACACCTTTTGTTCTGAAGTTTCCTGTTACAAAATCTCATGTGAAAATTGTTCCTTCTATTAACTAGGAATGAAAATTATCCCTGTGGAAGAGAAGTGTTGATCTGCTTAGTGTGAAAATATGACTTTTGTATTCTGCCCATATAAATGAATTGAAATAATTATTAAAACATACAACAGTGATCTCAACATTCTGACCTGACATGATCATGTCAGTTCCCATGGCAGCTCTTGAATTCAGACATTGCTTTTGGTTCTGGGATTTGAAATATAGCCTAATTATACTGATTATCAAGAAGCTAGGGGGAAATCAATATAAATGTTAGTAATATGTTTCAAATTTGCCTGACACAATTCTCTATTCATTTGTGGTACTTAATTTGAGGCCAGCAAAAAAATGTGTCTGTGCTTCTGACTTAAAAAAATTAGAGATTAAGTAATATAAATTCAAATTATCAGATGTATAAAATAAAAAATTACTGGCTCATATAGTACCTATACCATATGTACAAGATATATAGAAAACAGAAGGTAAATGCTATAAGTACATAAGAATTGTGTATTTTTCCATTCATTGATGTTGGGTTAAAGGGGTGTCCAGCATCTGTCACAGGGGGCAGGCCACTGGGGAAGGTGAGATGCAGGAAGTCTTGACAGTGCTTACCCCATGCTCCAGCACCAGGAAAGGGTCAGGCTGTGTGAAGCCGCAGGACACCGCTCTGGAGGTGGGGGAAAGAGTCTGGGATCCTGAGGACTTCTTGAGCCACTTTGCGCAGAAGCTGGGGCAGTCAGGGTCTCAAACTTTTGGGCACCTCAGGCACCACTGGGAGCTGTGGAAGAGTTGAGAATGGAGTTCCATTGCTCTCCACTGCAGATCCTGATGACAAGAGACAGTCCAAGGTTTTAAGGCATTTATTGTCATGGCAGAGAGTTGTGATGAGTAAAACTGTACCCCACTTTCTCAGGGAGGACATGGGGTTAAATACCTTTTGCAGGGAGGAGTGTCTGGGAAGGGGAGTTTATTGGCTAAGCCCTTCAGACTTTTAGGTACCTCTTTAAAATGGAGATCTGCCTTGAGGCTATGCGACCACAGGTTGAGGGGCTTGGGGCATTGCCCTTACATGACCTATGGCCACAAACCTATGGAGAGCTGTGGCCTTGTGTCAGAGGCCTGGTGTCCAGGAGTATGGCAAAACACCTACAGTCCCTTTCAGGGTTATCCCCTGCATGGTCACCAGGGTTTCAAACCTTAGCTCAACCAGAAACCAGGCTGCCTTTCACGGTCCTACATAGTGGAATGGAAAATCCTCTGAGCATTTACTTAAACAGAGTAGACAGCAAAGAGTGAATTGTACAAGTAATGAAACTAATGGTAAGCAGAGACCCGAAAGGCAAGTGAGCGGGTAGGAGTAAGGGAAGCCACACTGGCTGTCTGCTGGAAACTCAGAGAACCTGGCAGCTTTGTCATTTAAGAAGATTGTAACCACAATAGTCCGCACCTCATACTGCAGGCTTTGGCACTCCCTAGAGACTGGCTAATAAAGAGTCCACATAAAAAATGTGATGAGCTTACAAACTGATACCCACATGTCATAGAAACCATACAGACCTATTCACTCAGGAAGGACGGAGTTTGCATATACTGCCTAGTTTTCTCCCCATTCAACTTCCACTCCATGTTGTCCATTAAGGAGCAGCTTCTACACCAAAGTCAGCCTTTTCTCAATTACTGTCCTGTAGAAGACTTCCTTGCGAATGTCTTCACAGATACTCTCAGTGGTATACTTTCGGTCTTAGACATCTCTCAACCCAGGCAAGACGATGAAATCAAACATTATACATTCCAAGGTAGAAAAAGGAGAAAATAATTATAAACTCCCCTTTTCTCCCAAGCTTTACTTCCAATTGATCCCTCTGCACATCACATATGAAGACAACTGACTCCAGAACCTGGCAATTGCAGATGCAGGGCTTAGACCTCATTGTTCTGAGAGAATTGAGAGTAAGAATGATCTCTGATGGTGAACAGGTCCAAATTTGGGAAACAGAACACAAAATACCTAGCTATATAAATTGGTTCTAAAACTCATATTGTACCTATTGCAACTTACATGTGCAAAATAATAATATTATAGAGGTTGAAAGTAGGGTGATAGTTACCAGAAGTGTAGGAGGGAGGGTGGGAAATGGTAAGGCAGGCCAATGGATCCTAAGTTATTAAGTAAATAATAGCAAGGACATTTGTGGTGCATGCATAGGAAGGTGCCTACAGATGTTGACAATGCATTATCTAGTTCATAAAGCTAGAAGGAAAGATTTTAGACCTTTTCAGCAAAAGGAAATTATAACCAACTGAAGTAAATATTTTTCCATGATCTAAATATTATATAACATATGCATATATTCAAACATAGAATTCTTCATAATATAAATAGTTTTTTCATGTATTAATTAAAATTAATTTACTAAACAATGAAAGTATACATTCAGTTGAAGGGACTTTTGTATCCAACTTCATGTGATGTCTGCAATGTTGACTGGCTCATCTGTTTAGCTTCATGACTTTCAGTAGAATAAAGACTACTTCAAGCCAGATATACTGTCTCCTGTCATGCTTATCATTACAGCATGTCTAGCACATACTAGGTCCCTAGTATATGTTTCTTAAGAGAATGAAGACAAGGTGGTGAGATGGCTTAGCAATTAAAGGCACTGATTGTTCTTCTAGAAGAATTTCCCAGCATTGATGTCGCAACTTTACAACTGTCCGTAGCTCCCGTTCCAGGGGCTCTGACCTCTTCACACAGGTATATGTGTAGGCCAAAGACAAATGCACATAAAACAAAATTAAATTATTTTTAGAAAGAGAATGAAGGAATGAATATAGGTATACTTTATGATGAGCAAAATACTTAGGCTCAAATCATGTTTGCTATTTGACAAGCATAATTCTTGCAACTTTATAAATAGCAATCCACCTTTGCAACAAAATATGGTGGACCCCATCATTTTTTCATTTTAGAAGTGAAGAAACAGGCTCACAAAGATCAATAAACAATCCCAGGGTAATGGGAAGACCAGGGCTGGGATCACATCCTATTCTTTCTCTAAAGTCCATATTCTTGCTTTTGTTATTTTACTGTATTTCGAAATAAATATAAAAGTTAAAACAATGAAACAAATAAAATGGGAAGAAGTACATTTTAAAACTTCGGAATACCTAGAATATCACGTAATGTAAGCCCAGGAAGTACATCCCTCCTAACAGTCGTGTCATAATTCTACATTTAAAAACTCACAGAATTGCTTATTGTAGGGAAGTGGTTTTTTTTTTTTAATCTGCTGATAATGATTTGCCAAAAATAGTTCCTCAGGGATATTTGTTAGAAGGATTCCACAGAAGTGGAGTAGGCGAGTGACCGTGGTGAGAGGAGGCAGCAGGCTTGGTAGCTTCTACTCTATAAGTGTTTGGAGGAAAGTGAAATGAGAATTCTTGCTTTGTACTAGTGCTGAACATACCAGCTGCTTAGGAGACACTGAGGCAATCCTGAGACTCAGAACTGAGGATGCAAGCAGGGTCCTTTGCACCTTCTTTTCTTTATTACCTTTAATTCTTTTCTTATTTTGTGCCACGTTTACGAAAATACTTGACTGAACTCCATAGTTGTGTACTGCTACAAAGAATAAAATGCAGTCCCTAACTTAGAAGTATTTAGGAATTATTAGAAATGCTTTAAATTAACATATAACATTACCATATTAATGAGGTGAAAGTTGGCATCTCTGAGGCCTCACCCACCTACCCACCTATATTTTTGCACCAGAACTGATACAGTGTGCCTATGAGAAATAGTGTTTAATTTTTCCATTCTTTAGAAGCTCATCCCTGGAGGAGGGAAGATGGGGTTGGGAATGTAGCTCAGCACCAGAATTCTTGACTTAACCTTCGCAAGGTTTTACATTGAACTGACAGCAATGCAAAAAATAAAACTAGAGACACATAGCTAATATAATACAAAGGAATATATGCCTAATAGATTGTTAAAAGTATTAAATAGTTTGGCATTTATTACATACTTTAAAATGCATAATTATGAGCTCTATAAAATGTCATAGTGTGTATGTGCCATATTATATCAACTACCTACATTAAATACATGTAATTAGCTATTGTACTCCCAAGAACACTTTAGATTACTGTATTCCCCTTTGTTTTCTCTTCATTTGAAATTTCTTGCCTCTTCATTTGAACTCTAGCCACTAGCAGAAATCAGCAAATATGTCGACCCATGCCTCAAATAATACTTTTTGCATATCGTGATAATTAATCGATGCTACTGGATTTACCTAGACATATGCATCCAACTCCCAAGGACCATGCTGGATGATTTTGCATTCTGAGCAGACCACCAAGCATCTAGACAGAAATTAAATTTTACCCAAACACAATCAAATACTGTTCACTTCATGCAACACAGTAGAAGCTTAAGAATAATGCTACGCTATGTAAAAGGAGGAACTCAGCCTCCTCCCAAGGAAATATTAGAGGAATTTGTCTGTGTAAATTGTCAGCTCTCTGATCCTCAGCCTAATTAGCTAAGATTATACTATTAGAGGCACACCAAGAATTGGTTACTGCTTAGGAGTTGATGCCATTTAACAGGACCAATCTATTCAAAGGGGTGTTAATGTATATGCTCAGAGTGAGTTGTTCAATGAAGCATGTTCCCAGCTCTGGTGGGAAACACAGTGCAACAGTGCCTTGAATATCCATCTGTAAAGCAGATGTCTAGCAACATGAATTACTATTCTATGATACATATATTAAAGTATAGTTAGATTGACCTCAAGCGAGGTAAAGCAAAAAGTTAGCACATCAATATTCACCCTTAGTAACATGTGATAGAGCTGATGGTTTTAGCAAAAATGTCCATATAGGATATCTTGCTAAATATCAGTTTAAAATAAATAATAAATGAATTTAGATATAACTTGCATGAGACACTTGGGACATATGAATAATAAAAATATTCAATAAGAATTTGAAATTCAAACGGGCACCTTGTATTTAATCTGATAACTTTATTTGCAAGCCTTAGGAAGAACATATTCCAGTCAGTATTCTGCAACAATCGGAAGTGTTAGCACTCAGTATTTTTTAACCACATAACACATTATCTTGTGATTTTTTTTTTTTTTAGCAAGTCTTAAGACTCTTAGTTAAATGTCATGTCTCCTCCTGTTACGTAAGAGCAAGCCCTAAAGACAAACTACAGTGAAGATCCTCTAAGGAGTGTGTAAAGGTGTGCTTCTGCTTTTTCATTCTGTACCTCTCTGTGCATTTCTTGAATATTTCCTGAGGGTCAATGAATTTAGTTAACTAGGTTTTATGTTTGTAAATAGAATCAGGAGTGTTATTGTCCATGCAAAAGATAAGCAAATAATACATTAGCATTTGATTCCCTTTTCTTGTCTCATATCTCAAAGAAGACAGCATTTTATGACACATAATAAAAGTGTCATGTTTCTATACCTGCATATATTACCTGTGATATGGCCATCACCACCATGCATTCTCATGTAGATACCTTGCCAAAACATCCTAATAGGGTGTTTTGTATGTGTTAAATTAGACATATTCTGAATTCCTATAAGGTCTGTTCTATCTCTCTTCCAGTGAGAGTCTCCAGATGTATTCCAGAGTGGTTAGATAGAGTAAAACAGCTGTGGGGGAACTCTGAAAAGAAAAGAAAAAAAGGGGGATAGCATGTTACTCAGAGGAGTGCAATGGATATGGCTCACAAGGTTTCCACAGGCATCCAACTCTCAGGTTGGAGTCACAGAGAAAGCAGATAGGAGCTAGGCTCTTGTCACCGGGGTTACTTCATGCTGAGACTTAATGGATATTGTGTAATTGCAGCCAAGCATGGCATGTTCTTCCTTGCATTAATCCCTGAACATCTTAATCTGTCTAAATGATCCAAGGTTGATGGTGTTTTCTCTTATTATGGCTACTTTCTAACTATTATCTTTTGCTTTATGTTAGTGGTGAGTGTTATAGGTAGGGATATATGTTATTAGAAAAGAAAGCATCCCTTATTGCGCACACACAGAAATAAGCAACATGTGAAACATTGCCATGGGACTGCTTTATGCCTTGCCAGCTCCTAGGTGGTGATTTATACCTATTTAACATCCTCCACAAGCTAAAACTGCATGCATGAAATTAGGTTTTAATATTTTAATGTGCTATCAACAGTGGAAATCTAGAATCATTGTGAGAAAGAACAGAATACCTGTGAGAATGTGAACTAATGATGGCTTTTGTTCTGGGAAAAGTCGAAAGAGAGGCAAGTCCAAGTAAAGAAAGTAATTTCAACAATGCCGGTGGAGTAGTGAAACCTAGACACAGGAAAATTGTGGTTCCATATTCCCTTAGTAGTCTGTTAATAGCTTAGAGGATGAAATTGCATATCACCACCTAAAGGCTAGAATCTCGGTTAAATAGCGTGAATGCTTCAATCCTCTTAGTTCGTGAGAGGTGTAGGGCTGATGGAGAGCTGTAGACCCTCTGTAAGCCTCACTGTATGCCTGTGCTGTGGCAATTGAATGAGTTCACTGGCTAATTTATCATCAAATTTCAGAGACACATTTTATTTATTTTAGTGACAAATGTGTGCCATAATTGTAGAGTTTCAAATGCACTTTGAATGTCAGACATTGAGAAATTTGCTGTTTCATCTCTGCTCTGTGAAGTGCTATATTTCTAAAAATTAAAATTGGAGGCCAGTCTCTTGCCCTCAATGAAATGGGAAGAAGTCACTATCTATGTGTTGGTTCACCTGACAGTGTGCACAATTCATTACTTGTTATCACTCTGTTCACAAAGTAACAAATAACTTTCTGACTTCATTTGCAGAAATTTTTAATGGAGAAGGCCTTGTAACCATGATATTTCATTTTTATGATGTTCCTTTCAGGAGAATAACAGTCAAGAAACATTAGACTACATGCCTGCCTATGTATGAGAGGCCACATTTGGGCTGCTCTCTGCTCAAATCAACAGTCCCATTCACACATTGTTGACTGTTGTCACTAAGGTGACACCCAAGTGAAGGTCACAGATGTCTTTCTGTTGTTGCTAAATCTGTCCATAGATTCGTAGACATTGTTCCTTGATAAATTTCAAACATCCTTTATCTTTTCTTTACATCGGTGCCAAACTTTGGTTCTGTTTGTGTTATTATTTCTCTTCCTCTTTGCCTTAATGTGCATTCAATTATTTTGTGCACAAGGTAACATATGAATGACATACATTTGGCATTTCCCTGCTCCTTAGCAGAAGGAACAGCACTGATTGTATGCCAAATATACATTTAGTGGATTATCTTACCCTGTGTTTCCCAATGCAAACTAGAAATGTGTTAGAATGTGCATTTGCAAGTGATGAGTCTCAGACTGGAGGGCTACGGTGATGGTGATGGCAGGTCCCCTGTCTGTTCTATTCTGCCACCTGTCAGGATGTTAGTGTGACAATCTCTTCACACCTCTCTTTATCGCTATTCCTAGTTCATACAGACCCACAAACTTTTCTCTTCCTCAGGTGATTCTGTCAGTGGGAATGACGGCTGCTCATGACAGGAATATGAAGAACGTACATGCTCAGGGGTTCCAATGGAAACTCAAAGGGTAGATGCCAAATATCAAAATTTAAATCAAAACTATGCATTTGAAATAAATAGCCTCTGTCTATTTATATCAAATACAAACAATTTCACATAATACATAGTCTATAGAAAGTATAGAGCTGAGTCTTTCTCTTTTTTTGTTAGATATTTTATTTACCTATCAAATGCTACCCTGAAAGTTCCCTATACACTTCCCCAACCCTGATCCCCTATCCACCCACTCCAGCATCTTGGCCCTGGCATTCCCCTGTACTGGGGCATATAAAGTTTGCAATACCAAGGGGCCTCTCTTCCCAGTGATGGCCGACTAGGCCATCTTCTGCTACATATGCAGCTAGAGACACGAGCTCTGGGGTACTCATTAGTTCATATTTTTTTCCACCTATAAGGTTGCAGACCCCTTCAGCTCCTTGGGTACTTTCTCTAATTCTTCCATTGGGGGCCCTGTGTTCCATCCTATAGATGACTGTGTGGCTCCACTTCTGTATTTGCCAGGCACTGGCATAGACTCACTCGAGACAGCTATGTCAGGGTCCTTTCGAGCTGTGTCTTTCTATAGTTATGATTCAATACAATTTCAGAGATAAGGTAATCACTGTTCCTCATGTGGATTTCTTTAAAATGGGCAATGTTTGACTGAATAATGAAAAGAAATTTTGCTCATTTATCATATATTTATTCAAGAAAATTACTTTGAACAAACTAATAATTTTATAGCTAATAGTTTTCACACAATTAAGAAGCTAGTACTAGTAACAATTTAATATTAAAATATGATTATATTAAACTTATAGAATATACAAATGTATTATAATATCCACTGAATATGAAGCAATATAAATTATTGTTATTTTGTTACTTAACCAAATTACCTTTCTAATTGTTCAAGGTTACTTAGTATAATGGAGATGTACATTATGTACATAAAACACCAAAATTTCAAAACCAAGTTAGAGGCAATATTTTAAAACTTATTTTCTAAAGAGTTATTTAAACCTTATTCAATTACTTTATAAGATTAAAGTGTTTCAATCATATATCTAATTGTCAATGTACTAATCACATTGGGCTTCATTTGATACATCATAATTTCTCCGTATATATAAATTTAAGAATTAATTTCTTAAATTCTAAACTTATAAAGACTGTGGATTACATAAAAGTTTGCTAAAATTTTAAAGGTTGTGCATTTGTACAGTTTCCAAATAGTTTAGCAAATACTTTCTTAGCTACATGGACAATTATTTCCACTCTTCTGCTACCTATTCTTTGGATCAAGTTCTGGGAATTACACCTAAACAGTGAAGAATTTGCAATTAGGTGTGGTATGTGATAAACACCTTTTCTCTCAACATTTTTGTTTTTAAAACTAATCAGACCTACACCCACGTATCTCCAAACTCACTACTATCGTATTCACATGGTGTTCACACTGCTGTTCACACTGTGTTCACACTGCTGCTCACCTCCCTGCCCAGAATAAGAAAACTGATTATGTAGAATCAAGTCAGTATGTAGAAAGTGTCTGCTGAAAACGTGTGACATCAAGTTATACAATCTTCCCCATGATTCCACACACCATCACACCATCTTCTGCTCTCTCTCCTCCACTTTTATACTTACACACATAAACAGATATACTAAACCAGGTAAACACACACACACACACATTATGGAAAATTTGGTTTCATTTTGAATATAACTGAGTAATTGGAGAGACTCTTAATATCTATTTTACCCTTTTAAAGGGCAGGCAGACTTTTCTGTGAGGAATTTATTGCAGGATCCCAAAATCTAAGAAAGGAGATCAAAGTTGGTAGCAAGCTTATGAGGGAAATTCCCAGTTTATTTTGTCTGTATTGGTTGAAATGTGAACTAGAGTATGTTGCTGTACAGATAGAAAAAGGAAAGCTTGTATAGGAGATAAAGTTTGAGAGTACACACACATGATTTTCAAGACAACAAGATAAAGGGTAGTCAATGATTCTCTATTCATTTAAAAATAAAATAGCTATGCTTACACACAAATACAAACTCATGGAATAAAAATGTCAGGGAAAGTATTAAGGGAATAGTGACTTTTCGAGAACTCTCCAATTGACTGGTATAGTCAACAAGGGCTTAGAAACATTGTTCAGTAGAGAATTAGTCTCAGACATATACAAAGAAAAAGATTAACAAGAAGCATATTGAGGTTAAATCACAGATGCCTGCATTATTTAGACATTTAATCAGGAACGTTTCTGTAGCCATCAACATAACTGATCTTGAGACCACAAGTGACAACACACATCAGAGGACATCATAATATACGGTTGTACTGAGTTTTTCTTTTTTACCTGAGCTTGAACGCTAAAACAATACTGCTTAGTGGATTATCTTACCCTGTGTTTCCCAATGCAAACTAGAAATGTGTTGCAATGTAGAAACAAGGAAACAGCAAAATATGCCAGTGACATAGGATTCTATTACATGCTTTATAGCCTAAGAACAACAATAGAAGAAAAATACTGTAAGCTCACCATTCATTATCTTCTTCATCCAAAACAGTGTTATAAAATGCATATTCCAAAGGCTTGAAATATTTCAGGATATTTCTGACTTCCTGTTTTTCATTGCCCAGACAGAGGAAAGAAGTCATTTAAAAAGAATATTTATAATGTAGATGAGCCAAAGGTCACCTTCCCAAGTCTCTGCCTGTCCTTTCATCTGGTCTAGTGGATTCAAATATTTCTTTTTTCAAAATGGGATAATAATAAAATAAGATAAAACAAAGACTAACATGTTAAAAATAGATAAAACAAAACAAAAAGAAAAATAAACAAACAAATAAAACAAAACAAAACAAAACAAGCAATCAAAAATCTGAATCACGGGAGCCCAAGAGGATGAATAATAATCAGAGACCCACCCATTCACACACCTGGGAAGCCATAATATACCCACAGAGGACCTGGTGCAGACTTGTGTAGGCCCTTCAGATGCTGCCTCAGTCTGTGAGTTCATATATGGTTTTAGTGTGTTGATTTAGAGGGTTTTGCTTAATTGGTGTCTTTCATTCCTTTTGCCTCTTATACTCTTTCCACCTCTTCTTTTGTACATTTCCCGGAGCTTTAAGGTGAAGGATTTGATGATGTCATTTAGGGATGAGCACACCAAGGTCTCTCATTCTGTGTAACATCTGACTGTGGAATCGCTCCCATCTGTTACAAGAGAAAGTTTCTCTAATGATGGATGAGAAAGGGACTGATCTAGAAGTATAGCAGAATGTCATTAGGAGGTATTTTATTACTACTTTTTAAAACAGTAGAACTTGGTTTTGCCTTAGGCACCTGGACTATCTAGTCTCAGGTTCTTGGTCATTCAAACAGTGCCAAGTATGGATTCCATCTTGTAGAGTGAGCCTTAAGTAAATTCAATTATTTGCTAGTTACTCCCACATGCTTTGTGCCACTACTGTCCTAGCATATCTTGTAAGCAGGACCCCATTGTATATTAAAGGGTTTGTGACTTGGTTGGTATTTAGGTAGCTCTTTTGATAGCCTTCAGAGGACCTTCCTGTACTAAAGAAGCAAGAACAAGATGATGAAGGCTCTATATATGATGCATCTCAGCCTCTCTATGTTCAATGAGTTCTATGTGTATTATTTTCACCATTGGGATCTTGCCATCATTTTGCGGAGAGCACCCTACAGGATTGACAACAGCCTACATGGCTTGGGGGTTTCCATTAAATCCCCTTGGCCAACAACTCAATTAGATGTAACTCCATCTCAGTACTGGAAGCTTTATTTGGTAACAAGAGATGGCCAGTTATGTCTTTGTCTCCCCCATAATTTGATGATTACATTTAGATAGTGTTTACATATGAGTATATTTTAGAAAGTTTTGACTGTATTAGGTTTCCATATCCCTAAAATGACCTTTAATTTTAATTGTCTCTATGCTTCCTAAAATTTATAAAATTTGGTACTAATTAAGGGATGATTTGGCACAAATATATACTGTATTCATAAAGCAATCTGTTTTTTGTGGCTGATTAATTACTAGCTATTATTAGCTTAGCATATTTTTGTCTTTGTTTTGCATAGCCTAAGCAGTATTTTTTTTTAAATTAGAACTTGGAAAGTTCTAGTTAATTTTTAATTTTTACCTAACTAGAAAATTAGTGAAACATGTTCAAATCTACATAAAAGATTGTTTAAAAATATCTTCAGTCCATTTCAGAGAAACAGGGCATTACCTCATCTCTATCAATCCCTTGTCCCTTTTCAGCCTCTTTCTTTCAATCTTCCCATGATTTTCCAGATATCTAACATTACTCCTATGCCAATAACCACCATATTTATAATTCTGTCCTTAAGTTCAATTGTGTTTCACTAGAAAAATTCCAATTTCTAGCTGAGTATTCTGCATGAAGCCTTTACTGACATCTCACTTTCCATGTGCTGAACAGAAAACCAATTGAGATGTTGTTTTATTAATCCAAATGAGATTCAAAAACAGGGCGCAGGGGAGGGACCTAGATTAAAGAATCCTGGACTTGGTGATTGTGTGGTTTGGGATCTGTACTAGTGGTCAACTAGAAATATGGTGCTGACTGAAGTCCAAATATAGGAAGAAGCATAATGCAGACTTTTAGTTTGTAATCTAAATTTTATAATACTATTTAAAGGAAATTGGAGTAGCAGTATCTATATGGTTAAACAATGTTGCTCTGGAAGACAGGTTATTAGCACAGATCACCTCTCTATTTTGTGCTATTCAAATATGACACAGATATATATTTCATTCATAAAGCAATCTATGTCATAGCTGATTTATTACTAGCTATTTTTGCATAGTCTCAGTTAGCAATGCTCTTTTTTAAGTTGGGACTTGGAAAGTCTATCTAGTTATTTTTTCCAGGAGATTTTTTTTTTAGGGAGGCCTCAAAGGCAGCCCAAACAACACAGGCTATAGTCATTGCTCTTGGTTGCCCACTGTACCTATATATAACCCTGTTACTGAAGACATTGGCCATCTGAAATTTCTTACCAGTTAGTTTACATGATGCCAAGTGGTGCCATTTAAGCAGTTGACCAAATGGGAAATCAATCGTCTTACCCAGAACTGGACCCTGGAAGATGCACTAGAGAACAGGTGGCAAAACTTGCAGAGGTGTGCAGTAATGGCACTGAGGTTACAGAGGTAAACAATCACTCTTTACTTGAATACAAGGTCATTTCTAAGGGAATATATTGTAAAACTGTTCAAAAGGTCAGGAATCAGAGGTCATATGTACATGGGCAAAATGTAGTGCTGCTCTTTTACCAAATGGTCATGATGTCATATTGCATTTTACATTTATATCCCTATCTATTGATAAACATTCATATAACCATAGTTACTGTGTTGCTCTCAACTTTGGTCAAAGAACCTTCTTTGTTTTTCAGAAACTCAAATGGTAACTATAGAATAAAAGTAACTCTGAGTGTTAATCTATGGACTATTGAAAATATAAATTTGGAATTAGGAAATCAAGTTGGGACATCATTGCTGAATTTGATATATTCTAGTACCAACTTTTGCTTATGTAGAGTTCATTCGGGTTCTACTTTTATAGCAATATGAAGAAAATACATATCTAATAACCTAGTGAGTAATGTTATTATAATTTTAATATTTGCTTGCCTTTGTGTTTGTAGCATTCACTTGCCTTTATAGTTTAACATTCTTCAATTCTCTACCACTGTGGAATGTAACTTTGCTTCTTTTCTAAACATTACTTCTTTTGCTCAGTTTTCTTTCCTTATCAAATTGATCACAATCATGTAATTTTTTTTTTGGTATCCCACAAACACTCTGTTCAACAAAGGAAATGGACCTGACTTGTTTAGACAAGAGTCCAACAATTTAAAAATTACTAATTAGAAAGACTGTGCAAATAAAAGTCTTATACAACTTGAATCAAAACAAAAAGACGTTGATTTTCCATCTAGAGACTGCCATATCCGGGGATCCATCCCACAATCAGCCTCCAAACGCTGACACCATTGCATACACTAGCAAGATTTTGCTGAAAGGACCCAGATATAGCTGTCTCTTGTGAGACTATGCCGTGGCCTAGCAAACACAGAAGTGGATGCTCATAGTCAGCTATTGGATGGATCACAGGGCCCCCAATGGAGGAGCTAGAGAAAGTAACCAAGGAGCTTAAGGGATCTGCAACCCTATAGGTGGAACAACAATATGAACTACCCAGTATCCCCCCGGAGCTCGTGTCTCTAGGTGCATATGTATCAGAAGATTGCCTAGTCGGCCATCAGTGGAAAGAGAGGCCCATTGGTCCTGCAAATTTTACTGGCCTCAGTACAGGGGAACGCCAGGGCCAAGAAGTGGGAGTGGGTGGGTGGGGGAGCGGGTGGGGGACTTTTGGGATAGCATTGGAAATGCAAATGAAATAAATACCTAATAAAAAAATAAAGTAAAATTTTAAGAAAGAGAAAAAAAAAAAGAACTCGTGATAAAGGGCTCAATAGGTTTAATGTTTTATTTAAATCCAAGGAAAAGATTCATGAGTCCTGTTTCCATTTGGACATTGACACTATGGAATTTATGAGATACTCTCAGGTACATGTTTTGATGAAGAATCAAATGAAGAGAATAATTGTCTTTCACACTGTTATTTTGATAAGTACCAATTTAAGATAATTTTTGAAGAGATTTTGGCTTTTTATTTTAGGCAAAGCCTATTTCATTTCTGAAACTCACTGTTTGACACCAATCAATTCCTAGAAATTAAATATTTCTTTAAAAATTCAAATATTTGAAACTTCAAAGAGAAATCACTTGTTCATGTCACTAAACTATCTAAACACATTCATGAAAGGAAATTGAAGAAATATTTGTTTGTTTTTAGTAGCAAAATTCATGTGTGTAACAAATTGCAGACATTTTTAATAAAAATCACTATTTGCTTTTAAGTGGCGGAAACCAAACCAGAATGAATCCAGCAACTATGAATTGTTCTTGCCTCACTGGAGTTGGAGAATGTGGATTAAATCACACTTGGAAAAAAAAAGCCACATGTTTCTATGGCTGAAGGGCAAATGTCAAATGGCAGGGTGTGTGTGACATGTGCTTTTTAATATAAATTTGAATCTATTTCTGGAGGCACAGGCAGAAACCTTTCCCTGCAAGAAGATTAAAATATCCTAAAGCATGTATATAAAGATTAGAAAATGATTGATCAGGTTAGGAAGTTAGTAATTATATTTGCATGTGTATACCATGTTTTTCCATTAAGTTTGGAGAAGCCAGCCTAAGTATCACATTAGTGTCATTCACTTGTCTTTAGAGTTTAACTATAAACTATACACATATCAACAGCAGAGCTTAGTCTATAATGAGATATATAATAATATATCTATAATATCTATAATATCTATAATAAATTCCAAAGGTTTCCTCAAAGCCACATTTCCCATTGAGTATTTTCTTAATACAGCTCGCGCTACCACATGTAACAATCGCCACACCATTTTTATACAAAATGTGTTTATTTAATTGTAAACTTGATTTATTGATGCTACCAAACGATGGGCACTTTTTGATAGTGAGTGGCTAAAGGGCTTACATGGGTGGAATGCAGAATACAGTGTTCTGACTTTGTGGCTTTGTGCCTTGTTATAGATAATATCAGTCAGTAGGATATGTTTTTATTGATGTATTTATGGGACTTTCAATATTTAGTGAGAATAACTAAAAAGAGTACACACAGAAAGAAACACACTTTGTACTTCACTTAATAGACACTTGAAGTAGTTGTGAAATTCACTCAATTCTTATGTGTTACTTAAAATCATACACTGAGTTATAGTTTGAATGCCTTTTTGAAAGGATTTCAGCAACCTGACCTTTATTGTCCATATTCATCTTTCATCACTAGGACCACCTGTATGCTTATGACTCTAATACTTTGGATGAGTCAGACAAGCAATGCTAACTTTAATATTCTGGATAGACTTCTGCCTCTTAGTTTCCCTGAACTCTCTATACTGTGCCTAGTAACACATCTGACTGTTGTTGTTGACTTCATTATTATTCCTTTATATTTGCTTCTTTCAGTTGTCTCAAGTGCCTTGATATACGTCCTTGCTAAATTAACCAATAGTTCCAATGTTAATAATGGTCCATGCCTTAACAAAACTGTACTGTTTTCAACATTACAAATCACAAAATTAGTAATTCCAACAAACTGAAACATTTCTTGGCTCTTAACTTTGGCTTACTTGTGAACTGGGTATCCTCAACTCACATGTTAGCAATTATGTCTTGTATAGAAATACACAATAAGGGCTTACATGGGTGTAAGCACATCATTTTCATATAGGAAAATACAGATATCAAATGCATATCCTTCCTGTGATTAGTTTTTTCAATTGGTATCAGAGTCATATATAAATATTTAACATACACATCAAATACATTCACTTTAAGGAGTTTGTGACTTTCTAGAAGTCAATCAACTCCTCGAGTCTAATATTTTACCTTTTATGCTTAAGGTGTCAAGTTCTTTAGCGGATACAGAATACAGTTTTCCAAGTAAGTCCTACATGTAACCATAAGCAAGAGAGTTCTTAATAAGCAGATGTTTGACCTTGACATAGTTCCTAATAGATATAATGAAATGTATGTTTTATAACCTAATGTTTTTACCTCAGTTAGACCTTTCACAACATCCAAGCCATGCCTGATTACACAGAAAACATTGCTTTATTTCAGCATTAATTCAAATATGATTGAAAAAAGAATCACAGCATAATGCAAGGGGAAAATCACTCAATGTCACATAAAGAATATCATTATTATGTTCCATTGACTGCCTTCTATAGCTTCATCTTAATCTTTCTCTGATCTACAATACAAATTCACCAACTCTAGCCTGGCTGTCCCTCTTGCTCAATCCCTGTTTCTTTCATCATTGGGTATCTGTGACTGTGATCATAGAAGAGATGTACTCCTTATCCCTTTACATATCTTAATCAATTTTAAGTCCTGTTTCATTTTGCAGTATATGAAATGTTCTTCTTAACAGAGACCAACCAAGACAAAAACTTGGAAGCTGGATAAGATCCAGAGGCCCCTCGGTGAGAAGCTTGAAAGCATACGCCTGATGGGATATCTAAGTTGGGTTAGTTTGGGGCTGTACCTACAGTGATTGAGTTAACTCAGGGCAGAAGTTTAACCCTAAGAAGCAATATCATTCCCGGAGCGGGGGTTCTGGGCAGTAAATGGGAGAAAGTGAGAGGAGCCCTAGCATCTATCTCCCTTCGTCTCCTGATGTGAATGCAGTGTGTCCATCTGCCTCAATGTCCTGTTACCATGGCTTGCCTGCTATGACAGTACCCTGTAACTGTGAGCCACAGCAAACACTGTCAAACTTGACCTGCTTTTGTGAGAGCATTTTGCCACACAGTTATTTAGCATGAATACAGTAATTCAATTTCCTGACCCTCTGCATTTCTCCCCTTCATCTCCCCCACTCCTGATCCTATCCCCCATTTCCCTCTCCCTCCTCTCTCCCTCCCAGGTCTCTCCCTCCTTCTACCTCCTGTGATTATTTTGTTCCCTCTTCTAAGTAGGACTGAAGCATCAACATAATGCAAGGGCGGTGAAGCAGGTGTGGTTGGGTGGGTGGGTAGCATTCTCACAGAAACAGGGAAGAGGGGATGGGATAGAGGTTTGCAGAGGGGAAAGGGGAAAGGGGCATAACATTTGAAATGTAAATAAATAAAATATCAAATTTATAAAAAAAGAAAGACACATCTAAAAAAGAAATACAGAAGAAATTAGAAACATAGAAGTTTCTAGAAACTTCTGTGTTCATAGAAATACATAAACATAGAAGAAATTCTCTTCTTTGTTGTCTTTATCTGAAATATATTTGGGCAAAAGCAAGAAAAATGGAAAAGTGGAATGGCTTAAATAATGTGGCTTTTCAAATGAAAAGTACCACACAAATCACTAAATGACAATAGTAATTTATAATGAATAGGCAATTTAAATACAATACAGAAATTTATTAAGTAATTGGCTAAAATTTCTTTCTGAATCATTACTTTTCTTATTTACATTATTGTAAATGAACCATATCAAAATCTTGTTTTGCCAGAGAATTGACCGCTAAAGAGTGTGAGCCACTAGGTTTCAGATCTTTGACTTTATAGCAACACCAAATCTCATACTGCTATTACATGATTAATATTTAAATGTGTAATTGGCTTACACTTTGTATTTCTTTAGTCTCAGAGAAGTTCACTATCTTGAAAGATGCGGAATGCCAATATTCTTTCCACTAGCCTGTTTTCTTTTTGTCTGAAATAGAAGCTTGAGATTTTGGTGCACACTGAATTGTTGGCAATGACAGAGAAATGTTTACAAGGCATTCCATAAGCTTGACATAAAGCGTGTCAGGATCCATATACAGACTGGTAGCAATATAGATTTGTAACATCTTGTCATGTAAAATAATCACAGCTTCAGTGTCTTTCTGTTGTTCGGTTCCCTTTAATTTATGATTACTACTATTGACATTATTATTTGGATGAGTATTTTATGTATGGTTATATATATATGTGTTGGTACAGGAACCAAAGAACATTTGTGGTAATCTCATGATAGCCTTATGAAGTCCTTTCTCTCCTTCCACATTAGCATGGGTTACACCATTTGAGTTCATGTCACTGGCTACAGAGTTTTATTCACTGAGATGCATAATATCTTTAGTAGGTAAACAACTTTTAAAGGAATCTCTGATTCCAGCTTGTTCCTATATCACTTGGTTTGTCTAGCAGACACTGTGGACAGGATTTTTTCAACAATAGCAACATATATATACTTTGTGTTTTTATTTGATGGTGAAATTGTAGGTCAAAAAGCAAAAGTTAATGGCCTAGAGGTAGATTTTACACCTGTTTGGGAATTGCATCCCCACCAGGTCATGGGTTCATTTCCGCAGCCTTTTAGATGTGCAGCATTGAGTGTGCCCAGCAACTGACCAAGCCAGTGGGGTATCTCTTATTGGGATTTAACATGATCAATGTCACAGAGCATCTCTACAACAGATTCTTCAAAAACAAACAAACAAACAAACAAACAAAAAACCCAGCCTGCTGTTTATTCCTAATTGCTCAAAAGTTAAATTTAAGCTTTCACAAATCCCAATTTTCACAGACTTCGACTGTGTCTGGAAGAATAAAACATAATACATAAATGTCACAAATGTCTCCTGAGTAAACCCAGAACTACACTGTCTATTCTTGTTTGGTTTTCTCTGGCTATGAAAGGCTTTGTTTGTTTGTTTGTTTGTTTGTTTGTTCTTAATTTCTATGCTGTTATTTAAAGCTTCAGACAAAAGTCATGTCATCTTTTGGTCCTGGATATTGAGATATGCATTTGAAGATGTTTCTTGCCTTTTCTTAGAGTTCTCAGAGTCAGTGGGAGCAGACTAGAAGAAAGATGGTGCCATTCTCACAGGATACTGGAGGTGGGATAAGCAAAGCACTATGTTTAGACACAGAAGGCAGAGTGAGAGGCTAGGTAGGAAGGTACAGAGCTATAGATGGATTAGCCCAGTATTCATGGCAAGACTGGAGCTCAGGGAAGAGAAATCACAGGAGAGACGACTAGGAAGTGACTTTCCAGAGGATCAGCATCTGTCTTGAAATAAAAAAAAAATCCAGGAACTCACTGAATGATAATAAAGTTTCCATCACTTCGGTCAAAGTGTGATATTTTAAATGTAGTTAATTACCAAGATCCTTGTCAATTTTTTAGAAGTTAGTATAAAGCCACTTGTGAAATGGAAAAAGAGCACTAGGAACAAAAAGCCTGAATAATCTTGGAAGTAAATATCCTAGCCTTTATTCACATACAATGTCCACAATGATAGGAGTCAGGTATGCCAATACTGGGTGTATACTTGAAGGTCTCTCAAGTAACAGGCTACAGAGATATTCGCATGTTCATATTTATGGCTTCACTATTCACAAGGGTAGGACATGCAAACTGCCTAGATATTCATCAATATATGAGTTGAAAAAGAAAGCCTGGTTCATTTTTACTGTGGAAATTTTATTTATTTTTAAGGAAAACTGAAAGTTAGGTGTTTGCAGGAAAATAGATTCAACTCAAAATCATATTAAGCTCATAAGACATACATAGGTGAAATTGTGTGTATGTGTGCATGACAAAGAGAGGGGGGAGGGGGAGAGGGAGAGGAGGAGGGACAGAGATGGAAAAAGGAGAAGGGAGATGGAGTGAAGAAAGAAAATGGGGGGGGGAGAGAAAAAGGGAGAAGAGGGGTGTAGAGAAAACCACGAGGTTGATGAACCAGTCTCACAGGGGGATTTGGGGAAGGGGACAATGGAACAGATGTGACATGAACATCAGTGTGGCAGGAGGGATTATATGGAGATAAAAGAAAGAGGGACAAGCAAAGTTGGGGCAGTATATGCAGATGAGGGAAGCAGAGAAGGGACCAAATCAGAACACACTTCTATGATGCAATGTGTGAAAACACTCGACTGCCTGCCTTTACTTTATATGCTAACTGAAAAAGTCATCAAAATATCTTTCAATGAAGAAATTCAATAGAAACTTCAACTAATAATAAGAGTGGAAGAAATTAAGGGTACTTATTTCCTTATCTTGAGTAAAGCAGAGAAAGTAATATTTGATTGTTTAAATTTTTGTAAAATTCATCTGAAAAAAATGTCACTGGTGTGACATAAAAGGCCTCAAAGTAAACCTGGATATTCTAGTAGCTGTGTACTTGTTATGGCTGACATTTTAAAGTGTTGCCTACACAGACTTCACACTTATACAGCAGTTAAATCCCATAGAAGTTCCCTTTTTAGTGGACTAATGAAAGATAATGTAAGATACTTCATGGAAAATTGTTTAGTCACATTTATTGCCTTTCATAAATGCTCCACGATCAATGAGAGACACAAACACAATGGTCAAGAAGGAACCAGTAACTTGATTGCCAGTGTGGGTTGGTAGGCAAGGAATGCCCTACATCTCACAGGAAAAGGAGATGGGGAGTCGGGGAGGGGATGTGTGCTGAGAGACTAGGAAGACAGGGGAATGCGATCAGGGTGTAAAGTGAATAAATAAATTAATTATTCAGAAAAAGCAAAAAATTTTAAAAAAGGAAGAAGCCATCTTCATCTGTGTCCTATTTCACTTTAACTGTGAACAGGATGAACAGGACAGAGCTTAGAGTCATCTGAGAAGGCAGGCTCAGCAGATAAGTGTGACTTATGGAAATGCCTGTGGGGGATTATCTTGTTAATTAATTTAAGAAGATACCCCCCAAGGTGGGCAGCTCCACAGCCTGGGCAGTACAGCAAAGCTAGCTAAGTATGAATGGGGAAGTGAGCCGATGTCTTCCTTCCATGTCTTCTGTTTCAGTTCCTATGAGCTCCTGCCTCCCTGATAGACTGAGATGTAGAAGTAGAAGACATATAAGCCCTTCTTTCACCCTCAAATTACTTGTGTTCACAAAGTTTTATCACATGCAGAAAAAGAGCACTGAAACATCTTGGAATCCATATTGTCTATGTTCTCTGTATACAAAATCTCATGACACTCAAGTTACTTTAAAAATGCAAAAACAAAAACCTCTGACATCAAATATACTATCATCAGAACTCCTATGCAGCACTATATGCCTCAATAACTCTATGTAAAATACACTTAATATTAAGGTCTTGCTAAATGATTTTAAAATAAAAAAAGTTTCATAAAGGAAAATACGGATACTCTTATTTTGTTCCAGTATCTCTCAGTGTGTTTGTAAGGGAAGACTTAAAAAAAAATAATTGCCTTTATTTTATATACCTTTTTCCACATTCACAGTTTCATGCCCCTGTCAAATAGAATATCATGGAAGGGCATGTATTTCGTGCATGTAGCAAAAGTATCATTCAAAGGTACTGTATTTAAATTCTATACTTTCTATGCTTCACCAAACACCTCCATTTCTTAGAAAGGCAAGAGTAAAAATGGTTTATTCTCCATAGAAAAGTGAAGGGTTTTGCAAAGTTAGAATAAAATATCAATTTGACACATCTTGAATCTTGATATATACAAACTTTTCTGGCAAACTTTTGGGATTATTTATTTTTCTCTAGAAGACCAAAAATACCTTTTTTTAAAATTTCTACCTCTGTCTACAATCTTTCTCCCAAGTAAATGTCTCAATCATATTTTTGAAGAATTTATTAAAGTTATTAAATCATCGCTTGCCTTTTGATGAAAACTCATACCCCTGTAATGTCTATTACTTGTATTAACTAATTTAATTATTTTGCTTAAATAAAATGTATCCCTAGACTCTGAGTTTCATTATTAATTAAAGTACTGTTTATTTTAGAACTGTTGGGAATTTTAGAAAATACTGCAAGGCGAATATAAGACATTCTCATTAGTCTACCCTTTCTTCTTATTTTTATGTTAGTATTGTAGCTCTACTATACTGAGCAGACCAATGTTCACATGTTGTCATTGCGTACATTCATGCTGGATTCAGGCATCTTCTATTTCTATCCTATACTTTGTTATAAAATCCTGTCAGGACATACTGCATTTGGTGATATCTCCTGAAAATCCAAATTAGCTTTCACAGATTCATTGGATCTTTTGTTGATGACCTTAACCATTTGAGAATTACTTGTCGGGTACCTTACAGAGTTGCCCTATCTTCAAATTTCTGCGATTTAATTGTCTAATATTTAGATTGATGTCACAGAGTTGTAGGGCTAATGAAAGTGTTAAGTCACTGTAACTCAGCTCACAGTTCTTGGCTCCCATCAGTTGGAGGAGGCTAAGCTTTACCAACTTAGTCTTTCTTTTCTCTTTATCATCCTATATTTCTCTCATTCTAGACGGAAGTTGCTAGGAGCGGCGTGCAGTGACAGGAGACATCATATTCCCTTCTGGCCTTTAAAATGGATTTTCTACAAAAAAAAAATTGTTTATAATACTGCAAAAATGTTTGTTTATTATCTTCCCTTGATTGTCCTTTATTGTATAGCTTATCTGGGAAGGCTTCTGGATATCCATCTCTAACTATGAGTTATAATACGAATCTAATCCATTTTGGTCAAATTCCCCAGCTTTGGCCAGCAGTAGCAATTTTTGTTTTGTTGCTCTGTCCTCTTAGATTCAAAATGATGTATAACTTGTGTCATTTTTGTTTTTCAACACATCCTTACCTTCAAGCACTGAGATTTTGCAAGATCATCTTGTGTTCCTCTTACCCACCTGCCCCTAGAAATCAACCATAAATTGATCTAAAGAGGGTTGTGCCCTTTTATTGCAAAGTCATATTGCATCTCTGATTTGTCAACTAACAAAAAGACAAAAGAAAATATGTATGTATACCAACATATATTTATATGTATATTCATGAATAAATGCATATAAAATCAAATGTATTTGTGATGAGTCAAAGCAATCTTGTTGTGCAGTTTCATTTTTTCCATTTTAATTGGTTATTTTATTTATTTACATTTCAAATGTTACCCCCTCCCCAGTTTCCCCTCCACAAACCCCCTATTCCCTCCTTCCTCCACCTGCCCTATGAGAGTGCTCCCTCACCAGCTCACCCACTCCTGCCTCAGCAGCCTAGTATTCCCCTATCCTGCCTTCTTATTCAGATTTATTACTACACAGTGTATTCCTTTTCTGCTTAGATTAAGAATCTGAATTCTTTCCCTGCAACCAATCTAGGAAGCATGCTTTGTACTGTTAAATATTTATTTAAATATTCAGGTCTACTATACACTTAAAACTGTATTTACATTGCTGACCGACATCTTCATAGGGAACAACTGTGTGAACTGGAATACTGTTCATGTGTAATATCCTTTTCCTCTAACCTTGTGGACTTAACTCACTTCTAAATCTACTTAAGTTAGACAAATTTCTCTCACCTTTAATGAGCCATTTTTCTGTACATTTATGATATTATCAGCTCAGATTATTTAACCTGCTTTTTATCCTATGACCACCACCTTCCTAAATGTGTTAATCTGCATACATGAAAGTTGTAACTTTGAGCTGTGAAATTCTAGAGATTTTCATCATGTAGAATATAACATCCAATCACACAGTGTCATACTGAACAGTTTCACTGCCTGACCACTGACTGTGTCAAGGCATTATATTGAATACAAACAGAGATTCTGGGATCTTTAACATAGCAATCTGCATTTAATATACACACATGTCTCTTAATGGCTAATTCACTTCTGTTTATTTATGAACACTGTGTTATATGAATCTACTGCCAATTGTTCATTCATTCGCTCCCTAAAGGGCATTGTTGCCACTTGTCATTTTGGTGATGATATTTGTTTACAGTCATCTGCGGTAATGCATGTATGCAGACCTTCATGGAACATAAAATTCAAACTCAGTTTTATAAACAGCTATGATGTCAATGGCTGGATTGTATATGTAACTATGCTGACCATTGTAAGAGGGTATGAAATATGTGAACTTCCGTCCTCCTAAGAATGCTGTACTTCTGGAGTCTGTGAAATGGCTTACCAGGTCCAGGCACTTGGCATCCAGCCTGATGACCTGAGTTCCTTCCTAGAACAGATTTTAGAAGGAAAGTGCCTCTCAGCTCCTCACATAGGAGGTAAACCCCTTCCAGCCACATGTACTAAATAAATGAATGACAGCAACATATTTTAAAAATACAAAGGTTTCTCTGCTGCTTCACATCCTGTGTTAGCACCAGAATAGCACATTGTAAGGACAGGCAGTCTTAATTAGTATGCAATGGTATCTGATTGTAACTTAATTTGCAGGTATATCATGACTTCTTTGTTGATATATCTGTTTATATCACTTGTTTCTCTAATATTTTCTCATTGTTAAGGTTTAATAACGGTTTGCATGATTTAATGTACGAGTCGAGATGGCAAATACATTTTACAAAACTATTCATCCAGTCTTTAGCTTATCTTTTTACTATTTCACAATTCCTTCATAAAGCATTAATTTATAATTTTGATAAACTCAAACTTATCAACTCTTTTGCTTCCAGATATCATGACTTCAATGTTCCAGGCAATACAGAACCATACAGTTATCCTCATTTTTTTCTGTTTTTTTTTTTATGTAGGTTTAATAGTCTTGCTTCAATAATCCATTTTGAAATATGATCCATTTTGAAATAAACTTAATTTTTAAAAATGTAAATCTTAAGCTCTACTTTAGAGTCTTTGTTTTGTTTATTTTGTTTTGTTTACTATGTGAAGCTTAGTTGGTCCAGGACCATTTTAGGAGAAGAATGTTATATTACTGTTGAATTTCCTTTGCTCCTTGGTCAAAGATGAGTTGAGCTTTTATGGACCCTCTATTATGTTCCACTGTTTAATATGTCTATTAATCTACTATTTTTCTAATATACTGACATGTGATAAATATAGACTTACCATGTTTTAAAATTAGAAACTCTGCATCCTGCGAGTTTGTTTCTGTTTGATATTGGGTTGGCTTGCATAGCAAATTTTTCCTTCTGCATAAATTTTAAGAATACATTTGTCAATAACTACAGTATTTCTTACCTATCTTTGTACTGGAGTTGCATTGAATCTGTAGCTCAAATTGGAAATATCTGATGTATTAACAACACTAAGTCTTCCCATACATGAAAGTAAGTTTTTGTTGCTATTGTTTAGAGAGTTTTTTGTTTGGTTGCTTGGTTTGGGTTTTGTTTTATTTTATGAGTTTCATAGTTTCCATGTAAGTCTTACAAACATTGGGTTAGATTGTTGTCTGTATATTTTGCTGCTAATACATTTGGTATATTTTTTCAGTTTCAGTTGTTCACTGGTGTCATATGCAGGTACACACTAAGGCAATGTGCTTGTGGGCTGTATCCATGGACTTTGTATTCCTCCAGTTCTGTCTCCTATTTTCTCCTTCTAGTCGCATACATGTTAAATATGTTAAAAATCTCCTTCAGTTCTGTGCTGCTCTTTTTCTTCCCAGTGTGTTCTGTTTTAATTAAATGTATTTTTATGTTTTCATATTAAAATATAATTACCTCATCTTCCAATTTCCTTTCCTCTTTCCATGGCCTCTTTTTCTTTGATATTGTTACATAGATGTGTAAATCTATAAATATATAAATAGAGCTTACTGAGATAGTCCCTGAGCTTGTATGTATATGATTTCAGGGCTAACCACATAATTTGAATAATCAACTAGGGGACAACTAATTCTTCCTCTATCAGAAGTTGTTGCCTGCATTTCTTTGTAAAGAGGTGAGGATCTACTTTTAGGATAACATGTTTATTCGTGTTATCATTGTCTTGGTCCTGTTTAGTCATCGACATTGTTAAGATATTGTGGTTATAGCTTCCCTGTCATTTCCAGGTGAGATAAATAAATAGCATCCTTCCTGGTCTTAAATCTTTCTTTCCTCCACTCCTGCAATGCTTTCTGAGCCTTGATTGTAGGAGTTGCACTATAGATGTGTTCCACTGAGTTTTCATTTCCTATGATCAACTTTTCTCTACATTTGTCCATTGTTCTTTTTTCCATTGCTCAAGAAGTTTTTGTTACTATGTCCACAGTCTGTCTCAGTGAAGCAGCTGATAAAGCACTGTGTTATTACTTCCTATTCAGAGAGCAACTCTTTAATTACACATGCATGTATATAAATACATGTGCAATAATTAACACACACACTTCTAAGAAATGAGAATGAATTCTAAAACGTGTGTAATCCAGTAAGAAATGATAATATATTGCAAATTGTTGATGCCTTTTAATTAAAATATGTTTCCTTCACTGTAGAAATTAAATATTATCATTTGGTAGTGAGGAGGTCATAACCAATAGTTGAGAAGTAATACTTGATTTTTTAACACTTATTTTACTTATTAATTGGTGTTTATGTGAAAGAGATAGAATACAGGCATATGTGGAAGACAAAATGGAGTCTTTGGGTAGGCAATTTTCTACTTTCACTGTGAATTCCAGTGACAGAATACAGATGTCAGGCTTGTGTATTTAACAACTGAGCCATTTCACAAACCACAAAAATAGTTCTTAGAAGCACATTATCTAAACAGCAAAGTCAAATCTCATAAAACTTAAATTGAAAAAAATTCTTCAAATTCTTAGACAAGAACTATGTCCAATTCTCAAATTCAAGGATAAGGGGCATTCCCTATTACAGTTACATAGTGAAAATAGAGAACACTTAGATAAGTCAGATCTATACTTTAATGAGAAAGACACAAAATGGGTAAATTTAAAGAAGGAACTAATTGATAAGATGAGACACAAACAGCTGCAGGCAACTGTGTTTTTCTGATGAAACAGGGCTCTGCTTTCATGTTTAAACTGATGAGACTGAGATAAAGTGAGGGGAGGCTAGGCTGTGGCCCAGGTTGCATAGGTCCACCACACATGCAGTGTTTGATTCAAGCAGCATCATTGTCACACAGTGCCATTTGCATAGACTGCAGCATGCATGGTGCCATCCAGAGCTGAGCAGTCCCTTGTGTAGGGGCAGAAAACTCTAGAGTAATGATGATTTGAATTTCTATGTAATCAAGGCTCATCCTCATTCTTTAAAGGCCTTCTCAGGTCTACCTTCCCTTATACTGGATACTACTTTAAATGTCCTTTAAAATTAGCATGGAATTCCATGTTCTCCTAAGGCATCTTTTATCATGCTATCTTATAAGGGTAGGTATACTTGTCTATTTCACTCCTTGTGCTAAGCCAGGCAACTTCTCTTTCTGTATCATGATTCTAAGAACAGTCTTTGGCATAGAGAAAGTGCTCAGTAAATGTTTTGTAAATTAAAAATAAATTATTCTCAATAAGATACACCCAATTGCCTTGTCTTTTTTTCTTAATTTTAATTTGTTGTCAATTTAATCCACTGAGAATGCGCTATTCTCCCATTTATTAAATTAAATATCTGCTTGAAGAGGCATATTAAAAATTAAACTTAGTTAAATCCCAATTTCCTGTGATCATTATATACGTTGTTCATTGCTCCATCTCATATTAACTTGGTTCAATGGGTAAATCGTAATTAACAGGAATGCTTAATGATCACTTTCCCATTCTGATATATCAGTAATGATGCTTACAGTTTAAAGTGCTTTAGGGTTAATTATAAATGTGGATAATTCGCCTTCTCTCCTGATTGGCAATACATTCTTATACCTAAGGACTTGCTGTGTGCTCCAGAACTGCATAGGAGGGATGGGAAACTGTGGATGCTCATAATGAATCTCTTTTAAAGTCACCTATGATATTTCTAGAATCTATACTTTAATATCAGTGTTGAAGAAAATTGTTTGAACTGTAATGCGACTTCTGAACATTTTATAATAGCAGTAAAGACCATTTGTTGAGTGAATTTGTAACAGTTCCTTAACTACAAAGACTGCTTCTTCTCCCTTTCTTTGCTTTGAACAGTTACTTGCTCTCATGTGCATCTCATAAGGTCCTATAGAGATGAAATTCTCTCATAAGGTCATGCTTTGATTCTAAGGTAGACAATCTACTCAGCAGATACCTAGTCCACAGAAAAAACCATGAGATAATGCCAAGTTCCTGAGATAGAGGAATACAAAGACAGCATTCTTAGCCTCTATAGGCTTCTTTCTAGTCATGTGTGCTCTTCCTTATTAAGACCTTTCCACAGCTACAGCTTTCCTGCCCTCCACCACTGTACAGATTTAACATTTGTCTTAACTGCTTCTGTCAAACTTAAGTTGTGAGCTTTCTACTTGGCTGTCATCTGTCATGGTGCCTTTTCTGCTTGCTCAGGTCAGTACAGAGCCCATGAAAATTAAATGGTTATTGAGACACAGTGTATGAAAATTATGTACTTCTGCTTTTTGAATGATTTACCCTACTCATTGTACAATTAGGATGGCCATTACTACCTGTAGTAGAAGAGGAGAATATAATTGATCTTTTGCTGTATTACGTGGTATGACAGGTATAGGTAAAATGTAAACAGTTTTTGTCATGCCAGTTGATTGCAAGTCAGAAAATATATTTTTTGGTATTTATTTCATTTACATTTCCAATGCTATCCCAAAAGTCCCCCAAACATTCCCCCACCCACTCCCCTACCCACCCAATCCCACTTCCTGGCCCTGGCGTTCCCCTGTACTGAGGCATATAAAGTTTGCACAACCAATGGGCCTCCCTTTCCACTGATGGCCGACTAGGCCATCTTCTGATTCATATGCAGCTAGAGACACGAGCTCGGGGGGGGGGGGGGGTATTGGTTAGTTCATATTGTTGTTCCACCTATAGGATTGCAGATCCTTTCAGCTCCTTGGTTACTTTCTCTAGCTTGTCCATTGGGGGTCCTGTGATTCATCCAATAGCTGACTGTGAGCATCCACTTCTGTGTTTGCCAGGCCCCGGCATAGTCTCATAAGAGACAGCCATATCTGGGTCCTTTCAGCATATATTTTTATTAGATATTTTCTTTATTTACATTTCAAATGTTATCTCCATTCCCAGTTTCCTCTCCGAAAATCTCCTATCCCTTCTCCCCTCCCCTTACTTCCCAACCCACCCACTCCTGCTTGTTGGCCCTGGAATTCCCCTATACTGGAGCATAGAACCTTCACAGGATTAAGGGCCTCTCCTCCCACTGATGACCGACTAAGCCATCCTCTGCTACATATGCAGCTAGAGACACTAATCCCACCATGTGTTTTCTTTGATGGGTGGTTTAGTCCCAGGGAGCTCTGGAGGTACTGGTTAGTTCACATTGTTGTTCCTCCTATAGGGCTGCAAACCCCTTCAGCTCCTTGGGTACTTTCTCTAGCTCCTTCACAGGGGATCACATGGTCTGTCAAATTGATGATGGTGAGCATTCATTTCTGTATTTGTCATGCACTGGCAGAACCTCACAGGAGACAGCTATATCAGGCTCCTGTCAACAAAATCTTGTTGGCATCTGCCATAGTGTCTAGGTTTTGTGGTTGTTTGTGGGATGGATCCCCAGGTGGGGCAGTCTATGGATGGTCATTCCTTCAGTGTCTGCTTCAAACTTTATCTCTGTAGTTCCTTCCATGGGAATTTTGTTCCCCATTCTAAGAAGGATCAAAATATCCACACTTTGCAAGTCAGAAAATATATTTTTTGGTATTTATTTCATTTACATTTCCAATGCTATCCCAAAAGTCCCCCAAACATTCCCCCACCCACTCCCCTACCCACCCAATCCCACTTCCTGGCCCTGGCGTTCCCCTGTACTGAGGCATATAAAGTTTGCACAACCAATGGGCCTCTCTTTCCACTGATGGCCGACTAGGCCATCTTCTGATTCATATGCAGCTAGAGACACGAGCTTGAATTTCATGTGTTTTTTGAACTGTATCTTGGGTATTCTGAGCTTCTGGACTAATATCCACTTATAAGTGAGTGCATATCATGTGTGTTCTTTTGTGATTGGGTTACCTCACTCAGGATGATATCCTCCAGATCCATCCATTTGCCTAAGAATTTCATACATTCATTGTTTTTAATAGCTGAGTAGTACTCCATTGTGTAAATGTACCACATTCAGAAATTATAATATTATAAGCCAATTTCAGGTAAGACCTCAAAGTTCAGGAGGAATGGATGGTTACTTTAAGAAATTCCCCAAACCAGAAACTGGAAAGGTCTGACTTTAAAATTCTCTACAATAATAGATTTTGGAAAAAATCCAACTCAAATAAAAGATGAATATATTCTTCTTATGAACTATTCTTTGCCTCCTTCAGTATCTACAGTATGAGTAAAGGGTCAATAAATATTTGACAATAAATGTTGACTGAGTGAAGGGTTATAACAACAAGTCTGATTGAAAACATAACAAATTGTTATGCCATCTCACAATCTGAATTGAAAATAAGAACTCAGGTGTCCTTAAAACACACTCCAGAAAGGAAACATATGATATCATAACTTTATGAACCACACTATTATACTTTTTATTAGGTAAGAATTCTTTATTTCATCATGAGTACTAAAATGATATTAACTCATGGACTTCTTTTTAAATCTAAAAAATAAAAAGGAGAAAAAGTTTAAAAGTTAGAAATTTGATTATTGTTTTCATGGACAAATAGCAAATAAATGAAATGTTTGTTCATTGCTCATTAAACTGTTTGGTCACAGATATCATTTCACTCTATCTTTGAATAAAGACACTCACTACTCTGACACTTAGCACACTTCAAGAAATGCAACTGAGAACTGATGAATACCTGGGCAGAATACTGAAAATGTAGATGTGTTTACTGTCTATAGAGAGCAAACTGTTGGGTGCACATATTTCTTATTAAGTGAATCAATTTCTTTAAAAATCTCAAGCAGTGTATTCAAAGCAGACAGAATCAATGATCTGCTGCTCTGTCAAACCATTTCTGTCCAGTTTCCCTCAGCCTTCCCTGCCTGTGCCACAAATGACTCACTCATATTAGACCACAGGCTCCATTAAGAATTCCATTTCATTGCATACCTTTGACTTAATTTTATGAAAAAAATATGGCATTCTTGTTTACATTGTTCATATCCATTTAGTGGAGTATTTTGTCACAAAAGTAATCACTCATCCATCCACACCTAACCCTTCTTTGTGTTACTTTCTTGGAGCTCTGAAATGCACTGTTTTGAATCCTGAAATGTTATAAACCACCAGATTGCTAATTGCTTTGGATGCTGTGAAAAATAATTACTCCACATTATTTTTGATATTTAATTGACAGTGTAATGCATTTAACTAAAGACCCGCAATAAACTATTTCTAATTACTGAGGCTAGTGGAGTGGAAAAGTAGGTTGTAAAACTTTACAAGGGAAACAATGTCTCTCCATTATGTTCAAAGTCCTTGCTGATATGACTGTTAGAGACACAAAATTCCATCAAATGGAGAGCTCTGGAAAGCTAGGAAGAGTGTGTGGGCATTTCTAATCACAAGGAAATAGGAATTTATTTTAGAATTATTGTTTTTTTAACAGATTGAGCTTTTGTTAAAAATCAACTATTAAGTTTAATATATTTTAACTTAAATGTTCCTTCTCTTATTAGACCTTTACAAGAAATACACAATGATGACACTAAGATGATGATTCGTCTGTCACTGGTCTTTGTTCCATGAATTCTTCTTCTGAAACCTGAGCAAATTTTATTTGTTACTGGCATATACCATATAGTTCACAACAATGTTTTGGTTAATAATGCACTATGTGTGTCTATGCGTATGTGTGTGTGTGTGTGTGTGTGTGTGTGTGTGTGTGTGTGTGGTTTTATAAGGTGACAAATGAGATGATATGGTTGGGCCCTATTGTCTAATGACAATATCAATAGCATAACATCATATATAGTACATTCTATATATGTATATATATATATATATATATATACACACATACATATATATCATTTCCATACATATTGTAATGCTATCACCAACAAATCTACTATACTACTACCCTTATAAACACACAACACACATAATTCTGTGCAATTTGTCATGTAGAATAAGTAACTCTTTGTGGCTATCATTTTTACAATTATACACATCCTTACTTTAGAGAATATATATATAACTATATATATACATTTGTGAAATGTACATATATAGATATATTCATATGTGTGTTTTTAATATCTATTGACGTTTCCTGAGAAATGCTATGCCATATTATAATGCAGCAGCCTCAGATATCTTTTGTTTATGTGTCTCTTGATTCTGCCAAGAGCATACTCCCAGTGACTGTCCAGTGCATTCTGTGATCATCGTACTGTTAGTGTTCCACCTAGGCTCTGCCCCACAGTTACCCGACAGCAGTCAGGGATGCCTGACTCAGTATATAAGGGGCTGTTGGCCCCCTCCACACTCTTACCCTCTTACTCTCTTCCTTCTCTGTTTCTTCTCTCCCCATTCTTCCCCCACCATGTGTTCATGGCCTGTACTTCTGTCTCTCTCTCTCTCTCTCTCTCTCTCTCTCTCTCTCTCTCTCTCTCTCTCTCTCTCTCTCTCTCTCTCTCTCTCCCTCTCTGTTTTTCCCTGTTTCTACTTCCTCCTCAACTCCCTTTCCCATGCTCTACATAAACTCTGTTTCACACTATATGGCTGCTTCCTCAGGGGGAAGGAATATCTCAGCATGGGCCCACAGAGGCACCCTCCTTCCACCTCACCATACATCTCTTCTACCAAACATATTCCTGGCTCACTCTTCCTTCCTTCCTTCCTTCCTTCCTTCCTTCCTTCCTTCCTTCCTTCCTTCCTTCCTTCCTTCCTTCCTTCCTTCCTTCTTTCTTTCTTTCTTTCTTTCTTTCTTTCTTTCTTCTTTCTTTAACACAACACTTACAACAATTAAATTTTCTCCTCACTCATTGCTCAAAATGCATCTTTGTTGTCAAGGCTCACATGATTTTATACAGTTATCCTCAGGATGTGAATCTGATTTCAGTTCCAAGGTTAAGAATTGTTTTTATTCAACACTAGAAAGAAAGAAAAAAATAAAAACTCTGGTGTAGGAAAATCCTTTTGTTTCAAAAAGTATGTTAACAATGTATACTTTGAAAAGATACATATTTTCCACTGTGCAGTGACTCTGGGATAAGATTATTAATAATTGTTTATTCTTATTTCCCCTTCATGATTTCTAGTTAAAATAAAACCCCTCCATCAGTATTTCATTAAAATTTGGGGATTAAAACATTTCAATTATGTATATTTTCCAGAGCATAACTATGAGAAGTGATGTGTTTCAGGGAATGTAAATTATTTTCAGAATTTCAGGAATTGAAAAGGGAAAAGAGGAAGGAGAAAATGCTGGGCTGGTGTGAAGCGATAGCCCGCAACCCTCACAGAATCCCAAACACCACGCGGACACCAGAGACCTCAGGGGATGTGGCCGATGCCTCTCAAAACTCCACACTGGTGAGTGGAAAGTTATTTTACCTCAAAGTAGCTTGCACATAGATGGAATGATTAGACAATGGGGGGATGTGGACCCTGCTAAGTGAGCACTCATGTTTACAATAGCCTACTAACTTTACAATATATTTTTCCAGTAGATTCTCTTTACTTCACAAAAACATCTTATTTACATAAATCTAAAAGATCTCATATGTTAAACTTAATCAAATTAAGTAGCTTATTATTTTTCTTTGTGTTAATTTGGCTCATTGTAGTTATTGTAGTGACCTGACAGAAATACTTGTTGGGTTCTCTACTTTGTAATGGAATTATTGGAGGAAGACATGCACATTAAATATAAATTAAGCCGATGTAATCAAAGACTAAAACCACTCTGTGTTGCATATTTTGTTAAAATATCTCAATAAAAATGATAATTTTATGTCAAAACTATTTGAAGACTGAATTAATAATGCACTTCATAAAACATTGTTTCAGCTATAAGTTTAAATGCTTGCTTTCCCCTAACTAGCAATTTTCAATGATTAGAAAAAGATAATTCATTCACAAAAGGAGTTTTAAGTATCCTTTGCTTAGAATTTAGCTATAGCATTTTAAAAAGATTTATTTAGTTATTATATGTAGGTACACTGTAGCTGACTTCAGACACTCTAGAAGAGGGCATCAGATTTCATTATGGATGGTTGTGAGCCACTATGTGGTTGCTGGGATTTGAACTCAGGACTTTAGGAAAAGCAATCAGTGCTTTTAACCGCTGAGCCATCTCTCCAGCACCCACATTTTTTATTTTAATTTAAAGAAGGATAATTCCGTTTGATCTTATTTAAACCATTATCTGAATGTGGTGAATTGATTAGTTTACTATTTTGTAAGGTTAGGCGGACTTTTAATAGGCTATGTTGTTAGTTATCGACATAGAACCAAATACAACTGAAAACTTTATGAGATGTTCCTTTTTATTTTGGAATTATTTTAATTTTTAAATTGTTTTACTAGCTTAGTCTGTTTGAGGTGCTATAACAAAATGTCAGAAACTTTTAACTTACAAGCAACAGAAACCTATTCCTTCCAGATTTGAAGGCTTTGAAGACCAAAAAGTGCTGCCATATTTGCATCTGATGGGGGCTTAATTTTTGGTTTATAAAAATTAAAATAAGTTGCTCCCATCATGGGAGATGCAAGCAAGCTCTCTCGGGCCTTACCAGTGGAGCACTGATCCCATTGACGAATCCCAGTGCTGACCATGATCAAATGGAACATCATAATCATGACCTATTAACCCAAGGCTCTTCCTCTCTGTTCTGTTACTTGGGCAAATATTCAGATAACAACACTCGCATAGAAATGCTCATCCTGAATAAATATTAATGAATGTTATCCAGAGAAACTATTCCAAACGTAGCAAGAGGTTGTCATACTGTTTTGACTCCTTTGTTGTATATTGTTGGCAGCAGGGTAAGGTTGTGAAGAGATAAGACACTTATAAGACACTTAGAATCCTGTGAAATCGACCCTGTGAAATTATCTCCACTGTCTCTTTTCACTCTCAGGTTTTTGCAATTTTTATTTATTTTTATTGTTTTAGAATTCCATACATGCATATATGTGTTTGAGCCAAATTCACATCACAGGCTGACATCAATTAATCATACTACATACGGTATTTATATACAAAGATAGATTTTGTCTTGTATCAGAGTATATAAAATTCTGAATTAGAAAATTATTTTATTCTATTTTCATTAAAGTGGCTTTGAGTATTTAACTTCTTTTTTTTGAGACTCATAAGTTAAACCCATAGAAACATATTGAGCAAACCTTTGGTATAGCATTCTCCTTGTGTCCCAGTGACTTAATTACATAGATAGATGTGATGGCTTAAGCATGTTAATTGACCTCCTTGGCTAGAGGCAAGGAAAGTATTACAGGTGCCTGGCACTCCTAATAAAGGAAAAATATACTCAATTACTAATATAATCAAACCCAGGAGTTAAGAATAGATTATATCAGGCAATAGCCACTAAACTCTATAACATTTTACAATTAAATCCATTTAATAACATATAAATTAAAATAGTTTTCCTTCTCTCAGAGCATGACATACCTTGGGTTGTTCTCATTTTATGTAAACTGCCAAAGAAGCAATTGAATGGAGTAGGTTCCACCTGTCTTGGATGCTGCCGTATGGTGCACAGAGCCTCCTTTGTCATTAATTAAAATGAAAAATCTGAACTACTGTTCCTGGTAGCTACTATGGAGCAGCTTTGAATGCATGGACATATTTTTTATTAGCCAAAACTTCATGTCAGACTCAATTAAACTGCCAAAACTTCATGTCAGACTCAATTAAACTGTGACAAAAAGTAGTAGTTATGTCTCCTATGTGACTAGGAAATGAGAGGGAGGTACTGAGCACTCAGTACTGCACACTCAGTTCATCTCTGCCAGAGCCCATCTCTCTGGTCAACAAATATTCATACTATGTTCCATTCTGTCATAAAAGAAGGATACTCTCTAGATAATAGCTTAGGATTCTCTGAGTATAAAGTACAAAGTTCATGACAAATAATCATTCATTGTCCTCATTATTTGTTTAGGACAATGCTGACCATAATCAAATTATTTGTTCTTTGCAAGTCACTACATTTTATAACCAATATGTAAAACTAGAATGCTTTTTCTATTTCAGAGAGATGGGGACAAGAGTGCTTTTATGTATTTTAAGGCTTATATTTCTAGAATCAAGCCCTTTCTTCTACTATCATTCGCTGAAATCATATTAGAGTTTTGATCTGTTTGTTTCACAGTACCCTCTAGGCCTAGAAAACTTCATTCTTAAGAGGCCTTCTTCCTCTTCTTCCAGGTTTCACTTATATTGAAGTGTCTTGAAAAATAGATGGAAGGATTAATCCTTAATACAATCATTGTCCAGAAATGCTTTATTTAGCTAGAAATTCTACTGGGCACTGGGCTGTCAATCATTTCATATTTGCCTTGACTCACTGTATTTGAAATTATGCCTTTATTATTTGAGTTATTCTGTGCCATGCTGTTTAATTCAGTCAGTGTAATAGTCTACCCTATGAGTTTTGAGAGAAGTGACTGTATTATTATTATTAATCTTGGGAATCTTCTGAATTCTCTCCATTTGTATGCATATCTCCAATATACTGGCCAGTTAATTCCTGAACTGATAGTTCTTTAGTAACATGTAGTCAGTGATAATAATCATATATTATAAGGTTTTGCTTTCCAATCAATATACATTAGATGTCTGAGATGTATTTCCAGCTGTGCTGGATGGTTTTATGTCAACTTGAAACAAGCTAAAGTCATCTGAGAGGTGGAAACCTGAATTAAGAAAATATTCTGTAAGAATGGATTGTACACACGCCTGTAACACATTTTCTTACTTAGTGATTGGTGAAAGAGGGCACAGCCCCTTGTGGGTGGTTCCATCTCTGGGCTAGTCTTTCTGGGTTCTATAAAAACCAGGCTGAGAAGTCAGGAGGAACAAACCAGTAACAGAACCCCTTTATGGCTTCTGAATCAGCTCCTTCCTCCAGGTTCCTGCCCTGTTTGAATTTCTTCCTGACTTCCTTTGATGATTAACAGGGATGTGGAAATGTAAGCTAAATAAACTCTTTCCTCTACATCTTGCTTTTTTGACCATGATGTTTCATCACAGCAATACAACACTAAGACACTGTATTGACTGAAACCAGAAGTTTTGTCAAAATGCCATGCAAATAGCTAGGCTTTTAGCTTTGAGATCAGTGTCTTTATCATCTATTGACCAGTCATTAACTTTTGGGTGTGTGTTACAGAGCATAGATTTGGCTACTGATACAGGCATTTGGATAATATAAAAGCTGCAGTCTAGTTAGAAAAACAATAACCACACCAGCAATTTTACCTGAAAAAGAATACAAAAGTTATTGAACCTGATATTAAAATACTGGAAATGTCAGTTGTATATAAACTTGGCAACTTCAAGAAGTAAAATTTACACTCATGGAGGATGAAAAAGTAGGGAAGCAGAACAAAGCCAGCAAATATGAAGGAGATACTCTCAGATCTGTCTTTCCAAACCTCTCTAGGGTTTGGATCAGGCAGGCTTTCTTAGAAGGATAAGAGAAGGATCTATAATATCTAGTACCAAGATATTAAAAGGTGATGAAATTCTCTGTCCTTGTATATTAAATACAGGATAGGGATATGCTGGCTCAATAATGGTAGTATAGGCAATGTGAAAATAAAATCTTAGAAACTGGACCTCCCTCTTTTTTACCAATTTAAGCAATGATCAGCTATACCAATAGAAATGAGATAAGCATGTAGGAATGAGTTGTTTCTGACCTTGAGTTCTAGATACCATTAGTAGTAGCAATAGAGAACTTTCCAAGAATATTAGTAATAAAGACAAAGGCAATCTGAAGTCCTTCTGCCCCAGTGTCTTGAGGTACATTGTAGAATGGATTTAGAACGGAGAGGTTTTGTTTAGTAATGCACATGGAGAGATAGGTAGGGGTGGGAACTCTCAAATTCCACATCCTTATCTCCATAATGTTTGCTCATGACTCAGTCAATCTGGTGTAGGCCATTTGACTCACTTCTGCCACCACCATCGCCACCAATACATCAAGCTTTCATATCCCTGGTATGTTATGCAGTCACCAGGTTGAAAATAAAGCTTTTGCATTTCTTGAAGAAGGATCAGAGTATTTGTGGTTGATGATGAAGATGTGTATAGTAGGCATGAAAATGATGCTCACTGCTTCTATCCTGATATCCTGATTTTGTCTGGAATTCAATGGCATGCACAAATGTATTTAAGGGTAAGTTTGCAGGCATCCCGTCCCACATGACCTAGCTAGGAAAAGCTTTTTCATCAGTATATATCATAAATGTATTTTTTGCTTGGGCTTTGGACTTTTTGATCTTTCTCTTATGTATAGCTAAGATTTTGTTATTAGTTCACTGCTATCATAGAGAGTATTTGGGACTTTTCGGTGAAAATTATCCCTCACAAAAAAATGATAATGATAATGGTTGTTTATTATATCCCAAAAACTTTTCTAAGAATTTTACACATATTCTAGTTTTTAATATTCAAAAATATGATGAATTAGGTATGATCAGTATTGTTATTTTATAATAAAGAAACTCAAACAAATATGAATTTATGAATCTTTCTACCTTATTGATCTAAAAGATAACAGGTAGAGTTGAATTCCTAACAAAGCTTGGTTTCTAAACCTAGAAAGCCATCATGTTTCTTTCAAGTGGCAGAAAGCTATAGACATTATTTTAATTATAAATATTTGGCTTCAAAAGAAGACTACAGGGTCTCTTTGAAGGACTATTGGAAGTTAGTGGGTTTTGCTGGAGGGGATGGCATTTTCCTTCAGTGGTGTACCCAGTGATTGGTTGTCCTTGCTTCCATAAATGTCAGCCCCCCTCACTCTCATGCCGAAGCCAGAAATTCTAATTAAATTCAAAGATCACTCCAAAAGAGAAGACATGAAAGTATAAGAGGTACTGGCTGGAAGGAGATGTTTCAGTGGAAGAAGGAGGGGATGAGAGAGAAGAATAGGGCTTGATGAATACTAAAAGTTATAATACAAATATATGAAGCATTCACACAATAAAAAGAAAACAACAATGAGAAAATAAATCATTACAGTGTGGCATAAATACAAGAGGAATGTTTTCATAATTGCTATAGGTGTCAATTAGATTAATCCATTCTCTGTACTGATTGACATATGAATGGGGTTCATTGTGTAGCCATTTTCATCATTGCATTCTCAATAACTAGCATGATTGTAAAGGGCATGTTTTTCTCTTTTGAGCTTGCATGAAACAACTGTGAAGCATTCAGATTATCTGCTTTTAAAATTCAGAACATATTAATTGTGTTTAAAATTTCTCAAAAACAATAAGAATCTTGAGGGACTTGGGAGATTGTGTTTATCAAATAAACACCCTGACAAATTCACCACAAGTCAGGAGAGGAGAATCATCATATAGTGAACAGGAAAGGGAACACTTTTAAATTTATTGTGACACAATTGCATTTGTCACAAACAAAACTGTCTTATATCAACTACACCCTTAAGCAATTTAGCAAATCAACTCAGAATTCTAATATTAAATTTAAAAACAAGAGTGAAGATCAAAAGAATCAGGAATAAGGCAATAAATGCTTTTATGGGGACTGAAGTTTAAAAAAATCTATAAAAGTCAATGTAGGAAGATTCCCGGAGCTCTTGACTCTAGCTGCATATGTATCAAAAGATGGCCTAGTTGGTCATCACTGGAAAGAGAGGCCCATTGGACACGCAAACTTTATATGCCCCAGTACAGGGGAACGCCAGGGCCAAAAAAAAATGGGAATGGGTGGGTAGGGAAGTGGGGGGGGGCAGGGTATGGGGGACTTTTGGGAGAGCATTGAAAATGTAATTGAGAAAAATACGTAATAAAAAAAATATTAAAAATTAAAAAAAAACTGTCATTTTAGATGGTCAGCAATGACTCCAGAGAAAATGACTCTCCTCTAGTCAATGCTTATTCTTTAAGGGTATAAATAGTCTGCCATTAAAAAAAAAGAAGAAAGTGTCAGTCCATGATAGAGGTGACCTCCTGCTTCCAAACATATTTTCATCAGCTCAGATCACATTTTCTAGTCTACTTATGGTCAGATGGCTTCAGACATACAGTGGTGTTTTTGCCCTATAAACCAATCATAAATTTAAAATGTTAAGGCAAAGTGTGCTTAATATACTTCCTAGGTGACCACCATAGTTTAGCAACATGCTACACTGTAGGATGACCTCAGTCGAACCTGGTGATCATATGCTGACTGGGCGTTGTGACTCTGTACTAGTGTCTAGCATCCAAAATGATTGCTGTCCTATGTGACACAAATTTGCAAAAACACTGAAATATAAAAATGTTAGAATGTGTTCTTCTAGTGCTTATTACTGTCTTGCCATCATAGAATTGAATATTTTTATTAGGTATTTTCTTCATTTACATTTCAAATGCTATCCTGAAAGTCCCCTATATCCTCCCTCTGCCCTGCTCCCCTCCCCTCCCCACTCCCACTTCTTGGCCTTGGCGTTCCCCTGTACTGAGGTATATAAAGGTTGTAAGACCAAGGGGCCGCTCTTCCCAATGATGGCCGACTAGGCCAACTTCTGCTACATATGCAGCTAGAGACACGAGCTCTGGGGTACTGGTTAGTTCATATTGTTGTTCCACCTATAGAGTTGCAGCCTCCTTCATCTCATTGGATACTTTCTCTAGCTCCTCCATTGGGGGTCCTGTGTTCCATCCAGTAGATGACTGTGAGCCTCCACTTCTGTATTTGCCAGGCACTGGCTTAGCCTCACAGGAGACCATCATAGATGTTTCAAATATGAAGTTTTCTGGAAAAGACTAATCAAGAAAGACTAGAAAAATGTTCTTAAGGAGAGGCAGGAATAGTGACATATCCATAATGACAACACTTAGGAAGCTGAGACAGGAGGATTGCAAGTTTGGAACATATATTGAGATTCAGTCTCAAAAATAGAAGAAATATGTAACCATGAGTTTTAAATGCCACTCATTTAAAAACAATATGTATTGTTTCTTAAGTTTAAAATCTTCAAAGTAGTTTTTATATTTTTTCGGGCAATTTAACTCTCTAAGTATGTACTAAAATTGAGATATTGTTGAGTATTTAGATTTATATAATTTTCTCTCCAAATCACAAGAACCCAGATTTTATGGTGTCGAGAGCTTTAAGAAATATAGCTATGCTCATTATAAGAAGTTGATATTCACTTGTGCTGTATCTAAGTCCCTCTTATACACTGGAAGTATTTGTTAATAAATTCAGCAGTGAAAAGGATCCAAGCTTAACTTTGTTACAGCCTTTTATTTTTAAAATAGTACAGGCATTTAGAAGTTAAGACCTTGAACTTAAAAAAATAAAACAAAACAAAAAAAAAACCTAATGATCAATTAGGAATAAAAACCAAATATTTATTTTTGAAGCCCATAAACAGATTGTATGTTTTTTAAAAGATTTATTTTCTATTTTTAAAAATTTATTTATTTATAGTTTATTTTTTAATTCACTTTAAATACCAATCAGAGGTTCCATTCTCCTCCCAATTCACCCTTTACAAATCCCTCCCCAAATTGTCCCCTCACCTTTTCTTCAGAGAAGCGGGGGGGGGGGTGCTCCTTGGGTACTATCTCACACTGGAACATCTAGTCCCAGCAGGACTAGGCATATCCTTTCCCACCAAGGCCCATCCAGATAGTTCAGATAGGGGAAAGGGGATCCAATGGCAGGGAACAGAGGGGGTCCACATGAATACCAAGCTGCACATTTGTTACAGATGTGTAAGATGCCAAGGTTAAGTCCCTGCATACTCCCTGGTAGGTGTCCCAGTCTCTGTGAGCCCCCATGAGCTCAGGTTAGTGGTATTCTTGTGGTGTCCTTTACCCTTCTGCTTGCTTAATACTATTTCTACTCCACTCTTCCACAATATTTCCTGAGCTCCACCTGATGTTTGTCTCCATTTGCTGCTGGACAAAGGCTTTCAGAAAAAACACACACACACTTCTGAGACTTTACCAGTCTTGTTTCTGTTTCTGACATTATTAGTAGACACAGGCTCATCTCTTGTATCAATGGTTTGTATAATACAACCTCTGTATAATGACAAATATTTTCAGTGTAGTTCAGGGTTGCACTGTATGTGTGTGTGTGTGTGTGTGTGTGTGTGTGTGTGAGAGAGAGAGAGAGAGAGAGAGAGAGAGAGAGAGAGAGAGAGACAGAGACAGAGACAGAGACAGAGATAGAGAGAGAGAGACAGAGAGAGAGACAGAGAGAGAGAGAGAGGATCCTAAATACAACCTGCTTAATATATATAGTATTAACTGCCTGTTTGTTTTCAGAGATGATTATTTGGTATTGGATAACCAATCAGTTCCTGTGAAAGACTATTTCTCCCAGTGTCAGCATTTCTTAGTTATCTACAGTTGTTTGTATAGGGTTGTGTCTATTATTGTCCTTGTCCAGCTCAGTCACGTTAACTATACTATATTGGTCTAGTTTATGACATTATAAGTAGACACAGACTCACCTCTTGTGTGATACACAAAGAACCTCTTGTTTAATACATCCACTTGTTAATAACTGTTACTCTACCTACAGAAGTTGTACTATAATTGTATCAGTTGGGACTGGGCTCTACAACTATGTATTTGGTTGGTTGTGGTTTTACTCCACAAAGATTAATTTTCTGTATGAGAAGTAAAGACTACTAACACTTATCTGGTGGTAAAAGGACAAATATTTAAAGTGTAATTAAGGATTTTGTTCTCTCTCTCTCTCTCTTTCTGTGTGTGTGTGTGTGTGTGTGTTTGTAGACATATACATTTCTAAATACAACCCGCATAGACTACATAATGTTACCTGTCTGTTCCCAAAGTGGTAAACTGATAGTTTTGTGTTCTCCTCCAAGATCCAAACCTTCTCTACCCCTGGGTAAATGGCTATGTATCCAGTCTCAGGCATGTTTTTCCTATTGTTGAGTGTGGCTTACATCCATTTAGAGAGCTATGTGTATGCTTGTCACTACTGCATCTTTAGGGTTATCATTGAATGGCCATTGTAATTCATAGTTGTTATAGCTGTCAGAACATTTGGTTGTTTGCCTCCTTTAGAGGAGTACATGGCATCTTCTGATACTATGTAAACGTTGTCCTCAGAGAGAACTCATTCATATCAGTTCCTCTAGAACATAGTACTGAAGTGGGCAATGTCCTAACAATAAGGACTCACCTCCCACCTTTGGGGGGCGCAATTGGATCTGGCCCAATTAATTATAATCAACTAAGTCCAATATTGATACCTAATTCTAAACTTTTGATCAATGACACTAAATAAATGATAATAACATATGTACACAGAAGAGTTAATATGTTCAGTTAGAGATATGGAGATGGTGTTAGCTCTGTACACAAAGGAGCTAACCATGAAGATCATTTATGCATTAATAGTAAAACTATATCAGATATTATAATGAATGCACACTGTTGTCATCCTTATGGGATTTAGAGGCTACTAGAAATACACTTTTGAGTATGGGTGCTTTTGGAAAATCATTAATTGAGGAAGGAAGGCCCACTTTTGATGTAGGTTACATTAGCCTATAGGAACGGGTGCCCAATCTGAGTCAAACGTAGTAAAGAAGAAAGGCATTGAGTGCCTGCCTTCTTTTTTCTCCATTCTCTGGTATTTCAAGACATCATAAAGTAGCTTTATTCTTCTGGTTTTTTTAATGAGATACTTTCTTCATTTACATTTCAAATGCTATCCTGAAAGTCCTTTATACCCTCCCCTCTCCCTCTGCCCTGCTCCCCAACCTACCCAATCCCACTTTCTGGCCCTAGCATTCCCCTGTACTTGGGAATATGATCTTCACAAGAACAAGGGCCTCTCTTCCCACTGATGGCCAATGAGGCCATCCTCTGCTACATATGCAACTAGAGACACAGTTCTGTGGGGTACTGGTTAGTTCATATTGTTGTTTCTCCTATAGGGTTGCAGACCCCTTTAGCTCCTTGGGTACTTTCTCTAGCTTCTTCATTAGAGGCCCTGTGTCTCATCCAATAGATGACTGTGAGCATCCACCTCTGTATTTGCCAGGCACTGGCATAGCCTCACAAGAGATAGCTATATCAGGGTCCTGTCAACAAAATCTTGCTAGTGTATGCAATAGTGTCTGGGTTTTGTGATTGTATGTGGGATGGATCCCCAGGTGGGGCAGTCTCTAGCTGGCCCTTCCTTCCATCTCAGCTCCAAACTTTGTCTCTGTAAGTCTTTCCGTGGGTATTTTGTTCCCCATTCTAAGAAGGAACAAATGAAATTCTTAGGCAAGTGGATGGATCTGGAGGATATCATCCTGAGTGAGGTAACCCAATCACAAAAGAACACACATGATATGCACTCACTGATAAGCAGATATTAGCACAGAAACTTAGAATACCCAAGATACAATTTGCAAAACACTTGAAATTCAAGAAGGAAGACCAAAGTGTGGATACTTTGTTCCTTCTTAGAATAGGGAACCAAATAGTCTTCTGTTGACACACAATGAGCCATGCCTGCCACCATGCCTTCCCCACCATGATGCTATCTTTCTCCCATCAAATCATCTGACAAAATGGACTCTTCCTCTTTAAAGTTACTTATCATATCTTGGTGAAGACATTAAGAGTCATAGCTATAACAGGTTTCAAATGCTTTCTTTCTCCACATCTCTCTATGGCTATCTCCGTCCACAAAGCTCAATGTTTTTACCTTGACAACTTTCTTGAATTTGTTTCAGACTTTCTGCCCAACTGTGCTTCACTGGTTCATCCTCCTAGGCAACTCTCATTTTCTATTATCTTTATTGGAAGATATTTATAAATGTGTGGATGCATATTTGTTTATTTTCCTTTTTTCTACCTGAATAAAATTTGCAAAGGGGAAAAGAAGATCTGTTCTGTTTACTTATAGCTTCTCAATATTTGGAGGATAATAGGAATTTAATAAAATTTGTGGAATAAATAAACAACTTCAGCAGAGAGCACAAACTAAGCAAAAGCAAGATTTTTTTCTGTTTACAAAGTTCCACTAAGTGCAGCTGGATCAAGTATTAAATTCCTTCTCTTTATTAGAAATGCCATCAGATTTAAGACATAGGAGAATTGAATTTGAGGTTCAAACAATGCCATTATAGTTTCTATAGCCAAACTATATAGTTAAATATTGTGGATTTTTTCCCAAAGCACAACATAATGAAAGAAAAACTGTCCTTTCAAATAAAACATGCCTACCAGTTAGATTATTACCAGTGACATCTTCTCCCATTGTCTGCACAACCATTCCTGTGTTTTAGTTTGATTTAGTGTTATGTCTGCCTATAGCAAAAGAAACAATGCTTTTTCCAAATGTGATCCTCATTGAAAAACAAATAAAAGGGAAACAGAAAGGGGAGTTTTAGCACGTGAGATTTCTCATTATACCTGTTGACCTGTTTTCAACAGGCTCACACTTAGTTCATTTGTGGACAATGACCTGTAACATTCTGAAAATAAATTAATGTTAGCACAAATAGCTTTTCCAGATTTTCATTTGATTGCATTTTTCTTTCCCCTTTTAATTGTGATTTAATCATGCATCAGTTATTTTTAAAAATCATTATCACAAACTCTTTACTGAATACAGCCAAAGGCACTGGTTCATGATATCTAAATTCTTATCAGAGTAACTATCCAAAGCAAATGAGGAAAATTAAATAAAAGCCACAATGTTTTTCTGAGAGCTTTGATTCTTGTTAAAGATGTAAAACCATTGAAAATGTATCCTGGTGGTTGTTATGGAAACAGATTGAATTGAAGACCATAAAGGGGAGACTGATGTTTTAAATATTACACAATGAAGAAAATTGCATTTGCTGTGCTGCTTAAAGTAGTATATTAACTTTAATTGTATAGTTACTGAACAATGTCAAAACATGATTACTCACAATAGTAATAATTGATCTAAAAAGTATGTCACATGGGAAATCTTTCCTCTAAGGAATAAAGTCACAGGATCATATTCACAGCTCTTCTTTATCAAAATGTGTCACATCTGTCTGCTTAATTTAGATACAAATTAAATTGTGAGTAACTCAGGAAAAATATGCGTGAGCCTTGGTAGCTAATACTTCTATCTTTATAGAATTTAGCACACTTTGGTTTAGAAATACTTCATTATTTAAAGACCAATGAACAGAGTACAGTGTTTCGATGTAGAACTGGAGTGCATTCTGTAGTTCTAGTAACAGATGGCACTAATGACAGAGGGGCCCTTGACCTGTGATAATGGGCTAAGCTTAGCTTTGTCAGCAAAGACAAGGCAGAGATAATTGGCAGGATATTTGTTGACTGAGCTTGGTCTTGTCTCACAATAAAAATTATAAGTAGAAATAAGTGGAACCAGTTTTTGAAAAAGGACTGAAGAACTGAAGGCTATTTCTGTGTGGCACTCATCTTCAGAAGTTGAGTGGGTTGAGTACAATTTGGTTCGCATATAATTCCATATCTTAAAAAGCAATAATAATTCTTCAATAACTAAACATGCATGTATATGATCCATGAGAGTTTAGAATTGTCTAACTAAATGGTATGGGAACACTGAACTAACTGTTGCTGTTTGATTCTCCAATCATGAGAAGTCAGAGAAGGAAATCTCAGAATAGGAATCCCAAATTCTACTTCTTCTCCTCCTAAGTTCTTTATAGAGAATATATGCAGACTAGCTGGATCAATGAGATTTGAGTTCAGTGTGAGAATCTGTCTCACGGAATAACAATATGGAAAATAACCAAGAAAATAAACTTCAGGTCATCATGTGAATGCATACTCATGTACAAGCCCATCCACATGCACAAGAGTAAACCCACATGACATATACACACACACTGCAAACACATACACACACACACACGTGTGTGTGTGTGTGTATATATATATATATATATATATATACATATATATATATATGCAGCTAGAGACACATACACATGTATGTGTATATATATATATGTATGTATATATAATTTATTTTTAACTACTATTTGTTGATGGTTAGGTAAGTGCCAGACACTGTATTATGCACAAACATATAATATTTTCATGGGCTTATTTTTTATTGGCACTGTACATAACACGGAGTTTCATACCATTTTCATGCAAGCATATAATAGTACTATGGCAATGTATCTCCCCACCCCCTGATGATCTCCCCCATTCCCTTTTTCCTCCTCCCTTCTGTTGTTAGTACCATTTATCTCCCTAGACAGTTTGGCTTCCACTTTCGATATATACATTATCTATGCATTTCTATAAAATCTAAGGTCCACAAGTGAAAGGATAGATGTGTTCTTTATTTGTCTTTTTGAGTGCGATATAATTAGCTAAAAAAAATTCTCCCATTTTATTTACTTTCTTACCAGCAAAATAATGTTTTTCTTTATAGCCAAATACAATTCTATTGTTTAATATTACCTACTATTATAAGCTATAATTCGTATCCTCGGGAACTCTTTGAACATAAGAAAATACATAAATGATGGCTCAAGAATAAAATCAAGGTTAAACAATGGGTTTTTGAGTGTTTAGAATCTCCAGAAAAGCACTGAACCCAGCTGTGACGGTTCATGTGCTCCCTGAGACCAAAGGTCCATGATGAATATCAGAAACAGTGAGAGGCAGGAATTTGCATGATCCGTTTGTGTGCACAAAATGAAATTCTGTGCTGATTCTTCTCACAGTGAAAGACATCTTTCCCATTTTCTTTTTTTTTTATGAACAAAAATCAATGACATATTTATTACCAAAACAATACTGCATGTATATGCTCAAGAAAATGTGTCAGGGAAAATTCTTTATAAGGAACTGATTCTTGGTTTAAGGGGGAGCAACAAAACAAAATAAGATAGGCAAATATGATTAGAAAAAGTATTGACATCTGTATCCATCAAATGTGTTCAGGAATTTACATTGAGGTTAATTAAAACTGCTGGTAGATATAATCAATTATGAAGCTAAGTCATTTATTAACAAGACGGAAGCAATATATCATGTTAGAACACATAATTTCAGGGACAGAGGAATGGCTCTGTGGTTAAGAGTATCAGTTGCTCTTGAAGAAGAAAGACTTAATGCCCAACATCTAAATGGTGGTTCACAACCATTCTTTTTTTTTTTTTCCATTTTCTGTTGTTATATAAAAATAGCTATCTTCAGGAACAAAATAATAGAAATATTCTAATACAAACAGTGTGGTTTGAATTTATTCAGTCACCACTTGCTACATACTCTTACAATATGCCACCTCCACCAATACTTTAACAATATATTGATTCCAGTGAGAGAGCTACCCAGTTGAACACTGACAATTATAAAAACACAATGTATAAAATACATTCTTTGGTAGTCTGTGTGATAAGGTGCTTGCCTTCTGAGCACGATAAGCTAAATTTAGTCCCTGTAAACTGCATTTTTTAAAAAGACCAAGTGTTACATGACATGCACTTGTACTCCCAATGCTAGGAGGGTGGTAGACACAGGCAGCTCCCTGGGGACTGTGGCCATCCTAGGTTACTTGTCAAGGACCTAGCTGATGAAAAACTCTGTCTAAGCTAGAAGGCAAGGGATATGTCACCTAAAGAATAACAAATAATGCTGTTCTCTGTCCTCCTCAGGAACACATGGATCTTCACACATAAACATGCACATGGAGATACACGTGAATACATAAAAAACAATGTTTTTAAAATACATTGTTTGGCCATCTTCTGATACATATGCAGCTAGAGATGCGAGCTCTAGGGGGTACTGGTTAGTTAATATTGTTGTTCCACCTATAGGGTTGCAGATTCCTTTAGCTCCTTGGATACATTCTCTAGCTCCTCCATTGGGACCCCTGTGATTCATCCAATAGCTGACTGTGAGCATCCACTTCTGTGTTTGCTAGGCCCAAGAATAGCCTCACAAGAGACAGCTATATCAGGGTCCTTTCAGCAAAATCTTGCTAGTGTATGCAATGGTTTGGAGGCTGATTATGGGATGGATCCCCAGGTATGGCAGTCTCTACATGGTCCATCCTTTCGTCTCAGCTCCAAACTTTGTCATTGTAACTCCTTCCATGGGTGTTTTGTTCCCAATTCTAAGAAGGGACAAAGTGGCCATCAGTGGAAAGAGAGGCCCATTGGTCTTGCAAACTTTATATGCCTCAGTACAGGGGAACGCCAGGGCCAAGAAGTGGGAGTCGGTAGGTAGAGGAGTGAGGGGGAGGGCATGGAGGGACTTTTGGGATAGCATTGGAAATGAGAATACTTAATAAAAAATTTGATAAATTTCATGTGACAGGAGTAAAAAAAATACATTGTTTGGGGAGGAAAAATATTCCATTCTATTGATATGTGCTTACTTAACAGAGGGAAAAATAATAGAGAAAGTTCTTAAGTGTGCTGAGTGCCTAGTGTAATCATGAACAGCAGATAGTTTGATAAGTTAGTTAGTCTTCATTGCATCATCAGGAAATCTCAATGAGTCCTGTCTTGTAAAGGAGTAAAGTATGTGTGACTACCCTGCAAATAAAGTTGATTCTAGAGACATGTGCTAAGACACATTTCTATGAAAAATAAAAAAAGAAAATATAATCAGAAAACGATAAAATGTTTAATCTTATTAGTAGTAATCTTAATTCTAATTCTTAATTAATTCTAGTTATAATACATAATTCAATAATGTTCTGTAAGATTATTATTGGTATTATAGAGATACATACCTCTCAAATGTAGAGATCACATTCCCCATTTTATAGGGAGGAAACTAAATTCTAGGAAATTAAATATACATCGGCTAGGGTAGCTATGTAAATATAACCTTAAAATTTATAAGTAGTCCAATCCCATTACTTGGAGTTCCACAGGACACCAAGCTAACAACAATAGGAGGACCTGGTACAGATCTTTGCAGGCATCATGCTTGCCACTTTGGTCTCTATGAGCCCATGGAAGCCTTGCTTAATTGAGTCAGTGAGATGTGTTCTCCTAATGTCCGCCATCCCCTGTGACTTCACAGTCTTTCCTTCTTCTCTTCCATGGGGTTACATGAACTTCAAGGGAAGGACCCAATGGAGGCCTTCAGTTTAGATTCTCTCTGCATAATGTCTGGCTGTGGGTCTCAGTACTCACTCTCACATGCTGCTGGAGAAAGCCTTGCTGATGGCAACTGGACAAGACACTAATCTATGGATATAGTAGAATATCATTTTTTTTCAGTTGTGCTTGGCTCTATCCTAGGGCCATCCTACTCTGGACTATCCAGCCTCTTTTTTGTGTTTTGTGTTGTCTCTTGGGGGCCTATTTTTTTCTGGGAAGAAAATAAATTGGGAGTAGAGCTGCAGTGGAGGGAGGGTAGGTTGAGAGGCCTGAGAGGAGTAGAAGGAGTGGAAACTATGGTCAAGATGTATTGTATGAAAGAAAAATCTATTTTCAATAAAATAAAATACATGTCTTTGCAGGTCAAAAGACTGATAGGTATGTATATAGCTAGTTGACATATAAGTCTGACATGGAAGGTTCATTACTTCTGAGTATAGTAAAAATCATCCATTATATTTCTGGAGGAAATGGTATATTATTTAATAGATCATATTATATAGGATTTATTTGCTTCAACTGTTAATGCAATGTCTTCTAGCAAAATATGATTGGCATATGAAGCAAATTCCTTGGGTTTAAAAGACAAGACCTACCTCTGAGTTGATGACCTGTTAAATTATTTTTTTGTATCTCCATAGTCATTTCCAACTATAATTATTAAGTGAAATAAAAGATGAGTGCAGCTTTGTGATTCTACATTAGGAAACCCAACAGCTCAAACACAGATACGAGCATTTAAACACCTTGTTTCTATGTGCCTGATGCAGCCTACAGGAATAAAATTTAATTTAACATTCCAGTAATTCCTTAAAGATAAAAAAAAAAAAGAAATAGCTTTCACACCGCAGTTACCAACCTGTCAACTTACATAGACACATTGTCATACTAACCAAATTTTATTATACATATTGCAATGAGACTACAAACAAAAAAAATGCTTCTTTCATTTTCATGAGTTGGGTAATTTCACCTGTGAAATTAGAAACTCTAGCACTATTTAGTGGGCACAGCACTGAAGATGTTACTCTCAATACGTATAAGCTTCAATTAGTGTGCTGATACACATGGTGTCAGTGCATGGGCGCCTTGGCTGTAACTGTTTTCTGTATGAGCATATCTCTCCTTTGTGTTACCTTACTGTGCTTTATGAACTCAGCGTTGTTTGCATATGGGCATTTTGCTGGTTTCTCTGCATAGGAGAGGTCTATCTGCTACTACTTATCCTACTACTTGCTACTACTTTCATGTCTCTGTATCAAATTTTGATAATTTTTATAGTGTTTGAAAAGTTGCATTAGAATGTCATATCTGAGCTTGCTCTGGGATCCCTGATAGGGGCCTTATATTGTAGAATGCCATAGACCATATCCATCTAAACCAGCAAACTTAAGTGCTAAAGCCTGCACTCTGACTGCCTCACTGAACAGTCATCCCACTGTCTTCTCTATTCCCTGACATATGACATTGACATTAAACCAGCTGATAATCAAATAACCTCTAAGTGTTCAAATAAAAACAAAAACTCTACTTCGCTTACATTTTTTTTCAAATCAATTATTTAATCTTCCACATTACCTACCTATTTCAAGTTTTTCTTTTTTTGGATATTTTATTAATTTACATTTCAAATTTTATCCCTTTCCTGGTTCCCCACCCCCTGAAAACCTCCTATCTCATCCCTCCTCCTTCTGCTTCTATGAGGGTGTTCCCCCCACTCCAGCCTCCCCACCCTTGCATTCTCCTACACTGGAGCATCAAGCCTTCACAGGCACAAGGGCATCTTCTCCAATTGATGCCAGACAAGGCCATCCTCTGCTACATATGTGGCTGGAACCATGGGCCCCTCCATGTGTACTCCTTGGTTGGTGGTTTAGTCCCTGGGAGCTCTGGGGGTTCTGGTTGATTGGTACTGTTGTCCTTCCAATGGGTTGCAAACCCCTTCAACTCCTTTAGTCCTTTCTCTATCTCCTCCATTCAGGACCCTGTGCTCAGTCCAATGGTTGGCTGTGAGCACCCACCTCTGTGTTTGTTCTGACAAATACAGTCTCTGGAAGAGCCTCTCAGGAGACAGCTACATCAGACTCCTGTCAGCATGCACTTCTTGATATCCATAGTGTCTGTGTTTTGTGACTGTATATGGGAAGGCTCCCCAGGTTGGACAGTCTCTAGATGGCCTTTCCTTCAGTTTCTGCTCCACACTTTGTCTCCGTATTTGCTCCCATGAGTATTTTGTTCCCCTTTCTATGTAAGACTGAAATATCTACATTTTGGTCTTCCTTCTTCTTGGGCTTTCTGTGTTCTGTGAAGTGTATCTTGGATATTCCGAGTTTTGAGGCTAATATCCACTTATTAGTGAGTGCATAACGTGTGTGATCTTTTGTGACTGGGTTACCTCACTCAGGATATTTTCTAGTTCCATCCATTTACCTAAGAATTTCATGAATTCATTGTTTCTAATAGCTGAGTAATACTCCATTTTGTAAATGTACCACAGTTTCTGTATGCATTCGTCTTTTGAAGGACATCTGGGTTGTTTCCAACTTCTGGCTATTATAAATAAGGTTGCTATGAACACAGTGGAGCATGTGTTCTTATTATATGTTGGAGCATTTTCTGGATATTCCCAGGAGTGGTATACATGTGTCCTCAGGTAAAACTATATCCAGTTTTCTAAGAAACATCCATACTGATTTCCAATGTGGTTGTACCAGCTTACAATCCCAGCTTATTTTAAAATGAGAATTAGAAATTATTAAACTTATTATAGAAGATGCCAAAAAGCAAAACTGGCTTCTTTTTCATTAATTACTTAATTAATTTTTTACTTTACATCCATTCATAGTCCCTTTCTTTCCTGTCCTCCCAGTCCCATCCTTAAAGTTTCTCCTCACATTACCCTCTACTCTTCTCCTCAGAGAAGGGGAAGACACCCTTGGTAACTGTCCTACCCTGGAATGTCAGTCCCAGCAGGACTGTACATCTCTCCCACTGAGGCCCAACAAGGTAGTCCAGTTAAGATAAGGGAAAATAATGGCTGCCAACAGAGTCAGAGGCAGCCCCCACTCCAATTGTTAGGTGAAGAACAAGCTGCATATCTGCTCTAAATGAGCAGAGAGCCTAGGCCCAATTCCCATGAGCCCAGGTTAGTTGATTCTGTAGTCTTCTTGTGGTGTCCTTGACCCCTATGGCTTGCTCAATTGTATCCCTCACTCTTCCATAAGATTCCCTGAGGTCCATCCGATGTTTGGCTATGAGTCTCTACATCTTCATCCATCTACTGCTATATGAAGCCTCTCAGGAGACAGTTATGCTAAGTTCCTGTCTGCAAGCACTGCAGAGAATCATTAATAATGTCAGGGGTTGGCTTTCTGGATGGATCTCAAGTTGGGGCAGTCATTGGCTTGCTGTTCCCTCTGCTCCATCTTTATCCCTGCATATCTCATAGGCAGGACAAATTTTGGGTTAAAAGTTTTGTGTGTGGGTTGATGCCCCTCTCCTTCCACTGGAAGTCTTGCCTGACTCCAGGAGGTGGCCTTCAGTTTCCATGTCCCCCACTGATAAGAATCTCAGCTTGGGTCACCAACATAGTCTTCAAGAAGTCTCCCAGTCTCAGGTCTTCACTCATCCCAGAGATGCCTCTCATTGATTTCCCTTCTCTAAACAGCTAGCTAAGAAAGCCAAAGAAAGTTCACAGTTCATGCTACTCCCATGAACACAGAAAGTAAATGAAAACAAAGCAGCCCCATTATTAATGAGATTGTTTTCATGGTCCAGAAAGAAATTCTTGTGTAGTTTCCTCATGTCTCTCTCCCTTTGTTGAATTCCAGATGAATGGAGACTTTCTATGTATTATGTTTTAGCTTCCTAGGGGCTCCTTTATTATTACACAAAAGGCGCCTTTAGGAAGGCAGTTTCCGAATCCCAAGACTTCTTATCTGACCTAGCTGTTGCCTTGAAGGACTGATCACCTAAGCAGTTCTCAGCCATAGGAGACCCTCTGGCTTGTCAGGCATGTCTCAGGACTAAGTTATGAACAGGCTCTAAAAATTCTTCAAAAGAACAACCGCATAAAATCTCAGATAACAATCAATGACAAAGGGCTTCTTCAAAGTTTAGGTGCCATTACTCCAGATTCATGCCAGAGACAAGAGTTCTGCTAAAAGTCTGCTATACATAGAAGTACTAAGCAGAAATATAGGTGTTCCTGTATGCACCTGGCTCCCACACAGGTGCAGCTCCCCCAACAATCAGCATCTTCTTACCAAGTGCTGAATTTGGTGTAAGAGAAGAGTCCATATTGCCATAGTATCCCCAGTCCATGGTTCACATTAAGGTTCAGTCTAAATAGTGAACATTCATTGGGTTTAAACCAATTTTCAAGGAGCTGTTTCTACTATAAGAGTGTTTCAATACTCATGGCAACATTGTGTACTCTTTACACTTACACATCAATTCTTTCATAGAGGCATACTTAAACTTTTTAAATGACTGTATAAAACACATTATTTTACATCTTCTGCATATGATGTGTTTAGTAGTATTTGCATTATTGTTATATTCTTTATATTATCTGGATTTATGTACTATATATTTTTTAAGGTTCATGATATAAATTTGATACATTATAGGCATTATAAAATGACTGCCACAGTCAAGCTAACATACTTATTATCTCACTGTTCCAATTGCTACCACAGTGGTGTAGCAATACATAATACCAATCAGTGTAGTAAATTCCTCATATATAATACAATTACCAACTGTAATGTATTCCATGAATGCTTCAAATGCTCAAATTATGCACATCTCCTAACTGAATCTACACTTCTATCATCCCTCCTCTTTCCCCTACTTCCCATCCCAAGCAGCCACCACTCTGCTGCCCACTTTTAGGATCTAGCTCTGTGGGAGTCCACAGAGACATTAGATCATACTTTCATTCTAACTCATGTTTTGAAAAGAACAAAGTGATTTTTTTTCTTTAATTGTACTCATGATTCATGTGTACATCCAGCCATTTGTTTTTCCCTCACTAGTTGCTTTTGTCCATAACTGGTCATTTTCTTGGTGCCAGATTAGAGATGTGCATATAGTCTCTGAGATACGAAAGGAGTTACATGTAAACACAAGGAAGAATCAAATAGTAAAAATGAATAAAGGGTTCAGCAAATCTCAGAAATATGAACTTGGTTCATCTGTGTCATCAGACTTAAGATATGTTTAGAGCCTACTTTGTACATGTAATTAGATAAAAAACTTACTAACATTAAGTTGATCATTGATTTCTCTAAATTCCTATAGAATTTATAATAATGACACCTTTTCCTTTCAGACATTATGAGTATTTTCAAAATTGGAAATGTCTGAAATGCACTAATTTGATCTATTAAAATGTACAATTCAATGATTTAGTATGCATATATAATTGTAAAAGAATCAGCATTTAGTAATTTTAATAAATCTCCACATTGCTCAAAGAAACATACCATTATCATATTCTGCCCAGCTCCCTGGTCACCAGTAACCAGTAGTTTCTCTATTTGTGTGGATAGCTTCTATTCTAACTAATCCCTCTAAATTTTTATTTTCTGGACTTTTTATGTAAATGAAATGCTAAAACATTGGGTGATAATAGCTAATGATTCACCAATATTTTGGAGGTCTATCCATGTTGTAGTATGTGTTAGTAACTTACCCCAATTAATTGTCAATATTCCAAGAAGGACATTTCAGTTTCCATTAATCTCCTGGTAGGAATTGTTTACACTTCTGGGTCTTGTTGGTAAAATGATTTTGAAAACTCAAATGAAATTTTTACATGAATATGCATCTGTATTCTTAAGAGTTGAAATGAGTAATCACATTGTCGATGATAGCAAGTCAAGCATATTCCAAATGTTTTCACAGTGTATGAGCCATTTTCATTCCCACCAAAAGCATTCACATATTGATTTATCTCTGTGTTCTCCAACAGTGTTAACTAGCTCTTTGTTTACAGCTGTGTTAATGATCTTGAAGTGGAATTTTATCATGATTTAAATATCCATTTCACCACTCAATAATGACAGCAGACATTTTCCATGTGTTTAGAAGCCATCATATACCTGCTATTCAGAAACATCTTTTCAATGATCTTTTATCATTGAGTTGTAAGAGTTCTTTTACATTCTAGACACAAATCCCCCATTACATCTAAGAATTGCAAATGATTCCCCTTGGTGCATGGGTTGTCAAATCACTTTATTTATCAAGTTCTCTAAAGAAGAAAGAGCTTTATCTTGATGAGGTCTAAATTATCAATCTCCTCATTTATTACTTGTGGGGCTTGGGCTGCATCTATGCAATCACTCCCGACTGAATGAAGATCATGAGGATTCTTTCCCATGTTATCTCCTAAATTTTAACTTATATTTAGATCACTGACATGCTTTGAATCATTCTTTGTGCATGGTATAAAAAAGCCTAGATTCACTCTTCTGCATGCATATATTCATGCAACCTAGGTGCTGTATCTCCATCCACCATTAACTAGAATGACAATTGATTCAATCACCTAGTTTGTACACTTGCTATTATTTTAATTGTATTCTTCCCTTAGTTTATTATTCTCCTTCATCGATTCACTTTTCATTATTATTTTTTATTTTCTAACTTTTTGAAGAAGTCTTGCAAGTCACTGAATATCAGTTTATCATAACGTATGTGCTTTATAGTTAAAATTGGATTTGTTGTGATTTGATTCAAATAGTATTGTCCTTTGAGACTCTTTCTTAGATTTATTTTATGTTGCATGTATGTGGGCCACAGTATATGTGTGTTCATCATATACATGTTGAGACCAGAAGAGAGCACTGAATCTTAAATCAAGGTTACAGCCACCTTATATGAGTGCTGGAAACAAAACTCAAGTCCTCTGGAAGAGCAACACCGTGTCTTCTTAACCAGTGAGCCATCTCTCTAGACAACCCTCCCTGCTTGAGATTCTTTTCAAAAACTTTAATACTTAACATTTTTATATTTATTCATACCATTTGAAATTTGGTAATATTTATTTATACCTCAAAAATAATAACTCTTATGAAATTTTCCATGTCCAATTAAAGAGATTACAAATTTTTTGATTATTAAAAAATATTTCATATTCTTTGAACCATGTGACTTTACTGCTTTATTATTTAGTTAGTTCAGAAGTTATAGTAATATATGCCATTACCATGCAGTTTTTTGTTTTGTTTTGTTTTGTTTTTTTATGAAAATTGCTCTGTAGTACAGCTTTAGATCAGGAATGGTAATTCTCCCAGAGGTTCTTTTATTGTTGAGAATAGTTTTTGCTATTGTAGGTTTTTTGTTATAACAGATGAATTTGCGAATTGGTCTTTCTAACTCTGTGAAGAATTGAGTAAGAATTTTGATGGGCATTGCATTGAATCTGTAAAAATGGCTTTTGGCAAGATAGCCATTTTTATTATACTAATCCTGCCAATCCATGAGCCTGGGAGATCTTTCCATCTTCTGAGATCTTCTTTGATTTCTTTCTTCAGAGACTTGAAGTTTTTATCATACAGATCTTTTACTTCCTTAGTCAGAGTCACACCAAGGTATTTTAAATTATTTTTGACTATTGTGAAGGGTGTTGCTTCCCTAATTTTTTTCTCAGCCCATTTATTCTTTGTGTAGAGAAAGGATTTGTTTGAGTAAATTTTATATCTAGCTACTGCAATGAAGTTGTTTATCAGGTTTAGGAGTTCTCTGGTGGAATTTTTAGGGTCACTTATATATACTATCATACCATCTGCAAATAGTGATATTTTGACTTTTTCCTTTCAAATTAATATCCCGTTTATCTCCTTTTGTTGTCGAATTGCTCTGGCTAGGACTTCAAATACTATATTGGTAGGGAGAAATTGGGCAGCCTTGTCTAGTCCATGATATTAGTAGGATTGCTTCAAGTTTCTCTCCATTTAGTTTGATGTTGGCTACTGGTTTGCTGTATATTGCTTTTATTATCTTTAAGTATGGGCCTTGAATTCCTGATATTTCCAAGACTTTTTACCATGAATGGGTGTTGGATTTTGTTAAATGCTTTCTCAGCATCTAATGAGATGATCATGTGGTTTTTCTCTTGGAGTTTGTTTATATAGTGGAGTACGTTGATGGATTTCCCATATATTAAGCCATCCCTGCATCCCTGAGATGAAGCCTACCTGATCATGATTGTTTTGATGTGTTTTTGGATTCTGTTTGGGAGAATTTTATTGAATATTTTTACATCGATATTTATAAGGGAAATTGGTTTGAAGTTCTCTTTCTGTGTTGGGTCTTTATGTGATTTAGGTATGAGAGTAATTGTGGCTTCATAGAATGAATTGGGTAGAGTACCTTCTGTTTCTATTTTGTAGAATAGTTTAAAGAGAATTAGAATTAGTTCTTCTTTCAAGGTCTGATATAACTCTACACTAAACCCATCTGGGCCTGGGCTTTTTTTGGTTGGGAGACTATTAATGACAGTTTCTATTTCTTTAGTGGATATGGGACTGTTTAAATCAATAGTCTGATCCTGATTAAACTTTGTTAGCTGATATCTGTCTAAAAATTGTCCATTTCTTCCAGGTTTTCCAGTTTTGTTGAGCATAGGCTTTTAGAGTAGGATCTGATGATGTTTTGTATTTCCTTTGGTTCTGTTGTTATGTCTCCCTTTTCATTTCTGATTTTGTTAATTAGAATACTGTCCCTGGGCCCTCTAGTTAGTCTGGATAAGGATATATCTATCTTGTTGATTGTCTCAAAAAAAAAAAAAAAACAGCTCCTGGTTTGGTTGATTCTTTGTATAGTTCTTTTTGGTTCCACATGGTTGATTTTAGCCCTGAGTTTGATTATTTCCTGCTTCATCCTTGGGTGAATTTGCTTCATTTGGTTCTACAGCTTTTAAGTGTGCTGTCAAGCTGCTAGTGTATCTTCCTCTAGTTTCTTTTTGGAGGCACTCAGAGCTATGAGTTTTCCTCATAGGAATGCTTTCATTGTGTCCCATAAGTTTGGGTATGCTGTGGCTTCATTTTCATTAAACTCTAAAAAGTCTTTAACTTCTTTCTTTATTTCTTCCTTGACCAAAGTATCATTGAGTAGAGTTGTTCTTCGGCTTCCATATGAATATTGGCTTTCTATTATTTATGTTGTTATTGAAGATCATTCTTTTTTTCTTTTTTTTTCTTTTGGTTTTTCAAAACATTTTCCTCTGTAGCCCTGGGCTGTCCTGGAACTCACTTTTTAGACCAGGCTGGCCTCGAACTCAGAAATCTGCCTGTCTCTACCTCCCTAGTGCTGAGATTAAAGGTGTTCGCCACCACACCTGGCTTAAAGATCATTCTTAGTCTGTGGTGATCTAATAGGATGCATGGGATAATTTCAATATTTTTGTATCTGTTAAGGCCTGTATTGTGACCAATTATATGGTCAATTTTGGAGAAGGTGCCATATGGTGCTGAAAAGAAGGTATATCCTTTTGTTTTAGGATAAAATGTTTTATAGATATCTGTTAAATCCATTTGTTTCATAATTTCTGTTAGTTTCAATGTGTCTCTGTTTAGTTTCTGTTTCCAGGATGAGAGTGGGGTGTTGAAGTTTCCCACTATTATTTTGTGAGGTGCAATATGTGCTTTGAGTTTTACTAAAGTTTCTTTAATGAATGTGGCTGCTCTTGCATTTGGAGCATAGATATTCAGAATTGAGAATTCATCTTGGTAAATTTTATCTTTGATGAGCATGAGTGTGCCTCCTTGTCTTTTTTGATAACTTTGGGTTGGAAGTTGATTTTATTGGATATTAGAATGGCTGCTCCAGCTTTTTTCTTCAGATCATTTGCTTGGGAAATTGTTTTCCAGCCTTTCATTCTGAGGTAGTATCTATCTTTTTCCCTGAGGTGGGTTTCCTGTAAGCATCAAAAAGTTGGATCATGTTTATGTAGTCAGTCTGTTAGTCTATGTCTTTTTATTTGGGAATTGATTCCACTGATATTAAGAGATATTAAGGAAAAGTAATTGTTGCTTTTTGTTATTTTTGTTTTTAGAGTTGGGATTCTGTTCTTGTGGCTGTCTTCGTTTAGGTTTGTTGAAGGATTACTTTCTTGCTTTTTCTAGGGTGTATTTTCCCTCCTTGTGTTGGTGTTTTCCCATTATTATTGAGACCTTTGAAGGTCTCAATTCATGGAAGGTGTTGTGTGAATTTGGTTTTGTCATGGAATATTTTGGTTTCTCCATCTATGGTAATTGAGAGTTTTGCTGGATATAGTAGCCTGGGTTGGCATTTGTGTTCTCTTAGGGTCTGTATCACATCTGCCTAGGATCTTCTGGCTTTCATAGTCTCTGGTGAGAAGTCTGGTGTAATTCTATTAGGTCTGCCTTTATATGTTACTTGACCTTTTTCCCTTATTTCTTTTAATATTATACCTTTTTTTAGTGGATTTGTTGTTCTGATTATTATGTGTCAGGAGGAATTTCTTTTCTGGTCCAGTCTATTTGGAGTTCTGTAGGCTTCTTGTATGTTCATGGGCATCTCTCTCTCTTTACTTTAGGAAAGTTTTCTTCTATAATTTTGTTGAAGATATTTACTGGCCCTTTAAGTTAAAAATCTTCATTCTGATCTATTCCTTTTATCCTTAGCTTTGATCTTCTCATTGTTTCCTGGATTTCCTGGATGTTTTAAGTTAGGATCTTTTTACATTTTGCATTTTCTTTGATTTTTGCATCCATGTTTTCTATGGAACCTTCTGCACCTGAGATTCTCTCTTCTATGTCTTTTATTCTGTTGCTGATGCTCACATCAATGGTTTCTGATTTCTTTCCTAGGATTTCAATCTCCAGAGTTGTCCCCCTTTGGGTTTTCTTTATTGTTTCTACTTCCTTTTTTAGATCTTGCATACTGTTGTTCACTTCTTTCACCTGTTTGGTTGTGTTTTCCTATAATTCTTTAAGGGATTTTTGTGCTTCCTCTTTAAGGACTTCTATCTGTTTAGCAGTGTTCTCCTGTATTTCTTTAAGTGAGTTATTAATGTCCTTCATAAAATCCTCTACGAGCATCATGAGATATGATTTTAAATCCTAATCTTGCTTTTCAGGTGTGTTGGGTTATCCAGGACTTGCTGTAGTGGGATTACTGAATTCTGATGATGTCGAGTGGTCTTTGTTTCTGTTGGTAGGATTCTTTTCACCATCTGGTAATCTCTGATGTTAGATATTCTAGCTGTCTCTGACTGGAGCTTGTTGCTCCTGTGATTCTGTTAACCTCTCTCAGCCCTCCTGGAAGTTCAACTCTTTCCTGAGTCAGAGCACTTGCTGTAGGCAAGTTCTTCTCTGTAGAGCCTATGTCTGAGGCTCAGCTTTGCCTCCTGGATGAGGATGAAGGCCCAAAGGGACAATGTCCAAGAAGCTCTGTTGCTTCTGTGGTCCATGCCTTCTCCTGCATTTACTGGTCTCTGAGAGATCTGGGATAGAAGATCAGCATTCTACTTATTTAAAAACATTAATACATCAATTTGAATTTAAGAAAAAACATTCAATATACCTAAGGTCATTTTACTATGGCTCATAATAACATAGGGACATGTAGAACCAGATTCAGAGTTTCAAATTATTAAAGTCAAAAGTCTTTCTAGACAGGCATGTAAGTGAGCAACGTCTACTTTGGCATCATTTCTGTTTGTTGCTTCTTTGGGGCTAATTATCTTGAGTTGATCAAATTTCTTCCTCTTTGTACTTGAACAATAATAAACAAACAAGGTTTAGAATGTTTGAACAAGTTCACAGAGTCTGTAGACTCCAGTCATTTTGATGCCTACTGCCAGTCTTCAATGTGACCCATAAAAATGATATTTGTAATTCCTGAGTCTACCACTAAACCTGTTATGCAGTGATGAACCTCATGTATGTCTGGTTCTACGCACACTGTACCTGTCTTGTATTTAAGCTTAGAGTGCACTAATTCTCTCCATAATGCATGCTCAAGTCTCCAAAAGAGTTCTCTGGTATACACAGAACAAGAATTAATTAAAACTCGCATTCCAGTGACTTATTTTGGATCTTGCCATCTGAGATTAAACTTCTTCAAATTGTTTTCCAGTTACTCTGTGAGGGTTTATGGTGCCAGTGGTCCATTTACTTTGGCTGCTTGGGTGGAGGCAGAGTTTTTACTACTGAGGATCAAAGCAACTCTCCTCTTTCTTTACCATTCCCAAAGATGGAAATTTCGGGCTCATCTTTTAACAATCAGATGACTAGGAGAAAGTATATGTCAGACAATAAAGCAACTATTGTCACATATTGTCACCAGTGTGAAGATCAGTCTTCATAAAGCTCACTGCCTATTGCATGGAGACCTTCATTGGTAACATTGGACAGGCCTGCATAACATTGCCTGGAACCAGAAAGAGAATAAACCTTCTCACTACATCTATGTTGCTATTCACCAGACTGAGCTGGGGTAAACTCTGCTAATAGCCCATTTCTCTTAGGTTTCTCTATAGAAGACATCTAGAGATGGAGAAACCTGATAAAAACATTTCAAGCACATTTCTCAGTTACTGTCCGATTATAAACTAATCATTTTTTATTTTGTTTTTTTTTTAATTAGGTATTTATTTCATTTACATTTCCAATGCTATCCCAAAAGTCCCCGACCCGCTCCCCCACCCACCCACTCACACTTCTTGGCCCTGGCTTTCCCCTGTACTGAAGCCAATAAAGTTTGCACGACCAATGGGCCTTTCTTTCCACTGATGGCCAACTAGGCCATCTTCTGATACATATGCAGCTAGAGACATGAGCTCTGGGGGGTACTGGGTAGTTCATATTGTTGTTTCACCTATAGGGTTGCAGATCCCTTTAGCTCCTTGGTTACTTTCTCTAGCTGCTCCATTGGGGGCCCTGTGTTCCATCCAATCGCTGACTGTGAGCATCCACTTCTGTGTTTGTTAGGCTGCGACATAGTCTCACAAGAGACAGCTATATAAGGGTCCTTTCAGCAAAATCTTGCTGGTGTATGCAATGGTGTCAGCATTTGGAGGCTGATTATGGGATGGATCCCCAGATGTGGCAGTCTCTAGATGGTCCATCCTTTCATCTCAGCTCCAAACTGTGTCTCTGTACTCCTTCCATGGGTGTTTTGTTCCCAATTCTAAGAAGGGGCAAAGTGTCCACACTTTGGTCTTCATTCTTCTTGAGTTTCATGTGTTTAGCAAATTGTATCTTATATCTTGGCGAGGATGTGGAGAAAGTGGAACACTCCTCCATTTTTGGTGGGATTGCAAGCTTGTACAACCACTCTGGAAATCAGTCTGGAGGTTCCTCAGAAAATTGGACTACCGGAGGATCCTGCAATACCTCTCCTGGGCATATATCTAGAAGATGTCCCAACCGGTAAGAAGGACACATGCTCCACTATGTTCATAGCAGCCTTATTTATAATAACCAGAAGCTGGAAAGAACCCAGATGCCCCTCAACAGAGGAATGGATACAGAAAATGTGGTACATTTACACAATGGAATACTGCTCAGCTATTAAAAAGAATGAATTTATGAAATTCCTAGGCAAATGGATGGACCTGGAGGGCATCATCCTAAGTGAGGTAATCCAATTACAAAAGAATTCACACAATATGTACTCACTGATAAGTGCATAAACTAATCATAATGCTGTCTTTTAAACTGGTCATTCAATTTCTGTAAAATGAAATGAAATTCTCCAGATTCACATGTACCAACTTGTGTATACATGGCTCACATTGTTCATTTAAACGCATGTCTAGAAAGCAATTTGAGGTTAATTCTTCCAAAGCTTGGAATCTGTTCCTATGTATTTATAAGACATGATAAAAATAACATTAGGTATTATAATAACAGCTACTCCTTGAAATATAATTAATATAAGTATTAACTGTGTTTATATATCTATGACCTACCAAATAAAATCCATAATAATAGCTACATGATCATCTCTATAAATCTGTACTGACTTGAGTGGACATCTATAAGGCAAAATGGTAGCTATAAATCCGTTGACTTAAGGTTTAATAAGGGAAAAACAGTTGTATTTCCTCAAAACGCATCGCAAGCAACACAGGTTGTATATGTTCTGTTTCAGAAACATTATCAAATTATTCAGAAAGAAAGAAAACAGCCTGCAGAATTTCACAATTATGAAATCTATTAGCCAGCTTTTATCAGGCACCCTCTCCTATTGCCGTTATCCTTACATCAATGATCCTAAAGCAAGCCTCTCTTTTCAGACACCTTTGTTTCATGTCAAATGTAGAATTGACTCAGATCAAATCAGTTACACAGATTCAAAAGTATATTTTTTTGTTCTGCATTCTTCTCAGTAGAATACATAGTGTTTCACAGTGTCTCTTTCTTCTTGAGAACAAAGGATTGAAAAATATAAACACCATTGAAATTCAGTTGTCCTTTAATGTATTAGGGTTTCAAATATTCATTTCTTATATTTTGTTTATGAGAATGGTTGAAAAATGAAGATGAGATTCTCAATTGTTGCACCTGCTCATTTGTGGACATGGACAAGATGATGAAATTGTAGTTCACTGTGTTCCCCTTCCCATAATCACTTCAGGAAAGGTTTGATCGATGGTGCCCAGGGCTGTGTGCAGTCAACTGAAACACATCATTCCTCCATAATTGTTCTATTTCCATTGAAATACCTAAATTTCTTTAACTTTATTCAGTTGCTTTTTTTCAATAAAATAACATACTTTAACTCTATATTATTCCCTTTTTATTGTTATTGTTCATACAAAAGTCACCAAGAGAATGTGTATGCAGGGTGGAAACAAATAATATGTGAAGTCTAACTTTAAATTTAGTTAGATGGCTGAATGTCAAAGACCAGCTTTTTGGCACCTCAGGGTAAACTGAGCCCAGCAGCCACTGGGGGCCAATTCTTAGAGCCAGTAATGGGGGTTAGTCCAGATACCATACATATAGAGCCTGTTGCCTATGGCATGTAGTAGTTAGAGAAGAGAAAGGAGGAATCAAACACTCATACACAGAGACTAACTTTGAAGCCAAGAGAAGCTCCAGCCATTTAGTTCTTCCCTTAAGGGGTTCCTTTTTATACCCCTTTAGACAATTTTTTAAAATATCTATTAAGAAGAAAATTACCTCATAGCCACAAGTTACACATTTTCCAGAGATAATCACCATAAAAACATATTCTTTACAAACATATTAAAGTCATTAAACAAAAGGAAATTATAACAGGACATTGGTTATGTGTTTCTTATATGAAACATATCTAAGTAAACAATTCTCATCGATCTTTCTTTCTAAAACCTCATAGTGACCTCAAAGCAGTAACTTTTTAGTCATTGGTTGACAGAAATTAAGCAGGCCAAGTCTATAGTCAGCAGTTTCTCCCTGTGCTTGCTTGACAACAAACTGTACTTACTAAGAAACAGATCATCTATCTTTTTACATCTTATTTTTGAAGCTCTGATCGGCTAAGTTGGCTAATCCTTTGTTTTCTGTTCTTATACTAGAATTATTTACTCTTTATTATAACTTACTATTTTCTGGTGCACACCAAAAACCTGTTACTTCATTCCTAGATCACAGAATCAAGGAACTCAGTTCCAACCTAGAGTGCAGGCTTGCTTTGATCATTAGTGTGTCCCAAGCCTATGCTCACCGCTTCAGTGACATGCCTGTGATCCATGGATGCTCACCGTACTACTTTCGCTAACTCAAGCTGCTTTTGCTATTCTGTGAGGAAGGGGCACATTTATTCTTGATTCTCACTTAAAACTTTCTATCAACTGTCCTAATTTCATAACTTTATATTTTCTATCAACTACCCTAACTTCCCAAAGTTATTTAAATCAAGCTAACTTCCTAAAACTACTTAAGTAAAGGCAAAAATTCAATAAAATCATTATTTCATCTAGAAAGCAATATCTCAAGAATTTTCATTTTTGTGTTGATTTGTAAGAAACTTGTCCAACAGAGTGGGCTATTGCCAAGGAAGTAATCACAGCAGGCTATAGGGAGCAAGGGTCTCCCAGTGTCCACTCACAACAAGCCAAATAAATGAGGAAGGAGTATGACAAACAATGAGAAAGCACATCAGAAATCAGAAGAAATCTTGCAAAAGTCTCTGGGGTAGTGAAGTATCAGCGCTCACCCATCACAGAGAAGCAGGACAATGGGCCTTCTCCAGAGCAGAACAGTGAGAGTTAACATGGCAATTGTAGCACTTCCTTCATGGTGTCTGGCAGCTCAGACCTTTTTGAAAAAATTTTCAGTGGAGTTTTAAAATCAACCCTTCTGGGTTTGCCACATGAGTTATAGCAACAAAGAAAACAATTTAATTTTTCATACCCTGTCTCATTAGCTTTTTAAAATTCTCATCTTAAGAGATATTATTACCTATTCTAGATAAGCAAAAGATGATAGAAGACTGAGGGATGTTACTGGTGATTGTACAATGCAGAACAAAAGTCCATCATTGTTTATCAAAATGGTTGAAAAATGAAGACAAGATTCTCAACTGTTACACCAAAAAGCAATGAACATTTGCATTCCTTTACAAATAAAGATGTGCATTGCAATGGTGTTTATGCTTGAGTCCTTAGATTTCAAAAAGAAAGTATCTTCTCCCAATAAGAAAGTAAAACAAATATGTATACTTTCAAATCTGTTGATTTGAGTTAATCATGAGTTAATTCTACATTTGGCACTGAAACAAAGATGTGTGAAAAACAAAAATTGTCCTAACTTTGTACAATGCAAGGTCCTATTTTGTGCTCCAGTCCAACAATTCTGTACCAATTCTATACCTATAATACAAGACATCGCCATTTTAGCAACCATTTGCACAGATTGAAAACCATGCCCCACTGTCATAGTTTTATTCAATTTTCCTCCCAGAGAATACTAGATGTATTTTCTCACTGTTATGACAGAAATACCAGACAAAAACAAACGAAAGAAGGAAGTATTCAGGTTGACTCATGGTCTAGGGGTTACAGTTCATTGTCATTAGAAAATGTGCAGTAGCAGAAGTGGTTGGCAGCTGGTCACAGTGTACCCACATAAGAAAGACAGGAAGGGGCTGCAGGAGCATCAAGTAGTTGGTAACATTGTAGCCAAATAAGAAGGGAAGTGGCTGAACAAAGAAACTTCAAAGTTCATCCTTAGTGATCCACTTCTTTTAGCAAGGTTTCACCAACCTTCCAGGATGGTTCAACCTGCATGGAACCAAGACATAAACTTGTGAACCTATGAGTCTTTATACTCAAACTGCAGCGATAGCTGACTACTTCCTCTAGACATTTTGTGCATCTTTTTAACACGGTTCTGGGACATTTATTTTCATCTAACAACTTTGATATGGCAGTCTGACTTAGAATTTGTAATTGACAAACCAACCTTGGAATATAGATTTGACAATTTCTTTGAACATTGTACCTAGAAATTTTGCTTGGCTCTAAGAATGAGAAATGTACTGAAGAGTTCTCAGACTTATCGCTCAGAGTCCAAACGTAGGAAACAAATGACATCAGGACCAGGAAAGCAGAAAGTTTAACCATTGGAAGGTTAGAAGACTGTTGGAATGAAAGACTCCTAGAGTTAGAACAACTTAGCCAGCATGAAAATCCTCAGATCATTCCAAAGACCAGGCTTGGAACAAGAGGACACACCTCTCAGAACTGCCTTTAATATTTAGCAGACTAGACATCAGATGCACCAGCTTTGTTGCTGGAATCTGATGTTTTCAAAACCTTATCTTGACTGCCACACAAGCAATGAACTGCAAGATTCATTTGAAAGGGTTTAATTTGCATATGGAACCGAAGCTATCTCCCTGTGGAGAAAATATATTCTAGCTCTCTGAATCTGGAAGGAGGGAGAGCTAGAATTAAAGAGGGCTCAGTAGGGTTTCCAATTCTAGATTCTGTCCTTCCCTTCCAAGAACTTGAATGTCCTTTCTACTTCTGGTGACACTGCTGCTAAAGCAGAATTTCTCCTTTTAATGCAGCCTGACCATCGACATACCATGATTACACTCAAATTTAGAAATATATATATTTAATCTATATGCGTGTAAAGAAAAGTAAGAGAAAAGTTAGTGAAGTGTTTCTTAGATAATCTATGAAAACTTTCATGTTTAGGAGACATTTGTTTGATCATTTCTGTACTTACAAACAGCAAAAACAGATAGTAAGTTAAGAAAAGCATTCTACAAGTCTCATATCAGAAATGGTTAAGCTTATTTACGTAAAGATTTTAGAGGTTTCAATTATAATTTTCAGATGTATAATTTACCACCAAAACTTCACATTTCTATATTGTTCTGAACTCTACATAATGTATTCTAGAAACAGAACCCAAAGCTGTACTTCCCAGGTACAAAATCTCTGCTATTTGGAAATTAGTTCAAGCATCGTAGGAAGCCAGGCAAGGCCAAGCTATTAACCTGTCTGCTGGAAAGAGGAAAGACATATTGCTTGCATACACTGGAGCCTCTAATGCAATTGTTTACTAATTAACTTACACATAAACATAGACATTTGCATTCCCTCAGTTAGAATATGTAAGTAGAAATATGAATTTGCCATGTAAAATTGAATTGCCAAAGTAGTACTAGGAAAATTAGTGTCTATAAATGGCAATTTTATTTTTACTTCTTTTATGTCTCTAACCATGTGATGCAATCCATTACCTTTAACTCATTATACTGGGCCTTTATGCAACTCTAAAGACTTGGGGAAGATTTCCACTGTAATGCTGCAATGGAAGCAAGGAGATTTGACAATGTCCTTATATATGTAAAGTTTTTTGCTCTCTTGGTGACTTAAATTGACATATGAAATTATGTAAGTCACAAAAACATGTACAGTGGCCAATATGCTGGTGCCATTTCATGGTGTCTGTAATTACACATCTGATTTTGACATTTGAGATGAGAGTCTATTACTTTTATTTGGGTTTTATATTATTAATCACTACCATGGATCCTTCTGTCCTTTTGTGTCTCAGTGCTAAAAAACAAGTATGGTAAAATCTCATCCCTTAATTGAAACCATTCCCTTCATCAAGCCACTTTGACAATGGAGTGATGTTTCAGAAATTGTTTCAAATCTTTCTTAGTAAAATACATAAGAGATCAGTCTTGTATAATCATAGTGAGGGACCATGTGTCTAATGATCATGGATCCTGCAGGCTGAATCTCTGTATAGAGTTTTACAAGCTAAAGGCATGGGGGTGGTCTGCCTATGATAACTATGGTCCTCTTGGTATTGGGGCTGGTTTAGCTCCTCAGCATTCCTCTTGACTACTCACAAAACCCTTCTTGACCTGTTGGCTCATTTGAAGAGAATGACCCTAGCAGGAAAGGGGGCCTGTGCATTGGTGCATGGCATAAGTAGCTCTACAGTCTTTGTCTAAAATTTCCAGACTATCTTCTACTTCCATTTTAAAGTAGTATAAATGTAGGAGTCATAAGAATTTCAAATTAAGTTATCTTCAAAAATAGCTAGAACTACTAGAACCTCTAGCATATTTCAAAATCATTTTCTTCTGTTAAATTTATATAATATGAAAATGGGTTGAAGAATACAGTGTTCAGGGCTGAGGGTAAAGTTAAAATCATGTTTGTTTGTTTGTTTGTTTGTTTCAACAACTGATCACCAACCAATGCTATTTTTCTTCCTAAATTATTTCTCAGGCTTGGGAAAATGTGTACATAAAGCATAAGTGTGTTGGTTAGTTTTTATTGTTAATTTAACAGAACCTAGAGTCATCTAGGAAGAGGGAACCTTAAATAAAATACTTTATTCCCTGTAAATGTTTATTTTAGCCACATTACATGTTATGGGTAGAAATGAAAGATAGATATATAACTGATGTCCATGATGTGTGATACCATGGGGCTTACTCACAAATGAAGGAAAATTTCATAAATGATATCAATAGGCATAAAATTCAATTGAATATCAAGATCTCATTAGCTTTCCAGCATCATTTCCTTCTTCCTATATCATTCACATTGCACTCATAAAGTCAGAAAAAATATTTAAAAAGAGTTGTTAAAACTAGACTGGGCACAATGTCCTACAACATGGTGAGTAGATTAAAAATGCAGCATATAAGACCGGACACTGTAGCTTTTTGGGTAAAAGTGTATGCCCCCTAGCAGAATGACCTGTGGCCAATTCCAGAACCCATATCAGATGAGAGAAGAATGCATTCCTGAAAGTTTTTTTCTGACCATTACACACTTGCTGTGGCTGTGGCACTTGGGTACCTGTTTCTCTCTATAATAATTATTCTCATGAGAACAAAGATAGATTTGTGGCCACAGGGGGAAAGGGGAAAAGAAAAACATGATTTGCTAAAAAATGAATATTATTGATTTATCAAAATATTATGTTTGTGTTGGGGATGTAAATAATCGTGCCCCTGTGAGTAGGCCAGAGTGCAAACTTGGCCATCATTACTCAGAAGGCTTCTCTCTTGCTTCTTGATACAGTCAGTGTGTCTCACTGAACTTAGAGCTCTCCACTTAGAGTAGTGAGCACCAGATAACTATCTCCACTTCTCCAACTGAGGTTATAAACTTACTCCACCACACCAGACATTAGACTTGGGCCTGGGAGATCAACTTGGTGACATGTTTAAACATGCAAGAACTTTATCCACTGAGCCATTTCCCTACTCCTACATGTCAAAATATGAACTTAATATCTTTGCTTATTTAGTAATGTTATCATGATGCTTATTAGAATTACCAAGATTGGAATAAATGCACCAGTTTAGTCTAACATGATGGTTCGATTCCACACTTCATTTTTTTCCCCATCCTTTCAAATTATTGATTGGTTCTATTTTTCTGCTTTGTGCTACTATGAAATTGGGAAGAAAAGATTTACCTAAAGGGATTCCACAAAGTGTTCTAAAATGCCATCTTTCCTGTTGTCTCTGGCTTGGCTTAATTTCTTTTCTCAGTTCTTATTGCTATAATTCATGATAATATTTTAAAATATTTCACCTCCAAGTATGTTGATTGGAATTTTATTAAATTTTGGAAAAAAAGATGTAATTCTCCTCAAGGCTTGACTGGAATTGTTATTCTTATCATGAGGCTTCTCTGTGTTCCTTTCTCTTGGAATGCTGCAAGTGGCTCATTGGTTGTTCCACTTTACCGACATTTGTGTTCTGACCGTGTTACTAATGGAACAGAGAATGGGGAAGCAAGATGGGTGATGGTTGGCTTAGTTACTCATCTAAGACTGACTTTATGACCACTGACTATTAGGTTGTTAAAACAACAGTAATGGTTTCTATGTGATATAACCTGAGTTTGGTTGCAAAGCCACTTTTGCCTGACTTTTGAGTGACAATTACTATCTTAATTCTCCTACATCTTAGTGTATCTGTAGGCAAGGAAGTCAGCTTTTTGTTGTCTGCTGTGACAAAATGCCTGAGATAAACAATTTAAAGTGGGGATTGTCTTAGTTAGGGTTTCCATTGCTATGAAAAAGCACCATGACCAAGGCAACTCTTACAAAGACAGACATTTCATTGTGGCTGGCTTATCATCTCAGAGGATTAGTCCATTCTCATTACAGCAGGAAGCATGACAGCACACAGGCAGACATGGTGCTGAAGAGTTACATCTTGTTTCAAAGACAACCAGGAGAAGACTGTCTTCCAGGCAGGTAGGAGGAAAGCCTCAAAGCCCACCACTACAGTGACACACTTTCTCCAACAAGTTCACACCTGCTTCAACAAGACCATGCCCCCTCAAAGAGTCTGGGCCAAGCATATTCAAACACATGAGCCTATGTGGGGGCCAAACCTATTCAAACCTCTCTATTTCAACTCCTCATTTTCAAACTTTTAGTCCAGGGTTGTCCCTGCCATGGTAAAACAATTGAAGCCCATGTTGAAGCAGAGCATCCAACTGGTAGAAGCATGTGGCAGGGGCTATGTATAACAGGGAAGCAGGCAAGCAGAGAGAAAAGCACTCGTGTTTATGACAAATTCATCCCTCAAACCCATAAAACGATAACGTATAATTAGATTTACTCTATTGATGAAGTCAGAGTATTTGTAATTCAATCACCATCTAAAGGCACTGTCTTTGAACACTAGTGTATTGGAGACTAAGCCTTGGGTATAGAAACTTGTAAGGAACAATGAAAATCCTAATTAACCATTGGTCTGCTGGTACAATAATTCAAACAGAATAAGGCATTTAGGGGCAATTAAATATGAGTGAAGATTCACATGTCAACTATCTGGTTGGTCTGCACTGTTTAAACTCTCAGCTACTGGGTCTTCATCTATGAAAGCATCCAATACTTCCCATGCTAGGATAGCTGTGAAATGTTCCATATAAAATTCCCAACAAAGTAATTGAAGTTATACTTGTTTATCTAACTCATAGTATGAATGTAAATTAACATGGAGATTGGAGGTTTAAATTAATCTGGAAATATAAAAAAGTGGGCAATATGAACAAAATTTCTCTTACCTCTCTGACTTTTGCTGTGCTAAAATTCCAACAGTTTTGTAATAGGTATGAGTACAAGAGGCCTGAAACTCAACAGAACATATATTATATTATATTATATTATATTATATTATATTATATTATATTATTATATATTAATATATTATATTATATTATATTATAATATATTATATTATATCAGAACATTATGTGTGTTGGGAGCACTGAGGACTTTACAGTGTTTATGAAAGAAAGGGGACACTGGGAAGATGTGCCAGTCTTAAACACTACAGTTTCTAACAGGGATTTGGCAGAAACCACAGTTAAAGCTAAAGCTCCTGGTGCCAGAGATCTCTTGACATTTCTTATAATTATTTGTGAAATAATCACAGATTCTGTTTTGTGTCCAATAACATCTATGATGCTACCCAAAACCCAAACATGGATTAAAATTTAATACCTCTTACAGTTGCCACATGAAGTACACTTCTTGCCAGTGTAGAAGATAGAACAGTTGGGAAGGATTCTTGTCTTGGCATGGATTTCAGATAACTGTCCACCAAAGTGAAGAGGGCATGCCAGCAGGAGCTTACAACACAGCTTGCTCACATCTTGACAGATCAGTTTATGCTGGCACTAGGAACAGATAAAACCTTCAAGGCCTATCTCCAATGACCTACTTCTGCTAGTTTAACAATGGGTTCCAAAGATTCAACGATCATGACAAAACTGTTCCAACACATCAATGTGTGTGCAGAAGATTTCAGAGTCTTTTCATGACAGTTGGCAAATACCTAGAGTGCAGTAAAGCAGGGTTTGCCACACCTTGCAAATTTTCCCAGGTATAGATGCATGTAGCAGAATAAAAGGAATTGTAGGGGCAATGATGTTTCAAGTGAAAGCCAAAGAGGGCTGGATCTTCCAGAAATAAAGGCATCATGTAATCCAACACAGAGATGGTTGTTCATAAAAGGCACTGCAAACCATGTATCTATGGCATTCCTTTATAAATAAAGACACCAATCATTTATTCCTAAGAACTTTTAGGTTAAAGACATGGTTTCAAAAGGTAATGAAGGCCACAAGTCCCTGCCACTTCCATGAAATTTCATGAAATGTCACCATTTTTATCTATCAATTCCCTCTCTTTATCTCACAAGCCTTGTCCGTCTGTAGCCAGTGCTCACTGAAGGGGTTCAGGAATGGCAGTAAACTCTATTTTGCTGACAATTTGTTGTGGCACTGAGTCCATAGGTAGTCATTTTCTATGGATGCTAGATGATCATAAGGTTTTCTGGTTCCAGGAAAGACAGTTCCTGTCCAGGGCTTTGATTATAAGATATTGGTTCAGAATTTTGAGACGCTGTCTCTTATTTCCATGGTCTTTTTTTTTTTCTTTAAATTACTTTATGCAAGTATATTTTCACTTTTTATGTGAGCATGTGTGTGTGCATATACATGCTGTGTCATATGGGTGGAGGTCAGAGAAGAGCTTGAAGGAGTAGGCTTTCTCCTATCATGAAGGACAAAGGGGATCAAATGTAGTTTTTCAGTCTTGGTATTAAGTGCCTTTGCCTGCTGAATCATCTCACCAGCCCAATAATCATTTATATATGAAACTTAGGGAGTGAAGAAAATTTAGGATTTGAATATCATTTAGATAATTATTTCCTAATTCTAATAAAATTTTCATGCTGAGTATTAGTTATATTTTTAAAATTTGCTCTCATTTATAATATGTTTTAGCTATTTCATCATGACAGTGGTGAGGAAATCTACAATTTTGTCACCCTGATAATTGAGATTGTATGGTTTTGTGTCTAATATGCTAAAGAATAATTATGTAATGGTTGCTACTGACAACCTTATACTTAACTTTTGGCAAAATGTGGTTCTTAAATTCATGTCTGAGTTAGAGAAATAACAATTAATTAAATACCTAAATATACATAAAGGATAAAGTTGAACTTTTGATGGATGTTAGAGAAGTGGTAATTATGCTAAAAGTGCATCAAGTTTGAATATAAAGTAGATGTGAAGAAGTGAATAGTTACTCGTGAACCTCAAAGGGCATTCGAAGAAAGAGCAGAGGGGAGCAAAGCATAAGATGAGGAAGCTGATGGGGACAGGCATGCATGTGATTACTTGTTTGTCATGTATATGAAAGCCCACAGAGATCCTGGAACTGCAACTAAGGAAGCTGATAAAGGGGGCTCAGGAAGAAGCAAGAGGAATGTCCAGGCTGGACAACACAGCCTTGGCTAGTGAGCTTTGTTTTATTTTATATTTTATTTTTTATTGTAAGGAATTTTAAGCAGGTGGCTTTTGTGATCACATGATACTAAATTTTAAAATCTCTAGCCAGCTGTATAGGGGAATAGAGTAAGAAGTGGGTAGAATGTGCAGGAGCTATGTCAGTAACCCAGTAGAGACATTGTCTGCACAGAGTAGAATCCATTTAGAAATTTGTTGATAGAAAGAAATAATATGAAATTCATGATGTCAACTTTTCTGAATTTAGTGGTGCAACAAAGGTGGTATTATATGTAAGAGGACTGTAAAACCCTCTTTATCCATTGAGCACACCTTGATGCCAGAGTTTTATTTGGAGATGTGATATCTACATGAAGTAAATTAGCTCGAGTTGATCATCCTGCAATGTATATAGACACCTGCATGGATAGTATATATGTGGTAGGCATATGCATGTATCGATACTATATATCACATGATAAATGTATATAGCTTCACCTGCTGGTTTATTAAATGTCTAATTCTTGCTTGTGTGTATATATGTATGCTGATGCATGTTCACATACACACACACACACACGTGGAGTCCAGAAGTTGATGTTAAGTATCTCTTCCATGCAATTTCCATTTCATTTCTTAAGACAGGATCTCTCACTCATCTGGAGCTCATCATATTAGCTTGATATTTTGGCTAGCAAGATCTGCCACCACCTACTGACTCCTAGATCTCAGGGGGAAACAATCATATCTGAGAGCTGATGTGGCTCTGGGGTCTGAACTCAGGTTCCAATGCTTGTACAGGAGACATATCACTTACTGAAAAATTTCTCCATTTCCTGAGATTTTTATTTTAAGGTTTATTTTATTTTATATGTTTATGTTAGTTTCTGCATGTATACATGTGTTCGGTGCCTAGGGGTTAAGGGGAGTGTCTAGATCTTCAAAACTGTAGGGAATTACCTCATGAAATATTGTTTACTGAACTCAGATCCTTTGGCAAAATTGTGAGTGCGCTTAACCTCAGAGCCAAAAATCTCCAGCCATACACTTCATTTTTATTTGGAATGCACATACAGGCACTGTTCTACTAAAAATGCCCTTCAGTGCAATAGCTTATGAAGTGTGGTTTAAAATTGTATAACACAAGTTATTACTGAGTTTAGGAGCAATTCAACAGTGGATAAGTATATAAAACCGTGAGGTCAGTAACATACCCATGCCAAAGGATATCAAAGTACACATACTGCCACTAACTTGATTTTGTGGTGATTTAGAGTGACTGTAATTACTGATGTTTCATCTATCATTTTCTATATTAACAAACATTCTTGCAATTGATATTCTATAGCTCATGTGAAATAACAGAGAATGTTCCAGTAGCAGGAGGGGAAGAGTTCATACTTATGATTCTAGCACTCAGGAAGGAGTAAGGAGCATTACTTTGATTTTGAGGCCAGGCTGGGCTACTGAATGAGTTTTGGGCCAACCTACACTATACACTGAGAAACTGTGAAAACAAAAGAGAGAGAAAAAGAATAAAATGAAAACATACAGAAGAAAGTGACAAAACAAGAGGTAGACAGCTGGTGAAATCAGGTTCATGAAAATAGGATCAGAGTCTGTGTTTAGCACAAAGTTGCTTTGCCCTTGACTAAATTTGGGACAGCTTACTAAGCTCAGTTTTTACATTTGTCAAATAAATGTCATCCTGGCTCCCAGAAAACTTAAGAGGAGGTATGCAGATAGTAAGGGACAATTTCTCAACACCAAAGAACTTTTCATGCTCTTGTAGAGGTTAGGTTGTGTGTGTGTGTGTGTGTGTGTGTGTGTGTGTCTGTGTTTGTGTGTGTGTTTTGGGGACGGAGTGGCTGTTAAAGCAGATTCCAGATTCAGATCCCAGCTCTGTTTCATGAGAGTTAAACAAATCTGTGCGTATTCCACACTTCTCTTAATAGCCAAAATCCCCTTACATGGAGATGTGGTAACAGCAGGCATATCTCACTGGGCCACTGCTTGATTTATATAAATGCCTTCTTCTTAGAACTCAGCCCAATGCAGAAGGAATATCCATAAAACACTTACATAAATTAATTCTAAAATTAGGTCAGTAATAAAATTTACTATTATGAGGAACATTCAGGATGCTAAGACAGTATCCAGTGAAGAAAGGGAAATGGGTGGAATTATGGAACTACATGCTATTTTTAAAGCTACATTAAGGTATCATTTCACTTATCTGAAATGGCATAAATGCTTTCTTGAAAAATCAATGTAATTCATGATAACGATTACGCTAAAAGAAAATCACGTAAGACCGGCTGGAAAATAATCCCCTGCCTATTGATCAGCCTCTGGTCTTATTCCCTTTCTCAACCAATCTTTCAGTGCCTTCCACAGAGTTTCAATGTAATTACAAACATCTGGTCCCACTGACTTCTTAATTTTACAGTTATTGCCCAAGCTGCAGACACTCTTTTTAGAAATACTGTTTGATTGTTCATTTAGTTGAAATGAGGCTGCTCTGAGTGCAGTCTGGTAGCTAGGATATCCTCATATCTGGCCACCCAGAGAGATAATGTTTAGTACTTTATTCTTGGTAAATACATGTGCCTGCCTCTTTAGCATGATTCTTGGAGTGATGCTTACTGTTTTCCAGCCACAAGAATGGGAAATACAAGAAGCCAACACCTTTGAAAGAGAGGTAGGATTCTTGATGCCCACAGCATTCGCTCTCTTCCCTACATATTTTGAATTAATTATTAAATGTCTAACTCCTATCATTTTTCTGGGAGGAAAGCACAGCTACTTTCAAAACCATTTCTTAAAATAGCTCAATGTTTTTGGAGACACTGCATAAATTAGGCATTGAACATATTGAAGCTCTTGGAAATGTAGATTTTCCTAAAGATTTTGATGGCTTTGAAGAAGATTCTTACTGTGTAGAATGAAAAAAAAAAAAAACTGCAAGAGCCATCTAGGCAGAATGTGTATTTGATCTGTACCTGAAGCACCAGGGCTGGAATTCTGGGTCCTCTGTGGGTGGCTGTATGAAATACCAAAGCAATTCTATTCTCTATGATGCCTAAGCAGGGCAAGTAACACCTGGAAAGGTCTGCTTTGTGTATTTAAAGGAATTATATGGCTTACCAAGGGAAAGACTTAGATCATAACTGACAGCCAGCAACATTTATTATCTTTCATATGTGCTGATTTTCTTCTTTCAAAACTTTATTGTTTCACTTAAAAAAATCAAGTACTGTTTTCTTTATAAATAATGCCTGCATCTGTTGTTGCTTGGTTGCTTGGGTCTAGTGAAGAAGGTGTTAAGTCTTTGAATGGTCACTATAATGTATAGACATATAATAATAAGAGTAAATTCCTAAAATTATTTAAGGTAAATGTCAATTGTTCTTTCCTTACTCATGTTCTCATTGCCACTTTACATTCTGGAAAAATAAGCCAAAGACATTTTTTGTTCTTTTAAATCTGTATCAAGTTAGGAATTCTCTTTCTGTCCTAAATTTGAAAATAAAATTGACGTTAACATAAACACACTTACGCTTATTTCGAACAGCAATGGGAAAAGACCTTCAGTTTGTATAAATTTTCTGAATCTTATACAAGGAATAATACATTTCTAAAATGACATGTCAGTTCATGCTATTATAAAATTATAAGACAATTTAATTCATGCAATAATATCGATATCACTAGTACCGGTTGTAATAACAGGATTTGAGACATAAGAAGACTTCACTGAAAATAAAGCAGTTATGCCAAGTCACACAAATTTTGCACATAAACAGATCATGTGCTTTCAGACTTTGAATCTGTTGTGATTTCTATTCCATAGCAAACTTTCATTATTCTATGTAAAATGTGGCCACATACATGTACTTAGGCTATAGTAAGTATATTGTCAACTGTGTTACTTATTGGCCTCTGGAGAACAAGCAGTTTTTAATAAGTTTAGTTAGCATATGTGTTTACTTTTGATGAAAGTGCTTCATATATAGAACTTTCCATATAGAAATTAAATAAGGGAACTGTGTTCATTTATAAGTGGAACCCATTTAATTTTCATTTCTCTATCTTTTAATCGACTAAAAGAAAGCTGAGATAACTTGTACACTTTTAGTTGTGTTAGTTAAAATTCCTCTCCACATGCTTCTGCAAGAGTTGGACTACTAACAGACAATTCTTACATGATTGTGTCCAACAAAAATAATAAAGTGACTGAGCAGAAGTGAAAGACGAGATCAACATGCAAAGAAATGAAAAGATTCTGAGAGTGGATTGAATGGGAGGGAGTCAGACAAATGCAGCAACAGCTAAGGAGCTGACCAGACAAAGCTCTTACATCCTATCTGTGTTCCCTGGATCTTCCATATTGATGAGCAAGACTCAAAGGTTTTCAGAAAATCACACTTCACAACTGGGAAAGTTCTTTGAGTTTACTCAAGGTTACAGAAACAACCATCAGGGACCATGAAGCTAGAGTCTGTGGATGCCTTTCCTTTGAAAGTAGCAACAAGGGCCTCATCCTAGACACGGCCTTAGCTGTGTTGGAAGCACAGCTCACCAATGACTAATCTATGTAGCTTTATGCATTGGTAAGGCTCCAATTCCTGAATCTACAATCTCTGATATTAATAATTTCTGTAGCCCATTTACCACAATAGCCTCCTCTCCCTGAGCTAACCTGGAATACTTAGTCTAAAATGTTCATTTAAATAGTGATGTTTGTCACCAGTCCATTGCACTGAGCTGTGCCAAGGCACTGTGTCTTAAAAGTTTCTTTCTGCAGTGGAGGAAGATTACTTGAAAATGAGTTCTTTATTGTCAGTGAAATTACCATACAACTCGTTCCTATGCTATGTTAATATTCTCCTAACATGGTGAAAAATATCAAAGAAATTTATATGAAACATGAACACTTCCAATATTTATAATCATATTTAAATTCATATAATACTTTTTAATTTTTTTAGGAAGAAAGCTTTAATTTCATTTTATTTCTAATTGTCTTTATACAAACATGAAATTGTTTTCATTTTAATAAAATGTACTTTCAGGAGTCAGGTAGCTATGGAAAACTTATTGATCTGGAAGGTGGAAAAGGAGAAATAAATTCACCCAATAACCTTTTTTTGTGAAGGAGGGGCCTCAGAGAGGTAGCACATGTGGTTGTTAGTGGATAAAAATTTGTGTTGGTACTTTATAAATGATGCTGTAAAGCAAGCAAAACAAAACAAAAACAAAACACCAGGTGAAACTCAAAAGAGTATTCACATTGTAAAATGCATTTCTTACTAATAATTTTTTACATACAAGTGAGTTATAGACTAATATTTTTAAAGATCTGAAAGGATTCCAGTGGGTAATTTCCAAGAATTACACAGAAAATTCTCACCTCCTCTCTGAAGAGACACTGGTGTATCTAGGATGAAGGCGCAGTGGTGGAGCTGAATTTGAAACCTCAGCTCTTAACCACATGGATTAGACAGTCTACTCTCACCATCTCCCAAGCAATGTCCCTCATTTCACTTTAACTATGAGAATGGTCTCCACACACATTTTCTATTGACTTTTCCCTTCACAACTCATTTTTTTGGTTTATTTATGTATTTATTTATTTATTTATTTGATTTTGTTTTTTTCAAGACAGGGTTTCTCTGTATAGCCCTGGAACTTACTCTGTAGACCAGGCTGGCCTTGAACTCAGAAATCCACCTGCCTCTGCCTCCTGAGTGCTGGGATTAAAGGCGTGTGCCATCACTGCCTGGCCACAACTCATTTTTAACCATAAAAACACATTTGTGAGCCAATGTCCATTTCAAAAACAAGCATTAACAAAATATGTATATGGATGCTTAATTAAAATCTTATTTCAGGTGAAGCATTTCAATTTGGGCTGCATAACATGCATGCATCCAACTGGGTCAGTCAAAATAGGACAGAGCCACCAACTGTGGACTTGAGAAAGAAATGCTTATCTAGGAGAAACAGGGAGTTGCCATGGAGAAGGGATGCTTTGAATGCTTATGATGAGTAAGATGGATGCTTGATTTATGTGATGGCAGTTCATGCTGGATTTGGGTGAGCCCTGGGTTCTTCTGTAATTACATTACCCAGTTGGAAAGAAACTAATGTCACTTCGTATCTGCACATGTCATTTACTTCCTCTCAAGATTCTGTGTGTGTGTGTGGGGGGGGGGGTAAACATGACTGATGGCTACCAGTGCAGGAAATGTATGCTAGAATGAAGGAAGAGAGGACAAGGAAAAAACATGGCATTTACTGTAATTTCCGAGAGTCATTAAAGCTAATTCTCTGTTATTCTGCAACAAAGAGTTTCAAAGATACTAGTAGAAAAACATTAAATGTCAAAAATTTGCAAGTAAGAATAATGAATAGTAAAAAAGAATATGTAGTTTAAAATGTAGGAACATATTAAATTCAAAACAATAAAACACTAGTCTCCAATTTCACTGCTGTAAAGTAAAATTTTAGCTGATTAATTTTCATGACGTGTTCTGTATCTTTCTATTGTGATGGAAAAGAAAGGTCTTTATGCAAAGCACCCTTATTTGTTCTTTAAATTGAAATAGAAATATTGCCATAAATACATTTTTGTTTGTTTGTTTGCTTGTTTGTTTGTTTGTTTTATTAGACAAGTTCTTTCTGCGTAATAGTCCTGGCTGTCCTGGACCTTACTGTGTAGACCAGGCTGGCCTCAAGCTCAGAGGTCTCACATGCCTCAGCCTCCTGAGTGTCGGGATCAAAGGTGGGTGCCTACATACCGAGATTGAATTTGTTGGCAGACTTATTACTACTGTTATAGTAACTAGTCTTCTCTTTAAATAAGTGTGTCCCCACTTTATGAAACAAAAATGCTAGTGTGGAGCATCCATATAACTTCTACTTTGTTGTTCCTAAAAATGTCATCTCCAATAGATTTGTTGATTTTGAATTACTTTGTTAGTACAATTGTTTCAGAAAGGATGACAAAAGTGATGGAGACAGTGAAAGCATGTGAGATTCGAGTTCCCATGTCTGGAAAGCAGAAAGGCCACAAAGGTGGCATGAGAGGAATCACAGGTAAGAAATCCTCTCTTCACTCTGCCCGTAGGGCTGAAGACACCAGCAGGCACCTAGCACACCGGCCACACACACATAGGGTAGCTATAGGCTCACATTCAAGCCATATGGATGTAACAAAGCAAGCCTACCAGTAGGCGAGCTGGAGAGGTTAAATGATAAGGCCTTCTACCTCAAGATCTCAGTTCTATGAAATCCATGCAAAAGTGACACTCTACCAGGAGGAGTTAATTAACTATTCTCTTTGGGACTCTCAGATACCCAGTGTCAGAGCCCTCTACCCACATGTCTAGCATTAGCCTTCTTGGTCCATGTCAAATATCTTTATCACTCACAAGAATAAGACAAATGCCTCTACACTTGAAAATATATGTGTCTGTGTGCACATTATGTCCATTTCTCCACACTAGCGGTCATCCTTACCCTACCACACAGTTATCAACCACTATGCCGAGACAAGATAGATGACAGCTGAAGTTTTAATAGGACAGCATAGTCCAAGACTTTAAACCTATGCTGTCAACAGCATAAGGAAAACTTCACTCTTGTTTCTTGTGTTCAATCCCAGCACTCAGGAGGCAGAGAGGCAGGCAGATTTCTGAGTTCGAGGCCAGCTTGGTCTACAAAGTGAGTTCCAGGACAGTCAGGGCTACACAGAGAAACCCTGACTCAAAATACCAAAAAAAAAAAAAAAAAAAAAAGGTTAATTCACCCATGGCTCTGAAGGCAGAAAAGGCATCCACTTTCAGTGGACCTTATTCTCCAACACAAGTGAACTGGCAAGAAAACAAAGAGCAAACCACAAGGGACGGTTCTGCTATGTGACAGCAAACCAGTTTGTAGTGACAATAGTCATAAACCATTCCTGAAGGTTTTAGCTCGCTGGCTCTAGCAACCTCACACTAGGACCTGCCTACCCACACTGCTGCATTGGAGATGTTTCTTCAGTTCCACAGGAACTTGTCGGAGAAATATCTAGTTAAACCAGTGCTGAGCCTAATCACTTTCTATTTATTACTTACTAAAATCTGTATTCTATCTTTGCTACCCAACCCAATGAGGAGTGAGAGGAGTGTGGCTGCTCTCCCTCAGCTCTTACTAGATGGGTACACTCCCTCTTTTGCAGCTCTCAAGCCTGGAACTTATTCCTTCCCCAGCATGATGATTCTAACTCCTTCTGACTGTTCCCTTGCCCATTAATCCGAAAGTCCTGCCTTTGCCTCCCTACTCAGCCATTAGCTGCTGGCAACTTTACCAATGAGAACCAACTGGGGGGGGGGGGGGCAGGGACTCTCAGCATCTTACATGTAGGATTCTAGTGCAATTTTGGGAACCCAATTAAAATAATACAAGCATTAAACCAAATTCACAACAGTCTGTCATTTGTATATAGGAGGGCTCCTGATTTTTGGTGTATCGGTTTTGAATCCAGCCACTTTGCTGAAAGTTTTAATCAGCTGTAGAGGCTTCCTGATGGAATTTTCAGAGTCACTTGCATATTCTGTTATATCATCTGTGTATAGAGATACTTTGACTTTTTCCCTTTCCTAGTTATACCCCATTGATGTCCTCCAGTTTTGTTATTACTCTAGCTAGGTCTTTAGACACCATTTTAAATAAGTATGGAGAAAGTTGACCCTTGTCTTGTTTGTGATTTTAGTGGAAATGTTTTGAGTTTTAGGTTAATGTTGACGATTGGCTTGCTTTATTATCTTTATTATGTAGGGGTGTGTCCCTTGTATCTTTAGTTTCTCCAGGATATTTACCATGAAGAGGTGTTGGGTTTTGTCAAATGCCATTACTACATTTAATGAGAGGATCATGTGGTTTTGTCAGCTTTTGGAGCAAGTGCCACGATCTGTTGAGAGAAGGCATATTCTTTTGTGCTTAGGTTAAATGTATTGTAAGTTTATGTTTAGGACATCTGTAATCTCTAGCATTTCACAGTTTAGTTTTCGTCTGGATGAACTGCCCATTGGCAAGAGTGGTGTATGAAAGTCACCCGCTATCATTGTGTGAGGGATGATATGTGATTTAAGCTGCTAGTAGTGGATTGTTTTGCTGTTGTTGTTTTGGGTTTTGTTGTCATGTTGTTCTGTTTCTGTTTTTCTAAACTTGGTGCATTGATGTTAAGAATTGCAATGTCCTCTTGGTTAATTTTTCCTTTGATGAATATGCAGTATTCTTTCTTTTCTCTTTTGATTAGTTTTGCTTTGAAGTCTATTTTGTTAAATATTAAAATGGATACACTGGCTTTCTTCTTAAAAGCAAGAACAGTCTCTGTTAATTTCTATTCTTTTGTTGTGTTGGTGTATGTACTGCCCAACCTCAACTTGGTCCTTTTTATTTTCTGATATGATATTATTTATTCCCTGTGTTTTCTTGGGTGTGATTAACATCTTCAAATTAACCTTAAATTTGTCTTCTAAGGTCTTCCGTAAAGCTGGATTCATAAATAGATCTTACTTCAATTTTTACCATGTATTGGTTTTATTTCTCCTTCTATTGGGATTGAAAGTTTGCTGGGTATTGTAGTCTGGGTTGACATAAATCATCTTAGTCTGCAGCACATCTGTCCAGGCCTTTCCAGCATTGAGATTCTCCATTGAAAAGTCAGGTGTTGTTCTAACAGCTCTGCATTTATATGTTAATTTGTCTTTTGTATTGGCAGCATTTAATATTCTTTGTTCTGTAAGTTTATTGTTTTGATTATTATGTACTGTGGAGAGTTTATTTTCTAGTCTATTTGGTGTTCTGTATCTTTGACCTGGGTTTTTTCTACTTCTTTTATTTGTATTATTTTCAAATTTGGTCTTTTCATAATGTCCCAGATTTCCTGGATGCTTTTGTGCCTGGATTTATTTTGAATGTTTTCTTTAACCAGCGTATCTATTTCTTCTATCTTGTCTTCAATTTCTAAGATTCCTTCTTCTATCTCTTGTATTCTATTGGTATTGTTTTCACCTGAAATACCTTTTAGATTTTCTAAAATTTTCACTTTTAATATTTCACTTTGGATTTTCTTGATTGAATTTAATCCTACTTTCATATCTTAAGATGTTTCCTTCAGTTCACTCCACTATACATTTGTGCTTTCATAGATTTCATTAATAGATTTATCCATAAGGACCTCTAACATTATCATGGAGGTTATTTTGAAGTCCTTGGCTTACGCTTCAGCTATATTGTTGAATTTTTGAGGCCTATTGTAGTGGGGTTTCTGAACTCTTGCCCTGGGTGTTATTGACTATGTTTGTGTACTGTTATCTACACATCTAGATTTGGGATGATTTTATTTACAGGTGCTAATATCTGGTCTTGTCTTTATTGCATGACTATTTCATCGCTTAGTTTCCATTGCCCTCTCTGGTTCTGGTGACTGTTTTGCCTGGTAATGAATGCTTCTGAGATCCTGTTGGGTATGGTCACTGGGTGTTTCCTATAAATGTTACTATGTATTGGGAGCTGACACTTAGGATGGGGAAATGTACTAAAAAGAAGTTTCTTGGAGGGTCACAGGATGGAGGAAATTAGAGTGTGCCTCCAGGGTCTGAAGAGTTGTTGCTGGAGCCTGTGGCACCTTACTTTTCATCCCACCTTTTTCCTACACAAGGTTGACTTCCATATCCCCCATATAAAAGCATCCTTAACTAAGTGTACATCTTAAGACAGGTCTTATGAGATATCTATTAATTTCAAAATCAAATGCTTAGTCTAGAAATGATTTTGAGTAATCCTTCCAATGTAGCCTTATAGTCTTGTATATTTAAGAGTATACATTTACAGACATGTTTTGTTACTCTTTATTTAGCAACATTGTTTATCAATAACTTTCTCTTAATTTGTAACCCATGTGTAATAGAAACAGAAGGACTCAGAAAGCCATTGATGAGAGGTAAGGGGGCACAGACCAGTTTCAATCAAAGACATCCACTACCCTTCTCTAAACAATGAAAATATATCAGTAGACTCTGTGATTTAGTTGCATACAATTTTACGCAAAGGCACGTGTGCCTGTAAAGCTAAAAGCTATTCAATACTCATTGGTTTAATTTCTGACAAACTCTGATGATAACTGTATTCACATAAGAAATAGACTCTAAGTATGTAATCTATATTGACAAAGTAGCTTAAAATATTTGGATAGGGCTTCAGAGATAGCTCAGCCAGTAAAGTTTCTGCTATCTAAGCATAAAGACCTGAGCCTGGGCATCCAACCCAGGTGGGAGAGAAGCAGGAGTAGTCAAGTATTAAAAATGTCTATCTGTAATACTTGCATGGGGCAGAGTGGAGGTGGGAACAAAAAAGCAAATCCTCAGTGTTTAGGATGGCCAACAGCCTAGCCAATGGATAAGTTGCCTAGATTCTAGAGAGACCCTGTTTCAATGACAATGTAAAATGATCAAAAAAGATACTCAACGTCCATCTCCAATCTTCACAAGCACATTCATGCATGTGCAATCTCACATAAATGCATACACAGGCACACACACACACACACACACACACACAGAGCTCCAATTGATAACTATGTATATAATTTTACTAGAAGTATTGCACATTTATTTATTGGTATAAAATAATTAGCCAGAATTTAATGAAACTTTCAGAGCCTGTACCCTGGAACTGCTTGAAATAAAATGAACTTCCAGATGCAATCAGGTGGACTACTTCCCCATGATGGTCAATGGAGGACATCTGACTTAGAATCACACACCTGTCAGTCAATTTGTCTGAAGTTTAAAAAGGAAAACAAAGAAAAACAAAAATCCCTAAACTTGGGAATTCTATCAAAGACTGATTACTTGTACCATTGTAGAAAGAGAATTTCTTGAGAAGAGAAAATAGCCAATGTGTTAAAGAAATGAGACTACTCTTGACCCGGATACATGTGTGTGTGTGTATGTGTATAATTGTAAAATATACTGTGCTGTTCACATTGTTCATAATATAGCAGTGTACATCAGTTCAATTCATCGGGGTTCATTATACATCACTCTTTTGTTAGATATCAATAAAAATATAATGTAAAAAGATCACAGTATATAAAGCTGGAGAAGTGGCTCAGATTTAGAGGGCTTGATGGTCTTGCAAAGGATCCAGGTTAATTTCCAGAACTGATATGTTGGCTCATAACCATCTACAGCTCAGTTTTCAAGCAAAAAGCACACACATAATACACTTACATACATGTAGGCAAAACACTTATATAATATTTTTTAAATGTAAAAATTAATTAAATCACAGTAAGTTATTTGAGTTGTATTCATAGTATTACATAATCAGTTCAGATATATAATACTTCCTAAATAAAACAAAATTCAGAATGTATTAGAAAATCTTGTAGGTAGATGTTAGGGAAGACATTTTTTCAGGACCTGTTGAAACTAGCCTTTAGTCTCTATGGCTTTAAGATGCCTCCTAATGGTCTGCTTGTAGTCTTCCCAAGACAGTACATTCATTAATTTTCTTTGACTACAACCAAAAAAATTAGGAATCTTGTGGAAATATAAACTAAATTGGGAACTTATGGGTACATTTCTATGGAGTGAAACAAAATCCTTTTAAAGCAACAAAGCAGTTGGGCTGTGTTCTATAAGCAGTTACCAAGTAAGTGACATGGTGAGGGAATGAGAAGGTCCCTTGGAATTGCTAACAAAAAAAGATGAGGAACCTACACATAGTCTTCTCTCATTGATAGTTACAGACATGAGCAGTTTTTAATGCCTATGTCCAGCCCCATGAGCGTTTAAGTTCAGAGCACAGCTATCACCTAAAAGATTGAGAGGAAACATAATTGATTTCAGACATGCCTTGAACTCCTGAGTTTTCATCTGTTTATTGGCTGATGTGAGAACTGTCCCCACTCCCTGGAGTTTACAGAAACTAAGAAAAATTTCCCCAACCTCTATCCCTTATGAGGCATCTAGGATAATATTTTCATTTAAAATGTTTGCAACTTCACCTAGGAATGATTCTTGATGCTTTGTAGAGTCTGAAAATTTTCCTCTCTGAAAAAGATTGTACAAACTCTGACTAATGTAACTTGTGCCGTAATAATTTTTCTGAAACCTCTAGATTACACAATATTTGCTTGCCTCTTACTTAAATGAAATCAAATATATTTCTTCAACCAAATAGGCTAGACTTACATTTATATATTTTTATAGTCATGAGAAATCCCTGGGCATGAAAATAGAGAGAGGAGATTACAGTGATCTATATTATTCAATCTTGAATGACTTAATTTGTATTTCAGATATTATGATGGAAAAGACTCTTGTGGATTATAGGATGAGAACATTTATAACATAGCACAAAAAAAGGGAAAATTGTTTAAAAGAGAGCACATGTGGCAATGGAATGAGGAAAATATGCTTTGCAATAAAAATAATACATGATTAAAATTAGAATAAAAATCAGAACAACTCAGTCCTGATAGTTGTGTTTCTTAGCTTAATTCTGCATTAAGATAGATAAATGTGGTGTATTATAAGATAAGGTTGGTGCATTATTTTTTAGCTCTGAAAAGATTTTACAGAAATGTAGTTATTTCGCACCCTCTGCCACAATGATCCCTGTGCTTTGAAGGGAAAACCATGATACAGATGTCCATTTATGCCTGAGAATTCTGTTGTCTCTTGTTTCTCTATATCTTCACTAGTTGTGGGCCTCTGTTAATCCACATCTGCTGCAAACAGATATTTCTCTAATCTTGGCTGTGCGATTCCCTAACCCATGGGTATAAAGATAAGCCATTAAGAGTCAGTTTACTACTGTATACACTTCTCAGAGTCCTTGTAATGGGCTCTCACATAGACCCTATAGTCAAGTCTATTCACAAGTTCTTGGCCCTCATAATGATGCCATAATTTCACCTCGATGAGTGAGACTTAAATCCAACCATAAAGTGATTTTGATTATATTTGTTGCCAATTTAAGTTTAGATAGCCACATCATTACTAGTGATTTTCATGTTTTATGGTAAGGTTATAGAAAAGGCAATAATATGATCCTGGGGGCACCATTTTATAAAAACGTTCAATGGACCAATATGTATCTAATAGCTTGAGGGCTAGAAGTGACTGCACATGCATCTGTCAGCAACTTTCATTACCTGCCATCAGTAGTCTCAACACACACCCATGATTCCTGCTCCTCAGGTTTGCTAACTCTTCATACAAGGTTTTAAATGGAGTCTTTCCTGTCTAGTCTTAGTTTATCTACTATTTCTCCCTTTCTTCTCCTTCTCTTTGTCTTCTTGTGGTATTATCTTATGTTAATTTTTAATTTTCCAGTTTCCTTTCTTGAATTTATGATTGAAAAAACTATTCAGCTGTTACATCTGATTCTCAAAATGCCCTATTCAAAATACAACAGCCCAGGAATAAGCTTGTTTGTTTGTTTGTTTGAAAAGCAAACACCCTCTAAGAACTTGCAATTATAATCCCCATGCCATGAATCATGGATAGCTATTCAAAAAACTACCTCAAAGTCATAATCAACTTTAAAGCAATATTGTGTTAGTAATGATCCATTCTTGGTTGGCTGTGTGTGCTAGAATAAAGTTATAGCCTGGGAAACACGAACCCTGGAAATTCATTTATTTACTTTTTTTCCAAAATCTGAATGGTTCAACACACACACACCATTGTGACTAACTTCCAATGAGGATTCATTCTTTCATTCATTCATTCATAGTTTGTAGTCATTTGGCTCCCTTCTCTATCTTCCATCATATGGTGTTTACCTCTGTGCAGTCAGGGAGGGAAGGCTTGCCCTCTTTTGCTCCTTAGGGATCTGCCCATATGACTTCATTTAAGCTTTATTTCCCTATGAGGCCTTTTTGAAAATCCATTACCACCAAGGATTAGGATTTCAATATATACTAGAAGATCTCAAAAGTGAGAGGGGAAGTGTACTCAAGGCCCCATGCATAGCAGAGAAGTTATTTACAGCTGCTATCATCTGGCAAAGGGAAGATCAGTTTTCTCTAGCAGAGTGTTACTGGGTAGTCCTTGTGGCCAGAAATACTTGCCCAATACAAGGCAAACTCCATTTTTTTTTCTTGTTATTTAGTTTTGGTGTGTGTGTGTGTGTGTTTTATTTGGCATTTTTCTCTTATTAATTTATCTATCTTATGTTCACTTTGTGTGTTTTATGAGTTGTCTTTTTGAAAGAGAAAGATATACTTACACACACATGCTTGTACACACTCACAGAAAGAGAGAGAGAGAGAGAGAGAGAGAGAGAGAAGACACAGAGTATGGTATGTGGGAAGGTGAGAGGGAGAGTCTGGGAGAAGTTGGAGGAGGGCAAAATAACATGATTAAAATATACTATATAAAAATTAAATAAAGAAGATAATATTAGAAACAAAAAATATAAAATGTGTATGGAAAGTCCTACCCCAATGCTGTTCCTGAGCTCAAGCCCAGAACAGCTCGCATGACCGCAGCGATGACAACATTTACATTAAAGATAAACCAGACTATACCTGCTGATAAAGGCTCTCATTCCCTAAGAGAACATGGCCACAGCAGGCATCCATATCTTAAAGAACTCAAAGTTGACAGACTAACTCAAAATAATTGATAAGCTCCTGCCATAGAGGAAAACATTTAACACATTTCTATCAGGAAATGTCCACGAAGAGATAACTGGGTTATGCATGACCAAAGCAATTTAATGTGACCGTTTCAATGAGACAGCATTTCTGAGCAAGTAAATATCTAAAAAAAAGATCATAAAATGTCTTGCATTAATTCAAGTAGTGTTATGGATTTATTCAGCAAATTACAAGTTTCTGTTAAAAATGCTGATAAGTCTAAATGTGTAGGGTAGGAAAAACCATATTACAAACTGATACTTTTGTGGATTTTTATTTTTAGGAATAACTTAGTTCCCATCAATAGATTGAGAATTGATTGAAATGGGTCTAAAATGTAACATATATTAGATGACAATAAAGGAGAAACAGTATTTAAAGTAAAACCATAAACTGTTTTATTTTTATTTTTATATTTAACATTATCTCTTTTGTCATTTTTAATTCCCAATGTATTTAATACATATTTTGTGCAAGTGTTCACTTCATCACAATGAATTTCTTTGAATTCACCTCTCATGTTTAAGAGGATCTCATCTCAGCGTCATAGAATAGTAAAAGCTGAGGTAGTTCACAGATGCATATATACATTTCTTACTGATATTATGTGCTTTTAAAAAATGAAATATATTTTGCTGGGTGTGATAGCATTTCGGGTTTCTGTCCAGCATGGTATACACAGTAAGTTCCAAGCCAGCCAAAGCTACAGTGAGACTCTGCCTCAAAGACTACATTTAAAGATAAATATAATGCACATTATGATATTTGGAAAATATGAAAAGTTGAAGAAAAGAATAAAAATCTCCATGATGATTGCCATCTAGTTTTCCCCGTGAATGCTGTGGGGTTTCTGCTTGCAAAGTTGTACAAAATGACTGCAGCACTGTGCACGCAGCTGGTGGTCTGCTTTGTATTTGTCATACTGATTTATTATGTAATAAGTCTGTACCCTTGTAAAGCCACCAGGGCTTTCTTTGGAGAGGAACAGTAGGACTTGATAATAGTCCCCACATAATTCTTTAAGAAAAAAATGAGTAGTTTAGTAAGTAAAACAAAAACTCTGCAAAGAGGGACTGTGTAGCAAGGAAAATATATAATATGCAATGTGTATTTTCAGTAAACTGACAAGAACAGAGATGAAGCTCATCTTTTTAAAGGTATGTTATTTTATGTATACATATGTTTTGCCTGCTTGTATATGTGTGCAACACATATGTGTTCAGTGCTTTGGAAGTCAGAAAAAAAAAGGCATATAATCTCTTGAAACCATCGATAAAGATCTTAACAAGCCACCAGGTGAATACTGGGAACCAAATGCAAGCTCTCTGTAAAAGCACTCAGGGCTGGAAACCGCAGAACCATCTCTCCAGGCTTAAGGAATTGCAAATATTATTGCTGGTATCAGTCTGAAACATAGTAATTACAATATAAACCTTGAAGGAGAGAGAGGGAGAGGGGAAGGGGAGGGGAGAGGGAGAGGAAGAGGGGGAAGGGGAGATTAAAGAGTTAAGCTCACATGCTGCTGCTATACTGCTTGAGACAAACCTGATTTAGATTCACACACAACCACCTATAACTCAACTCTTGAGGCTGGGCACCTGATGCTGGCCACCTGTGTTGTCGCTTGTTCTCATGTGTGATGTGTGTTCCCTCACACTCATATAATGGGTCCACATAATTAAAATAATAAAAATAAACTTCTAAAAATAAAATTCATTTCAAAGTATTTTCCTTATGTGCATATCTCTGGCTGTTGGCATTATATAAATGTTGCATTTATTTTAACAAGTCCTGAAAACAGAAGCATCAGACAGAACTCAACAGTATTCTGTCCTTAAAAATCAGAATGATCTTCCATGCCAGAGGAGAACGTGACAAAGGCTTCAAGGGACAGATCTCACACATTGAGAAATGCTTCCCTTGGGTCCACATCTTTTCCACCAGCTAGCAGGACAGAATTATAAGCCTTGAGGTGGATCTAAGACACTGGCAAGTGGTTTTATAAATCCAACAACATCAGCACCACCTGAGACTTTTCTAAACGCTGTTTTCAGCAGGTGAAGTATGCTCCTGTCACTGCCTAACTGGAGAGAAAAGTGTGGTGATATTTCTGTTGCCGTGGCAACTCTCCTCTCCAGATTGATGTGACATCACTGCCAATTTATTTCCCCTTTTCATTTAGGAATAATGTTTTATTGCAGTTTAATTGAACAAAATGTGTGGGTTATACATAAGGAAAAAAACATACATGGTGCTACCATTTACATAACCTCTGTGGCATGGAAGGCCCTGGGCTGAGGGTCTCCCTGCCCTGGTGCACAAACTGTGTGGAAGATTCTATTTTTCTTACAGAAGAGACTTAGAGAAATTTCAGTACTTTGTACTACTTACAAGGGAAGAAAACCTACAAATCAAGGTTTGTGCGAGCTTGGTGAGTTTAGATCTCAGACCCCAGGGCCTGTCCTCCTGGCTTTCTTTCCTGCTTGGGTTTCTAGTTTAATTCTCCCCTAAATCTCAAAAGCACCATGTGAATGCCAGTGCATATACAATGATGTGTGCTTCTTAAGGGTTATGGTTCTTAATGTTTAATTCTAATTAGCATCTATAGAAAATTGCACCTAAATCAGGAGTGACTGATTATGTTTTACTCCGCAGTTAAAATAGTTATCTGAATGCTTTAATTGCATTCAGTGTACTTTAGAAGATGATACCAATTAAGTGGTTAGAATTTAGCTATACATCTGATGGAGATTCAGTTATGTTACTGTGAAAGGCTTACATCTATATTTTAATATCGGTTTACAGATAGAGACTGATATATGCATTGCAAATATTAGGTTATAAAAATTGGTAGGTGTTTATTGAACATATATAGCTAGGTTATATTTTTAGGTGCATTGCCAGCCAATGCAAACAACAAATAAGGATTACACTCACAAGCTACTGAATAAAATTTAGCTTGCCACTCAACTATTTTTATGTTAATTTTTTCATACAATATCTCTTAATCATGTTTTACACTCCCTACTCCTCAACTCCTGCCAGAATTTTTCTACCTTGCTCCTCACCCAAGTTCATCTCTCAAAAAAGAAACAATTTTTAAAAGCAAAAAATGAAAAACCAAACAAGGAAATACAATAAACAACAAAAAATGACTAAAAAGGAAACAAAAAGCCAACAAAACAAAACAAAACAAAACACTCATATTTGGACTCTAAATATTATGTAAAATTAAATTTTCGATGTTATTTCCTTTATATTTAAATATAAAAATTTCCACCCATTAAATATCATGAAGATTAGTACACAAGGGAAAGACCTTGTGACAGACATAAGCTTATTGAACAGTTTTGTGATGGTCTTTAATTAAAGGCATTGGCATGGAGTGCAGGAAGCACACTGAAGATCATTTAAGTGATCCTGTCCTTTGATGCCTGAACAACACAGTGGATGTCTGATGGCTGACACAGTACTCACTGTCAGTGCCTTTTCATTTATTTTCTTGTTGATTCCCAGCAAGAAAGAGCCTTGGCAATGTTTATTCTTTGGAGAAGCTGAGGAATATTGTCTTTTAGGAGGAAGACATTTTGTGGTGCTTGTAAATAAGATGAATATGAAGCTTCCATAGATGAGTGAGATATGGATGGTGCCTACTATAAACATGGGAGATAAGGCAGAGCAATACACTGTAGAGAATTAAAAGTGATATATAAGAAATGGGAGATCTAATTTGCTTATAGGTGATCAGAAAGAAATCGATGGCAGGATTTTATCTGGCAATGCACATGAGACTGGAAAAGTGGCAGTGAATCAAATGAGGTGGGGGCGGGGTGTACCTCAGTGGATAGATTTGCCTCTTGTAAGAAAAGGCTGCTTTTTTATGGGAGCCTACACCTAAGTCTTCTTCTACAATCCTATAATAACCACTCATGTCAATCATCAGTGCTTCTGAATTGGTAGAATGCCAGATTCTACCATTTAAAAAAAAAACAAGTTTGATTGACAAATTACTCCAAAAATGTTAGAATGAATATTTATAATGTTCAGAGCATGAAACTATTCAGATATGATGAGTCATATATTCTCATCTTAAAATAAAACTATAACCCATGGCGTGTGTGCCCTGAGAGTCTGCACTTCATCAATGTGTGCATGACTTTTATCAGGGGCCTCTGCTGGTGTGGAGAAGCACAGTGCAAGGGACGCTTGGAGGATGCAGTCATGCACGGGTCACTCTGCCCTGTGCTTTCAGCACTGATGGTGCTGTCTTCCTCATGGTGTGTTCCAAACTCAGCTTTGGAACACAGACAGCCCCACCCTCATGCTAAACCAAAGAAGATTCTACACAGGTATCACTCTCTACATACTTTCTTCAAAATGAAATTGAAAAAAAACATAAACTGTCTGTTCACTGATGGGAAGTATTTAATGAGCAAATTTTCTAATAAAAATACTGCCCTACAGCCAGGCAGTTGTGGTCCATGCCTTTAATCCCAGCACTCAGCAGGCAGAGCCAGGCAGATCTCTGTGAGCTCCCAGGGACTAAACTACCAACCAAAGATTACACATAGTGGGTAGGACCCATGGCTCCAACTGCAGATGTAGCAGAGGATGGCCTACTTGGTTATCAATGGTAGGAGTGGCCCTTGGTCTTGTGAAGGCTCTATGCCCCAGTGTAGGGGAATGCCAGAGCCAGGAATCAGGAGTGGGTGGGTTAGTGAGCAATGGAAAGTGGGGGGAGGATAGGGGTATTCGGAGGGGAAATGAGGAAAGGGGATAACATTTGAAATGTAAATAAAGAAAAAGTTTAATAAAAATAATTTGCAAAAAAAAAAAAAAAAAGAGTTCCAGGACAGCCAGGGCTACACAGAGAAACCTTGTCTCAAAATATAAGCTACTCTTCTTTGCATCCTTTGTATGTCAACCCCTTTCCCCTCAAGTCACAAGTCACTTAATGGTTTGCATCCATCATGCCAATGTTGAGAATGTATCTCTGTCTTTCTATAGCTTTCTATTTCAAGGTACCCTTCTGCTTCCATCACAAGAGCCTTTCCCTTGTGGTTTAGGGGCTGTGCTACACTGTGGTTAGGGTTCAAGTTTTCTCTGGGTCTAATTTAAAGAACTCCTCTTTCAACCTACTAGTGTCTTGGATAAGATAAAACTGACTTGCTTTGGAAAAATGGGCTTTTTATTTCATGTTCTTTATATCTGACAAGGCTTTAGCATCTAAGTGAAATATATGTAGATAGACAAAATATTCTGCCTCTAGCACCTCATGAAAATCCCCAGTCTAATTAGCTACAATATTTTCTAATATAAAATTCTGCCCTTCAGGTGGATATATGCCTTTAATCCCAGAACTCAGGAGGCAGAGGCAGGTGGATCTCTGTGAGTTTAAGACTGATTTATGGAGCGAGTTCCAGGACTGCCAGAGCTATACAGAGAAACCTTGTCTCAAAACAAAAGAAAATGAAACAAAACAAAACAAAAACAAAGAAAATACTGCCCTTCTTTAGATCCCCTGTGTGTCCTGATGTTTTGTCCTTTCAGTATGCCCGTTCTGTCACATGACTCATTTCTTTCTATATTGTTACATAATTTAAAAGACCCATTACTGTCTGACTGTTTAAAGCTAAAGACATTTGAGTTTACAAATCATAGTATTTAATCCTTATATAGTGGTTTTTTTCTGGAAAAAATAATCAAGAACATAACAACCATATCAAGCTGCAGTCTAGTATTCATAATTTTTGTTCAACACTCTGAGTAGAACTTATCATACATTCTCACTATTATACTTCCTTTTTTATTGGTAGTATGGGATATATGTTGTTAGAAGGGCTCATATGCCACAGAATATTTATGGCAGTCAGGGGACAGCTTTCAGGAGCTGGTCCTCTCCATCCACCATGAGATCCAGAGACAAAACTCAGGGAATTTGGGGTATCACAGTAGCAATTGCTCTTATCACCTATAACTTAACAGTCTAGGATCAATGAAGAAGAGAGCCTCAATGAGGGACTATCTCAAGCCTGTGAGTACATTGTAGGGCATTGCCCTTTCTTAACTGATGTGGAAAGATCCACACTAAATGTGGGCAGCATCTTCTGTTAACAACCCATGTAAAGGAGCATGGCAGAAGGAAAGCTTTCTGCTCTTTGTTTGGTTGGACTTCACTCTCACTGGCAGTTCTGTCTATGATGCTGATACTGTTTCCTTCATTGATAGGACAATTCGCTTCTTCAGGCTTCCAACATACATTGAAGATGGGGGAGACCACCAGAATTCTTCAGATGTTCTGAGCCAGATTGGGACCACTGTGGCCTGAAACCTCATAGATGACTTAACTCATGAAACATGGAGACTAGGCCATGAATCTCTTATCCCCTTGTTGATTCTGATAAGCAATTTTTAATGGAAAACTTTCTAATTATTTTCACTGTTTTACAAAAGTATTTTGAGGCTGTTTACACTACTCCATTATATTCTCATATAAAGTATGAGAGCAACCATTTTTCTCCTCTGAATTTCAGATAAATTGACCTTTTATGTTCAGTGTGTGAGAATGTATGGTACTTGTCCTTCTGTGTCTGCTGACTTGATTCATTTTTCCACAATGGTCTTCAGTTCCTTCTGGGTAGATAGCAGAGATAACAGAAGTTCCTCCTTCTCATAGCTGGAGAGTATTGTGATTGTTTTATATGCACCTCTCTCTGTCTCTCTCTCTCTCTCTCTCTCTCTCTCTCTCTCTCTCTCTCTCTCTCTCTCTCTCTCTCTCTGTGTGTGTGTGTGTGTGTGGCTTGTATGCCTTATATCAGTTTATGGAGTGTTTGGGGAGTCCAGAGGGAGTAGAAATGTTGAACAATGAGTACAAGTTATAATCAGAATCAGATTTGAGAAAGAAGCTATCATGTATAGAAAAACAAAAACAGAATTAACATGATGCCTGTAGTTTGGTTAATATTACTCTATAAATGTTACATTATTCATTTTGATAAATATCCTTAGTTAAACTGCTAATATCAAAGCTAGATTTTTGTTATAGCCCTACAACTCCTCTGCAAATTTATCATCATTTCAAACTCAAACAGAATTTTTTATTACTATGAAAATTATTATTACACTAATTTTGTCACCTTAAAGAGTTTTAAGAGTAAAGTTGAATGGTGCCAAGAATAGCCACATTGTCATGAAACAGGTGTGCATTATGCAAATATGAATCTCTGTCCATTAAATTCTAATTCTCCCTCCCCAGGCCCTGCCCCTTAGCAACCATCCTATTTTCTGTCTCCATGGTTTTAACTAATTTAGATTCTTTAGATGAGTAGAATCACACAGTATTTTTGGCTAGTTTATGTCACCTATTATAATGTCCTCGAAGTTCACCCTTAGCATAGTCTGTATCAGAATGTTCTTCCAGTATAGCACTGTGTAACATTACTAAACGATCTTTGCTTACTCATCTGCCCATGATTATTTGAGGCCATGGCTCTCTGTGTCATCTATTGTCAATAATCCTTCAAGGAACATGATAACTAAAAATGCTATAAGATTTCATTTTATTTTTATTTTTTTTGTTTTTTTTTTAATTTTTAATATTTTTATGACATATTTTCCTCAATTACATTTCCAATGCTATCCCAAAAGTCCCCCATAACCCCCCTCCTTTCCTACCCACCCATTCCCATTCTATTGGCCCTGGCATTCCCCTGTATTGGGGCATATAAAGTTTGCAAGTCCAATGGGCCTCTCTTTCCAGTGATGGCCGACTAGGCCATCTTTCGATACATATGAAGCTAGAGACAAGAGCTCCGGGGTACTGGTTAGTTCATCATGTTGTTCCTCCTATAGGGTTGCATATCCCTTTAACTCCTTGGGTACTTTCTCTAGCTTCTCCATTGGGAGCCCTGTGATCCATCCAATAGCTGACTGTGAGCATCCACTTCTGTGTTTGCTAGGCCCCGGCAGAGTCTCACAAGAGACAGCTATATCTGGGTCCTTTCAGCAAAATCTTGCTAGTGTATGCAATGGTGTCAGCGTTTGGAAGCTGATTATGGGATGGATCCCTGGATGTGGCAGTCTCTAGATGGTCCATCCTTTCATCACAGCTCCAAAATTTGTCTCTGTAGCTCCTTCCATGGGTGTTTTGTTCCCAATTCTAAGAAGGGGCAAAGTGTCCACACTTTGGTCTTCATTCTTCTTGAGTTTCATGCTTTTAGCAAATTGTATCTTATATCATGGGTATCCTAAGTTTTGGGCTAATATCCACTTATCAGTGAATACATATTGTGTGAGTTCCTTTGTGATTGTGTTACCTCACTCAAGATGATGCCCTCCAGGTCCATCCATTTGGCTAGGAATTTCATAAATTCATTCTTTTTAATAGCTGAGTAGTACTCCATTGTGTAAATGTACCATATTTTCTGTATCCATTCCTCTGTTGAGGGGCATCTGGGTTCTTTCCAGCTTCTGGCTATTATAAATAGGGCTGCTATGAACATAGTGGAGCATGTGTCCTATTTACCGGTTGGGACATCTTCTGGATATATGCCCAGGAGAGGTATTGCTGGATCCTCCGGTAGTACTATGTCCAGTTTTCTGAGGAACCGCCAGACTGATTTCCAGAGTGGTTGTACAAGCTTGCAATCCCACCAACAATGGAGGAGTGTTCCTCTTTCTCCATATCCTCGCCAGCATCTGCTGTCACCTGAATTTTTGATCTTAGCCATTCTGACTGGTGTGAGGTGGAATCTCAGGGTTGTTTTGATTTGCATTTCCCTGATGATTAAGGATGTTGAACATTTTTTCAGGTGCTTCTCTGCCATTCGGTATTCCTCAGGTGAGAATTCTTTGTTCAGTTCTGAGCCCCATTTTTTAATGGGGTTATTTGAATTTCTGGAGTCCACCTTCTTGTGTTCTTTATATATATTGGATAATAGTCCCTTATCTGATTTAGGATAGGTAAAGATCCTTTCCCAATCTGTTGGTGGTTTTTTGGTCTTATTGATGGTGTCTTTTGCCTTGCAGAAGCTTTGCAGTTTCATGAGGTCCCACTTGTCAATTCTCGATCTTACAGCACAAGCCATTGCTGTTCTATTCAAGAATTTTTCACCTGTGCCCATTTCTTCAAGGCTTTTCCCCACTTTCTCCTCTATAAGTTTCAGTGTCTCTGGTTTTATGTGAAGTTCCTTGATCCACTTAGACTTGACCTTAGTACAAGGAGATAGGAATGGATCAATTCGCATTCTTCTACATGATAAAAACAAGTTGTGCCAGCATCATTTGTTGAAAATGCTGTCTTTCTTCCACTGGATGGTTTTAGATCCCTTGTTGAAGATCAAGTGACCTTAGGTGTGTGGGTTCATTTCTGGGTCTTCAATTCTATTCCATTGGTCTACTTGTCTGTCACTATACCATTACCACGCAGTTTTTATCACAATTGCTCTGAGGTAAAGCTTTAGGTCTGGCATGGTGATTACACCAGAGGTTTTTTATCCTTGAGAAGAGTTTTTGCCATCCTAGGTTTTTTGTTATTCCAGATGAATTTGCAGATTGCACTTTCTAATTCGTTGAAGAATTGAGTTGGGATTTTGATGGGGATTGCATTGAATCTGTAGATTGCTTTTGGCAAGATAGCCATTTTAACAATGTTGATTCTGCCAATCCATGAGCATGGGAGATCTTTCCATATTCTGATATATTCTATAATTTCATTCTTCAGAGACTTGAAGTTTTTATTATACAGATCTTTCACTTCCTTAGTTAGAGTCACACCAAGATATTTTATATTATTTGTGACTATTGAGAAGGGTATTGTTTCCCTAATTTCTTTCTCAGCCTGTTTATTCTTTGTGTAGAGAAAGGCCATTGATTTGTTTGAGTTAATTTTATATCCAGCTACTTCACCAAAGCTGTTTATCAGGTTTAGGAGTTCTCTGGTGGAATTTTTAGGGTCACTTATATATACTATCATATCATCTGCAAAAAGTGATATTTTGACTTCATCTTTTCCAATTTGTATCCCTTTGATCTCCTTTTGTTGTCGAATTGCTCTGGCTAGGACTTCAAGTACAATGTTGAATAGGTATGGAGAAAGTGGACAGCCTTGTCTAGTTCCTGATTTTAGAGGGATTGCTTCAAGCTTCTCACCATTTACTTTGATGTTGGCTACTGGTTTGCTGTAGATTGTTTTTATCATGTTTAGGTATGGGCCTTGAATTCCTGATCTTTCCAAGACTTTTATCATGAATGGGTGTTGGATCTTGTCAAATGTTTTTCCGCATCTAACAAAATGATCATGTGGTTTTTGTCTTTGACTTTGTTTATATACTGGATTACGTTGATGGATTTCCATATATTGAACCATCCCTGCATCCCTGGGATGAAACCTACTTGGTCAGGATGGATGATTGTTTTGATGTTTTCTTGGATTCTGTTAGCAAGAACTTTATTGAGGATTTTTGCATCAATATTCATAAGGAATATTGGTCTGAAGATATCTATCTTTGTTGGGTCTTTTTGTGGTTTAGGTATCAGAGTAATTGTGGCTTCATAGAATGAGTTGGGTAGAGTACCTTCTGTTTCCATTTTGTGGAATAGTTTGTGAAGAACTGGGATCAGATGTTCTTTGAAGGTCTGATAGAACTCTGCACTAAACCCATCTGGTCCTGGGCTTTTTTTGGTTGGGAAACTATTAATGAATGCTTCTATTTCTTTGGGGGATATAGGGCTGTTTAGATCATTAACCTGATCTTGATTCAACATTGGTTCCTGGTATCTGTCTAGGACCTTCTCCATTTCATCCAGGTTCTCCAGTTTTTTTGAGTATAGCCTTTTGTAGAAGGATCTGATGGTGTTTTGGATTTCTTCAGGATCTGTTGTTATGTCTCCTTTTTCATTTCTGATTTTGTTAATTAGAATGCTTTCCCTGTGCCCTCTAGTGAGTCTGGCTAAGGGTTGATCTATCTTGTTGATTTTCTCAAAGAACCAGCTCCTTGATTGGTTGATTCTTTGAATAGTTCTTCTTGTTTCCACTTGGTTGATTTCGCCCCGAGTTTGATTATTTCCTGCGTCTACTCCTCTTGGGTGAATTTGCTTCCTTTTGTTCTAGTGCTTTTAGGTGTGTTGTCAAGCTGCTAATGTGTGCTCTCTCTAGTTTCTTTTTGGAGGCACTCAGAACTATGAGTTTTCCTCTTAGAAATGCTTTCATTGCATCCCATAAGTTTGGGTATGTTGTGGCTTCATTTTCATTGAACTCTAAAAAGTCCTTAATTTCTTTCTTTATTCCTTCCTTGACCAAGGTATCATTGAGAAGAGTGTTGTTCAGTCTCCACGTGAAGGTTGGCTTTCTATTATTTATTTTGTTATTGAAGATCAGCCTTAGTCCATGGTGATCTGATAGGATGCATGGGACAATTTCAATATTTTTGTATCTGTTGAGGCCTGTTTGTGACCAATTATGTGGTCAATTTTGGAGAAGGTACAATGAGGTGCTGAGAAGAAGGTATATCCTTTTGTTTTAGGATAGAATGTTCTGTAGATATCTGCCAGATCCATTTGATTCATAACTTCTCTTAGTTTCACTGTGTCCCTGTTTAGTTTCTGTTTCCATGATCAGTCCATTGGTGAAAGTGGTGTGTTGAAGTCTCCCACTATTATTGTATGAGGTGCAATGTGTGCTTTGAGATTTATTAAAGTTTCTTTAATGAATGTGGCTGCCTTTGTATTTGGAGCATAGATATTCAGGATTGATAGTTCCTCTTGGAGGATTTTACCTTTGATGAGTATGAAGTGTCCCTCCCTGTCTTTTTTGATTACTTTGGGTTAGAAGTCAATTTTATCAGATATTAGAATGGCTACTCCAGCTTGTTTCTTCCTACCATTTGCTTGGAAAATTGTTTTCCAGCCTTTCATTCTGAGGTAGTGTCTATCTTTTTCTCTGAGATGAGTTTCCTGTCAGCAGCAAAATGTTGGGTCTTGTTTGTGTAGCCAGTTTGTTAGTCTATGTCTTTTTATCGGGGAGTTGAGTCCATTGATATTAAGAGATATTAAGGAAAAGTAATTGTTGTTTCCTGTTATTTTTGTTGTTAAAGTTGGCATTCTGTTCTTGTGGCTGTTTTCTTTTAGGTAAGATTTCATTTTAAATTCTTTTGGATATACACCTAGAAGTGAGGTGGTTGGATCATGTGACCATTTTGTTTGTCTTTTGTCAGAACTCTATATTGTTTTCCACAATGACTACACCATTTTACAGTCTTATCAATACTGAACAAATGAACCCACTACCCACTATCCCACATCGTTGCTTGTTACTTTCTGGCTTGTTTGTTTGAGAATATGTGTGTGTGTGTGTGTGTGTGTGTGTGTGTGTGTGTGTGTGTGTATGTGTGTGTGTATCTCCTGACCTTGAACTCAAGGTATTCCTCCTGCTTCAAACACTGAGGTGCTGACATAAAAAGGCTATCCCCTTTCTGAGTTTTTTTTTTAATATAGCAACTATGATGGTTAATCCCAATTGACACCTTAGTGAAATCTGATATCATTTATAAGGCAAGTCAGAGACTTGCCTGAGGGGTGTATTTTGACAAGGAACACCACTGAGGTTGAAATCCCACCTGCTGTGAGTGGCACCATCTCCTTCCCTAGGATCCTGGGTTATATAGAATGGGTGAGATGACATGAACATAAACATTCCTGTGTCTCTGCTTCTTGACTATGGATGCCATGTGACCAGTCATCTCCAGTTCTTGTTCCTGTATCTTCCCTGTAACATCAAACTGATCCAAAAGTATCTGTTGTCAGGAAAGAGAAGACACCCAAACAGAAATCACTGTGATGTGCATGTAAGGGATCTCACTGTGGTTTTAATTTGTGTTCCTCAAATGATGAATGATTTGAACATCTTTACAAATGTTTGATGGACATTTGTACATTATCTTCCAGGAAAATTCAGCATTGTGTACTAGTGATAGTTTCATTTTGTGGCTGTGACTCATGCCATGGCCTAAGCAACTCAGGGGAGGAAAGGATTTATCTAACTCACACTTTAACTCTATCATTAAAGGATATTGGAGCAGAATCTCCATCGTCAGTGACGAAGAAATGCTGCTTTCTAGCTTAATCTGTCTCAAAAATTCATGCTTTTCTAGCTTTCTTATTCAGTATAGAACAACCTGACCAGAGAATGTTGCTCTCCATAGTGGGCTGGATCGATTAATCATCAATGCAATAGTTACTGTCATACCCAGAGCCTAATCTGATCTGGGCAGTGCTGCAAGTGGGATTCTATTCTCTTGTGACCCCTAAGCTGTGTCAATTAACAATGAAAACTGACAAGAGCAGTATCCTTCACCCATTTTTAAACTAAGTTTGATACTTATTTTATGAATTTTCAGAAATTATATATCTTGAATAGTGCATGTATTATCACATATAATTTGCAAATATCTCTTCTTTCATATATTTTTCCTTGATGATCTTGACGCTCAGAAGTTGTATGTTTAAAATAAGACTACATATCTACTTTTGATCTTTGATGGGCTTTTGATGTCCTTTTGTCCTTTCCATGTCTAAGAAATCCATGCCTAGTGTAACATCCTGAAGATTTTCCTCTATGTTTTCTTATAGGGTTAACTAGTTTGAATCTTTGATTATATCAGGCCACTTTGATTTAAAGTTTGCATGCTGTACAAAGTAAACTTCATTCATTTGCACATGAATATCAATTTCCTGACTTTGTATGCCATGCTGTGTGTCTGCCTTACCAACTGGGGTGCCCAAGCTCTGGCAGGCTGCTCAGGAGAGAGAGAACACAGTCTGTAAAGTCCTCAGTCCATGTTTTCTCAGGTGGGAAACAACAGGATCTGGGATGATTTGTGTGGTTCCCACTCTCCTGTGTACCCAGGTGATGATGGGATACCACTGGAAACTGGGAATGAGGGTTCCAGGTTCAGGGTGTCTGAGTGACAGGCAGGAAAGGGAAGGCAGAGCCCAGGAGAGGACAGAACCCTGTTTTGTTCTGAGTGAGTGCAGAGAGTACAGAAGGGCTAAGAGAGAGAAGACCTTCTTCTGGAGACTTAGGTGCAGCTCTTTACTACAAAGCCCCCCACTCCAATGACGATCCTTGATAAAGAGACTGTCCTTGCTTATCCAAACTCTTTTATTTGATGGCAAATGTAAATGCATACACCTTACTCAGATTGAGCCAGGGGTTAAATACCTCTTGTCCAGGAAGGGAAGCTCATTGGCTAAACACTCAGGGCCTATCTAGATAGCTCATTAGCATGGAGAACTCCAGGTTTTTATTCTGTATGACTGATGGCCATGATCCTCTCCGTGGGGTGTTATGGTTATGTGTTCTAGACACATAGTTTGGCAGAGAGATAGCCCCACACCTATGGTACTTGAGTCTGAGTTTTAGGGGGGTTGGGCTTACTCAACCATACCAGTTCTTCTGTTTGGCAGCACATCTATTTGCTCCACATTTGTCAAGACACTTTTCTTATGTGCTATCTTAGAACCACTATTAAAAATTATTTGGCCAAAGAACACATAAATTGGTTATTTGGTACCCAATGGTCAGCCTTGAAACATACATACAAGTAACATACAGACTGAGCAATCATATTCAGATCTATATGTGTACACATACATATATACATATGTACATATATATATATATACAGTTAATGAAAACAGAGACCATGAATTTTAAAGAGAGCAAGGAGAGATATACAGGACAGTGGGGAGAGGGGGAGGGAGGGAGAAATGTTGCAACTATATTATAACTTAAAAAGTAAAAAATAAATAAAAATTATTATCAGTACACCCAACAGTTTATCCCTATGGAGTCTATTTAGCTCTACAGGCTATAGATTTGTCTTTATGTCTGTATCAAAAGGTATTTATTACTGTTGCTTTGGAGTTCATTTTGAAAGTTGATGCAAAGCTAACAACTTTTTTTCTGTCTCAACTTTATTTTAACAATTGGAGATGCTCTGACAGGCCATATAATTTTTAGTATTTTTTTTCTTTTCTGAAAAAAAACATAGATATTTTAATAGGAAAAAAACTGTACATCTTAAATGAAACTGTAGCATCACACTAAATAGAATTGTTTCTTCCCTTCATTTTTGAGATTATTATATAATTGTAGTTTTCCCTTGTCCCTTTCATTTTCTCCTCCCAAATCCTCTGCCCCACCTGGGGATCCATTTCATAAACAACCACCAAATTCAGATACTATTGCAGATGCTAACAAGAGCTTGCTGACAGGACCCTGATAAACCTGTCTCCTGAGAGGCTCTTCCAGTGCCTGACAAATACAGAAGTGGATGCTCACAGGCATTCATTTGGACAGAGCACAAGGTCCCCAATGAAGGAGCTAGAGAAAGCTCCCCAAGGAGCTGAAAGAGTTTGCAGCCCCATAAGAGGACTAACAATATGAACTAACCAGTACCTCCAGAGCTCCCTGGGAATAAATCACCAATCAAAGAAAACACATGGTGGGACTCATGGCTCCAGCTGCATATGTAGCAAAGTATGGCAATGGGAGGAGAGGCCCTTGATCCTGTAAAGATTCTATGCCCCAGTATAGGAGAATGACTGGGTCAGGAAGGGGGGTTGGGTGGGTTGGGGAGCAGTAGGAGGGGAAAGGGGGTAAGGGATAGGGGATTTTCAGAGAGGAAACTAGGAAAGGGGATAACATTTGAAATGTAAATAATTTAAAAAAGAAAAGAAAAAAAAAACACCAAAAACCCTTGTTTCTTGTCACAAGTTGGGAAAATCTAAAAATAGATACTGCAAAGGAAAATTAAAATTCAAAACAGCATTTTTTTATACAGCGCCTGGAGATTTTGAGATCTTGTGTTTAAAGGAATACATAATCAAGTTTTATTTAAAAAATAATAAATTGTTTAGTTCGGGACTAATGACACTTCTGTCATCTTTCTTGTGTTGCCGTAAGAAGCTTCAGGTTGAGACACCCTAGCACAGTTACATTCTCAAATCTGTGAGTTCGTCTTCTAGCCACATTAGTCCCATGTATTCTGTGGTATAACTAGGAGTAGCTTCTTCTGTGTTATTTAACACTAATTATCCTCAAGGCATGTCCTTCATCACAGTGTGTCTGTGAATATATCTCTCTATTGTGTGGTCAATATCATGGCTGGTACAAAGGGTACTGATTGGGACCAGGGAGTGTTTTATACAAAAGAGGTTGAAAGGCTTACAAATCACACAGGAGTCTCTGTGTGTGAAGGTCTTTCTTGGAGAATGAAGTGAATTTTGTTAAAAATTGGATTCTGTGTAAAAAAAAAAAAGTCTTCATTTGAAAACTATTTGAATATGGCTCTTGGCTGCATTTCACATTTGTGCCTTTGAAGCTTCCTGCTTACTGTGCACTGTGGCTCCAGTGAAATGTCACCACCAGCCACTTTTACTTTCCTAGAAATGGAGAACAGAGCAATAAGAGAATTCTCAAAACTCCCATGGAAGTGTCATAGGTATAAATAATGGGAAGTTTTAGTCTGTAGTTGGCTAAATGACCTGACGGTCCATGTCAAACAGTTGTAGTGTTCCCAATGCACTCTGTAAATCTGGAATGCTTTGGTCGATTAAAAACTCTATTCTTCCCACCTATCAAATTCTTCTCCACAACATTAGTATCAAAGGGTGAGGCAGATGGAGTGAGAAAAACGGTATCCTGTGTGGAAGCCATATGCAGGCTTTCACTAAGTGCTGGCCCTGTGTGTGCAGGTCCTTGTGAGGGCCCCTTTAATTTTATATTCCAGGTTTCTTCCTCCCATCATCTCAGTTCCTCTCCCTTAGTTCTGAAGAAAAGGTGTTTCTGGGACTTGTATTCCAAATGAACAGGAAGACCAGGCCAGTAGAGCTGGTTTGTAAGCAGCGAGTTTTCTGGGAAGAACAGAGTAGCAGAATTCCAGTCACACCCAACAAAGTGTGACTCACATTCGGGAAAGTCCTCAACTCAATTATAGGGCCAGCCCTGTGGTACCTTTTGGTACCTGCCATATAAACTTGGCTTTTATCCAAAACCTGTTATTCCTTCCCAGAACACAGTGAGATAATTAATATCTTCAGTGCCCCCATGTTTAAAGTAAGTGAAATACATTCTGATGTCCAAATCCTTACAATTCAGGTGGTCACAAATTTTGACTCACTATTTGTGAACAATGTTACCTTCAAAGCTACTGTATTCTGAATGTCCATCTTCAAAATGCCAAGAGTGATTTGCACTTCATGATATTGGGTTTCAAATTAAATAGCATTAATATAACAACACACTAAAAGTCATATGTCAGATAAACAACCACTAGCTGCTGTGTTGATATTATCTATCAAATACAGAATTTAAATCATCAGTGATTCTGAGCTTTCCTTGTTTTTTACATCTATTTTTGCTCAGTACTATGATTTTTAATAATCTGAGTCTCTGTTTTATTATGTTTGACTGGCACATTTTTTGGCATTGATGGTCTCCTATGTACCTCAGTTCTAGTGAGCCCAATCTTCATTCCCTTTGCAATCTTTTGAACGCTATATTCTTAAACTCCAGGATCAGTCAGGATCAGCCTTTCAGTATTTTCTTCCTGATGTCTCTAACTCTTGCCAGTCATTAAATTATACCCTTTCTTTCACATTCTCCATTCCCATTAATATACATCCACTTGACTATGAGCTTGCAGGACCTTTCCAGTGATAACTATCTTCCAGTCAGGATAGACTGTCTGTCACCTCATTACTAGTGTCACACCTCTTGAGGCCCTTGGCTTGAGGCAATTGGCTTGAGGCCTCTTGCTGCTAATGTACCACAAGTATCTACTCCCTGTCATAATGGTTGTCATAGATATCTTTGCATCAGAACATCTGTATATTTCCTGTCTATTTAGTACTTCATCAAGGGTGAGTGTAAAACTGAAACTCTTCCTCTCAGACAGAAAGAATTGTTTTCCTCCTTTAATGAAGAAAATGGTAATAATTTCCTGTACATAATAATGGCAAAACAACTTTCTCTGAATGTTTATATCAATATTTTTTCTAGTTCATTGAACATGTGTCTCACACATGGACCTGTAGTTTGATAGTAGAGAAGCACTTATGGGTAGTTGTTTGATCTCAAGGTGAATCTCATATAAAATAGCCCAGAGAGAAAGAAGTATCCAATGTGAAGCTGATCAAAGTCCCGAGCTTAGCTGAGAACTTACATATTTCACCTGTGTAAGAGATGAAAAGAAGAGTCCCCTGAAATGCTCTGGGCAGACTTCTTCCACTGATGATAGCAATCTTCACAAAACATGATCTACCACTTGAGCTCAACCATACTTTGTATGACTGACACACAGATTCTCCAAGTTGGATTCATTTTGCCTTTGGCCCTTTTTCTGTTTTCCCTTCTCCTTTCCATATTTCTTGTCCCCGTAGTCCCATGGCAGAAAAGGCTGAACTTTCATGACATGATCTATAGAATTCACGACACTCACCAAATTTCTACTGAATATTTCCTTCCCCTCCTTTTAGTGAGTGAAGTTCCCTTGCCGCCTCCGAGTCTTATATTGCACCTTGAGTTCTATCTCTCAGTTCTTGTGACAACTTTTGCGTGGATGTACTAATAAACAGGATTATGATTACATAACTGAATTTTGAATGGCAGATATCCAGAGGATTGCAAATGGATCAGGTAAAGGTTCATTTTCTATGAAGTAAGATTTACCTACAGAAAACACCAGGCAAGCTCTGACTGCCTGACTGGCAGGATCTGCATAAAAACTATTTTCTGCAGTTTTTAAAGAATTCCTTTCCAAATGACCCAACAAGAAGCTGAAAAAGTCAGATGCAGATAGTTGCACTCAACCAATGGACAGAAGCTGCTGACCCCCTGTGGTTGATTTAGAGAAAAGCTGGAAGAAGCTGAGGAGGAGGGCAACCCTGTAGGAGGACCAACAGTCTCAATTAACCTGGACCCCCAAGATCTCTCAGACACTGGATCACCAACTGGGCAGCATACACCATCTGATATGAGTTCCCCCAACACATATACAGCAGAGGACTGTTGGGTCTGGATTCAGTCAGAGAAGATGCACCTAACCTTCAAGAGACTGGAGGTCTCAGGGAGTTTAGAGGTCTGGTGAGGTGGGGGTAGGGGAAGATTTTTAATACAGCTTATTCCATTGGACAGAGAAAGATCCATGTCCTGGATAAGAGTAATTTCATAAGTTAATTGATATCTTTCTATACTAGATTCCATGAACATCTGTTCTACCTCCGCTCATGCCCACATACATGAAGACACTTGGGAAGAATCACCTTCACCAGGCTGTACATCCTGCTTTATGGTTCATAAATTCTAAAGTTTATCTTAGGTGCTGAACAACTACAAGCCCTTCTTGAGCGCTTTTTGTAAAAGTATTATGAGCTCGATAACTGAGTTCATATCACTCTACATTTCTTATTTTATATGCTGGTAAATAAAATTATGTATAGTGGATTTACATTCAACTCTAATAAATTTATTGAACTCCATTAAATTTATTCTTTGACAATTTCATACATCTATATAAAACACTGGTTTCTTTCACTCCCCAGCCCTCTTAATCTTAGTAGAGCTGCATCCTCCCTACAGGTTATGTTCTTTCATTTGCACAGTTTTGTTGATTTGGTGGCACCAAGTCTAGCCAGGGATGCCTGTGCCTGTCTCACCTTGGATCGCAAACATATATATGAATTCCATGTATATCTTATTGGACTAACACAGGATGCAAACCAAACTCCAACCCAACAACCAGAGAGAAGATTTGTGATTAACTGAGTTTCAGCTGTGGGTTCCTATTTTTAAGATAAGAACACATATTCAGATCCTCCAAAATAAAAACAAAGTATGCTTACTTCAGGAAAAGGAATAGATCTTAAAAAAAAAAAATCTATCCATACCCACAGCTCTTCTATTTTCTTGTTACTTGATTTTCATCAGTGATGTTCATTTAGTGTGAGGTAGCATTTTGGTCTCTGATCCTGAGAAAAATTTCCAAGTTAATATCTCCAGCTCTTAGGGCTTCCCCTGCCTCTACCCTCTGCTCTCTTTTCTCTCCAGCAGTTTTACTCTGTACTGAGCATCAAGAATAAGAGTACACATGTGGGGCTGGTGAGATGGCTCAGTGGGTAAGAGCACCCGACTGCTCTTCCGAAGGTCAGGAGTTCAAATCCCAGCAACCACATGGTGGCTCACAACCATCCGTAACGAGATCTGACTCCCTCTTCTGGAGTGTCTGGGGACAGCTACAGTGTACTTACATATAATAAATAAATAAATAAATAAATAAATAAATAAATAAATAAATAAATAAATCTTAAAAAAAAAAAGAGTACACATGTAAGGACTCATGGCTCCAGCCATATATGTAGCAGAAGATGGTCTTGTGGGACATAAGTGAGAGGAGAGGCCTCTGGTCTTGTGAAGGCTTGATGTCCCGGTGTAGAAAAATGCCAGGACAGGGAAGCAGGAGTGGATGGGTTAGTGAACAGGGAGGAGGGGGGATGGGATATGGGGGTTTTCAGAGGAGAAATGAGGAATGCCTTGGAAGGGGAGTGAAATGTGCTTGATCAACATGCATCATATACATATACAGAATCACAGGTTTTTAGAGTTCTAATTCATAATTACCACACTTGCAAAGGATACAGGAATGTAAGTGTTTCACACACAGCTGAGAGAATAGATACGTAACTTCATCCTGTATTTTCCATTTGTATGTTCAACCATTCGTTATATTTTAAAAAGAGTGAGTGAAATGGTCCATCATTAGCAAAAGAAAATATACTTTGAGGGAGTTTATATTCGTGGTAAATTCTGACTGCACAACTACCATTTGAAAGGTTCATACATCTTCAGAGAAGACACAACCTTATCATGATGGAAATTAGCATACAAGTTGGACATGATTTACTGGCCAAACCTTTTGAGTACCTAGTGTCTTGACCCAGAGCCAGACAATCATAAAATTCGTTCTGACGTGGATCATATGCACTGAAAGTTTATGATCTTCTCCTCTTTAAATATGAATTAAAGTTTATTCTTCAATGGAATTGACTAAAATAATAGTAAAAACAAGTTAAAATAGAAGTAGAAAAAGAGGAAGCAGGAAAACATCACACTGTAAAAGTGGAACAAATGACACAAATTGTGCAGTAGTGTCAAGTTACCTACTTCATTTCTGTACAGAGAAAGGACACTTTTAATTGAAATATTACTTTTATGCATTCTCTGTTCAATGCCCAACACAAAATTCTATAGCAGTACTGCTAGCATTGTCTTGCTTACATAATTTGAACTATCATTGAAAACAATTAGAATATCTTCCATGTATAGATACTGCTGTGTTGTAATTGTGGAGGTACAAGTGAAACTAACACCCTGGTAGATGCAGAGGGATAAGCTTGAGAACACTCATGTGTGGCAAGTTCTTGTCTCTAGGAAGCCATGAGAGCAGTCAAGTACAGCCCAGCCTCTACTTACTGAGGGTTCTCAAACTTAATGACAGTCTCAGAGTGACATGCATTCAGTACTAACTGTACTGCTGGTTTAGGATTTTAACCTTCACCCAACCTAGCATAAATCATATGATAATTTCTCAAAATGCCGGACAAGAGAAGCAAGACACAGTTCTCAACAGATATGCAAATATTGAAAGTGAAAAACTGAATATTCTATGAAGTACTGTGTTGCCAGCATTTTGGTAACAATGTTTATTTTTATGTTTTGTCCTGTGTTTCCATAAAATATCCTTATGACATATTCATCTCTTAATCATAAAGTTATGCTTTATTTTAGATACCATTGACAACATATGGCTGTGACAGTCCTGGGCAAGAAGGGCTATTTAAGCTCTGCTGTCACCACGCTAAGTTAATTAAGTATCTTTCCCCTTGCACTAAGCTTGATGGACATAGCCCAATAGTAAATGAAGTAGTATCTTCTTCATAAAAGGTCAAGTACCTGAATTTAAAAGTAAAAAGGACCTGAATTTAAAAGTAAAAAACAAAAAAAGAAAAAATATTTTAAAAAATTGCTGTGTCTTTTGCACACTTTCTTAAGTGCAATTTTGAAATGTTTTATCCTTTTACCATATGTCACTATAAAAAGAAAATTTCAATGACATACACAGAACAAGATATGTAGATGCTGTTCCTAATTTTTGAGGCCATTCTAGCAGCAAGTATGCTCATTATAAAGCATGAACACATAAAGACAGGAAGTACCTAATTGTGTTTTGTGTGTGGAGCTGGAAAGCTGTGAAGGCAGATCATTTGATCCATCTCTGAGATGGTAAGAAAGGACAGAGATGGAGTAGTGGGTGACCCTGTTTCTATATGGACTTAGGTTATGGTGGCCCCTGTTCAATTAGGATGGTGAGAGATGAATAAACAATATATAGAGTGCATGGTCCCACCTAGAAAGTACATGGACTACAGACGAATACTTGAAACTATTACTATCCATAGCATGACCTTGATTTTCATGGCATTAATAGAAGCCACATTACCAAGTAAAATCCTGAATTACATTGAGCAAATTCTTCAGGGCAATTGAAAATAAAAATATTTCATTTCATTGTTTTGAGTAGCAACCTATTTTCCTTCTGTTGGATATAGCATTATAATGGTTGGCTGGAAAATTCTTGATTCCTCTCTCAATCAGACATAAACTTTCTATAATATATTCTGCTCTTTTCCCTTAAAGGGGGGGTTTCAAGCCTTCCAATATGTATGTGATTTTTTCCATGAAAAAAGGAAAGAAGCTAAGCCTGACTGTTATCATATGCTAGTTAGTCTTTACATTCATAGTAAGTCACACATAAGAAGTAAATTCTTCCTTAAAAATATGTACTGCAAAACTTTGGAGTGTGAACTCCTTTTCCTACCCCTAGGATCACTGGTACTGCAGTGACCACACATTTCTGACCTCCTCTGTCCCTTCTTTTCTCTATTAACACACATGGATTCTCTTTGTATTGTAGCCTTAAAACTATTACTTCCTCTGAAACGAAGAGCTTTAAATGCCTTGCTCATTAGCTGGAAAATTAAGCCATTCTATACCAGAAAATAATCTCTCCTCAGTAGTCCACCTCGAAGAAGATTGGCAACAAATCCCTCCTAAATTTGTCAGTACTGTGTATGAGCCCATAACAAAGTGCACACAGTAAGTTCCTTTGTTGTATAAAATGTTAATAATTCATATACTTGCTCAATAGTCTTGAGATGATTGTTGCATAACAGGCTCTGATCTAAGCATAGGGACATCATACTGAGCTAAAAAAGGTCCTGTTCTTAAGAATAGAGAACAGCTGACAACAAAAGTTAATCCATAAATGACTATTGTAATGAACACTGAACACTGAAACTGAGCAGGGAGTGATGATTAAAGACCCATGTGATATGATAGTAAACATGTAAATTGTGAACCATTTCTTTCACGTTTGGTTCCAGCTAAGACAGCAATCCATGCCAATATTGATGGGAACAGAATTCAGGAAGAGGGAGCAGAAATGCAGTCACTGCCAAATAGGAGTTGACTCGTGTATTCTCAGCCACTAGTATTAGAGATGTGAAATGGAGGCAAACCTTGTAGGAAGTAATGAGCATCTTGTTTGATACTGAATAAAAGGATGGATTCATCAGAGTGTTTGGGACAGAGAAGTGGTATATTATAACTTCTTTAGGGAAAGTATTGTACCTGATTATGATTAGAAATTTAATATTTATACTCAACTCTACCAAAGCACACATGATTTCAGTCTCACTTCCTCCTCTAAAAATATGAGCGACAGAGTGTCTTGTCGTATTCAGAATATAAGATGAAGATGCACCAATATGCCCACATGGAGAATTCTTAAAAACAGGCGCTAAGTGTCACGTCAGTAACTTCTCACTCACTAGCATTGTCTTCCTCTGCAGTAGTTTCCTAGGGATCATAGCCAGAGTTCTGAGGAAATGGACAGATTCCAAAGATAGCCATTCAGTCATGCACCCCGTATGCTTTCTTAAACCAACTTAAGCAGAACTCAAAGATAATATATGTAGTTAACACACATTTTAAAATCAGAAGGTTAGATATACTCCCAATTTCCTGTTGTTATAGACTAGATCTCTTTCTGAGGGCATGAGAGGCATAAATCAGAATCACGTTCACTATTTTTTATTGTAAAAATACACTAATGAAAAGTACTGAGAGAAGCAGGTGCACAGAACACTTAACTATCTTTCTAATAAACTGTCAAACAATTGTCTTTTCCTAGGAAAATCCCTTTAAACCACCTTTTATGAGTATCTTAGATGAAATTCAGAGCTAGGGTAATAGCTCAGTTGGTAAACTCCTTGCTATGCATGTGAGCAACCCTGAGTTCAGGTCACCAGCACCCATGTAAGAATCTAGAAGCAATGGTGTGTGCCTATGAATCTGGTGCTGAGGAAGCAGACACAGGGAGATCCTTGGACTTTCAGACCAGCCAAAGTATTTAGTGTCAGATTCAGTGAGAGATTCTGTCTCAAAATATAATAATAAGGTGGAAATTATAGAAAAACATAACCAACATTGATCTCTGGCCTTCACATGTACACATGTGAGGGTAACTTGTACACATGAAGCAACATATATATGTATATCATCACATACATACACATACAAAATAAATATTGTAAACAAGACATTCAGACCTACAGAAGAAGGATGTCACTGAACATAAAGCCCATTTATTATAACTATTTTTAGCCGATATTCAAGGATAGGGTGTCACTTGCATCAGAAGAATTCATTTATTTAGAGCATTTCTCTTTCACGTTTTTCTACAGTTTCTACAGTCTCTACAGTAACCCCACGTAGAACATCAGCCTTAAACCAAACTGAAACATCACGCTGTCAGTCCAGACTCTGAGACTAAGACGTGTGACATCTAAAAGACAGAAAGCCTGTCTCTCTCTTCTCTGGGCTGTGTGCATCAGGGTTAGAAGTGTGAAGGACAAAGGCAGTCCTCCCAAGGCTACTACTGTGCCCAGGAGACTTAAGACAGATGAGGTGTCACCCGTGGTTCTTGTCAGTCTCATATTTCACAATCTCTTATCTGCAATAACGTTTGAATGAAGATAAAATAATTGACCCAGGGTTCTCCTTTGTTTGAACATCTTAGCTTGCTTGGGAAAGCCTCCACTGTTAGCAAGTTATCAATGGCCTTTGCTTTACAACCCCATAGAATAGGAAAAAATTGTCTTCCTCTGGCTTATAAAAATCAGAGAAACAATTAAGCAAATGATATCATCTACCTGCATGGAATTCTCATGTGCAAATGGTATGTTATTGTTTTTACACTGTTTTTTTTTAAGGCTGAAAACAAAAATCAATAGCATTACTTTTCTCAAGACATTTGTTTGAAAGTTCTGTGAAAGTGGTGTCCTTGGAAGAAGACTCATTTGTAACAGTCCTCAGAAGCACTGGTCCTTCTGCCTTTCTGCACTTCTATCACATCACTTTTAGTCCATGACTCCTTCCCCTACATAAAACACCTTGGCCCCCAGATGCAGTCCCACTACTGAGGGGTCTCAGCACTGGCCTTCAACGTTTCTTTCACTGTCTCTCTTTTAATCTCTCTCCTCCAGTGTCGTCATCGGTTGTTTCAAACTGTCCCAGTTGCTTAAACTTTTGAGACTGAAATCTTCCCGTTCATTTTCAGGATATTAAGTGCAAACCTGACAAACAAACAAACTAACTATCAAACAAAGAGATGTATAAAAGTCCTTACGATCCAGGTGTATGATTCACCTGCACTCCTCCCTATAGTCATCCCTTGTTTTATGGCCAGAGATCCGGTTCAGCGGATTTGCAATGAGAACAGAAATCTATGATGCCATGCAAGACTTCCTGCTCCTAGTAGAATCTCCAGATATCTGGACATGATGGAATAGATAGATATAGATAGATATAGATACAGATACAGATACAGATACAGATACAGATACAGATACAGATACAGATACAGATACAGATACAGATACAGATACAGATACAGATGCACGATGAGATTAAAGAATGTGACAATCGGCCTTAGAACATGGGGCTTATGGTGCTGGAGAGAGTTAAGAGCACTGACTGCTCTTTCAGAGGTCCTAAGTTCAATTCCCAGCAACCACATGGTGATTCATAATCATCTATAATGGGATCCCATGCCCTTTTATGGTGTGTCTGAAGACTGCTACAGTATACTCTTATACATAAAATAAATCTTTTGTAAATTTTTTTAAAAAGAAGAAAGGGGCCTTACCAATATGACCCCTTAAGTGAAGCAATTTTCTTTAGCCAGTGACTAAATATCTGACTTAGAGGATTCACTACGTGATTCTGCTATGAATACAGAAGAGAGACAGATGGAAAAGAATATAAGAGGGTTTTGTATCTGCATGTAGCCCTCTACAGAAAGCCTCAGAGTAACAGGATCCATAGACCTACCAGTGCAAGGAATGTGTAATTATCTAATGAAGAATGAGGCTGGGGGGTGGAATTTTCTCTAGAGCCTTCAGGTGAACCAACTGGCCTATCTTGGTCATTCCTGTGTCCACATTGGACCGCAAACACTACCTTATTAAGGAATGTTTTAATATTGTAAATGAAATGTAGAAATAGCTGTCTAGACACTGACAATGAATGTACTCTAAGCCAATCCTTGTCTCTTTTCAGGGATTTCTTCCATTAAATTATTTCCTGTCAGCCTCTCCTCACTGCCCAGTTGATATTATTGATAGCATAACACCATTGCAAAGGCTTCTAAAGACTTCTTTCTATGCAGAGAACTTATGTACAAGGTTTAGATTGATCATTTGAACCTATGAAATTATTAACATCAAGGTTTATGTGGCAAATATGGGTTGTGAATCTGTGGATCTGAATTAAAACCCAGATTCTAACAAAGCTCTAGGTGATGCCTCTCTACTGGATCTCAGGCCACATGTGTATATCTAATTCACATATTCTACCTGGGATGTGGGGCTGCATGTCTAGCTCTCCTGCAATGTGTGCTCAATGGTATGAGTGTTGGGGACCAGCTGCGGTTCTGAATCCTCCATTTCCTCCTCCCGCAGGGTGTCCAGAAGCTGAAAGGAGGAAGCAGAGTCCTGAATAGGTGGGGTCTGCAGAAACCTTCTTTTTGTTGCTTATAACCCAATGTAGTTGTAATAGCTAGGGTTCCACAGTTAAACAGAATAATTAACTATATACAATTATGTATAATTGTATCTACAAGGCAATCTATTAGATTGGTTTAGGGCAGTCAAAAGCTGAATGGTCTCTCTATGTCCAACTGCAGACTAGAGAACCAAGGAGCTGCTGTTCTTGATCTAGAAGCCCAAGAACAAGGCCAATAGTGAAGTCCCAGTCTGAGACCCTGGGGAGCTGCTGATGCAAGTCTATCATTGAAGGCTGAAGAAGTTAGGGAACCAACAAAAAGCACACCCACTAGAAGAAGGCTAAGCATCTGCGCCAGCTTCTCCCTTCTGCTTTCTCATTGCCCCCAAGTCCCAGCCCCTTGGATGGTTCTACCTGTATTCACAGCAGGGCTTCACACCTCAGTTTTTAACCACATGTCACTTCTCCCTGGAGACACTCAGACTCTCAATCCTAAGTGTGCTTTTCCAGTCTGCCATTGAGAATGTATATTGCTGGAGCAGTCTGAATAGATTAAGGCAGCATTTTGGTTGGATTTTTATATTACTTGAAAGCTTGTTTCTCCCCCTTCAGAATTACTGTCATTTAGGAACAGCTAGCAATGCAGTGTGAGGCTTCTCTCTGCTTCACAGAATGTTTCGTGGTAGCTTTGCTCACTGGGTGCCAGTAGCACCCTCCTCCCTGTTTGTGACAAGCAAAAATATCTCCAAACATTGCCAAATGAAAATGAAATCATGACTGGTTGAGAACTGTGTCTCTAAAGTTTAGTTCTAAATTGGGCTTAATTGGGAAAGGAATCGTACAAACTGTAAATGTTAAGACAGGATTCAGCAAAGTTCTCTCTCTGTACACGTACCTTGGGATAATGTTCTATATGCATAAAAAAGCACAAAGTTATAGCATAATTCAATGTGCTTAATTAAACAGATCTAAGTAGAAACTAGGTGTGGTGGTGTACATCTGTCATCCCAGAACTTGGGAGTTGGAGACAGAAAGGAAAGGTCATCTCCAGCTACTTTCAGAACCTAAGGCAAGAGCAAGCTGCACCAGTCACTATATTAAAATGTAAACCTGAGTAGGGATTTTTACTTCGAATCATTTTACATCTTAGGATTATTTCTTACTTAAATATTAACTTTGCAATAGTGTATGTTCAATCTCTTAATGCCCTAGTTAACACTCTTGCCTTCATGAGACAGAGTTCTGTCCTAAATACTATCCCTATCTGATAGAAGCTCCAAAGAAAAAGATCTGTATTCTTCATCTTCTAATATTACTACTGAACACTGGACTGTCCTTTTTTTTTTTAATTCTTCTCAATTTTCCAACTAATTTACTAGTTCTGTGTTTGGAGTTAGCATCCAGCCCTCCTCTGAACTCAAATTTTGTGCCCAGGTTTATTTGTCAAGTCAGTCTAAAAGTAGACACTTGTCTGTGGATAGCTTCTTTCTTCTTATGTGTATAACATCTTCAATTTGAGAACATTTATGGAGATATTAAACACAAGTGTGATGGCCACGGATTATTTTCTGGTGCTTGGTAATATAATAGATGTTGCATATACCTTGGGAGCAATTCCTTACTTAAAATCAAAGCTACACCACATATTGAAAATATCTAAAACCCAGAGTTCACTCTAGAAGTACAGGCTCTCTGTACAAGACAGACCCTCTACTGTCACATGTCAGAACCAGTCCATTTAGTCTCATGGAAGTTCTTATACTTAGCTTTTGTTGAGAGAGGTGACATCACAGAGTGTGCATAAACTTGGTACTTAGAATGGAATGAATGAGAGTTTCAGCCAAACTATGTATCAATATTCAGGCAAAGACATTCGGTGGCTCTTAGAGTATCTGTTTTTAAAGTGAGATGAGAAGCACTCATGGATTTCTTGTGAAGATCACTTGAGATGATGAGTGGTCGGGTACTTGGCAAAGGACTCTAGACACACTAATGAAAGTAGTCTGCAGTATCAGTCATGCCATTGTGATCATACATTGTGTAATGACAGAGGTCATTCTGAGAGGTGTCATTTGGAAAGCATCACAGACTGAGCTTAACCCAAGGCTGACTCACCCAAACTACTTACCCCTACAACACAGCTTTGTGATGCAGTGTCAGAGGTTATAACTACTATAAAATTTCTGCCAACATGCTACAATACACCATTTCCCTGCATACTTTTAATTAAAAGAAACATTTTCTTAATTAAAAAGAAGGTAGAAGTAGAGCATAAAGCCCATAAACCAGAACCATTAATCTTATAATCATCAGACACTAGATACTGCCATAAGAATACGTGCTACACTTTACAACCAGAATTGTAATAATGTACTAGCAATATTATCACAGTCAATGTGCAAGTGATTCATTATATATGCTTATAACATCATTAGTCAATAAGTATTCAATTCCAGTGTAATCCTATGTGATTACTTCTCATGTGGTTCATTGGACAAACTGTAATTTTACCCCATGTTACTGTTTGTTTAACTTAATGCAAGGGACTACAAATGTATTATCTGTCACTCTACATGACTTGGCTAAACAGAGGAGGACACTTTTCTTGTAGTAGTTGTTTCTCTTGTTTACTCATGTTAATTTATATAACATGAGTTTGCATATAGTCATAAATTACTTGTTAAAATATTTTCCCTGCTGTTTGAAAAGCACAGCCAAGGGGGTCTCTACAATGGCCCTTGCTAAGGACTAACGAAGCCTATTGTAAAGGGACTTCATGACATACTGTGCAGTTTAAAGTATATTTTCTCATCATTATTGTAATGACTAAGAAGTCCATAAATTTAATGTACAATGATATAATAGCAATCAAATAGCTAATGGCTTCAAGTAAAACTTTTGAAAGTCTAATGCCAGTTCTGTAGGTAGAATGATTATTGGCTTACAATTCTGAGTTTGCTACTTAGCTGTCAGAACTCAATTTTAAAAAAAATGAAATTCAATTTGGTTTTATAGAGAGATGAATTTTGCAGAAACACACTCCTAAGTGCAAAAGGTTACACTCAACAAAGCTCTAATAAGCATGGCATTCTGGGTGACTCATGGAGCTCTGGAAATCCATTCAAGCTCTTGCAACTTAATAATTACCTACCTTTCCTAAGGAAAAAAGTCAGAGCTTTGCAGAACATTCTGTTAATAAAACATTCAAAACCTTTTCTTCATGACTTTTTCATTTCGGGTAACTGAACAACTTTCCTTGTTTGACAGCCCTTGCCCCCTTTGAATAAAACAGCCTGTGCTTAGTTCTTATTTAAATCATCTTGACAGTGTTCTCAGAACCATGTAAGAAAGCTAACCCAGGGTGTCTATGTGAAGAGTGTCTGTCTAAGAAGAAGGCAGCGCTTAAAGCACTTGTACATAAGCAGACAGACTGGAATTTAGAACCCTGGAACACAAAAGCACTGGGTAGCTGTAGGAGCTATGTGTAATTTCAGGCTTAAAAGATGGAGAAAGGGAATCCTTGGGGTGAACTGGCCAGCTAGCCTAGCCCATTCTGTTATCTCTAAATTCAGTGAGGACACTCTGACTCAAAACAGAACAAAAGTGGAGGACAATCAAGAATGATTCCAGGCCTCAATCACATTCTTCACAAGCACACATGTGCACATGCACACATGTACATACATACACACACACACAAGCACTCACACACACACATGTATGTATGTATGTATGTATGTATGTATGTATGTATATAATGAAAATCAAACCTTCCAATTTGATTTTTAACATTTCCATTCAGTGTTTCAATAAATATGACAGGTAATTTTAAGTTTCTGAATAAAAAGCATTATTCCTAATTTAGTTGTAAATTTCTATGAATGTATGTGTGTGTACACATTCAAGCACCTGTATGTGTAGGTATTGCTGCATGTGCATGTGCTATGTACATGGAGAGGCCAGGGACAAGCTCAAGTGTCTTCAGTAGGGCTGTCTACCTCTTCTTGGGGCAATGGTTCTCATTTGCTTTAAAATTCTTACCAACTAAACTAGAAATTAGAGGCAGTCACAGGGATCCCCGTGCCCCTCTGCCTTCCAAGCACTAAGATTATGATCACAGACCACGAAGGTTGGCTTTCTGTGTGGCTTTGGCTCAGGTCTTCATACCTATGCAGCAGGCACTTTATAGACTGAACTGTCTCTGTCCTCAGATTTTGTTTCTAAAGTCTTTAAGATATGGTAATAAAACTGAAGTGAAAGGACAGAAAACAAATTTTATAATATCAGCTTGTAGATAAAAGCAAACCTACAGGTTGGGTGGATTATACTGTCTGCAGGGGGACAGGCCAACCTGAATTTATTGGCCCTGCAGGGTTGAAAAATGGCAGTATCAGGGCTAACTTCTGTAATGTGTATCCTCTGCTGACAACTAGGCAGAACAAAAATAATCAGATTTTCATAGGTTAGAAAGAAACAGCTTTTTCTGTATAGATCATCAAAAGATTTACGCTTCCCAAAAGGAGTGAATAACATTTTGAAGGAGACTAGAGAATACGACAGGACTGTGGTTTGTACTGGCTCTAAGCCTCTGTGTAAGATATTTATCTCCCCACATCTTGGTATACTTATCTTCACAAACACAGAACAGCATATACCCCGAAGAGCTTCCCAGGCATTAAGCGAAGTAAGGAAAAATGTATATCATAATGCTTATCATATAGTAAGTATTATTTTACCAGCAGCGATAACAGTATGTGTTTCAGTTGTGTCTAGATAATTAGAAAAATAATTGTGGAAATTCTATCTTGATGACTGTGTGTGCATGAATATAACACCTTTTAAAATCATTACAAAAAATAAAGAATAAAGAAAAATTTCATGTTTCATAAAATCATGACTAGGGAAACACTGTAACAATCAAAAGGTTTACTTTTGTTATAGAAAGATCTATAACCTACCAGGCCTGAGAAAATGAAGGAAACCAGCATTTCCATGAGCCAATTGTTATTGCTGGATGGGATGCTAGACCATGCTCTGTTCTGTTCACCTGCAAAGAAGCAGTTTCTCCCTAATAGATAGAAAAGGTGTTCCCATCCCTTAAGCAGGTTTTCAGGGCTTGCCCACTCCCTGCGGATGCAGTGTGGCTGGGTGAAGCTGAAAAGCTCCAGGAAGCTTCTTTAAGGACACGTGTTATGGAGGTAAATAAATTTCTTCCTTCTGTGAGCTTGCATCCAAGTCTCAGTTATAGAACACTTCTGGATACATACCCAAAAGATGCTCCAACATATAACAAGGACACATGCTCTACTATGTTCATAGCAGCCTTATTTATAATAGCCAGATGCTGGAAAGAACCCAGATGTCCTTCAACAGAGGAATGAATACAGAAAATATGGTACATAAACACAATGGAGTACTACTCAGCTATTAAAAATGATGAATTCATGAAATTCTTAGGCATATAGATGGAACTAGAAAATATCCTGAGTGAGGTAACCCAGCCACAAAAGAACACATATTATATGCACTCACTGATAGGTGGATATTAGCCCAAAAGCTCGGAATAACAAAGATACAACTCACAGACCACATAAAGCTCAAGGAGAAAGACCAAAGTATGAATGTGTCAGTCCTTCTTAGAAGGGGAAACAAAATGCAAGCAAATATGGAGACAAAGTGTGAAGTAGAGACTGAAGAAAAACCCATACAGAGAGTGCCCCACCTGGGGCTCCATTTCATATAGTCACCAAATGCAGACACTATTGTGGATGCCAAGAAGTGCTTGCTGACAGGAGCCTGATATTGTTGTCTCCCGAGAAGCTCTGCCAATGTCTGACAAGTACAGAGGTGGATACTCGCAGCCAGTCATTGGACTGAGCACGGGGTCCCCAGTGGGGGAATTAGAGAAAGGACTGAAGGAGCTGAATATATTTGCAAACTTATAGGAAGAACAACAATATCAACCAACCAGAACCCCCCAGAGGTCCCAGGGACTAAACCACTAAACAAAGAGTACACATGGCAGGACTCATGGCTCTATATGTAGCAGAGGATGGCCTTGCCAGGCATCAATGGGAGGAGAGACCCTTGGTCTGTAAAGGCTCAATGCTTCAGTGTAGGGGAATTACAACGTGGGGAGGAGGGAGTAGATGGGTGGGTAGGAAAACACTGTAATAGAGGCAGGGGGAGCAAGGATGGAATAGGGGTTTTCTGAGTGGAAACATATATGTATATATATACACATAAAGTCCTGGAAGTTAGTTACTGAACCTGTTGCTAACTTCTGCTTCATCTTCCAAAGTCAAAAAGAATAATTTTGAACATTTTTCTTTTGGCACATCCTGCTAGTAAGAATCAAGTCAAAGATCTTTGGGCATGATTCCATTTTGCTTTTCTATGTTACAGTATAAAACAGTTTCAGTTGGGGGCTTCTACCCTGTCTTTGATCATTCAATTCCCAAATAAAAGACACACAACCTTTATATTTATAATAAGTCTTTAAAGTACTATAGCTGGGTTGAACCTACCCTCTATGGTATTATGTCTATGTCTTATCAACAACCCAGAGATATGACTTGCTATGTTCCTCCTGGGCTACTCCATGGCCAATTCTCATAATGTCTTACCCCATGGCATCTTCTCCACTCCCCACCTTCTCCCTCTTCTTCCTTGTGGTCCTTCCCTCAGACCTCAAACCTGGGAATGGAAGCTCTACCTACCTCTCTTCTGTCCACCTATAGGCTGTAGGCATCTTTATTCAACCAATAGTTATAAACTAAGGAGCAAGGTTACATCGCATCACTTGGCATCCATTAGGATTTTCTAGTCCTTGTAGGCAACCAGACCATGGGGAGGGTGAACTATTTAGCATTACAATACATAGGAACAATCCAAAGCTCAACGTTCTTGTAAATGTGTGGATTTATAAATGTTAGCAAAAGACAGTGTTTCCCTACACATATTCTCAAGTGTGATTCTTAAAAAGAAAGCACCCACAGCGTTTCCATTCTAACAAAAAATCTGTAAACAACATCCAACTGGCCAGAGACCCAGTGGTTCCATTGAGGGAGAGCTATTGGTGGGAAGTGGATTCCACTCTGTCTCTTTCTCTTCTTTGGACTCAGAATTGCTTAATCAGATTGATTTTCTAAACTTCAAATGCAGAAACTTCCTCTAGAGTTTATTTTAGAATTGTTTAATCAGATTGATTTTCTGAACTTTAAAGTCAGAGACTTCCTCCAGAGCTTATTTTAGAATATTCTATCAATAAGACCTGCATATTAAATCTGCAATAAGTATTTGAACAAAGATTTCTTGTGAAGACATATTTATATTATGTTTTTATATTATAAGCAAAGTCTTAGCCTTTAAGAGATAAGGAAAAATTGAGAAAAATGAGTAGTTCACTCATATTTACATAAGCATTGTGAAAGCTATTTTCTTCATAACTTTCCTGCAGAGCACACATCTGTGCACATTGTAGCTCCTCCAGATGAGGAATGCTGACATTATTCACAGGTGTCACCACACCTATGGTGTGAGAGAATCATCTTCTATGATAGAGTGTTTAGGATAATCTTATTGCTAGACATAAGCTCTTATTATGATAGCATATTCACACAAGAACTTGTTAATCATATAAAGACATTCGCTGCACAGTATAAGGTGAAAATCAAATGTAAGCCTGTCCTTCAGGACTCAGAACGAAGGAAAGGAAACAATGTCCTTCTCGGCAATACCCTGGAGACTGCCAGTATCAACTGTTATTGGATTTTATTCCATTATGTTTTTCCTTATGTGGTACAGTGCAACACTTCAGGTTCATAGGCAGCAGTTACAATTAAGAGTAAATGTAATGATTGTTATAATTAATGAATTATTGAAAACCAAAAGATGGCTAATCTGAGGTCATGTAAATTGTTGAACCCAGTTTATAATATCATGCCAACAAATTCCAATAAAAGATATTTAAATGGCACAAGTGAACTACAATCACTTTAATATACTCTATATCTAATAAAATCAACATATCAATCTAGCTGGGGTTTGCTGTTGACACATTTGCATGGTTAATAGAGCTGCAGAAAGGAAATTGAAGACCCTGAAGCTGCATTGTGTCCTGACAAAGGTATTTCTAGATGATTTGCCAGACACAGCAGGTGATTTTTCATACAATGACCAATTTTATGAAGTAAAAATTGATGGGCTGCAAAGTTTTATATGTCTGTTTTTGTGCACAGAGACAACACAGTTTCTTCAAAGAGGGAGTGAACATAGCCAATGCAGTGACTATTCTTGGTTGACAACTTGACAAATCTGGGGAAACAGAGCCTCAGTTAAGAACTGCCACCATTAGATTGGACATTGGGGATGTCTGTGGGAGCATTTTCTTCATTGCTAATTAATGCATGTGTGCCTAGCCCTCTATGGGCAATGCCCCCTCCCCTGCAGATGAACTTAGGAGACCACTGAGCAGAAGCAGAAAGCAAGCCAGTAAGCAGCATTCCTCCATGTTCTCTGCCTTGAGCTCCTGCCATGGAAGTCCATGGTGATGGACTGTAATGTGGAAGTATAAGCCAAATAAAGTTTTCTTCTCCCATGTTGATCAGTATTTTATCAGAGCAAGAAAAATCAAACCACAGCACATACCTAGGAGATAGTTCTGTACTAGATAACCTCAGCTGGGGCAAGAAGTAATTTTAGCACCAAAAGTATCTGAAGAAGTTTCTCAGTAAGCTTCACACAAACTTTGTAGTTTTCTTATTATTTTTTTTCTTGTAGATTGCATTCATACACATTTAACCAGGAAAACAAGGAACTGGGATATTTTAATAGATCACACACACACACACACACACACACACACACACACTCACACAAACAACATAACCCCATGTTTCTTCTTCATGTACTTCATTGTACCCATTATTTTAAAACAGTATTAAACCTACTAAGCCTCTCAGTGAATTGACTTAATCATGGACAAAAATAAATAAAAATAAGCAGATGATCAGAAAGTAAGTGGTGGGCTTATATCTTTTTAGTAAAGGTATAAGTTTAATTTTTTTCTGTACATGCCTGCATAATACAGGCATAAAATGTTTTTTGTTTCTTCAGTGGAAGTTTAAAGTAGGAAATTGGAAAAATATAGGAAAAGGGATAGTGTTTGATCCCTTTCGATCTTGTAATTGTAACATCAGGAAACATTTGGTTAGATTTAAATGCTTTTGTCTATAACTTAATTTACATGCTTGGTTGATAAACACTAGAAGAAAATGAGCAGTTTGCAAACCCAAGTAATCCATTTCCTACATGCCAATATGACTAATTGATTCTAAACCTGAGCTACCAGTGTGCCTCACATCATAGCCTCCTTCATTGCACAGTGTGTAGTGTCCTGAGACAGCTTGCTACCAGATAACTGCCAGGAAGTCTGTGCTGAAGGATTCTTTGCTGGCTCTTTTTCTAATTTAGAGAATTACAGAACATTAAGGTTAAAAATTACTCAGAAAACCCTCTAAAAGAATTGTTTTACATGTTTTTTGGTTATAATCCTCTAGTAGGAGTCTTATAAAGATCTGGATTCTTTCCAGAAAAACAAACAAACAAACTGAGTATCTATATACTTCACTTTGCATGTTGTTTCAGGAAGTTTTACTGTCTGGAGATTTAAGAGAAATTCAATGCTCTGGAGCAGGGGACTGTGACCTCTTTGGAGATCCAAAGACCCTTTCACAGGGGTCACACATCAGATATCCTGCTTATCAGAAATTTACATTATGATTCAAAACTAGCAAAATTACAGTAATGAAACAGCAATGAAAATACTTTTATGGTTGGGGAATCATCACAGCATAAGGAACTGCATTAAAGGGTCACAGCACTAGGAATGTTGAGAACCGCTGCTCCTGAGAAACTCGTTGTGGATAAATCTTAATAAATAAATGAATTAGTACTGACTTGAAAATTAATTTATCTTATTAAGTGACCTTATTCATTTAAACTTAATAAAACTACCTCAGACATAAGAAATGGGCACATTATTACTCATAAACAAAATAAAAGTAATGTCTGTATAGATGTAAAAGTAAGGAAAGAACACAGATCATAAGCAGACTGACCTTAGCAGGGGACTTCTTGGAGCCAGACTTGATTTCTTTCCTCAGACTTCTTTAGGGGTAAAATGCTCTGTAGATTTTTCTTTCAGTACAGATCCTAGAAAAGGGCTATGTTCTGACTGATTTAGAGTAAAATGGGATCTATAAAGTCTTCTAATTTAGGGTTTCTATTTTACTACTACACATATTTTAAAAAGTCAAAATTGTACATTTGGGACCCCAATAGCATACAACTAGACCTTTACTTCTGTGCTTTATATTGTCCTCAGAAAATTTTAATATAATTAGAGCCTTGCTACTACATGCAACAGGAATATACATGATTAGTTATATGAAGATTCAAAAGAGCCACTTTTCTTATTATAGCTCTACTCCATTACTATATTCATAATGAACATCCTGAGAGGATACCACAAAAAAACGGAATGTCAAAATGGTAACTATATGGTGTTGCTAAGCTATATAATCACACTGACTCTCTAGAAACAATTATATAGTGTAGCAAATACACAACAACAAATGCATGGTTTCCACTCTTCAATAGGATAGAATTCTATGAAAGGTAACTCTAATACGCAAATGTGAAATAAAATAGTGGTTGAAGTCTTAAAACCATGATTGGAAAGTAACACAGTTGTTTTGGAAGGCTAAAATTTATAATAGGCACATGCAGGCACACACACACACACACACACACACACATACAGAGAGAGAGAGAGAGCGTGCGCTTGGGGAGTGAGCCTGGCATCATACAGAGAATAACCTTAATTAACTAATTAGTTTATCTAGTTGGTATTATAATATTTTTATGAAATCTTCCCTAATTTCTTTTGTACTGCTTCATTTTCTATAACTGAAACAAAATAAATTATTATTTTGTTTTAAAAGACCAACACATTTTATTGAGAGAGAAAAAGGAGATTTCTAAAAACTTTGTTAATTTTACTTAATTTACTTTTTAAATTTTACTTAATTTATTATAACCAAAATTATGGTAGTATACTATTACAATAAAGTAATCTTAAATTAATCATAATTTTAATTAGTTATAAATAAAATTGATTAACATTTATGATCTTGAAGAAAAATATTTTTGTGCAATTTATTTTAGTATGCCAACAAACTTACCCAAAACCTCTGTTTGATATGCTGAAGGGAAAAAGCAACACTAAGGTTATTTCTCTGTGCTTCAGAGAATTTCTGAAAATAACGTTTTGTTATATCATAAATGTTCTCATGCTTTGTGGTGACTTTAAAATATGCCTGTGTGTCTAAACTGTGTATTTCCTGGAATTTCCATCTCTGTATGTTTCTGGTTACAACGAACACTGGTTACAGAGTCTCTGATGGTAGAAATGAGTGGCTCCCACTTACTCTCTCAACATGTTATCATTGGAGTGTTGGCCAAGGGACCACACCCATTTGGTAACTCCTGCTTCCCTGGAACTCTCCTGATTTCTAGACTCAATGCTCATGCACTTCATTTTCTGAAGTGCAGCAACATTTTCAAAGCCAGAATCATCAAGAGTGGCTTGGGTGCCATTATGTTCTCCTGGGCTTAAACTCAGCTTATCTGGATCCTCTTATAACCATGTTTCTTGCATCCTTCGTCCTCTGCCCACTTCCTGATTGGCTGACTTTAAGCATCAAGCACAAAACTACCAGAATCTGCTTACCTCTAACTGTATCAGACTAAATCTATTTAACAGATCTTACATGTTAATGTATATTTGAAGGTAATAAAATTATGATTGAAACTTGATGTATTTATGGCTTAAATATCCAATTAACACTACCGAAATCATATATTTTTACAATTTTAAGTATAACTATAAAGTTATATAATATATACATATATATAATTTATATATATAAGGTGTAATATAAACATAATTATAAAGTTAAGTAACTGCTTTATTAATGTGAATAACTTTGTTGTTACTCTGTCAGTACTCCAAGAGTAAAACTTCATGGTTTTCCCATTCAGTGTATTTGTAATTGCAGAAGAGTCACAGAATTGCTGTTACATGTTCTCCAGAGATTCTGGAGTGGAGAATTGGGTTAACAATAATTGAGAAGCTACAATCTTCAAAAGTAAAATTTAACTCCTTATTTATTTTTAGTGGTAACATGCTTACCTGATGAAAAAGTCTCTACTTTTTAAAGAAAAATAAGAAGGAAGGTAAAATTATAAAATAGAATATTGGCTAATTTACAATAACTAAATAAGAAACTTTTTTAAAATGAGTATGCAGGAAAATAAAACCACAGTGAATTCCTACATTAGTTTTAAAATATAAGTTCTGGTTTTTAACAAGGAAATTGAATTCTGTGTGCACTCAATTCCACACTGCATAACAGTCAGAAGAAATACCATTTATGGCAAACTTTATCTCTACTTCTTTATCTCTTGAGAAAAACTCCAATCATGTTTATCACGCTATAGCTAGAAACAGTTGTCAGCATAGTACAAAACAGTAAATATCAGCCTAACAGAAAGGAGAAAAACAAACAAACAAAAAAACCCTCCAGTCCCTCAGAAATGGAGGTAGGGACATTACTCTCTACTTGGGTATAGGGAAAGTCAATAGCAGCCCCTTCAAAGATGTCTGCATCCAAATCCTCCAAGTGGAGACTTCTGTTACATGACATGATGGAATTAAGATTTCCAATGGAATCAGAGTATTCACAAAGTGACTTTAAACATGGACTTCATAATGGATAATCCCTATGAGCTCAAAGTAGTACATGAGGTTCAATAGCCGAAAAGAAGAAGAATGTCTAGAACCAGGAATGATGTTAAGAAGAAGACCGACCGGACCATTTATTGCTTAAGTAGATGTGGGAATGACAGCCCAGCATGGTGGTGCACAACAGATGCAGGTAGAGCTCTGTAAATTCAAGGCCAGCCTGGAATACAGAGAGAATTCCAGAATATCCATATTTGTTAACATACAGAAACCCTGTCTTGAAAAGCAAGCAAACAAACAAACAAACAGCAGGTTGGACGGTGAGGAACCTATTAAACCTTGGCTAATTAGGGAAGTAGGTTCTCCCCTACAGCCTCGGGCAAGGAATCCTAAGTAACTTGATCTTTTTTTTTTTTTTTTAGTATTTTTTATTACATATTTTCCTCAATTACATTTCCAATGCTATCCCAAAAGTCTCCCATACCCCCCCCCCCACTTCCCTACATACCCATTCCCACTTTTTGGCCCCTGTACTGGGGCATATAAAGTTTGCAGGTCCAATGGGCCTCTCTTTCTAGTGATGGCCAACTAGGCCATCTTTTGATACATATGCAGCTAGAGTCCAGAGCTCTATGGTTAGTTCATAATGTTGTTGCACCTACAGGGTTGCAGATCTCTTTAGCTCCTTGGATACTTTCTCTATCTCCTCCATTGGGGGTCCTGTGATCCATCCAATAGCTGACTGTGAGCATCCACTTCTGTGTTTGCTAGGCCCCGGCCTAGTCTCACAAGAGACAGCTATATCAGGGTCCTTTCAGTAAACGCTTGCTAGTGTATGCAATGGTGTCATCGTTTGGAGGCTAATTATGGGATGGATCCCTGGATATGGCAGTCTCTAGATGGCCCATCCTTTTGTCTCAGCTCCAAACTTTGTCTTTGTAACTCCTTCCATGGGTGATTGTTTCCAATTCTAAGAAGGGGCTACTGGAGGATCCTGCAATACCTCTCCTGGGCATATATCCAGAAGATGTCCCAACCAGTAAGAAGGACACATGCTCCACTATGTTCATAGCAGCCTTATTTATAATAGCCAGAAGCTGGAAAGAACCCAGATACCCCTCAACAGAGGAGTGGATACAAAAAACGTGGTACATTTACACAATGAAGTACTACTCAGATATTAAAAAGAATGAATTTATGAAATTCCTAGGCAAATGGTTGGACCTGGAGGGCATCATCCTGAGTGAGGTAACACAATCACAAAAGAACTCAAATGATATTTACTCACTGATAAGTGGATATTAGCCCAGAAACTTAGTATACCTGAAATATAAGAGACAATTTGTAAAACACATGAAACTGAAGAAGAACGAAGACCAAAGTGTAGTAACTTGATTTTAGTCAGTGAGTGCTGTTTTGCACTTTCTGATCTTTATGATGGTAAATAGTAAATTGATTACATTCTTGTCATAGTTAGTGCTTTACTGCTGTGAATAAACACCATGACCAAAGCAACTCTTCTAAGAACAACATTTAATTGGGACTAGTTTATATGTTCAGAGGTTCAGTCCATTATCATCAAGGCAGTGCCTAGATAGGCCTGTCAAAAGAGAAACTGAGAGTTCAACATGTTGTGAAAGTGAACAAGAAAACTCTGGCTTCCAGGCAGCTAGGAGGAGAGTCTTAAAGCTCACACCCACAATAACACACTTCTTCCAACACCACACCTACTCCAACAAGGCCACATCTCCTAATAGAGCCACTCCCTGGGCCAAGCATATTCAAACCACCACAATTCTTATATGCCAATAGGATAGTGGTAGTTTTACTTTAATTTATGATAAAAATAACAATAGAACCTTAAATACACATGATATCAGAACAAAATGAGCACTTGGAACCATTAACAAAGTGATATTCACATAAGCATTGGCAACTGTACTGGAAATGTGAGAGAAAGGTAAATAGAAGTACAGTTAGTTATAAATGAGAAAATCTCTCTTAGGTTGAGAGAATAATCAGAAAATTCTGTGTCCCCAATTTTCTAACACTTATAGCAGAGGGAAAAAAAAAGGAAAAGAAAAGAAACGTCTTAAAAAGAAGGCTTAAATTAACATGCATAATCCTGACCCAGCATACATCTCCATGTGGCCCCTACATTACAGCCTCTGATTATGTGAAGTTCATTACAGCTCATTGCCAATTAAATCAAATAGTAACATTCCCAACTGGACCACCAGATGGACTCAGACTTTAATTAACTTTCCCACCAGCATACAGATGTGGTTTTTGTTATCATTATCTAGGAATCAGAGGCTTTCAGCAAAATGAAAAGCCCTACCAGGAGACTGTAGCCTAGAGTGATTGATCACACCATGAGATCATTAACCTGAAGATGCTTTTAATCATTTATTGACCAAATCAAAAACAGCACATAGAGCAGTATTGACTATTTCTTAGGTGAATCATCAGTGCCTTTTGGAAGATATTAGTAAACATTAGCATAAGATAATGATCTGTTTGTGCACAGTATTAACTTGCAAAATAACCCTGTGACTTCTGAATTTAAGTTTTTATGCATTAACAAAGGACATATGCTGTGGGGAAGGGGGATGAATTTACCTAGTTATCAAATTTTTTATTACTATCAAATAATTCCAATTCATATTTGAAAATTTAAGAATAACAAATGAAGTCAGTCTATATCTCCCATTGCTTTATATTTTAAAAAGCAGCCAACATGATTTAAATTAATAAGTTATACTTAAACAGAAATAGTTAAGTGGATATAAATAAGCATAAAAGACTATTAAAATTATCACTTAAAAATCCATTGGTTATATAACTAGATAAAGACAGTTATATAATTTACTACTTGTTTTACTTCAGTGGTTTTCAAGCTAAACCCAGCAATTCCAGTTTCTATAGCCGTTCCAACTGTTAATTCTAATAGTAAGGATCTGTTAAAAGGAGGAAGTCTTTCCTAGAATTTAAAGGCCTTTCCTTTGTGTGTTATAAACTGAAAGGCAGCATAGAGAACCTTGCTCTTGTGAACAGTTATTGAATGACTTTAATATGAACATTACTGATATGATGAAAATAGGCTCTGAAAGGTTTTAGGCTGTGAGAGTGTACAAGGCAGGAGCTTCAGATGATCAGTTAAGCCCACATTACCTGATGTTTTGTCCAAAGTGTCAATGAAAATCATTTATCATCTACTTTATAAAAGTGCAGTTTATCAATTAACCTAGACATAAAGTGTTCCCTGGAATGGTTAAAAATGGAATGGAGGTTTCTACCATTCCAATGTAATAATGTACATACTAAAAAAAATTTGATTTCTTTTCCCAGATTTCTGATTAACTGTGGGAATGACACCTACGTACTCTGGACCTCAAACACAATTAGTCCTTAAGCCTTTTTGTAGCTCAAAGTATTTCCAATCAAATATTTCTTAAAGCACGGCATGTGCTTACTTTAGCTAGAATTGAAGTATGGTTGGGAGACCCCCCACTCAAATCCTCCTATTGCCTTACGTCAGGGGCAGCCCAGACTACAGGCAGTCAACTCTGCCCAACATGGATTGTTCTGTTTGAATATACCATTTTGCAATTATAAGACAGTAGCAGTGGCCCCTCCAATTGGCCTCTACCTTTTATGGTCCCTCATACTGCAGCTGGCTAGCTCGTCCAGAAATCATGACACTAAACATATTTGGATTTGGTTGAAAGGGTTCTAGTTATTGAAAAAATAAATTAAGTCAAATAAAAAAAGAAAGTATTGGTTCGGGTATGGGGCATGACATGAAAATAAAATAAAGGGGGTTATTTGGGAGAGGAAGTTGATTATGAAAGGGAACAGAAAAGGGTAATAAAGAGGAGGGGGGTCATAGTACCTGATAGTTGGATGACAATGCGATGAATATCACAATGAATATACATGAAAATTCATATAAAATAATAAAATGATTTATAGCCATAGTAATTCATATTATTATCACTTTCTAAAGACCCCCTTAATGTAATTTTCAATATCACTTTGACTCTTACAGTAGACTGGACTCTGCATCTTTTAGTTATGAACAAATGGTACTTAATGAGCTCATTGAGACACAAAGGTCTGAGTTCCTGGTAACATAGCTACTTAGCTATTCCTGCACCTGAAGGTCAAAAGACCAACCTACTCCCAAGCCATTTGGTGAAGTAAGTGTGAAATACATTAGAAAATGTCCATGGTACTGAACAATAGAATCCTCAGCTCATTTAGAATATTTGTTTCTCAGATATAAAAGCAAAGTTAGGTTGAGTTCTGTTTTTGAGGCAGCTCTTTTCTTCTTATTCTCAAAGACCTTTCTCTCTCTCTCTTTTTTTTTCTTCTGAATATTTGCTACGCCGGAGTTTATAACATCAGAGGAGGAAGCACTTATATTTCTTCAGTTCTCTGTAAATAGACATCCACAGGTTATGAAAAGTGACATCCTTATTACACGGTCCCAAGGGGCACAGGCAGAAGATTGAAATGACAAGTTGGATTTAGCCTAGTCCACATTTCTATCATTCATGAATGCAGTTTCACATTTTCAGAAAAGTTTATTCAAATATGCAAGAAGGATGTTATGATGAAACCCATGATTTTCTTTCAGATTCACGGTGTTTCATATCTCTTTGCATGAAGACCTTGTGGGACATATAGCAAGATTATATAAAAGCACAAGACAAAGCCAGGACAGAAAGGAAACAATATGGAATGGGAAAGTCACATAGGCCACCCTCTAGGTCCAGAAAATATGGAGGAAGTGAGTTTACATGCTTGCTAGTTTGTATAATTGATTTCCCTCTGGAGACAGAAACTTATAGTTTCAGTGATCTTTACACATAGTTATATCATTTTCCTCAAACTATTCCATAAAATAGAAACAAAAGGAATACTACCTAACTTGTCCTATGAAGCTACAATTACTCTGATACTTAAACCAAACAAGGACGCAACCAAAAAAAAAAAAAAAAAAAAAGAACTTCAGACAATCTCACTTATGAATATCAATGCAAAGATACTCAATGAAATTCTTGCAAACCAAATCCAAGAACACATCAAAGCCATCATTCACCATGATCAAGTATGCTTCATCTCAGGGATGCAAGGTAGGTTTAATATACAAAAATCCATTAACATAATTCACTATGTAAGCAAACTCAAAGAAAAAATAATCACATAACCATCTCCTTAGATGCAGAAAAAGCATTTGACAAAATACAACACCTCTTCATGTTAAAGTATTGGAGAGATCAGGAATTCAAGGTCCATATCTAAGCATAATAAAAGGAATTTACTGCAAATCAATGGCCAATATCAAATTAAATGGAGACATACTTGAAGCAATCCCACTGAAATCGGGGACAAGACAAGGATGCCCACTCTCCCCATATCTATTCAAAATAGTACTAGAAGTGTTAGTTAGAACAATAAGACAACTAAAAGAGATCAAATGGATGCAAATTGGTAAAGAAGAAATAAAGGTATCACTATTTGCAGATGATATGATAGTATACATAAACAACCCCAAAAATTCTACCAGAGAACTTCTCCAGGTGGTAAACAACTTCAGCAAAGAGGCTGGATATAAACTTAACTCAAATAAATCAGTAGCCTTCCTTTATACAAAGGATAAACAGACTGAGAAAGAAATTAGGGAAACAATTCCCTTCACAATAGCCACAAATAGTATAAAAATATCTTGGGTTAACTCTAACCAAACAAGGGAAAAACCTGTATGACAGTAACTTCAAGTCTCTCAAGAAAGAAATCAAAGATCTCAAAAAATGGAGAGATCTCCCATGATCATGGATTGGCAGAATTAACATAGTACAAATGTCCATCCTACCAAAAGCAACCTATAGATTCAATGCAATCCCCACCAAATTCCCAACACAATTCTTCAAAGACATGGAAAGAACAATTCTCAAATTCATTTGGAAAGGCAAAAAAAAAAAAAAAAAAAAGGATAGCAAAACCAATTCTTAACAATAAAAGAACAGCTGGGGGAATCACCATCCCTGACCTCAAGCTTTACTACAGAGAAAAAGTGATAAAAACTCCATGGTATTGGTACAGAGACAGATATGTTGATCTATGGAATAAAATTGAAGACCCATAAATAAAACCACACACTTGCAGGCACTTGTTCTTTGACAAAAAAAAGCCAAGAATATACAATGGAAAAAAGAAAGCATCTTCATTAAATGGCGCTGGTCTAACTGGCTGTCTATATGTAGAAGAATGAAAATAGATCCATATTTGTCACCTGTACAAAGCTCAAGTCCAAGTGGATCAAGGACCTCAACATAAAACCAGATACACTGAATCTAATAGAAGAGAAAGTAGGAAAGAGCCTTGAACTCATTTGCACAGGGGGAAATTTCCTAAACAGAACTCCAATGGCTCATGCTCTAAGATCAACAATTGATTAAAGGGACCTCATGAAACTACAAAGCTTCTTTGAGGCAAAGGATATAGTCAATAAGACAAATCAGCAATCTACAGATTGGGAAAAAAAATCTTGACTAACCTCACATCTGATAGAGGGCTAATATCCAAAATATATAAAGAACTCAAGAAGCTATTCACCAAAAAACCCAACAACCCAATCAAAAAATGGGGTATAGAACTAAGCGGAGAGAATTCACAACTGAAGGATCTCGAATGACTGAGAAACACCTAAAGACATGTTTGAAGTCCTTAGTGATCAGAGAAATGCAAATCAAAACAACCCTGAGATTCCACCTTACACCAAACAGATTGGCTAAGAGAAAACCTCAATGACAACACATGTCCTGTCAGAGAGGATGTAGAGAAAGAGGAACACTCCTCCATTGCTGGTGGGATTGCAAACTGGTACAACCACTCTGGAAATCAATCTGTAGTTTCTTCAGAAAATTGGAAGACCCAGCTATACTACTCTTGTGAATATACCCAAAAGATGCCCCACCATGCTACAGAGGCACCTATTCCACTATGTTCATAGCAGCCTTTTTGTGATATCCAGAAGCTGGAAAAATGACAGAAGAATGGGTACAGAAAATGTGGCTCATTTACACAATGGAATACTCTTCAGTTATTAAAAATGAGGACATCCTGAGTTTTGCAGGCAAATAGACAGAACTAGAAAATATCATCCTGAGTGAGGTAACTCAGACCCGAAAGGACCTGCATGATTTGTACTCACTAATAAATGGATGTTAGCCATTAACAAAAAACAAAGTACAGAATACCCAAGATACAGTTCACAGAACTCAAAATGGTCAACAAGTTGAAGTGCCCCATTGAGGATACCTTAGTCCTGCTTGGGAGACAGAAGAAAGCAATCACAAGTGGGAAGGGAGGAAGGGATCTGGGAGGGAAAGTGGGTGGGGGGAAGGGGTAGTGGGAGGGGGGAAACTGATCTGGTATTGGGTGAGGGAAAAGGACCGAAGCTCTGCAGGCCAGCAGAAGGAATAGAAACAGGCTACCTCTAGATGTAAGAGGTTGGATGGACCCTCCAGAATATACCAGAGACCTGTGAGGTGAGAGACTCTCAGGACTCAGTGGGATGAGACACCCTTAGATGAAATGCCCAACAGTAGGGAGAGGGAATTTATAAAGCCCACCTCCAGAAGGAAGAGGGATGAGGGGTGGGGTTGCCTTCCCATAGTCACATCTCAGACCCATAATTATTCCTGTCTGAAAGAATTTCAGGGATGGAAATGGAGAGGAGCCTGAGGAAAAGAAGGTCCAGCGACAGGCCCAAAGTGGGATCCAGCTCAAGGGGAAATCCCAAGGCCTGACACTATTACTGAGGCTATGGAGTCCTCACAAAAAGTGATCTATCATGATTGCCCTCTGAAAGACGCAACAAGAAACTGAAAGAGTCAGATGTAGGTATTTGCACCAAACCAATGGACAGAAACAGCTGACCCTGTTGTTGAATTATGGAAGGCTCAAAGAAGCTGAGGAGAAGGGTAATCCTGTAGGAGGATCAGCAGTCTCAATTAATCTGGACCCTGGAGATATCTCAAACACTGGACCACCAAACAGATAGCATACACCAGCGGATCTGAGGCCCCCAACACACATACAGCAAAGGACTGTGTTCATTCAGAGATGATGCACCTAACTCTCAAGAGACTGGAGGCCCCAGGGAGTTTAGATGTCAGGTAGGGTGGGGCTTAGGAGCATCCATGTGGAGATAGGGGAGTTGGGAGGAGGTGTGTAATATGGAGCAGTCGGATGGTGGATGGGGGGAGGGGTCAGGGAATGGAATATGGAGTGTAAAAAATAAATTAATTTTAAAAAAAGAATTTTATTTAAGAAAAAAAATGCTCCTTTTAACTCTTAGATGTCATTTAGTTGCAGCGTGATCCTTAATTCCATTTCTACTTCAACATAAAGAGGAGAGAGGTGTGGCCGCCCATGCTCTCTCCAACCTTTGGATGCTTATTTACGTTTCTGGTTGCTCTGATAAAATCTGGTGACAAAAGTGACTTAAGGAAGAGTTATCATGGCTCTCATGAAGTCAGGGAAAGGGAAGTAAAGACAGAAAGCAGCTCTCAGCATCTGCTTCTACTGCCCCCAGCAATCCCAAAGGTCATTGAACTGAATGCCAGCACTGGGCTCACTCCATTGTATGAAGTCCAGGAGCCCCTTATGCCAGGGTCCTCTCACAGTTTTGTCTTCCCACACTAATTAACCAAATTAAGATAATCTCTCACAGAGATGCCCAGGGGAAAACCCATACCTCACAGAGATGCGCAGGGGCAAACAAATCCCACCAAGAAAGGTCCAGTGGCAACCTAATCCCTCACAGATATTCCCTGGTGCTTCACAGAAGTGCACAAAGGCAAATGTCCTCAGAGGCAAACTAATCTCTCACAGGTATGAACAGAGGCATGTCTCCTTAGGTTGTTCCAGATCCTGAGAGTCCACAATGAACAACAAGTAGCATAATGGTAGCCATGGTCTGTGGTGCAAGAATTGAAAATTGGAAAATCATCTCCATTCCCCGGACCCCCACCCCACCCCACCCCACATACCATTTTGTTTGTTTGTTTGTTTTGATCTTTTCATTTTAAGTATTTGTGCTTTTCCTTCAGGCAAATCACAAAATGTCAGAATCTCAAACAAATTTTTCTTAGGAATTTAATTATGAACAAAAACTCAAAATGAGACCTTTGGATGTAATACGCATTCTTCTGAGAACATAGGATAGAACCTGTGGTCCCAAAGGTCTTTTTTCCTTTAAGTGTTTATAATGACTTCATTTTAAACCAGTTACACTCATGGAGATTAGAAACTCTATTGACAGACTTGAAAGCATTCTGAAGGACCAATTGCACAGAGGCCTAAATCTCATCATCTCCTTTACTAGCTGGATGACCTTGGGTTTTTTTCTCATTCTCTCTTAGAGTTTGCCCTTGGAACAGGTGCTAACTGGTGCTATTGTGAGAGCCTAAATATAAATTGCATGTGAGCATGTTTTGTACGTGCAGCATCAATACTTTTATGAAGTTGTATTTGAGTTGCTGTGCACAAGTAGCTCCAGAGTGCAAAGCATTGTGTGACAGGTGATGTCTGAATATATAAAAGAATAAAATTCATTTTGATTCCCATAAAAGAAGAATTCAAGGTTGCCTTCCGTATGCTGTTAGTAGGTAAGGTCCAGTTACCTGCCTTCCCCTGATAATGCATCATAGGCTTTACTCTTCACCTCCTTGAGCTGATGAAGTCACTGTGTACTGTTATGTAATTTTCTCTATTTTGTAGCAATCTCTGAGGAAGCACCGATCTTACTGTCCTTTCCTGCATCACCATCAAATGTTTAAATTCTATGCTATCTCACTTCATTTGACACTTTCTCATCATGTGGCCCATTCCACTGTGTGACACCACTTTATATTTATTTAGGAGATTTTATTTTCCTTCTCAGGTACCCAGTAGTCTGATATACAAGCAGCAACAGAGCAAATTGTTTCACCTCTGAGTCTTTTTCTTACAAGAGGAAAATTAGATCTGTGCACCAGTTCTCTCTCTCTCTCTCTCTCTCTCTCTCTCTCTCTCTCTCTCTCTCTCTCTTTCTCTCCCTTCCCCATCCATCCCTCCCTCCACAATTCTCTGGCAGTGATGGTAGAACACACAGCAGGATACTGGTATCCATTTAATCTGGAATTAATTTGTTAAAGAAAACCAGGAGCTCGAGGACACATTGATTTCAATTACTATTTGCCAAGCATGATGTTTGAGGGAGACTGACAATGCAGTCGTTCTCTGATCTTGAAAACATAAATACACACAGAACATGTGCCTCAGCAGCAGCACGTTTAACAACAAAACTTAATCACCTGTCATATTTTACTTCCTGGCAGCTATCAGCTGGTAGGGAGTAACAGCAGGAGTTCTTTGTTGACTTGGAAACTGGGTCTTAAAAGGCTAAAAAGTATGTTTCCTAATAGTTCTTTTGATACATTGAACTTAGTTGAATTGTGCTTCCAGGGTCCTTCCTACGACACTAGTAGGATCTTTGGGGGCATCTCTAACCCCTACTCCTCTAGATAATGATGACACTACCCATTTAGTTTGACATTTTCAGGTGTGTCCAAATATTGTCAAATGATGCCAGGGTGTTCAAAGTCAGGGTTGAAATTCACCGAAATAAAATGCGTAATGAGACTAGCATCCCGATTTCAAATTTATCCTCAGATGTACCCTTCTTCCTTTACTCTTGTCTCCTTTCCTCCCCTCCATTCAGCCCCCACTCCAGCCATGTCTGGCTTCTTTATGTCTTTTCTTTAGGGCCTAGTGTTGGATCACAGAGCATCAGAAACTAGTCTCAATGATTCTGAGAAAGTGATTCTTACTCATACCTAACTGTAAACTGACATCTTTACGTGCTGTTTGGAAGAGGGCAATGCCATTCTGTTATGGGAGGTTATTTACTGACCATTTGCAGAATAGAAGGAATAGCTACTAAGTGGGGAAACCATCAACTCTCACAAGATTGTCTCCAGATTCCTCCCAGTGATCTGGGCATCCCAGCCTATTGCCTTTCCATTATCACATCATTATTATTACCCATTAATTGGCATGGTACTCTCACCTTACATCCCAGGGCATCTGACCCTACAAATCCCATCTTGTACATCAGGTAATTTCTGGTTTGTACTAGCAGTGTTTGTTTCATCTTTTTTTTTTTAATCCATAGTCACTGATCTTAAGCTTGCATATAGCCTTCTGTTGGACCTCTGTTGACTCCATTGCTCAGAAAGGAGCCACCCTATCTGGGGAACAAAGGCCAAAGCACAGATCTAATCCAAGGGAAGTGGGACTGAATTGAAATTGTGAGAAAGAGAACAGCTTTGTTTTCCGGTAGAACTAAACAAAGAATAATTGAAGGCTGGACCTGAGTCTTGTATCTACATGGAGTCTAGAAGTAAAACAGGGCATGGAGGATCATGGAACTCACTACAAAGGAGAACAATCTCCTGCTGGTGACAGTAGTAACCTCTAAAAATCCAACAATGAACCTTCTGTTTCACATTGATGAATTGAAGCATGTATGTTTTGTTCTTGCATTCAAAGGGGCTTCATCAGAAATATCCAGTAACTTCTGGGAGTCTTTGGAAGTGTATGTTAGAGTTGGTGTCTGTAACTAACCTGAAACAGAATCATGTGAGAAAAGAGAGGCTAGACTGAAAAACTGCCTCCATCAGATTGGCCAATGTCTATGAGATGTTTTCTTAATTGATAATTGATATGAGAGGGCCTCATCCATTGTGAGCAGGTTCACCCCGAATTATGTGGGTCTGAGGTGAATACAAAAGCTGACTGAGCGAGGAACTGAGAAAGTACCTGGTGAATGTCTAAGAAACAGGTGAAGACTCGTGAGACTTGATGAAACCTCCCTTGGTCAGGCCCAGGAAACCAGTAAAATCTTCCTATTAGTCTATGTGCAGATGTCAGAAGTGTGTACAAAAAAAAAAGAGCAACTACAGTTTCATGTTCCCTGGTTACTGCAGCATGAGGCTCTCGAGACTCATTTTTTTTCCAAAGGCTCACTAACTCTGTCCCCTGTGCAGTACTTTTAAAGATGGACTGGATTCCAGTGGTTGTTTAGTTGGTGTCATGCTATCAGACTGACCCATTCAATCCCAGCTTTTCTGCATGTGTGTCTCTGTGCCTGTCCATTTTTTCCACTCCTCTGTCCCCCACAACCATGTTTCTATGTCCAAGGGGTGCAGGCTGCCACAGAGGAAACAAGCAGTAAGAGACATTCATTCCTCTGTGGCTTCTGCTTCAAGCTCCTGCTTTGTGTTCCTGGCTTGGGTTCCCTCAAAGATGGACTGCTAGTTGTAGCCATAGAAACCATTCTACCCCAGGTTTCTTCTGGTCAGTGTCCTAGCATAGCAAAGTAGAACAGTGTCTCTCCTGGACTCATAAATAACAGGGCAAGTCTGCAGTTGACATTAACACAAGAAATCCAAAGCCATGCAGAAACATGAAAATATTAACTTACCTTTTATTCTAGATCTAGCTATTAGCAGAGACTGAGGGGAATGCCATCTTGTTCTTTGTGGTAGTAAGTGCTTTGAGGGAGAAAGTAATCTTGCTTTTCCTGCCTTACTGTCTACCTGTGTCATAACCAGTTCATTCAGGAATAGGTCAAATAACATCGTTGATCTGGGTCATCTACAATTTCTTCTCATTCCCTAGACAACCTCTGGCTTCTTCAGACAATGTCTATAAACCTGGAACCATGGTGCAAACAGAGCAGAGAAGAAAACAGCTGCAGAACAGTTGAGATTAAGCTACTTCTTTAAATCCTAAATAGCTGAAAGGCTAAATTAAGCTCAAACACAGTATCTTTAACCAGAGAGAAATCTAAGCAGTCTTCTAATTTAAAGGCGTTATTGTATCTCCTTTTGTTTGTGTTAAAAAAAAAAAAAACTATTGTGTGTAAGATAAGCTGTATTGATGTAAAAGAAGAAAGGAGGTAGGAGTGGACAGGTACACTGAGAGTTCAGGAAAATGGGGGGCAAAAGATTCTTCCAATGAAGAATCAGTAAAAACAAATTTTCTTTGGAGATGACATGATGAAATCTATTACTGCATCTGCCAATTAAAACTTTTTTTAATTAAAAATGAACGAATGCAAAAGAACACCCATCAAACAATTGGATGGGCATGTGTTTAAAAGAATATACGGAAAATACCCTTCACATAACATTCTGTTGAAAAACATTGCCATTGTACGTGTGTTCTTTCGACTTTCTCGATGGGAGACAATTATTTTACAAAATAGCTGTAGCAATTTAGTTAAAACCAGCAGGATATTCACATAGGAGTATATTCTTGCCAGGATTTGATTTTTGTTACGTTATTTAGTTTTCACCAACTTTACATGGATTTGGCTTATGGTATAAAGTTGCAAGTGAGGCTGACCAGCTTCAAATGAGTTTGGTAAGAAGCTGTAATTGTTCCTTGAGGCATTTATTGAGGCTGTTTTGGGCAGTTCCTTTCACTCTGACAGCACATCTTTCATTAGTCTTCTGAATTACAGCAGGTAGCCTACAGAGTATTTCCATGGCAGGTATGTGCGTTGCAAACTTTGCATTCATTTGTTTTGTCTTTTTTCCCTCTGTTTATGAAACTTACATAGTACCACCATCCTTGAAAATCTGCTTGAAACGGAGAGATTGAGGTTTACAGCTACATATCCATTTAATCAAAAATCAACCCAATGAAATCTGTTTCCAGAATGGATTCAACAACATACAGTTTGATGTTTTCATGATATTCGTTAACATAAATTATGCAAGAGTTTGATTCTTTTTCTTTATCTCACGTTTAATATTTGTTTAAGAAATCCCTAGCCGGGAGTGGTGGCACACACCTTTGATCCCAGCACTTGGGAGGCAGAGGCAGGCAAATTTCTGAGTTGCAGGCCAGCCTGGTCTAGAGTGAGTTCCGGGACAGCCAGGACTACACAAAGAAACCCTGTCTCAAAAAACAAAACAAAACAAAACAAAACAAACAAAACAAAACAAATTAAGAAAAAAAAGAAATCCCAATATAGATTCATGAAATTAGTTTATCATCTTGCTTTCTAAACTTTTACTGCCTTGTGTTTGAATTGCGGTATCTAATCTACTTTGGTTTTTTTTGTTTGTTTGCTTTGTTTTGAACAGTAACAAGATAGAAGACAAACCAACCTTATTGTTTTCTAAATAGATGGGCCATTGTCTGCAGAAGACTGAGGCTGTTACAAGTCCATTCATTGAAAAGCCAGTTTTTAAAGTTCATAGTCTAATACACACATGGTCTTTACTACACATCACATATCACTCTTTATGAAGACAATTTTCAAGCTCCTCTTTCACAGGAGAAACCATTGTCAGTAGGTTGATTTCATCCAACTTTAATAACTGCTGGTATCTAATGCCAATTCTTTCTACCTTAGAGGGTAAGTCTTTCCATCAACTTTCCCTTCTCTCGGATAGCCTTTGCCATGCTCTTTTCTATTTGTGCCCATAGGAAGCTGAGCAACCTTCCCACTCTTTTACATATGATGAGCTCTTTTATGGAATATCATTAAAGATAACATATCAACTTAAGAAAGACTGGCATCTTTTAACAGTGTTTCCTTAAGCCTTTGAATATTGAGTAGATGTCTCTGCTTAAATCTTGTTTATTCTTTCTATAAATTTTAGAAGATTTATGTTTTATAGGTTTCTCAGAAATCTCTCAATCCTTTGCTGTTAGATGTGTTTGTTCTTCAGCTAACATATGACTTTGGCAATGCATAAAATTACATATGCTGATATTTAGATCTAGTAATTTTATACATCTTTATTATTGTGTTAGGTATAATTTTTGAATTATTTGGTATAAAATCATTTCATTACCTGAGTGTGTTAGTATAAACTTGTAGTATTGACTTCCATAATCTGACACAAAAGTATTAACAGTCTGAGTCCACAGAGAGCTACACAATGAGAACTTGCTTCAAAAAATAAAAATAAAATAAAGTAAAATAAAATAAAATAAAGTAAAATAAAATAAGGTAACAAAAATTATACTCTAGAAAACACAGGAACTATTTGGTCTCTTTCCTCTCCTATGCTTTGCTTGTCTTATTGAGCAATTCATGCCCCAAAGTAGTAGTTCACAGCAGTGGGAGAACATACATCCCTGTCTTTCCTTCATGTTGAAGTTATTGTTATAGGGTTAACAATATTCTGGGTTTCTTTCTGTATGTTCTTCCATGAGTTAAACAGATTTTGTCTTGTTTATTATTTTATCTGTTTGTTTTACATTGCTGAGAATTGAGAATAGACCACCAAGCAGCATCTACAACCCAGCATTTAAAACAACATCTATATTAATGAAGATCCTCCTGGAGTTTCCTGGTCTAGCTTTGGTCTCACTCTGTAGCCAAGGAAAGCTTTGACCAAGAGATCATCCTGCATCACCAGCTTTTAGAATAGCTGGTATTTCAAGTCTGCACCATGCAAACTGTTTTTATCTTCCTGTTTCTAAAACCTTTTTAAAATCATGAGTGAGCAACAAAGTTCACCCATATTTTTCTACATTTTCTGTGAAGAACATACCAATTTTTCTTGAATTTGTTAACGTGAAAAGATATGTAAATTATGATTAAAAACTAAAGCTAAGCATATATGTTAGAAAACAATACAAACTGGGTATTTTTTTCTAAATTAATAAATTCAGTTTGCTAATGAGTTTATAATGTTAATTCTGTGTTTGTGAATTACATTTTCCTTAATTGTTTTCCAAGTGCCCTAGTCTGAGTAGCATGGTTATGATGTTCTTTCTCGTAAGCAGAGGCAGCAGTTTGCTCTTGTAATCAGTATGTGCTCAAGTTTATCTGTGCCTTATAAATTTGGGAGTACTCAATAACAAAGCCATCTGTCTCTGAGTTCTCTTTAGTAAACACACCCAACTATTGATTCAGTTTTCAAGTGGTTACAATGTATACTAGTCTGAAACCTGTGGAAGACACAATTGTGGAAAGAAAAAAAAAAAACAGAGAAGGAAGTATAGCCAATATTTGGTGTATTTTTTGAGCTACTATTAAATGTTTCTGCTTGGCTGTATCCATGCAACAAATGAATGTAAAATAATATATTATAAACTGGAGAGATGATTTGGTAGTGATTAAAGGAGCTCCCTGCTCTTTCAGAGGACCCAAAATTTGTCTCAGTACCTATGCCAAGCCACACACAACTGCTTATAACTCCAGGTGTAGGGGCTCCAGACCCCTGACCCTGAGGAAATCTGCACACTTGTAACATATACTCACACAAACATACATGCTCACATTAAAATAAAAATAAACCTTAAATATAGCTTCATGAAAAAACTCAATACATTCATAAAACATACTTTACAGCATTTAATAATTACTCATAATTTTTTAAAAACTTGGAATAGAAAGCAAACTAGGGATAGAAAGCAAATGCCCCCAATTTAGTTAAGACTGTCTACAGATACAGTGAGATGGGACTCCCAATGATGTGGAATGTGCACATCTCTACTGCTCATTGTCTTATCGGAGTTCTAGGACAGGAAGAAAAGAGCAACAAATAAAAGCCATTGGATATGGAAGTATTGCATATAGTTTTATTGCTACCACCTTTTGCCCCTTTCCAGCTTCCCTTGAATCTGCAGATAAAAGACACATACACAGTTTATCACTTTACAACTTGCCTTCATGGCAGAATTGCACAGATATCTCCCACCTGGGAAAGTTGGCCTTACCAATTTATTATCTCTGTCTCTCCACCTGTCCTAAACTCAGTGGCTAGTCCCACCTAACACCCCGCCAAACATCCTTGGCCACCAACCTGTAGTGGTGACCACAGTTCCTAGCTCCCCCCAACCCCACTCCCGAGACTTCACATGGTTTTTGCATTCTTCTTCCTCCAAAGCATGGCAGAAAGAATTTTTCTCCTTCCTCACATCTGGGTTTTTCCTCCTGGGACCCAGAAATCTCATCTGTACTTTATGCCCAGCAATTGGTCCCCAGCTTTCTTTACTGGCAAATAAAGAACCAATTGTGGAAGGACCTTAAAATGAGAACCACTCCCTTCTAGGAAGCAAAGCATTTTATTTGCAAATGGACTGATTGTTAGCTTAGAAAACCCCCCCACACATTCTAAGAAACTGAATACAAAAACAAGTAACTTCAGGTCGATAACAAGTTGAATTTTATTCTGCTTATAAAACTAGAAAGACTAATTTTGAAATAAAATATTAAAAGTAATACTATTTATGACATAATTAAGATGCTATAAATGTTGACTCTGTTGGTCTTTCTGTGAAGTCCCTATTCTCTTCAGGTCCCTAAATCCTTCCCCCAACTCTTCCACAAGATTCCCCACGGTTCTATCTAATATTTGACTATGGGTCTCTGCATCTGTTTCAATTGGATGCTAGGTAGAGCCTCTAGAAGTACAATTTTACTAGGTTAATGTCTACAAGCACAGCAGAATATTATTCATAGTGTCAGGAACATGGACCCTTGGGGGCTTCAAGAGATTAGACCACCAACCATGAGGGTTGGGCTGGAACTAGGCCCCCTGCACATATGTAGCAGATGTGCAGCTTGGTCTTCATGTAGGTCTCCCAACAACTAGAGTGGGGGCTGTCCATGAACCTGTTGCATGTCTATGGATTAGAAAGATTAATTTTGAAATAAAGTATTAAAGTAATACTATTTAAGACATAATTAAAATACTTTAACTGTTGACTCTGTTGGTCTTCCTGTGAAGTCCCTATTCCCTGTTCTCCTAACTGGGCTGTCTTGTCTGGCCTCAATGGTTGAGGAAGCACCGAGTGCTGAAGTGGCCTAATGTGCCAGGGTGGGGTAATACCCAGTGGCGGGAGGGGGGGGGGAATCCCTTTTCTCAGAGAAGAACAGAAGGAAGGAATGGGGGAAGAAACTGTGTGTGTCAGGGAGTGGGAAAAGAAGGGGCAAATACTGTTTGTAAAATGAATAGAGAGATAGATAGATAGATAGATAGATAGATAGATAGATAGATAGATAGATAGATAGATAAGTGGAAAGCAAACTAACCAGACAAATAAAAAGTTATAAAGTATTCAGGAATAAGTCTCCAAAATATTTTAAATTTTCAAACAACAGTGAATGTTTTAAAGACAAAATACAGGAGGAAAACATTGAAATAAATGAAAAGAGATACACAATATTTATTGGTGCAGCTCAAGGAACCATAAAATTATCACACAGCTCCTAGACCATAGTTACCTTACTGAAGAGTGACCCCAGAACCAGAGCACTCCTTTGCAAAGAGGTAAGGAGTCCTGGCCCCTGTGTTATTTATCACTTTATTTGGGAAGATCTTTTCCTGTTCCTGGTTTAGTCTGTACTTCTTTCTGTTTGTGTACCTGATCATGTGTACCCAAGAAGCCCACTTTTATATATCTGTTCTTATTTGTACAGGTGCCAGATATTTCTAGGACAGAACACTGATCTGATGGGCTATAGAAATTCACTGGCCAAGAAAACCTAACACTCAAGAGATTGGAGGGTCAGAGATGGAGTTACTGCTCTCTCCCCCTTCTTGTTGTAATTAAATCCTATACTTGAACCTAATAGACATAGTGCTGGTTTCCATTCAACTTCCAATCCTCCACTGATTTCTTCTTAGTAATTCACAGCCTGACCACTGATGAGACAGTAAATTAATACCAATTATCCCAGAAAGTTCTATACCTGTCATTAATAATACCAGCATTCTTTTTGTACAAATTATTAATCATATTCTAAAATATCTTTGGAAAGCTAAAATGACTGAAATAGTTAAATATAATCTTTATCGCCTTCTTATTAAATCTTATTAAATAATTTGTGACTCTAAATGACTCTAAAGCTCTGTTTCGGATTGTCTTCTGTTCCCAGTATTCTAGGTAGAATTCTCAACTTTAAACCTTCCAGCTCATTAATTATCTCACCAAAAACATCAAAAATATTATTAAATTTGTATTCTAAACTTTAAATTTAAAATACCATTGCATTATGATATTTTAGTACTTAGATGTCCTGTTTTATGCTGTTCAATTCACTTTAGAATCTTCTTGATAATTCTAAGATGCTTGTCTCCACTGCTGCAACCAATGCTTTCATTTATCTTATTAAACACATTGAACATATGACTTGTCTTGCAGTGTCAGAATTCAAAGCCTCTGCATGCCAAATTTTAGCTGGAGTTTTATTTCCTGACTCACCTATATAGCTTTGTTTGTTTGTGAATTTTAGGTTCTGAATTTATATATCTTGGAATGTTACCTGTGGGGATTGTTTTGAAGGCTGAAAGAAGATTTCATCAGAGAGAATTCATATTTGTTTCTGCCAGTATCTTGGGGGTACTACCAGCTTGGGATCACTTTAAAATAAATTCTCAACTTGAAGCATGTTGATCCAGCTATTTAATGTGGATTCAGGCTGCCTACAGTTATAGATTCTTAGGGGAGAGTACGTTCTCTATCCTAAGTGTCAGCCTTTGTGAAAGACAATTTTCTTTATAGTCCCCTAAAGGATATGAAATGTTTTGTTTCCCTCAGAGCACTGACAGCACAGTCCTTTACTGCTGCAGATTATATATTTGGCTCCAATTAGTCAGTACTAATGATAGGCAATGAACTTTCTTCCATTTACTCCAGTAAAATACAATATTAGAAGGGATTGGTCGAGTTTACCCACCTCTGAAAAAGTTCCCAGGGTCAGAGACCAGCTTCCATGACCCAGTTACTTATGTCTTGACTTATGCCTGTTATTTGCTTTTTTCCACTATGTGGAAGGACTCTCAGTTTTCCAAGTGCTCCCTCTACTGCTACCCAAGAGTGAGGATGCTAGTGGATGTGTCCAAGTGTCTTGGCCATCTTCGAAGTAGCATAGTATAAGTGTGAAACACCTTAGCCCATGTTTCTAAGGAAACACACTTTCAGACAAATTGTTATACCTAATATATTATTTATGTGTTTCAAAAAAGTGACAAAGAGAAAATAAAGGAAATTGGGAAAGCAAACCCCAAGGACATGAACAACAGGAATTTATGTAGGTGAGAAAATAAAATTCACAGACATTATAGATGACAAGTTGGCAGTTTGCTGAAAACTAAACATAACAGCTAACACCATCTAAATACTGGGCTTGTGATGATTTGCCCACATGAGCTGAGCACTTATGCATACATAAAACTTACACACTGACATTTATAGTAGCCTTATTCTTAATTTCTAAGAATTGACATCCTTCAACGTGTGAATGAACAAAAATATTACTGCATGTATATGGGGGGGGGGGACAAAAATGTGACTCTGTACTAAAACCAAATGCTGGATCCAAGAAAATATGTGAAAGAACTCAAAATACATATGACTAAATGAAAGAAGCTAGCCCAACAAGCTAAACACTTGACCTGACTTTATGCATTCAGGAAAAGTAAAATTTTCTTTATAAGACTGTACTAAAAAACTAAGCTTTCCAAGGACTGGGGATAAGGGAAGGATTAGATAAAGCATCAGAATTTTTGGAAATAGAACAATCATGGATAAAGTCACAAGAGAAGATACAGGTTATGAGACACTGGCTCAAAAATATAGGGACTAAAACAAGAATGAGAATCATGTTCAGGTAACAGCAATGTGTCAGTGTAGGTTCATTGACTATAACAAATGCTCTGCTCTGATGAGGGCTGTTGACAATGAGGAAGACATGAACATGTGGGCAAGAGGTAGATGAGAAATCTGATCCTTTATTTCAAACTTTCATCAAAGTGAAAAGAACCTTTAAAAATAATCCACATGTTTATCTGAGCCCTGGAGTTAAGGCTGTCCCACAGTCCTCCATACCCAAATCCTACCCAAGGAAAGCTGGTCTCCCAGGAGTGCTGTCACTCCTAAGCTCACAGGTAAGATTGCCACTTTTGCTCCAATAACTGGCCAAAGAGGGATTTGCCAGGAACCCATAGGGCACAGAATCTGGGGTTGATATATAGATGGTCAACAATTTGAACAGAGGTGTGTAGCAATGGGGGACGGGGAACTGGGAATGGCCACCAGCAAGTCCCAGATGCCAAAAAAGCAAGAGGCTCCCAGGACCCAACAGGGATGCGCTTCATGAAATACCCAACAAAAGGAAGGGAGAACCTGTAGAGACCATATCCAGAGGTTAGGCAAGGCCCCTGGTTGGGTCATCGGGCCAACCACTCATCTCCAAATTTTTAACCCAGAATGGCTCCTGTCTAAAGGAAATAATAGAGACAAATGTTGGAACAGAGACTGAAGGAAAGGTCATTCTGCCCATTCTGGGGATCCATCCCATATACAGTCACCAAACCCGGAAGCTGTTGTGGATGCCAAGAAGTGCTTACTGACAGGAGCTTGTTATAGCTGTCTCCTGAGAGGTTCTTCCAGAGCCTGACAAATACAGAGGTGGATGCTCACAGCTAACCATTGGACTGAGCACAGGGACCCTAATGAAGGAGTTAGCGATGGGACTGGAGGAGCTGAAGAGGTTTGCAATCTCATAGGAAGAACAATAATATCAACCAACCAGAACCCCCAGAGCTCCCAGGGACTACAAAACAAACAACCAATGAGTACACATGGAAGGACATATCAATCCAGCCACATGTAGCAGGGGATGGCATCTGTAGGAGGAGAGGCCTTTGGTCTCCTGTGAAGGCTCATTGCCTCAGTGTAGGGGAATGCCAGGGTGGTGAGGTGAGAGGGTTTGGGTGGGTTGCAGAGCACCCTCAGAAAAGCCGGGGAAAGAAAATAGGGTAGGTGGATTCCAGAGGGGGAACTGGAAAAGGGGGTAACATTTAATATGCAAGCACATAAAATATCCAATAAAAAAAAGAAATAAAAGAGAACATTTAAAAAGTAAAACAAAAATAAAAGAAGCTTTTAAGCAATGGGGATAATAATTAGTACACAGCTAGATATACACTATGTCTTTTAACTTAGATTAAATTCGTTTTAAATGATATGTAGAAATATAAAACTTATACATACTATTACAGTACCCTGAGGTTTTTTAAACATGTATGTATTGTATATTGTTTAGAACAGAGTAAACAAAACTCTCACACTCATTATTTCCATTCTACTGAAAATATTCAGATCCTTTCTTCTACCATTTGAAATATGTAATGGATTATTACTCACTACATTATTATCAGTAAACATTATTAAATGTTATTATTAAGTAAATAAAATATGCAATAAATTCTAAAAAAGAAAAAAGAAAAAAATCCATGTAAAACAAATGAGATGTACATTACTGAGACAGCCCAGCTCTGTGCCAGTGTGGATTCTTCAAGGTGAAACTAATTCTGAATTACTTGAGGGGGAAAAAAAAAAACAGTATCTTCCATTTGGAGTTTCCTTTGCTTTGAGTTGCCAGCCTCTGGGAGTTTTCTGTTGGTCAATGAGATGAGTGAGCAGCTTGGGAATGGGAATAGTGATTGCATGATGTTCTGTCTGGAGAAACAGGTGAGAGTGTTTGTAGCATCAATATGGGGCTAGTGATGAACTGCCTGCCAGGAATAAGACATCTAAGAAAGAACTGTAGTGTATCTATGCTGTTACTCCATCATATTCCCTCATTAAGAAAACTTCTCTCTGTTTTCCTATGTCTCTGATGCTTATACAATACCCACAATGCATTCCCTGAAACAAGAGGTGAGCAATATTATTTGGAACTAAATGCTATTATTTCAATCCTGGTAAAAGAATGTATAATTTTTGAAGTACATAAGTTTTATTCATAGTTAGCCTTTTCTTTCTGCTTTAATCTCATGAGAGTTCAGAGTTAAATTTTCATCCCTATATGAGAAAGAAGGTATAGAAAATTAAGGGACTTTTTCATAATTTTTCACTCTTCTCCAGTTATAAAATAATTAATCTGCTACTGTATTTTCTAGCTCAATTTTATCTTCAATTTCACCAAAATTTTATGACATTTATCAACCTTTGAAGTTATCTCTATGCATCAAAGGGTAAAAACACACACGAGAATAATTATTACATTTAAATTGATAAAGGATATAGGGAAATTTACCTTTTCTTTCATCTGTGGTACAAATATGATCAGGGAAATTTTTCTAAAATATGTCTTCAGAAGGGGAGGAAGGATTGTAGGAATACAAAGGGTCAAGAACCCACAGAGTCAACAAACCTGGACTCAAAAGAGTTCACTGAGACTAAACTGAAAATCAGAGACACAACATGGGTCTAATCTAGGCTCTCTACGTGTGTGAGTGTGTGTGTGTGTGTGTGTGTGTGTGTGTGCGCGTGTGTATTATCGTTCTATAAGTTAGTGTTTTGTGAAGCTTTTAACAAAGGGAGTGCAAGCTATTTCTAATGCAGGAACCCTTTTCCTTCTACTAAGTTGCCTTGTCCAGCCTTAATAGGAGAGGAGGTACCTTCTCTTATTGCAATGTGATATGCCATGCTTAGTTGATATCCCTCGGAGCCCTGCCTTATTGTGAACAGAAACAGAAGGAGTGAATGGGGAGAGAGGGACTTGGAGAAGAAGAGGGAAGGGAAACCGTGGTTGCGGATGCAATATAGGAAAGAATAAATTAATAAAAGTAAATAATAAAAATATACCTTCTGTAGTCCCAAAGGTCTTAATTTAATCAGTGTTGTTCACCTGAATTTCATATGAATATACATTAACAAATTGAGTCCCTCCTTCCCCATTTTGATGATAAATCAACTGAATATCAAAGAGATTAAATAAGAACAAATTTGAGCCTGATTCTATGATACAGACCTAGTTCAACACAAGATTTTCATCCTGTGGCCCAGAGAAACCTCAGAAAATAGGTACCACATACAAAACAGTCACAGTTGGATAAGTACTATTCTATGACTCCATGCAATGTGTGGAATGTATGAATCTGTAACTCTTTGTACTTTAAATATGAAGATAAGGTATGAAAAATCCCATATCAAGGTTTTCCTCTAGGGGAAAATATTTTGGCTTGATCATACAAATAAAATACAGATTAAAGTCATCCAGTAGGTCCTTGGAGTCCTCTTGTCTTAATAAAAAAAATGCACACAGTAATAAATCAATCGCCATTCACCAGAAGTGAGCTTAAGTACAGTCACTTTGAAAACTGCTTCAGCACCTGCTCCTACTCACAAAATGGAAATTGATTTGAAAGTAGGGGTCAGCTTCCAAGTTTAGATTGATATTTTATGGAACAATTAGATTTGAAGTGCTCCTTACTAAACATGATTGATTATATACACTTAATCAAAACTGCAGTTAGAACCATGATTTGTTATTGCACAATTGAAAGACAAAGTTGTGGTATAAAACTCACATTTCAGTATACACTTTTGAGAATCTAGTATACTGTTCTCAGATGTATGTGTGTGTGGTGTAGGATGTGTATATGTATATGTGTTGGGTATGCAAGTGCAAGCCAGAATTTGATATCCAGTTGTTTTTGTTAATTGCTTTCCACTTTATTTACTAAGGCAGTGGCTCACCGATTCAGGGGATCTTCTGTCTATGCCTTCCATGGGCTTATATGAAATATGGGCCACCTGGCCTCTTTGGCTTTTATGTGGATGCTTTAGCCCTCACGTTTATACTACACTAAATTCATCCACCAAGCTATCTCTAACATTCTGATTCTTAAAAACCTTTGTGAGTTTGCCAGTTTCTTAGAAATCCTTTAGTGCTATCATGGAAAATATGGTAAGTTATCCTTCCTGTCTGTGTTGATATAATTAGATGTGCTTAAATTCTAAAGGTACATGGAATTAGTGGCCAATTTCCTTACCTACTAACTTTATCAGAATCTGTCACGGGAATGTAAGCCTTAAGGTTATATTTATCTCCTATGACATCTTATATGCTTGCCTTATTCCTTTAGTGAAGTCTAACAGCAATCTTTAGATTCCCAACAACTCTGAAAAATCCTCCTTATCCTACATTCCTCTCAATTTCCTGAGATAAAATACCAAAAACAACTTGAGAGAAACAGGACCATTTGGCTAGGTTATAGAATGTGAAGAAGTTAAGGGAGAAAGAGCTTGAGTCAACTAGTCACATCATACCCACACTCAAGAACAGAGAAAAATGACTTAATATTGTGCATGCCAGTACACAGTTCACTTTTTCCATTCTTATACAAATCTAGATCCAAATCTGTGGAATGGTCCTGCCCACAGTAGGGTTGATCTTCCCTCAACTATTCACATAATAATGACATGCCTGAGGCCGACCTGATACAGACAGTCCCTCACTGAGACTCTCTTCCCAAGTGACTCTTAGATTATCATCTGATCATGTGTGACCAGCATGTGAGAGTCTGGTAATAATTAATAACCCAGGCAATCCTTGAAGCATCAGAACTGCATGAGATAGTTGTGTGCTGTAGATTTGGAGTCAATAATGAATGTTCTGTGTTAGGCATGGGGTAGAGATTACTTCCAATGTTGCTTCTGCCAGATCATGCATATTGTTTAAACCACATCCTTAATTTCCCAAACTTAAGAGGATAATCTCTGCAAAAAATAGAACTTTTAAAACATCCTGTAAAATAGCAATAGTTGAATACAAAAGACAGTATTTCTTATAGTAAGTTTTCTGGTTTTCTTTGAGTTGTTAGACTGACTGTAATGTAATGCCTGATGATATTGAATATGCTTAACTGCCTACATACTGGTGTATCATGAATATAAGTAGTTATAAAAAGTATTTTACTTTAAAATCAGATAAATATATCATTTATCACCCATGCTACCCAGTTCATGGAACTAGTCTTCAAACAATTTTTTTCATTAATTCATTTATTCACTTTACAGCCCTCTCCTCCAAATCCCACCCTTTCACTCCCTTTGTACATTCTGCCCTCTCTTTCTTCTCAGAGAAGGGGAACACCTGTCCTGGGTACCATTGCGTACCATCCTGCCCTGGTGCATCCAGTCTCATCAGAACTAAGCACTTCCAATAAGGCTAGACAAGGTAACCCCACTAGGGGAAAGGGATCCAAAGGCAGACAACAGAGTCTGAGTCAGAGTCAGCCCTCACTCCAGTTGTTGGGAGACCCACATAAAGACTGAGCTGCACAACTGCTATATATGTGTAAGAGGCCTAGGTCTAGTTCATACATGCTCTTTGGTTGGTGGTTCAGTCTCTGAGAGCTCTCATGGTTCCAGGTTAGTTGACTCTGTAGGTTTTTTTTTTTTTTTTTTTTTTTTGTGGTGTCCTTGACCACTCTTGCTCCTTCAACCTTTCTTTGACTCTTTTACAAGACTACCTGAGCTCTTCCTAATGTTTGGCTGTGGGTCTCTGCATCTGTTTGCATTAGGTGCTGGAGGAAGCCTTTCAGATGACAGTTGTGCCAGATTCCTGTCTGTAAGCATAGTAGAGTATCATTAATAGTGCTAGGGGTTGATGTTCTTCCCTGGGATGGATCTCAAGTTGGGCCAGTTATTGGTTGACAATTCCCTCAATCTCTGTTCTGTCTTTGTCTCTGCTTTGTCTTGGTCTTGTAGGCAGGGCAAATTTTGGGTGAAGGTTTTGTGGATAGGTTGGTGTCCCCCTCCCTCTACTGGAAGTCCTGCCTGATTCCAGGAGGTGGCCACTTCAGGCTCTGTACACCCTGCTGCTAGGAGTCCCAGATAAGGTCACCCCTATAACCTTCCAGAGCCTCCCCTATCCCAGGTGGCTGGCTTGTCCCAGAGTTGCCTGCCACCACCAATTTCTCTTTTCTCTCCCAGAATGCTTATCAAAGGAAATATTGCTAAATATACACAAATTAGATGCCTAACTAGAAAACCTTGACTGAAATGGTCCCACCCTTCTGATTCATCTTCCTGGACGACATGATTCTATCATATCACATCAGGTTGAGTTGACTCAGCCCTTCTGATTCTGCACACTAAGGATCTAACACTAATTCAAACTACCACATCTTTTCACATGTCTTCTTCACTAAGAAACCTGGCCATAAGCAGGGAATGTTGTTGACACATACCTTTAATCCCAGGACTCAGGAGACAGTCAGGTAAGTCTCTGTGACTTTAAAGCCATTGAAGGGTCCAGATAACCCAGGGCTGCATAGTAAATCATAGTAAAATAGAACAAGCATATGCATAATCCACCTGTATCTGCACACAGGAGTGTTACTCTTGTTCACATCATTAAGATCTTTCTTCTGAACACTGCTGAGATTTCATCCTCTCCAATTTCTATTTGAACTGGAGCTGACCCCGTGAGCACCTCCACTCATGACTGGATGTTGCTGTCCATGAACAACCCACTTCTTATGTGAATCTTTTCATGCTCCGTTCTGAGGAATACCTGATACATTGCAATAAAAATAGCATGGAACAATTTCAGAGCTTCTCCTTCACTGAAATACTCCCATCTCATGGATCTTGTAGTTTTCTGTTCTTACTAGCACAGATGGGGGAGCCTCTAACCCTATTTCTCCTTGTAATTTCCATACCTAAGTTTCCTCTCTGCCCCGGAAGAATTGTCAGGAGCAACCACTGGTATTAACTAATCATTTAGACTAATGAGTTAGTTGATGGGCAAATTTATCACCACTCTTCTTCTCACCTGGGCCTCATGATGGCAGAGGTCATTGGCCAAGGTGCAGCTTGAATTGCTGCCTCTGAAATTTTTCTTTTCCCTTGGAATTGCTCCCTGATTACCACAGAGAACAATGTCCTGACCTTGGCTTTATTGATCCTGCATTTTTACTAGCTGAGCTTTCCAACCCAAGCTTCAAGCCTTTTCCATCTGCTTCTCTCAGTGTAGTGCAGTTGCTTACCAGAAATAATGGAATAAATGAGATTTCCTCCTGAAGAGCCCCTATGGAGCTATAGGCTATATTAATGACCCCGAAGATGTTACTAAGATGTCACTCAGATAATGAGGTCATGGAGCATAATAACTAGAAAGACATGGCAAGGGCATGTGGCCACAAGTCTGGGCTCAAATCCTCATTTAGCTTCATAACAAAGCAAGAAATGGGCCCCCTACCCTTTTCCACAAGTCAGAAAAAACATCACTGATGATTACCAAGATCCGAGTTATAGAAATTATAAGGGGACAGGGAAGACATAATTTTATGTGAGAATTTGATACTTTTGCTAGAGTCAAGTGGTCAAAACGGGTTCCAGATATGAGGCTGAAAGTCTATTCTGATGGATCTTGCCAATTATATGGAATCCTCCATTACTGAAATTCAACATCTTCCTTAGCATCAGTCTAGGAAGAGGGTCCTCATCTAAACATGACCCAGTCATTTCTGCTTCTGCCCAATGGTTTAAGGAGTCACTCCTGTTCTCTAAGTGCAAAACCCCACTCTCATTCCAGCTCTGGATTCCACATCTATCTCTGGTCTAATTTTCCAAAAGACTAAAAAAGACAGCTGTTAAAGTCAATGATGTATGAATTAGTGATGGGGTTACTTAGTATAAATGGGGCATAAGAAGCAAATGTACATATTTAAACTAAATAACTGTAATTGAGGGTTCATTTGGTTCTACAAACATATCTAATTTATATTACTAAAATACAAAACTCTTTATTTATAAATGTGTGTGTTGCACATACATGTACAGGTGAGTGCACCTGTATATACATATGAACATCAGATGAGACATTAAATATCTTGGTCTATAACTCTCCATTTCATTTCTTGTGTCACAAATTTCCTCAATGTAGGCTGTGAACTAAGAAACCCTAGCAATTTTCCTGTCTCTATGTTCCATAGCACTAGGGTTACAGGTGTGTGCTTGTGTGTGTGTGTGTGTGTTCCCAAACTCAGATCTTTATGTTTGTGGAACAATGGTCTTACTCAAAGAGCGATCTCTCCAGTCCCAAATACATACATTTCTTATTTTAACTTCACTGCATAATGTTGTCCTTGTTATAACAAAAGAAAGTTTATTTACAATACATCAATTTTATAATTCAATCATGAAAATTCAAACCAACATAAAATAACTTCTGTCAGTATTCAAATAATATATTTACCATGTGTGTATAGTTTTCCTAAGAAACCAATTCACAGCTAGCTCCTGAAAAACATCACCTAGAAAATATCTAACATATTTAAGATGCTGCCTTAGATCAGAAATGCAGACCTGATCACTTATATGTGTCTTCCAAAATAATAATAATTTTAAGTCTGTTTAAGAGGTGTATGTTACCTGCATGTCTGCCATAGAATATCCCAGGCTCTGTTTCCCACATCACTTCCCATTACTTATTCCAGCCCCTCCTCTTACATACAGGAAGAAGGAAAGCTTAGGTGGGAGAATGCTTTGAGCCTGTGACTGCATTTCTTCCTCTGCCCATGACATCTGTGTCAGTGTCAGTAAATTACTTATCTCCTTGCTGGAATTATACCTACTTTAAGATAGGAGTTTAGGAGGATAGAATGGTATGTAAGAGAACCTTGTGTAAAGTGATCTGAACCTTCCACATAATAAGATGCTCTGTAACCAGAGCCAACATTTCCCATAACACATTGTTTGCCATTCTCTTCTTGCATCCTTTTGGAGCAACTGTGGTCTTTATGTGAGATACAGGGCTGGGTGCAGTGCCTGAGATTGCAGCACCTGTCTTCTTTGTCCCTATTTTTCATATGTAAAGTGACAGTTCCTAGTCTCTCAGACATAGTAAGTTAATCCCTTTTAGTACTGGTCAGTTGACTGTCATAACTGTTTGACTTCATTCAGAGAGCACAGCAAGCTTGAGGAAGAGGCGTTAGGATAGAGTGAGTTTACATTAGGAACACAATTCAACAGAGGGACTTGGTAAATGTTCATGACAGTCCCTCTAAGTCAGTGGTCTCTATGTTTTGATCATGTATTCATAAAAAGTTGTAAATACAACCTTAGATTCTGCCTTTGCTTTAAAAATATTTAAAATCACGTTAGGGCTAAACCCATTACCTGTTGTAAGGTATACATAAAAATAGAAACTCAAATACAGAGACACACACATTTATAATCTTAAGCAAGAAAACTGTGAAATCATACATCAGACGATACTGTGGGTAACAGAAGGGGAATCAACATTCTGCCTTCCTCTTCCTTCATCATGGTGTACTAGTTTTATGTCACAGTTTGCCTCAGAGGATTCAGGAGATAGTAGAGCTATATAGGAAGAAAAGAGTTAACTTACATATCAACCCACAAAATGAGTGGAAGAGAAGTCCATGCTGACAGATGGTGTTTTGTAACAACGGGAAGGGCTTTTCCTTGTAGTAAGTGACACAGAAATATTTTCTTTAGTTGTCACAGTCTATCCTCCATAGCTGGAGAGTAGAAAGGTGAGTATCTTTTTGTAAACTACCCACACAGGAGTGTTTTCAATTCTCTATTCGCCAATTTGTCATTTCACTGTTTACCACAACTGCCATGTGTGATTTTAGAGTACAATTGTGCTCGGCCACAATTTTCCATGAATCATAGATTTATGAACATCCTGATAATGGAAGCATTGTATGTTAGCAGTCTTCCATTTTTCTTTCTTCTATGCTTAGCTAGTAAAGAAAGGCTTGTTTCAGAAATGCAGAAATAAACAGCAAGATAGACAGACAGACAGAGACAGAGAGAAACAGAGAAAGACAGACAGACAGACACAGACAGAGGGACAGAGACAGACAAATAGAGGGACAGAGACAGACAGACAGAGGGAGAGGGAGAGACAGACAGAGGGAGAGGGAGAGACAGACAGAGGGAGAGGGAGAGACAGAGGGAGAGGGAACAGAGGGAGGAGAGGGAGAGGGGGAGGGGAAGGGAGAGGGTGGAGGAAGAGGGAGGGGGAGGGGAAGGGGGAAGGGGAGAGAGAGGAGAGGGAGAGGGAAGAGAGGGAGAGGGAGAAGAGGGGAGGGAAGAGAGGGGGAGAGAAGAGAGGGAGAGGGAATCACACAAATCAGAGATGGAGTTATGAGTATGACCATCCACCATGAAGAATGTCTTAAGTGTCTTGAGGAAGTCTTCCTGCATCAGTTTAGAGCTGGACAGTTTTTGTTTTGTTTTGTTTTGTTTTGTTTTGTTTTGTTTTGTTTTGTTTTGTTTTAAAGTTAGGGAAGCCAAGAGCTCCACAACCTTATGGTAAATAAACAAGTCCTGGTCAGGAATGAACTATTTGAGCCTTTTTCAGGCAGAGAGTTAAACAGGAAAAATAAAAATCACTCACACCTTCCTTTTAGGATGTCAGCCTTGGTCTCAGTTTATCAAGATGAAGAAGAACCTGACATTTGGAAAGTTTACCATAACTATTATCTTTCCATCTGCCTGTCTGTCAGAATCTGCCCACATCCCTTGCTCCCCATCTCAGAGGTCATCCTAACCGTGGCTAGGAGCTTGAAGTGAAGATTGCTCTAGTATGCTCACGCTCTCTTCTTTCTTCAGATTTTTTGTTTTTAAATTAATTATTGCCGGCCGGTGGTGGTGCATGCCTTTAATCCTAACATTTGGGAGGCAGAGGTAGGCGGATTTCTGAGTTCGAGCCCAGCCTGGTCTACAAAGTGACTTCCAGGACAGACAGGGCTATACAGAGAAACCCTGTGTCGAAAAACCAAAACCACAAAACAAAACAAAACCCCAAAATAATAATAATTATTGTTAATTAATTTGTTTTATATTCCAATTGCAGTTTCCCTCCCTCCTCTCCTCCCAGTCCTGCTCCCCAAAACGCACTGCCCCAACATCCTCTCCTCCTCACTTTCCCTACAGAAAAGGGGCAGCCATGGATATCAACCAGCCTTGGCATATCAAGTTACAAAAAGACTAGTAGCGCTGGGCGTGGTGGCGCACGCCTTTAATCCCAGCACTCGGGAGGCAGAGGCAGGCGGATTTCTGAGTTCGAGGCCAGCCTGGTCTACAAAGTGAGTTCCAGGACAGCCCGGGCTACACAGAGAAACCCTGTCTCGAAAAACCAAAAAAAAAAAAAAAAAAAAAAAGACTAGTAGCATCCTCTCCTACTAAGGCTAGATGAGTCCTACCAATAGGAGGAAAAGATCCCAAAACTAGGCAACAGAGTCAGAGACAGCCCCTGCTCTTGCTTTTAGGACTCAACATGAAGACCAAGCTACATCTGTTACATATGTGCAGAGGGCCTATGTCAGTTTTGTAGTTAGTGGTTCAGTCTCTGTGGGCTCCTGTGGGTCCAGGATAGTTGATTATGTGCATTTTCTTGTGTTGTTCTTGATCCTTCTGGCTCTTACAATTCTTCCTCCCATTCCTCTGCAGGATTCTCCAAGCTCCAACTAATGTTTGGCTATGAGTCTCTGCATCTGTTTCCATCAGTTGCTGGGTAAAGCCTCTCTGATGACAGTTACACTAGACTTCTGCTTGCAAGTATAGCAAAATATCATTAGCACAATCAGAGGTGGGCTCTCCCTCTCATGTCATGGGTCCCAAGCTGGATCAGTCATTGACTGGCCACTCCCTCAATTTCTACCTAATATTTACCCAAGCATATCTTGTAGATAGGTCAAATTGTAAGTCAAAGTTTTTGTGGCTAGGTTGGTGTCCCAATCCCTCCATTGGAATTCTTGCCTAGTTATAGGAAATGGCTGATTTAAGTTCCATATTATCCCCCATTGTTGGTAGTCTTAGCTAGGGTCATCATCATAGAATCCTGGGAGTTTCTACTGTACTAAGTTTCTAGCTCACTCCAGAGCTGTTCCACCCATTCCAGTGTTCTCTCCCTCTGTCCTCTCCTAGTCTCTCCCAGTACTCTCTCCCTATGTCCTCTCCTAGTCTCTCCCAGTACTCTCTCCCTCTGTCCTCTCATAGTCTCTCCCAGTACTCTTTCCCTCTGTCCTCCCCCCACCTGATCCCACCTATTCCCATCCAAATCCCCACATCCAAATACCCTCCATTGCTGGGGGTAGAGCAAACTGGTGCAAACACTTTAGAAATCAATTTAATATTTTTTCAAAATATGAGGATCTAGCTCAAGACCCAGCTATGTTACTCCTGGTGATATACTCAAAAGATGCTCCACCATTACCACAAGGACACTTGCTCAACTATTTTCATAGCAACTATATTAATCATAACCAGAAACTGGAAACAACCTATATGTCCTTCAACTGTAGAATGGATAAAGAAAATATGGTACACATATACAATGGAATACTATTCACCCATTAAAAATAATCACATTGTGAAATTTATAGACAAATGGATGGAACTAGAAAAGATTATCATGAGTGAGGTAACCCAGACCCAGAAAGACAAGCCATGGTGTGCACTCACTTATAAGTGGATATTAGCTGTAAAGAATAACCATGCTACAATCTACAGACCCAAAGAAGCTATTTAACAAGGAGGGCTCAGAGGGGATATATGAATCTCACAGAGATGGGTGAGAGTAGTACACTCTCTTTTAAAGTGTGTTTATATAGTTTTGGAAAAGAGGAATAGTGTAGACCCTGTCATCCAATGGTAGGCATTATCTGTAGCTTGTTTTTTCTCCTTTTATAAAAATCACAATATATCCACCTGGATTTCATCCAGTTGCCCACTAGAGATGGGGCTATGAAACACCAGCATGTTACTGACTTCTGGCTATAGATACACTAATGGTAACAATCTCCTTTCTGATCCATGAGTCTTGTGTCTTCCACTTGACTCAGAAACACTGTTTTGGCCTATTAACTAAGCTATTGTTGTTGCCTGTGCCCTGAACTACTTATCACTTGTCCTTACCTGACCTTGGGGGTTGGAGGTGAGGTGGTGGGGGAACCAACCACACAGACTCTGGGAGCAAGTGAGAAATGCTCCAACAAGCTCCCTGAACACTGCTCCAAGCTCCTTTAATAATCTCCACCTATTTTGCCATTGATCCCAAGAAAGCATTTCTTCTAAACAGCAGTTCCTAATTGACTGGCATTGTCTACACCAGCAATTCTTGGTCTTTCAGGCAGTCCTCAGTTAGGTCCTCCAGCAGGAGATACTTTTGCTGCTGTGAGGCCCCCAGTATTTATAAAGAGACAGTCCCTTCATTCCTGCTATATATACCTACCCTTCTGTTTTTAATTTTGACAGTCTAGTGGGAGCTGGGGTGCCATTGTTAATCCCACCTTGGAGGATTCCCAGTATACTGGACTGTGCCTGTTTTAGGATATCCCATCTTTCAGGATCTTACCGTCATTGACTATCAGCCCTCAACGAGTGTCACTCTGGAGGCATGTCACACAAGTGGGAGATAAATATCAGCCTACATGGTAGTCTCAAGGATCTTTGTTATCCATGCATTGATCACTTTCGGGGGGGGGGGGGCACAATCAGGATTTTCGAAAGCCATCAGCACCAGAAGGTTCACCTTATTTATGGAACGCTACCTGGAAATATGCTCTGCGAGACACTTAAACAAAATTATTAGTAGTATGACAATTTCACCCATCATAGCATAAATGGCTATCCCTGAGGGGTCAAACAGCCTCTAGATATGGTTCCACACTTTTCCCATGAATTTAGCATCTAGGGAGAGCACAGATACCCTAGTCACACTGAGTCAACTATTGTAGGGCTACAGTAGCTATTATGGCTTGAAAGGGTGATATGAATCAGGATCTTCATTGGGATCATAGTATACACTGATGAACAACACATATTTCCTGAGCTGAGGTCAGTTAATATAGAACATGGGAAGTGAGAGGCAGGGAGAGGTAGGAACTTGGGCATAGGGTCAGGAGGATTTTACAATACCATCCGTCTTTTCAAGAGCTCAGCTTGTTTGAATTTTCTCAGCTACTATGCAGTCATCAACAAGTCTCTCATTTTAAATGAATATGAACCCATGTTAGTTCAGTTTGCAGTCTCTCTAGAGAGACATATAATTTATATATTACATATAAAATTACAATGTAGTACATTTCCATATTAGTACATGAGAGAAAGTGGTTGTGACAAGGAAAAGTAAGCCACAGTTTGTTCTTTTTTAAAACCATCACTGAGGTTTGCTGACTTATGTGTGGAATATCATGTCAGAGAGAATTACAATCCACTATAAGATTTGTAATAGAGAAAAGCTTTTGTGAGGCTCTAGGGTGCTTGCTTTTGCCATTCCTTAAAGGAAATGTACCTTAATTTTAAGGTGGTAATATGAAATAAAGATTATCTCTGAAAATTAACACATAAAAGAACTTTAAGTGATTAAATATAATTGAACTATTTTCTGAGAGAAGCATTTCCTCCTGAGCTTTTATTCTGAATGTCATGTTAGTGGATTTCACATTATTACCTTTTATGCTATTTTAGTTGATAAATTCTGAATAGCGTTCTTTAAAACTCTTTAAGAGAAAGGAATTTTTGAATTCGTGACATTTCAGTGTCTCTGTCTTTCATTAAAGATATCGGGTGCTTTGGAAATTTGATATCACTCTTCTACCACACTTAGCACAGAATGTGATTGTTCCTGTCTCCCTGACATAAATGTCAAGTATGTCTGTGTCCTTCTCACCATACTGAATTTTCTCCTATATAATGATCATCCTCCATAATTTTCGAATCGTTTGCTTAATGATGACATTGAACAAGTCTATAGTCCTTCTAGATTTGTCCCTGTCCTTGTACATAAGCAGAATAGAGACAAGGTGAATGGTAATTCTATGAGAGTACTCTCTATTGTATCACATGGAGTAAGATTCAAGCATCTTTTCACCATTCAAAACCAAAACATGAGATTTTGCAGTGATATGAACAAATATTTATTGCACATATGAATCTTGCAGAGTAAACAAATGGAAATGACACTTGAAGAGTATCTTTGTAGATAGATCACATGCCTGGTATATGCAAGGCCTCAGGTTGCATCCAAAAAATAAAATAAATCACAAAAAGAAAAAATAAAGAAAGCCTAAATATTGTATAGTTGTGTTCACTGTGTAACATTTCATTATGGGTGTTTGATTTCTTTGGCAGTTCTATGGTAGAGTAACATCTTCTTCCATGGACAAAAGGACAGAGTCTGAAATGTGAGCCATGGAGCTGAGAATTTCTTTTTCCCTTTTACTTATGTTCTTTTAGAAAAAAGTGCTGTCTCAATGAAAAACAAGATAAAGAGGATACAGAGATTAGTGACTAAATTGGGGAAACTGAGAGATTTGTGTTTGGAATAATTTATACCTTAAAGTACCCTTCCAAGGTTTGCAGCTTCATTGTTGCATCTCACCATGTACTCATTGATGACTTTTGTCTTCATGATGGAAATAGTTTTATGCATCATAACTCCTAAACAGAACACACAACTGCTGTTCTGATTAGCACTTGAGAAGAGTATTGTCTCAGAGATCTCTCACAACTCAGCAGAGAATATTACTTAAACCATCATTTTAAATAAGACACAACCCTTTTCTAGGCATAGGCTATTCAGCATATGTTTCTGTATGTAATGAGACTATTGCAGGTGGTTGATAATGTATTTCTCATCAATTCAAAGATGCCTTTCATTGGGAACAAATGTCAACACATTGAATGATATGAAGAAAATAGTATGGAATAGCCATATAAAATATGCAAGAGCTCCAATACTAAATGTATTCTGTAACCTAATTAGATACCTTGTTTGAAACAAGGTCTTCAGGCTCATCTCCACATAACATCGTTTCACCAAACAGTATAAATGTTCCTAGGAGAACTTGGGTTCTCTTGTAGAAGCTTCTGACAAGAAAAGAAGAAGGAGTTTGCTTTAAGGAGATGAGAACAGATTAAGATACATTTTTAGCAAGCTTATATTGATTATACCAATTCAGACCAATCTGAACACTGATTCAAGTCTCTTCAAGGGCTTTCTGAACCAAAAAGAATCAAAACTGAGTATTTTTATGTCACCAATCACCTGTCTAGAATCCCTTTGCCCTATCTGGGTAGAAATCAACAGACAAGTGAGAAGCCCTTCCAGTGCTATCTTTGCCCTCTGAGTACCTAAGACCTTGGCACCAGATTGGCAGAAGCTTGCAGATCTAAACTCTGAATGTTAGGGTCCCATATCTGCAGTTATTAAAATCCAGAGACATAAGAGGAGACACTCAGGATGCAGAGTCATTGCTCTGGGCTGTAATCAACAATGGTGTCTTCACTTGGCATCTTTTCTAATCCTCTGCTCCCAGCAGCAGTGAGATGCAATAGCAGACACTAGCAAAAAGTCACCATTACAGTCTTCTAGACTGTAATCTCGCTGGCATTTATCAGCTTTGTTATACACAAGTACCTCTGTCTCAGTACCTGACCTACAGGAAGTCATAGAGAAGAGCTTAATCACAGATCTATACTCTGTTTCTCCTCAGTCGTTACCTTTGCTAATGTCAGGTAGTACTGAATGCATTGGAGCCTTTATAATCTATTAGGGATTTCACTTTTGTGTAGTAAGGGGGGAAACCTGAGATGGGATGTACAGTTAAAGTTAAATAACAATAGAATAAACTGCATTTTATAGAAATTTAGTGGAAAATAATTTTTACCTCACAAAAACACAAAATGCCCGTGTGTTAACAATAATGGAATAAAAGCATGCTTGATCAGTACTATGGAATTTTTATTATGTTCATTAGATGTAATATAAGTTATTGTCATCTGTGGATTATTTCTTTTTTGTAGCTCTGAATTAAAAAAAAATAAGAAGAACTTTTTCATCATGCATCCCTCAGGCACTGTGTTTTTCTTTTTCTTTTTTTTTTTTTTTTTTTTGGTTTTTAGAGACAGGGTTTCTCTGTGTAGCCCTGGCTGTCCTGGAACTCACTTTGTAGACCAGGCTGGCCTTGAACTCAGAAATCTGCCTGCCTCTGCCTCCCAAGTGCTGGGATTAAAGACGTGCACCACCACTGCCTGGCTAGGCACTGTGTTTTACATGTTGTGGGCACACTACCCATTTCACCATGAGTCTTTGCACTCTGTGAAAAGTTAGATTGGGGGTGGGGGGACAATAGCTACAGTTATTTCTAGTATTATAAAGGACTTATATCACCGTAGTAAATCACAATAGGGAATAAGTGGGTATCTGAACAAAGGCACAAAACTCTCTATTCTTGTAGCTTACAGAGAAATTAATTGGTGCTTTCCAGATAATAAGTTGTAATGATTTATGCTTACTTTGTGTGCAATGCATTAGACTCTATTCCAGACGATGGAGATTTAGCTACAGAACAAAGCAAATATTTCACTTACCACAATTCTTGTATCCTAGTGAAGAAAGTGAACAACAAGTGTATACTTGTTGGGAAAATAATACTGCTTAGTTATGAGACGGGTGTGGGTGGGTAAGAGGATTGGCCTGAGATAAAGTTTAGCAAAGTTACTAGCCCAAGGTCACAGAACTTGTAAGTTGTAAGTTGATCTATATTTGAACCAAGATGGCAAATATTCTGTTCCCCACTACCTCTATCTCTTTGAATCAAATTTTCACATTTTCCCACTATCCATAGGTAAGAATTGAAGGGATGGATTTGACCTTATAAAGAAGTTATTCAGGAGATATTTTAAAGGATTTTTCATCTTTAAAAAACTACCTACATCCCTGGGCAGGTGGATGTTGTTGTTAAACAAATCAGACGAATTAGATCATGTGGAAGAGAAAGAAAATAGGATGTTCCCCTCCGTGATTTCTGCTTCAGTTCCTGCCTCAAGTTCCTGCTCTGAACTACCTTGGTGATGGAGTGTGACCTGAGAGATGTAAGATGAAATAAAACCTTTCATCCCAAAGTTACTTGTAGATATAGTGTTGTATCATAGTGATAGAAACCCAAACAGAAACAGCATTGTTCTGTTAATTAAGACAACCCTTTTGTCTGGTTGGTAAAATGGCTTTGCATGTAAAAAGGCTTAGCTGTCAAACCTGACAGCCTGAGTTCTATCCCAGAACACACAGGGAGGGAAAGCAAGAAATGACTCCTACAAAGTGTCTTCCCATTTCCTACACATACCACATATCATGCCACATGCACGCGCGCACGCACACACACACACACACACACACACACACACACAGTTTTTTAGTAAAATTTTGTTTTGATATGAAATTTTTATTATAAAGGGTTTTTTTTGCTGGTGATAATATTTTTTCTTTTTTTTTAATATTTTTTATTACATATTTTCCTCAATTACATTTCCAATGCTATCCCAAAAGTCCCCCATACCCTCCCCCACCCCCCACTTCCCTACCCTCCCATTCCCATTTTTTGGCCCTGGTGTTCCCCTGTACTGGGGCATATAAAGTTTGCGTGACTGGCTATCCAGGGTCATTAACTAAGTAGGAAACGAAGAAGGAAAAGAACATCAGGATGTCAGAACAATACAGGATCCTATTTCCTAGTTCTGTGTATGAAAGGAAAGAAATTAGAATCACTCAGAACCTACTGGTGAGGTTCCACAAAATTGAAACTAGCTTACTGGTGCTGGCATCTCTAAAACGTGCCGGGAGCCTGCTTCTGTGTTGAGAGGAAACCTTCCCAGTGTTCAGCCACTGATGCAAGACAGTAAGATAGCTGTTTAAAGGCAAGTTTCCCATGCAGAAGCTGGGAGGATTCCCAGGAGAAACATCCAGCTGTTTCCTTTTTGTCCTCCCAGCTTGCCTGCGGTGCCCCCTGTTGGCATAGCTTGGAAAAGCGCCAGGTGACACAACCTGGATGAGGCAGGCGCCTTGAGTTCCTGCCAGGTCTAGGATGATGATGATTTCAAACTTTGAGATTTTAACATTTAGCATACCTCTGTTACCATGAATTTTGTTTCTGTTAAAAATAAGGTTTATTTCATGTAAACTTACATAATAGTACCTTTATTTCTAAAACATTGGTCCTCCAATGTTATTGGATAAAATGATAATCTTACATGTTGCCAGGTTGTTTTCCAAATAAAACTACAAAAAGAAAATCACGTTACTAGAAATGTTTAAGAATATTCTTTTCTCCAGCCCTCATCCACAAGAGCTGGTTACTTTGTAGTTTTCCTTTATTAGGACAAAGTAACATTTTTTCAGCTGGTCTCTCCCTGACTGCTTGAGGCTCTACCGGTGTCCTCATGTGTGCATTGATGATCAGTAGTCCTTATTTTTTGTGAAGTTTTGTTCTTACATGTGATCATTTTCCTGTTGAGTTTCTGCCTCTTGTCTTTTTCTTTGTTAACATGCAAAGCCTTCTTGGAGGGCAGGGGATGGCACAGAGGTGAACAGCACTCACTGCTCTGGCAGACAACCAGGTTTGGTTTCCAGATCCACAACAGGCAGTTTAAACATTCCTATAATTTCAGCAACAGGGGATCCTGCACCCTCTTCTGGCTTCTCTGGCAACTTACACACATGTATAAATAAACTATTTTTTCCAGACATAATGTAATTAAATAAACCAGCAGCTTTTGGGTGCTGTTTTATTTGCATCAATTCCTCCCCATCATAAAAGCCATCGTACAATTTAGATCAATTTCAGATGCCTTTATTTCCAATACTTTAGATCTCATTTCCATCAGAAGCCTGGCTTTTTAAAATATGTTCTGCTTGTATGTCAATTTTATAAAAATTATATTTTACAAAACTATATTTCCCATCTAAGAATGGCTTTGTGCCTTCATCTGCTGAGAATATGATTTATGATCCTCAGCAAGCTTTATCTTATAGTTGATTTTCTTAAGATTTAATGCTTTTGTTATTAAATAGATTCATAAACATGGCATTTCTGAATATTTGCTGTGAAGAGAACCCTGTTGATTTTGTAATATTTCCATTAAGAAGGTAGAAATGGCCATTGTAATGAGTGAAAATATAATTACTCAAAAGAAGTAAAAGTTTATTTCTCAGTGGTCATGAGATAGGGTGTGGTCCAACTTGGCAGGACACACTTCCCCACTAAACCATCCAAGCACCTCTAACATCCAGAATTTGGCGTGCATGCTGGGATGTATGCTACCATGGCATGTATTTGGAAGTCAGAGAACACATCTACAACTGTTGAGTTCTCTCCTACCATGTGGGCCCCTGGGATCAGACCCAGGTTGTCAGCCTTGGCAGCAAGCACCATTTATCTTCTGGACCATCTCATTAGTCCTAATGTATATTTAAACACACTTCCTTTCTGATCTTTCCCATTTCTGGCACAGTGGGCAAAGCACGTGTACGAACATGAAGGCCTACGTTTGGATCCCTAGCACTCAATTAAAAACTGGTCCTAACTGCAAACCCCAGCACTGGGGAGTAGGGGCACAGACTGACAAAATTCAGGTGTTTCCTAAAGGAATAGTCTAGCTGAAACAGTGAGTTCCAGATTCCAGGAGAGGACCTGTCTCAGAGAATAAGGTGGAGAATGGCAGAGGACACACACACACACGGACACGGACACGGACACACACACACACCATATACAAATTCTGCTATACCTAGCAAGATTGAATTTGAAAGAAAATTCAGTATAACAACAAAAATAATAATATCGGATGTATACATGACCAACCAAAAATTAGACACTTTTTGAAAAATCTTAAAAATACTCCTTTGAGGGGAGGTCCCAAAGCCTGACACTATTACTGAGGCTATGGAGCGCTCACAAAAAGGGACCTATCAGGCGTGGTTGCGCACGCCTTTAATCCCAGCACTCGGGAGGCAGAGGCAGGCGGATTTCTGAGTTCGAGGCCAGCGTGGTCTACAAAGTGAGGTCCAGGACAGCCAGGGCTATACAGAGAAACCCTGTCTCGAAAAACCAAAAAAAAAAAAAAAAAAAAAAGAAAGAAACTATTGTGACTGCTCTCCGAAAGACCCAACAAGCAACCGAAAAAGTCAGATGCAGATATTTGCACCAAACCAATGGACAGAAGCAGCTGACCCTTGTTGAATTAGGGAAGGCAGAAAGAAGCTGAGGGGAAGGGCGATCCTATAGGAGGACCAGCAGTCTCAATTAATCTGGACCCCCTGGAGACCTCTCAAACTGGACCACCAAACAGACAGCATATACCAGCTGATATGAGACCCCCAACACACAAACAGTAGGGGACTTCCGGATCTGTGTTCATTCATAGATGATGCACCTAGCCCTCAAGAGACTGGAGGCCTCAAGGAGTTTAGAGGTCAGGTGGGGTGGGAAGGTGGGGGCACCCACATGGAGACAGGGGGTAGGGAAAAGGTGTGGGATGTGGAGCAGTCAGAGGGGACAGGGTGGTAGGGAATGAAATATGGAGTGTAAAAATAAATTAATTTAAAAAATACTCCTTTGAAACTCTGAATCTCTCTGTGCATGTTAGAAATGTGTTAAGATCCAACATTGCTATTCAATAATCCTATACTTTTTAATATAGATTAGCCAGAAACTCTCTTATGTTCCAAGTTCTCCTGTCCTACAAAGTCAGTATAATTTGAGTAATCATAAGATGTTTTAGATTTGGAGATAGCTTATATTTAATTTAACATGAAGTAATAAAATTCATTATAATGAGGTATGACAACCACATTCACTAATATACAAAGAAGAATATGTCATTTCAATGGTAATGGAACAAGCCACCCAATTAATTAGCAACAAATTAGACAGATTGCTTTGGAAGTTTTCCAGCAGAGAAAGTCCCTCTGGTGTTTTGCTTCCAAAACAAGAAAACAATGTCCTTTAGCATCTTGGGCAGACAATTTTTTTCATTTTCTTTCTTGATTGTTTAGATTTAATATAATTGTATCTTTCTTCCCTTCCTTTTTTCACTCTAAATCCTTCCATATAGCTCTCTTTATGTTCTTTCAAATTCATGTCATTTTCCATTAATTATTGTTTCATATATATGTGTATGTATATATGCATGCAGTCGGAAATATAACCTTATCAGTCTGTATAATGTTACCATGTGTACATTTGGGGGTGCCCATTTGATGTGGAAACATAGCAGAAGAAAGGGTGGAAAGATTGCAAGAGACAGAGGACTAGGGAGTTTGCTCTGACATTGCTCTGACATCTCCTAGTACTGTCAGAAGCCATATCCATAAAGCCTTACCAACATGATGGCACAAATGTGAACACAATAGGGATGAGAGTAACAGACATGCTAAAGTGAATGGGGGAAAGCCTTAAGCCTAAATTATACCAAAGAACTACAGGCAACTAGGGAATGCTAAAGTGGAAGAATTAGTCTTTCCCAGAGAAAAGCACACCAATTGGTTATCCAATCATTTTTAGTGCTTAAATTTTACAGGTCAGAATATAATCCATCATAGGACTGCAAGACAGAGAACCCAAGATGTCTGTAGGGGAAAATTGTGGCTATTATAATCTGCATGGTCACTGTAAATTGGTGGAAAGCTCTCTGGGTGTGAACAACAGAAATGTCATAACCTTGTAATATGAAAAATGGTTTTATAACTTACTCAATTCTTATAACAATCCTGGGGATATCATCTTCCTTGTTTTATGACAGTAAAATTCAAGTTCACCAGCGTCAAACATCTACTCATACTAATGCCAGTATACCACCATACATCTAATGGCAAGGTCTTCTCTCACCTTGAGATACCTACCAACCAACACAAGGACAGTATACTCCATGATGCCTCTGCCCGTTACCTTCAGTGATGAGCTTGCCTTTCCACGAGCTGTCGGAGAACACTAGAGAACTTAGCTGTGAAAAATCTTCACCTTCCCTGAACTCACCTTCAACTTTCAGTGCCCAGACCTGTATTCAGAGAAAATGGGGACAATAGATTTTATATTAAACAGCTCTAAAAATACCAAACTGTCAGATGGGTGCTGCTTGTTTTGAAGGAAGTTATTGGCTCAGAGTATGTGCATACCCCTGTGGTGAACTCTTCTCCATTGGAAACTGAATTGAACTTCTACTTTATTTCAAGATAGCAGCAAGTCCCATTTGGGTTGAAAGTTAAGTATACCTATGTTATATTTCTTCTTCTTCTTCTTCTTCTTCTTCTTCTTCTTCTTCTTCTTCTTCTTCTTCTTCTTCTTCTTCTTCTTCTTCTTCTCCTTCTCCTTCTCCTTCTCCTTCTCCTTCCCCTTCTTCCCCTTCTTCCCCTTCTTCCCCTTCTTCCCCTTCTTCCCCTTCTTCCCCTTCTTCCCCTTCTTCCCCTTCTTCCCCTTCTTCCCCTTCTTCCCCTTCTTCTTCCCCTTCTTCCCCTTCTTCCCCTTCTTCCCCTTCTTTCTTCCCCTTCCCCTTCCCCTTCCCCTTCCCCTTCTTCTTCTTCTTCTTCTTCTTCTTCTTCTTCTTCTTCTTCTTCTTCTTCTTCTTCTTCTTCTTCTTCTTCCTCTTCTTCTTTTCTCCTCCTCCTCTTCCTCTTCCCTCTCCTCCTCTTCCTCCTCCTCTTCCTCTTCCTTCTCCTTCACTCTTGGTGTAGCAGATTCACTACCACTCCTCAAACACATTCTCAAGTGTCATCTAAACGAAAAATGTGCAAACTAAATAACCCCTGTCACTACTACAAGCATTCCCACCCCCCAAGTGTATTATTTTGTGTGGTGTATTTGTCTATGTTCCACATGATAATGTGTCAAAATTCAGAATTTCAGTGAGAGAATAAGATTGATTGATTTTGTTAACTACTGTCTGGGTGAAGAGTTGAGCTGCCAGGAGCAAAGTCCTGCTCTCCATCACTAGAAGAACCTAATCAAGGAAACACGTTTGTGGCAGCATGCACATTCATCCCAGGCTGTTGTGAGGTGTGACTAATCACATCTTTGTGACTCATCCCAGTCTGTAATAACATGCTCCTTGGTGACATCAGTGGTTACAGGAGATGGATGTCAAATGTTCAGCTGGAACACAGCAACAGTTTGCAATGGCTGTAATCCACAAAAGCACACTTGCTACCAAAAGTCCACATCCTAGGAAATTTCAGTCAGACTGCATGGGTCTGGGGCCATCCACTAGAACATAGAAAGCCTACTCGTGGCCATATCTTCTAATGAAAATGATTCTCCCTCCCCCAGCAGTTGTATATTGCCAACTTAGTAGTGCTTGAATCTGGAGAATACTCCCTGTGTCTATGCAGAAATTTTTTTTTAATTTTTAATATTTTTTATTACATATTTTCCTCAATTACATTTCCAATGCTATCCCAAAAGTCCCCCATAGCACCCCCCCTTCCCTACCCACCCATTCCCATTCTTTTGGCCCTGGCATTCCCCTATATTGGGGCATATAAAGTTTGCAAGTCCAATGGACCTCTCTTTCCATTGATGGCCGACTAGGCCATCTTTCGATACATATGCAGCTAGAGACAAGAGCTCCGGGGTACTGGTTAGTTCATCATGTTGTTCCAACTATAGGGTTGCAGATCCCTTTAGCTCCTTGGGTACTTTCTCTAGCTTCTCCATTGGGAGCCCTGTGATACGACCAATAGCTGACTGTGAGCATCCACTCCTGTGTTTGCTAGGCCCCTGCATAGTCTCACAAGAGACAGCTATATTTGGGTCCTTTCAGCAAAATCTTGCTAGTGTATGCAATGGTGTCCGCGTTTAGAAGTTGATTATGGGATGGATCCCTGGATATGGCAGTCTCTAGATGGTCCATCCTTTCATCACAGCTCCAAACTTTGTCTCTGTAATTCCTTCCATGGGTGTTTTGTTCCCAATTCTAAGAAGGGGCACAGTGTCCACACTTTGGTCTTCATTCTTCTTGAGTTTCATGCGTTTAGCAAATTGTATCTTATATCCTGGGTATCCTAAGTTTTGGGCTAATATCCACTTATCAGTGAATACATATTGTATGAGTTCCTTTGTGATTGTGTTACCTCACTCAAGATGATGCCCTCCAGGTCCATCCATTTGGCTAGGAATTTCATAAATTCATTCTTTTTAATAGCTGAGTAGTACTCCATTGTGTAAATGTACCATAATTTCTGTTTCCATTCCTCTGTTGAGGGACATCTGGGTTCTTTCCAGCTTCTGGCTATTATAAATAGGGCTGATATGAACATAGTGGAGCATGTGTCCTTCTTACCGGTTGGGACATCTTCTGGATATATGCCCAGGAGAGGTATTGCTGGATCCTCCGGTAGTACTATGTCCAATTTTCTGAGGAACCGCCAGACTGATTTCCAGAGTGGTTGTACAAGCTTGCAATCCCACCAACAATGGAGGAGTGTTCCTCTTTCTCCACATCCTCGCCAGCATCTCTATGCAGGAATTTTGAATGGTTTGTTCTTGGGTGGGTACCACAATTGCTCAGTTCCTGTCAGGAAGACAGCGTTGAGTCAAACACTTTCTGCACCCTGTGTGTGTATCCACAAACTCTGATTTTCCACTCGTTTATCTTCCAACAGAGAATTAGCAGAACAGAAATAGTAGATGGAGAGCAGCAGTCAGAAGTTCCAGGCCTGAGCTGACTTAGATCTCAAGCGTGTAGTTTCCTGAAATCTACTGTCTTCAAACTAGAGGCCTAATTCCTTAAGGTTGCTTTCTACATTAAAATTTCATGGAATAGAAAAAATGCCTTTCAAAAGCACTTTTAATGCACTTTTTCTTCGAAACTACAAAGTGCAAAGGAGACAAGAGCAGGGTATACATTTTAAAAAACATTTTCAAGTTTTAAATCTTAAGACATAACTTGGAGAGCATTTTAAATTTTAAAGGTCAGGTGCTTACAAGCATGTGAAAAGACCAATAAAATGTGTTTCTCCAGAACACGAGTTGACGGTATCTCCCGAATATCTAGCACAGAATGTTTACTTGCATGGGGACCCTGAATTTATTTGGAATTTCCTGGGTGCAAATACAAAAGGAAAAGCAATGGGCTATACTACAGGCTTCTGATTGCAAAGAGATTGCATACGTTCAGGCTTGTTTGTTTGTAGAAAGAATAATTTCATGTAAATAAATATTGCTAGCTCAGTTGCTACCTTGAAGTTAATTGGAGCATATTAACAATATACTGCTGTGTATTAGAGAAATGTAATCTGATAAAAGCCATTTGCATCAGCTATTTGTGTACCTGTCAGAACAATATGGAAAATATCCATAAACTTATGTATACTGCGCTGTATTCTATTGGCGGTGAAAAGCAGGACCATCCTTTTCTTTAATCGTGTTTTTAATTTTATTTTTCAGAATGAAAAGTCCCCAGGGCGATCTGCAAGTCGATCAAGTAACATATCAAAAGTAGGTGACCTCTCTGTGTTCTTATTTACTGATTTCTATATTTTACAAGTTCAATGAATATTGATAATGTTTAATATATAATTATTATGTCTGATAATAGTCAAATATGACTGGTTAATGGACTGAACTATTTCACACTTTTACTATGAGATACATTATGCTTTCACACAATCACATATGTTGTCTTTCCACTTTGTTCTCAATAGAGAAGGTAATTTGCTACTTTCAGAGTACTAAAGACTATGTACTGGGAATTATGGTTCTTTTTTCCTTCACTTCCAATACCATAGGGACAACACATACTCAAATAAAAAGTATCTGCAATAATGGCAGTTCCCATTGATTTAAAATGTCAACCTCACTGAAATGTACACTTTTCATCATAATAGCTTTTAAAAATCAATTTCATAAAAACTTTAGTTTATCTGTATTTAGGTTACAGAATCAATAGAATCGAAAATAAAAATACTCCCTAGACTTAGTTTATATTCAAGCCAGGAAGCAAAGCCATTGAATTATTATGAATTTAGAAAAATATTCTAGCCTTTATACTAGTATGAAAAAGCAAAGTTCATGAGCCATTCTTTAAAACGGGGTACCATGTGATGGGAAGATTTGGGAACCATGTGATGAGCAGATACGGGGTACTGTGGTGATAGGCAAATATGGGGCTTGGGAAGTAAAATATAATATATAGCCATTTTTCAAAATAGTCACTCTGATTTTTGAATACATTGGCAGGATCAAGATGGCTTTAACATAGGGAATATTCCATCTCAGGGCTTTCTATATTTCTAGCCTTAATTTTGTATTAGTAATTTTTTATTAGTTTTTATGGTGGATCTAGAAATTACATCTATGCTAACTGCAGCTTCCCACTTAGAGAATCTCTACTTTCTGCTTAGTTCCCAGAAACAAATGACTTTGTCACTCTCTGAAAAGTGAGAGCTCCAGAGTGTAATCATTCTCTTCAGCTGGATCCCTGAGCACAAATCTTATAGGGAGACGCCATGTGCTGGAATACCACATGCTTCCAGGAGTGTATCCCTGACCTTGGACGTAGACATTTCTGTATGGAAGAACACATGGCTACAATGCTTCCAACTACCCAGCTTGCCTCAGTAGCATCCTTTGAAAGATGATCCAGAACACAGCATTCATATGCTTGCTTGTAGACCATACAGGTCTCAAAACTGGTGTAGTGGAGAGTACTGCTCAGATGCCTCTGTATTATTGGCTTGATACTCTGAGAAGTAGTAGAACCTTTAAGTGATGCAAGTGAGTGGTAGGTTGGCAGACTAGTGGAGGAAAGCCCTTGAAGGGTATTGTTGGAGCAGCCTCCCCTTGCCATCGTTTGCTACACCACCAATTCTCTATATAGTGTGCTTTCCTTCTTCCTGCCCCGTGAAAAGTCTAAAAGCAATAGAAGTTCCTAGACTTCACACTCCAAAATTATAGTTCAGAATAGTCTTTTCTGGATAACAGCATTGCATCTAGTATTTATTATACTAATGAAAATATGACAGTAAATTACTGAAGGTTTTGAATTACATTCATATCAGAGTCCCTCCAAAGATATTTGAGAGGGAATGTACCCTTCTAGTTGAGTCCACTTTGGAGGGTGAGATTTTAAATCCAACTCTCAGCTCTGTTGTTCCCTATCCATGTGGTCTTAGGATAATCACCTAAACTCCCTAAGAGAGACTTACTCCCCCTACCACAAAACGAGCAACCTGAAGGAATTCTTCATTTAGTTTACATTAGCAAAGCATCTTCTAAATGCCTGTCATCAAAGTCTCATAAGAATGAACCCACCCATAGCTGCAGACAGTGCCGTCTTTCTTGGCAGAATAATGTTGAGTAAGTAACAACTTAGAAGCTTGTCAAAGGACTGACAGCTCTGTTATCACACCAAATATTCATTATCTAGGAGCAAATGTGTATCTTCTTCTCAAACTGCTGTTATGAAAAATGCAACGTGTTTACAACATTCATCCTTTTAGATTATTCCTTTAGAAAGTACATAAAATCAAAAGTGTTACTTCTGATCTCTGACTTCTTGAAGACTCTCTGACAGTCAGTTTGGAGATAAATGAATATCTATCTTACCTTCATTGTATTATAGAAAAGTCTCAACTACCAACCCCTGGTGATTTCTGTGAATCTGAATCTCTTAACTCAATATAACTCTCCTTGCATTTATGTCAGAATGATAGTCAGAAATGATAAATGCACTGCTGGTTCCTCACTACTTTTATGAATAACTAAATGATAAGCTCTTCAATAATCCTGTAGGCTACAGAGTAGGAAATGACAAAACCTACAAATATTTGAATTCTTTCATTTTAAAATGTTAGAGAAGAAACTATTAAAACTGGAATGACGGTGTTCTTTAAGATTGCCAAAAATAACTTTATGTAAAAATGTTGAAATTTTCAAGTGTATGAGAATCAGTGTAATGGAGCCATAAAGAACATGGGTAGCAAAACACCTACTTAGATTTTTCTCTATAGTCTTAGTTACAAAAGAAGAAGGAACAGAAATATA